>NC_091010.1:11661363-12282954 GCF_041146395.1 Eulemur rufifrons
GTAGTTTTACAGCTTCAAGTCTTTAATCTTTTTTTGAATTGATTTTTGAAAATACAAAATTCTTAACATAGCTTCTAGGACCAGAGTATCTAATCAATCTCACTAGCATCATTCTAAGTTACTTTCTTTATTTTTTCACTGTAATCCAGCCAAACATGCCTTGACAATTAAATACTTGAGAGGACTACAGTTCTTTGTGACTTGGACCATGTATATAAGTTTTTCCTTCTGCATATGTCTTATATATTAGATATAAGTAGAATCTAATTAAACAGATATTGATCAATTGGGGTTTTATTAGCTTGTTTTATTATTGTTTTTTTCTATCAAACTTATTTTAAATGGACTTCACTGTGAACCAAAATAAAATAAAATTCTTTCTTTGGAATATGGGTTAAGGGGACCCCCGATTCTGTCATCAAAAATCTGTCATTCCTGTAAACAGATGATGTTTAGTGTGGCACTGAGACCCAGCGTCAGGGATGAGGTCGGTGTCCAGTTTGTACGCTATTGTATTCTAAGCAGGCAGTTTTTACCTATGAAGGGTTCTACTTTTGTCTATGAGAGTGATCTTCCCAAACGGTAGCTATCTTCATTCTGCATGCCCTTTGTAGCATGATCTGAGGCCTGGTCAGTTCTCCACGGCTCTTACAACTAAACGGAGGAATAATTGAGGATTATACACACACAAACACACGCACACACAGAACAATCTTTTGGGATATTATGCTAATGCTCTAGTAGTACTTGATTCAACCCATAACATGTGCTTCTCCAGTGAATAAGCTTTACCTTTGGAGTTATGTTTTGCCTCACAGCATGACCAAACCAGCTACTGTTACAAATTGTGATAATGTAGCAATGTTGTAAAAACCATCTCTGGAAGAAAACAGCTGTGTCCAGTTTTTTTAAGGACATGGTACATTCTTATTCGCATCTTCTGTCAGCTCTTTCAATGTGCTATTTAATCAGCCAAGAAATTAGAAAAAGGTAAAAGAAAACCTTTTAGTGACAAATAAAATAGAGATGATAATTTTTAAGAGAAAAAAATCAAGACAAAAGTTGGATCACAGTCAATTTATAGAGGCATAAAAACGAAGGAACTGAGGAATTTGGTCAAAAAACCAGGAGGAACATTGGCTCGAAGACAGTAGACATCCAGAGTTATGTATGAGAATAAGAATCATTATGGAGAGGTTAGCGTGGTAAGCCACCACAAAATAAGACTAAGGATACAACGTGTGGAACTTGGGAGGGGCTTTGGAGAAAGTGTATGGGGGCTAATTTGTCTTTGGTAATAGGAAAACAAACACTACTGATCCAAATTTAAACATGATATTAACAAATGAGTAATGACTCCAGCTTCTTCACTTTTTTCCTGTATTATCTCTTAAGCCAAAAAGGAAGTTTTTGTAAAATAATATCTTCTTAGTGAAGAAATACTTATTTGAAGTTTGGCAAGCCCTTTGGTTTTCCATTAGCATACTTTCTTTTCCATTAAATTCAAGTAAAAAATAAATCTTCTCTTTGTCTTTATATCTGCATTTGTCCAAAAGGGCATCTGGAATGATATAAAAACCAATAATAATTATGGGTTTAAGGGATATAAGAGTGGGTAAGCACTTGTAAGAGGATGGAAATGGACAGAGGATGCTTTTATTTTTAATTTTCTAATTTCCTGTATTGTTTGAAAGTTCAATATTATATACACTGCATGAGCATGTGTCAACAAGGGTTATCTGAACAGAGAACTCAGAGCCCATATATTGTTTTTCTCTTTGTATATCTTGTAGTACATGTATGCCAATATATGTCATATTTGGATCTTTCAGAAAGAAGTATATGCAAAATAGAATATCATTAAAAATAAAATTGAGTAAAACTGAAATAATGCAATAGATACTCCAAGGTTTAAAATAAAAAAGAAACACAGGAAAATAGATTTTATACGGTCAGAGAGACTGAGTGGGAAACCCAACATATTTTATCATATAATATTTTATTCATATATAAAATATATATTATAGTTTATACTACATTTATTTATATATAAACATATAGATACATAAAATGCATATAGTACATATAAATATATCATGATATTTTAGGTATGTAGGAATTTAAAATAATTTATTTTAAGTTACTAATATACAAATGAATAAAATGACCTAAGTGCATAAATATATAATGTAAAAATAACATGCAAAGGCAAATATATAATGAAAATATATTAAAATTTAAAATACAGTAAGAAAAAACAAGACAAAATAAGACTGGAACTCAAAGATTAGGAGATTTAAAAGAATAAAGAGTTAAGATGAGCCAAAACAGAAATAAAAGGAGAAGTATTTACACAAAGAGAACATTAAATATTTACACAGAAAGTAAATTAAGTTTGCTTAAATTAAATGGAAAAGTTTTTATAAATTACTAACAAATGTAAAGAAAAGACTAGATCAAATAGAATATACTAATGAAAAACATGTTGGCAAGTACTAAAATTATGAAATGGCATAAAGGAGAACTATTAATTAAAATTTAAAAAGAAAAATAGAAAAGATGTTCAGAATTACATTCACTTTGATTTATAAAGTTAATTAAAAGGGAACAGGATTCCAAAATGCTCAGAGTGTTCAAGTTTGGCTAATAAACATGCTAGCTGTTTGTTTTCTATTCTGATAGTGAATGAGGACAAATTCAATTTTGACACTTTCTGTGTCACAGTTACTTAAAAAAAACAACCAACAAACCAACCAACAGAAAATGCGCTTAAGAGAGAAAAATATTAAAAACAAAAACTGGAACAACAACAAAAATCATGGGTTGCTTCTATGCTAATTCTGGAAGCCTTGATTCAAGTCATAATCGATACTCTCACTAAAGGAGAAAAAAGCAAACATGCACAAGAAAAATAAAACAATATTTTAAAAGTCAATAGTAGGGTGAAGTATTGTAAAATGTAAAAATATTAAATCACAAAGAAAATGAGATAATGACAATAACATAAAAAATAAGGGAAATTACTAAAAAGCAAATTAGTGGTAAACAATAACTGCTTAAAATAAGTAAGCGACAGGTGGTTGAAAGCAAAACATTTAATGAGGCAGCTGGGCGGCGTCCAAATTCTACCAGCTTACTAGTATGAAAAAAACAAGGCAAAGAATGTGATATTTTAATTTCCTCTTATTTCTATAGAGGTTAGTGGAAGCCAGGGGTATGGGCTCTACACACTGGGGGAGCTAGGACAGAGCTTGAAATAAGCCTCTTGAAATAAGAAAGGGGTGAAGAAGAACAGTGAAGATCACAGCATGAAGGCTCAAATCTGCATGAGCAGGAGAATTGCTTGAGCCCAGGAGTTTGAGGTTGCTGTGAGCTAGGCTGACGCCACCATGGCACTCTAGTCTGGGCAACAGAGTGAGACTCTGTATCAAAAAAAAAAAAAAAAAAAGCTACATGAGAATTAAAGATTGCAAGGATGGGGGTTTCAATGGCTGGAGTCCCAAACACCAGCATCCAAAGGAGAATTTGACGGAGAACAGATATGTCTGCGGGCAGGTGTTAATAAACTGTTTGCTTTGTGGTGTGAAATGGAACCATTTGTCTTTCTCACTCTGAGCATACACGCACGCACACACACACACTCACACACACACACATGCTCTGATCACTAGTGATTTAGATAATGGGTATGTTTGGAGATACTCATTGAATAGTGCTTTATATGTATTTTCTCATTTCATCCTCACTTCTGTCCTAAGGAGATAGACATTATTACTTTTCCCATTTTACAGATGAGAAAACTGAGTCATAAGGGGGGAAATTATTTGTCTGGTATCACACAGCTAGAGGATGAAAGAACCACACTGCAAACCCATGTAGTTTGTGCCAAAGTTTCTACTCTTCTGTGTCAAAATGGTCCGTTTTTGCTAAGGTTCAAAACCAGAGACTTCCCATGGGAAATCAGTCATATGAAGTTTACAGTTAAGAATTTGAAGGTCCCTCTACTCTTACCTTCCTTAAAAACACCCCAAACTAAGAGGAACCTTATTCCTGTTTCTAATCAAAGAGGAGGCAAGAAGCTATTCAATGTCTTCTTAAGAATGTTTTTACTAAGATGTCGATCAAACTACTTAGAGGACTAAAATTTTGTGTTTTCTTTTCCTCCATCACTGTGGGGTCGGAAACATGCCACTTCTCCAGGACACCATAGCATGGCTTCGCATGGCGGGTATCAACTCTCAACAGCTGGAATGCGCTTGCTTCTTTGAAAACGTAAAACAACAGAAGGTCACTTTGCTCTTCAGTTGGCATCTTTCTAAGCCTTTTGAGAGTTGATTAGCCAGGACTGGAAAACCTCCAGTGATATGGTGATTCATTTCATTTCAGATCAGCACCTTTTATAGTTGGAAGTCATTTATCCAGGCCTTATCCAACTCATCAATAGAGGAGATGGATGTGTCCCTCTGTAGGGAAGTGAGTTTGCTCCCTGTCCTGACAGCTGCTTCTATGACCTTTTGGCTAGGTGTTAAGGAAGGGCTTGCTCTGTTTGCAGACTCCTAGGGTTTGCTCACTTGTTCCACGCTTATGTTTGATGAGATGTGTAAAAACAAATTAAGATGAAATAAATTACATAGGAAAATACAGTGAAAGATGCAGCATAGGGAGATCTAAGTTCTGGCTCATCACAGTGCCTCTTAATTACAGCTTTCAGTTTTCCACATCCACCACCGCACATAAGACAAAGTTCAGACTCCTTGTCTTGGCCTTCCGGGACTACGTGTGGCTTTCCATGATCTGCTGCCAACCTTTCCATATGCACCTCCTGATGATCACACTTTTCTCTACAATGTTTCACCAGGCAGATGGGTGTCTTTTACTGTATAGAGCCTCCCACCATAGCCCATTTCTCCACCTTCATCCTCTTTCCTTGACTTAATCCCTTGTGCATTTCCTTCATCCAGCTCTTGCTTATGTTGTTGTAGATGTTACTAGCTCATTTCCAGGTAAGAACCTCAAATCCGGCAGAAGAGCAGCTTGTCCAGAGACAGAGAGTCCTGTCCTGGGCCTACGTATACCTGTGTTTCAGGACCAGTAATGCCCCAGAAATGCAATCAGCCATTCTCTTTACCAGGGGCAGCAGTGGAGAAATGAGCACTTCCAGTTGCTCACTTGGAGACTGGCATCCTGCTCTCCCACCCTCCATCCTCCTACATGGAGAGCTGGGCCTGTTAGCCAGGAGGATCGCACTGTGCTTTCTAGGTGTGGCCCCTGTCACTGGGGCCTAAGTGGCAAATTGAACCCAAACACCCACGCAGAAAACTTGTTTCTATGTTAAAATGACTTCCCTTTTTATAGCAGAGTTACAGAGCTTTCAAAAATGGCATCCAACCATCCTCCAAGTATCCTGTCTTCTGTTCCTTTTACAATCATGACTTTCTCATTCTGTCAACAGG
Organism: Eulemur rufifrons; assembly: GCF_041146395.1. Lineage (NCBI taxonomy): Eukaryota > Metazoa > Chordata > Mammalia > Primates > Lemuridae > Eulemur > Eulemur rufifrons. Next base: position 11,666,817 of record NC_091010.1, read on the forward strand.
AATTGTTGACCTTATATTTGGCAGACCAATGTGGCACATCCCCTTAACTATTAGAACTTCTCATCTGGCTTCCACTGGCAGTGACAACAATTCCCTTCCCACCATTCCAAGTTCCAGAACCCAGATGAGTCCTGTGAGTAAATCCGTGGTCAATCTAATGAGGTCCATTATATAGCCAGGCACAGGAATTTTTAAAATAAGAAATAATGAAAGATTTTAGGCATATGAAACTATAAGGAAAAATACAATAAACACCCATGCACAGCACACCCAGCATAAGAAATAGAAAAATAGTTGAGGCCCCTGTATACTCTGCCAATTGTATTATTCGGAGGTCATCCCTCTAAAATGTGCCCAGCATATGGATTTACTGTTATCACATCCAGACATTTCTATATGTTACTGCCCACGTAAGTACCCCAGAAAATATATGCTATTTATTTCCCTGTTTTTCAGCTTCATGTAGATTGTATTATACTGCAAACAGTCTTCTGTGATTTGCTTTTTTCTTCAATACTAGATTTGTAAGATTTATTTATTCATGTTGATTTTTTCAGCCATATGGTATTTCATTATGTAAATATATTACAATTTATTTATCTATTCTCCTGTTTGACATTTAGGTAGTTTCAAGGGGTTATTTTTTTCCTTCCTATGACAATGAATTCTACCATGAACATTTTTACATACAGTTCCTTAGAACATAATTTCAAGATGGTCTATAGAATATATTAATATATGCTGGTATGGAGTCACTGGGTGGTAGAGTATCTATATGGTCAATGTTACTAGATATTTCCACATAGTTTCTAAGGTGGTTGTACCTAGTTCATATTCCTATGAACAGTGTATACGTGTCTCCATGTCTCCACACCTTCTTCATTACTTGGAATTATCAAACTTTAAAAATTTTTTTGTCAATTTGCTGGTGGGGAATGAATTTATATGTGCTTCTAATTTTAATTTCTCTAATTACCACTAAAATTGTGCATCTTTTGTATGTTCTTGGTCATTTTGATTTTCTTTTTTTTTTCTGTGAATTTTTAAGAGTAGTTCTTGATCCCTCTCACTGTCCTCACTGTCCTCAAGTCTCTCTGTCCACATGGGCAGGAGTCCAGCCACCAGGTCCTCCCTCTGTGGCAAGGCTCGAAAGGTCCTTCCTGTCTTTTCTATTAAGACCCCAGCACACAGACTTTCTCTATGTATCATGATATCAGTTTATTTGCTGGTTTCCTCTTCCTATTCAAGGTCAAGAATGAACCTATCAATCCACTTACATGAGGTACTTAGTCAAAATTACAGAGACAGAGAGTAGAATGGTGGTTTCCAGGGGGTGGGGTGGAATTATTGTTTAATGGGTACAGAGTTCAGTATAACAAGATGAAAAGAGTTACGAGAGGGATGGTGGTGATGGTCGCACAACATTGTGATTGTATTTAGTACCACTGAACTGTGCTCTTAAAATGGTTAAGATGGTAAATTTTATGTTATATGTATTTTACCACAATACAAAAGACAGGGGGACAAAGATCTGACCAGAGAGAATGTCAAGGCCATCAAAAACAAAGAAAGACTGAGAAACTGAGCCAGAAGGAACCTACGGCGGCATGACAGCTGTGTGACCTGGCATCCTGGATGGGACACCAGAGCAGAAAAAGGACAGTAGGTGAAAACTAAGGAAATCCGAATAACGGATGAACTTTGGTTAAAAAAAATAAAACATAAGAACAAACTTACTAATAGCCAGCGATTTGCTGTGGCAGGGCAGCAGGGCCCTTGCCCAGGAGCTGAAGTTCCTCCTACAATCATTAGCGGAGGAATTGGAAGGGTCAGAGGGGCTGGGGAACCGCGCTCCCTGACGTGCTGGGGACCGGGCAGTGCTGCCGTTTTTATTAGCATGAAGAAGAGACAAGGACCCATAAAACATGAAATGATTAATCATGAAATACCCTTACGTGGCAGTAAACGATTCTCTCTCGGCACAATCTAAATAGAGTTGTCTGAATCCAATGATTTAATAAGATATGTCACAGAAAACTGGGAAACATTTGGGACCGAGAAGAAGGAGAGCTGGAATATTTTAATGCGTGTGTAAAGATTTATTTTTCTTTGTTTCAGTGCGTCCTGTGATGTCACTGGTCTGCAGAGTAAACACACAGGTCACCAGAAAGGGTACACAGTTCTCTTCGCCATTTCTTCACTCCTTTCTACCTTGGTGTTAACCTTTGGGTGGGTATTTGGCAGAGAAGTGCGAGTACTTACAAGAAAATTTAAGTCACTAAGCATGCAAAGAAGCGGGAAGTGGGTTAGGGAGGAAGGGAAAGGGAGTAAACAGCCGGCTGGTGAGTCTGGGGCTGGTGAGTCCGGGGTGTGGGGAGCACGAAGGGACTCTGCTCCGAGGCACTGTGGGCTCTGGGATTTGCAGGTGGAGGCCCAGGGGTTCATCGGAGCACTGCTGTGAAGCCCCCGTTGTGCTATTCGAGAGACACACAGGAGAATATGGAACAACTTTGACCATTTGTGATGCAGAAAAGGACAGATCTTACAGGAGGCTAACATTTGTCATGTTTACATAACTACCCTAAAATTACATCACCCAGGATGACTCCTTTACGGTTCTGCCTTCTTCTAATTAAAATTGACAGACTAAATTAAGACTTCCGGTCTAGGTGTGATTGCAGGTTCATTAATGCTGAATTTGTGTATTCTCACCTTTCAGATGCAGTGTCATATCATGGAATATTCACTGAAATTTGATTTAAATAGTTAAAAAACACCCTCCAACTCCTCCAGGGTCTGGTCTTTCCTAGCTGTTAGCTTATGGGGTGACTTTAACTTCTTTGAAGATGTCTTTGTCTGTGCAACATGACACTAATCTTTCCTTCGCTGCTAACTTGATGGTGCTGTTGTCGTGATCAAACACTAAAACTTTGTATGTAAACCTGAAAACTATACAGCAGTATCTCAGGGTAGGGCCGATTACTTCCTCCGTAATTAACCATGGGGAAGGGGTGAATGTGCCTTGCCACTGTGGGTGCTGCTGCACTAACAGGGGAAAGTTCTCTACTACCCTAGTCTGCGACAGACACTGCACAAAAAATCTGGACTGCAGCAAAAATAGAAAAAGAGAAAACCAGCTATCTACACTGCTATTTTGTGCCCTGGACTGTCTACGTTGATGAGGAGACTTAGTAAAGGCTTTATCCTCCCATTTAGACACGTGTTGCGCTCAGCGAATTGCTGTAAGTTACCCAGGGTGACAAAGGGCCCAGAGTGAAGCATGGACTCACACGGCTGCCCCCTGCTGCAGGCGTCTTCTCCCTGGCCCTGGCGGCAAATGTCTTGCAGAGGGTGAGGGGCACGCAAGCTGGGGAGGACAAGCCGTTCTGTCAGGGAGGAATATGACAAGTGTGAGATTGCTTTATTTAAAAAGAAAATCTGCCTTGTCGGAGGTGTCTCATGTTCTTGGGACACAGGCGAGATAAGCACACAGGCCCTGTTGCCATTAATACTTCTGGAATGAGAAATCCAACATTTCTGTTGAGTGATAATTTGGGCCAGCAGGTGTGTTTGCGCACAGATAAACAGGAAACCTGGAGAGGGGCATAGCGAGTGAGGAAAGAGGAATTCAAGTGAAGCAAAAGAAGGACAAAACAAAGCAAAACAAAATGGCCTGGGCTTCCTAACCCCTGAGGACGGGGACAACTGGGAAACCATGTAAACTACCGAACAAAGAGGAGCTGACATGTCCAAATGTGCCTGTGGGAGCTGAATTACCTTTAGACTCCTGGTTGCTACCCACTTTGTGTTTCAAAACCCTTTGAGAAATTGATAAAAGCTATGGAAATTTTTCCTCATGAATAAAAATGAAGATATGCATATAGACAGAACACTTTGCATAAAAATTCAGAGGTTTTGTGGATTCCTGAGATCCGTTCGTATTTTTCTCCCAGGACTTCATCACTGACCTTCTTCCTCATCTGTACAGCATGACACGGCGTGGTACGATACGGTCTGTGATGGAAGAGGGACTCTGGACATCCGATCTGGTTGGAGATCTGACTCCACAGTGCACGGGTGCAGGGAGACAAGGCATTGTTGGGGAGACCTCGTTCCACGGCAGCTGTCTTTACCGTATCTTGGTTCCTGATTCTTGTTCCCGATGAAGGGAGTATGTATTTCTGTGCCTCTAAAGGGCACAGAAGAATCTATTGATCTATGATATCCAAATACCAGGCACCCGTGCAGCATGGAATCTGTTATTGATGCTTCTTGTTTTGGTCTGTTCAGAATGCTCTAACAAAAGTACCTAGCCTGGGTGGCTTAAACAACAAACATTTATTTCTCACAGTTCTGGAAGCTGGGGACTGAAATTTGGTGTCTGGTGAGGGCCAGGTTCCTGGTTCACAGACAGCTCTCACACGGTGGAAAGGGAAAGGGAGCTGTCTGCAGCCTCTTTCATGAAGGCACTGATCCCAATCTGAGGGCTCCACTCTAATGGCCAAATCGCCTCCCAAATGCCTCACCTGTTAATGCCATCGTATGGAGGGTGAAGATTTTAACATATGAATTTTGGTCAGGGGGACACACACATTCATTCTGTAACACCTCTGTTAACAAAAGATAAGGCCGGTCCTGGGCCCCAAATACAGGGCTGCCATGGACAGCACTGACAGTTCCCCTAGGATCACCTTCTCACTGTCACAGGCAGGCAGCCGGGCTACAAAGAACTAGAAGTAGCCACAGAGATCTCCGTAGTGCCTGGCCCCAGACTTAGGCAGAGTGGGTCAGCATGTTGTCACGCAGAGACAGTCAGACTAGAGCACAGCTTCTACAACGAGCCAAAACAAGAACCACAGATGGATCTTGGAGCCCACAGGGAAGGAGAATACCTCTGCACTGGAGCCAGTGCAATGGCCGCAGTGAAAGTGCATGTGACATTGGGGTTTTTACTTCCCTGGCTGTGGAGATGGGCCATTGGATGAGGAAAAGCATATGGAGCACTGAGCGCTAAGATAAGCTGTGAACAGTCAATGCCAGCTCCCCCTCGTAACATACCTGTCAGAGGCAGTCAGGACACACCTGGGCCCTGTGCCAAGGGCTTCTGAGTGACATAAAGGCCTCAGATCCATCCTGCAATACAATGCCAGTCAAAACCTGCCAGCAGGCATTTCTTTTAGGATTCTCGTCTTTCCTATGAGGTTTTGCTTCCATCTATGGAAGTACTCTTGGTGAAACCAGCCAGAAACCGTAAGGTGAGCAACATTGACTTCTTGTTTCCTTTAGCAATTGGATCGCTTTGGGCTAATTTCATGACTCTGGAGTAAAAACACTCCTCTTCAGAGAGTGCACTGCAGATATCCAGAGCTCCTAAGATGCCAGCAACTGCTTTCTGCGGCCACCAGAGGTAACCACATCGACACCTGTTGGTACAGCTAAGTTTGGGTTCTATTATCCAAGACCTCTTGGGGACAAGAGAAAACAAATGAACACTTATTGACAGCCTGCTGTGTAAAGTTTGCACTGCCTAACCTTGCCTTCCCACAGTTGTTAGAAGCTCGTTTGTCTAAAGGGTAATTCTCCATCATTGCTCCTTAAATTAAATGCTCGAAACCTTCCCATCCTCTCTCTGTTTCGGAGCAATCATTGGAATTCGAAGCTACATGTCAGCATAATTGTGGAGAAAAATTTAGAATAGAAAATGAGTTTCAAAGATAAGTGCGGAGTTTGGGTATTTGTGACAGTGACATGGTTGTGCCAAGTGTCAGATGTATGTCAAGGGCCTGAGGTAGCAGAGCCTCAAGGTACCTATAGCTGTTTGTTGTTCCACAGAATGGATTTTATGCCCATTTTCTGCTGCTACCCAGAGAATGAGAACAGACAGCTCGTAGTTACCCTAGCAACAGCCAGGTTACCAAATGCAAGTCTTCCTCTGAGAGTGTCAAAGGCACTGGACTCTGCGCTGCTGTTTCACCTGCCCTGTACTTTCTGCTCCATTGCCACTGGCCCCTTTCATTCACCCATTCACTTGAATGTTGCGGCAATACTAATGAGCACTCTAAGTCCAAGATTTGGGGACAACATGACATGCACCTTACCCTCTAATAGTTTATAGTTTGCAGGCATGTGCATGAATAGCTACCGTGCAGTACAACAGAAGTGGAGTTAGGGAACAAGATCTATGTGCTACTCAGATATAGTCATGCTAACTCCCCTGGAGGACAAGGGGAGGCCTCCAAGGAGCCCACACCTGAGCCGTCATGATGGCAAGGGGATTTTCCTTGTGTAAGAAGTGGAGTGAAGGATCTCAGCAGGCAGGAGCATCACAAGAAGAGGCTGGAGGCATAAGGACTTGCCAGGAGCTTGGTGCAGTTGGAGACCAGGGTGTGTAGCCAGAGAGAGCTGGAGGTAACATGTCAGAAAGCCTCTGGTGCTTCACTCTTCAGCTTTGGTCACTTTGCCCTTGTTGCCTGGATTGCAACACACATCTGACCACAAAGGTAAGTGAGAGAAAGACGGGAGGAAGAGAAAGGCGGGCATCCAGGGAGCCTGTGGTACCTGAAGAGACTACTCCCAGGAGGAGCCTCGCTTTGTTTGGGAGAAGGTGGCTCCGGCTTGCAGCTTGTGAACCATATCATTAAGCAGACCAGGATACATTTGGAGGGAGTCATCTGGACTGTTATAAAGCAAAGAAAGATTTTTTCTCTGAAGGCTAAAAAGGGAAAATGGCATTTTATCTTTCTGGATCATTTTAAATTGACACCTGTACTAATGCATGATTCCAACAAAACCTTTTCAGCTTCTTCAGTTTTGATTAATATGATCACATTTATCTAAAATTGGTAAGATATCAATATCAATGTCACTGGGCTATCGCAGGGAATACACACATTGCATACGAGAAAGTGCCCACCACAGGGTTTGGCACATCATGTAGAATCAGAAAACATGCTGCCCTTTCTCCCCCTCCTCTCCCTCCTTTCTTTCTTTCTGCTTCTTCTCTCTTTGATTGTTTTGATGGCCAGGGGAGATATCAATCTAGCTAGGACTGTTCACAAGTGAACTGTTGAATTTATATCTACCAAAATCCATGCATTGAAATAACAGTGACAGGCTCTTTCAAATTGTTCAGTTCATTTTCACCCTTGTGATTGTTGATGGTAAACTCTTGTAACTGAAATATGTTTCCTGGCCCTATTTCCCCTCCTTGTCACACATGGAGGCCCTTGTTTGCTGTGAGAACTTATTCCAAACTCTATTACTGAGGGAGCTGATACCAATGTTGTAGAAAAACATGCACAGTCTATTTCCTTTGGAAATAAAAGGTGTTGTGTGGTAGTGAAGCCTCCAGAAACCTGGGCACTCGGTATGTGATCACAGAATCTCAACTTGAGCTCTTCTATCTTAGGGAGCCTCTGTGTAGCCCCATGGTGTAGGACTGCGTGATTCCCTCAGGCCTGGGCAGCCAGTAGCACCAAGTGCTGTACAGAGAGCTGGAACTACTGACCAAAGAGATTGTGCTTTCAAAATTTCAAAGGGGCACTTAATTAAACACAGGATGCAAGAACCTAAAAAAAAAGAAAAAAAAAAATGGGTGTTTCAGATGAATTAACTCTGACCATTTGGCATTCTCCCAAGAAAGCTACTGCTAGAGTTGTCATTTATAAACATAAGTCTGATTATGCCAAGCCCATGTGCGCAAAACTTCTTTAACTGTTCACTGCCCTTAATATAAACTTTTAAATGTTTTCATGGATAAATAAAACTCATGCATTTAGAATCACTTCTAAGCACCTAAGACATATAAATTAACTGCCAATTTTGGCTTCCCCTTAACTTTCTCTGGGTCTCCGAGATCTCCGTGTAAAGCTGAATCTAGGAATGGAATGACTGGTGACCCAAAGAGAAAGATTTCTGAAGAGGAGCGTTACCCATCTGTCATCGTGGGTACTGTCCTTGTGGTTGGCTCACGAGGGAGGACTGTGAGGAGTTTCAGACACTCTGAAGCTGTGGCTGTGAGCTTCTTAGTTCTCCAAGGAACTGGGACTCAGGCCCATTCATTCCCTCACTCAGCCCCTGCCCTGAGAACAAGACAGTCCAGCCAGCTTGGGACCAGGTCTTGTTCCTAACTGCTGGCCGGCTGAACCCAAAGGTACATGTTATACCTCCTCTTTCTCATACCTTCCTCTACTGAAGGGTAATAAATTGTGTGTAGAGAAGTCAAAACATCCCTTTACGTGCTGATTTTCCAGAGATACAATCTTAAAAAGAGATCAATTTTCCAGACAGAATGCTGGGCCACAGGTGCATTACAAACTTGCCCAAAACACATTTCACAATGGACATGATGGAAGAAAGGAGAAAAAGCAGAGCCATTGCTGAAAAGCTAGAAGGGGGCAGTGGACCTAGCCAAGAATTGGTGGAAGACAAAACAATATTGTCTTGTGGGTCCATACAGCACCTGGTGGGAAGCAGTGTTCTTCACCAGTGGTTTCCAAAATGGGTTGTCCACACTCAGGGGATGCTCAAGATCATCTATTGTAATATGGATAGAAAGCACTAGGACTTCTATTTCTATATTTTCTCCCAAAAGAAAAAACAAGAATGAAGCTTTGCTAATATTTAATATATAGGTTGATACTGGTGTCTTTACTTAGCCACATGTCAGATGGTCTCACCTCAGGTTTAGCTGATGAAGTGTCAGGGTTCCCAGAGGAGAGGGAGCTGACAATGGTGCCTTACACTTCATTTACTCTGGGTACACCATGATGTGTTGCAATTTCTGTGTGTCTAGTTAATGGACTTATCACTTATCTAGCTTTAACTAAACTAGCTTTTCCATAATGGTACTTAAAATTCCTGCAAAGAAACCACAAATTGAAGGTACTATGTTGCATGCAAGCAAAAGAGAATGTCTGTAAAACAGAAGTGTAGACATTTCCACTCATAGATGAGCTCTTTGTTATCCACATTAAGAAGTCAAAGCACTGATGATATAATAAGATCCAAAAAGAATCAACCAAAGAGAAAATCAAAATCATCCAGAAGGTTATTTGCAATATCTCTAAAAACAATATGATCCTTAGCCCTAAGTCTATAGTTTGGTTTTAGGTATTAGCTAATGACAGCACAGAGCCAACGTGATAAGAAAATAGTTTAAAAATGGTTTATTTCATTTTAACTTAGCCTTTTAAAATTTACATGTTGGTGTCTATTTTTTAATAGTCATAACATACTAATATAGAAATGCATTATACACATATACATTCGGTTAAAATAATACATGCACCTGGAAGAAAATGCTCAAATAATTGTACTTATAGGGAGCATTGTCAACACATTGGAGGGCCATTGCTCTAGGAAGTTATAATGGTCCGAAGAAAAATATCCCAATGTCAATGAACTTTAATTCTTGTCAGTCCACCACTCTAGCCACCTGCCATTGCAGTTGGCGCTTTATCACGAAATGGTGAAGGAGATCATTTTAATCACTTCCCCCGTAAGATATCACAAAAGTGCAGATTCATAATTGAGTAAATTCATCTCCTCTGAATGGAAAATATGGACTCATTTTAATGTTTTGGCACATTGGACTGTGTTTGGCATAGGACTTAATTCACCCCTTGCTGATCTTCTCCCCTGCTGTGCTAAGAGACGTGGCGGTATCTCACCGTGTGCAGGAGCCTCCACTGACGTAGGCCTCCTGCACTCTGCCAGGCAGCCTTTGGAGGAGAGGGCTCTCAGTGAAGTCCTGCAGTTTTCAGGACACTTTAACTTCCCTGAGACGGTTCTGGCTTGAAGAAGAGGAAATAATGAGCTTCTCTGTGGGTGAGTGGAAGGTACTGTGGCTAGCAACAACCAAGATGAAACCGCATTAAAGAGTGAGTTCACAGCTATTAGTTTTAATCAGGAGAGAGACATGGGACTTGGAATTATAGAGTGTTTTGTAGCAACATTAGCTCAGTGTGCTGTTTCAGCCATAAAGGCCAGTAAAATGTGAGATATTGTCAAGAGGAGGATTGAAAACAACAGCTTCTGCCATTAAATCTAGATTTAGCAAATCTTTGATTGAATACCTGCTTTATGTCTCTGTGTTGTAAGTTCTGCTCACTGCAATTTAAAATGGGTTCAGATATTTGTCAATTATACCTCAATAAAGCTGCAAAAAAATAAATAAATAAAATAGATTCAGAGAGTTGGAAAACTCCAGGAAAATAGCAACTAGCATGATTATTGCAAATCATCAAGTGAAGATAGAATATAAATAATTATAATTTCTTAGAAAGGTGAAGATGGAAGAGGGGCAAGAGCTATATTATGAGATAAAAAAATGATCAAAACAAGATAGAAACCAGTTGATCTAATTATATTTACATGAGTACAATGATAGTTTCTCCAAATAGCCCAAATTAATTGAAAGGGTACGTATCAAAAGCGTCTCCAATCCCACATCCCCAGAAGACTTGATGAAATCCTCCCCGTGTATCTTTTCTTCCTCCCAGTGTCTGCTTCTTCCTAAATCTTTCCCCCCTGCCCCCCATCCCAGCAGTGTCCTGTTTCCAGATGGGATTTGGTTGGGAAAATGGAGAAAGTACTGCAAGATTCTAAGCAGGAAGGTGTTTCATATAGAAAACTATGATATCGTTGTATAACCTGCAGGAGTGATAGGAAAGCTTCTAAAAGCTTCTAGGAAATCAGTATGCAAGACAATAATCAGAAACCTCCACCAATTACCTCAGCTGCACACAGCATCAAAGTGATTCACTAGAGTGTGCCCCAAACCCCTGGCAAACCTCCACCATCTGTTGAAACCAATGCATCTGCCTACATCTGTCACAAAAACAGTAATATGACTTCTGTTTCTCTTCTACCTTCCATCCCTCATGTGAGCCTCTCTCATTGGCAGGATCTAAACCAGAGCCCCACTGGTTGGGAAGTGCAGCTCCCAGGCTTGTAGCCATAGCAGAGAGCACAGGAGGAAGCAAATGGTGCTGAGTTTCCAACAGAGGATCTGGCACAGTCACGCCTCTTCGTTGGTGGTAATTAACATCTTTCTGCTCCCCTGGAACTCCTGAAGGTGTTTTAGTGCAAGGTTACTTAGTACACAGAATTACTTAATATGGGCCTTTGATAAATATAGGTCACTATTACATTAGTGTGACCTGATATCACATTTTTATTAGTAACTGAGTAAAAGTTCAAGAAGCAAAGGCCCCCCTCTCTTGCCCGAGGTCAGGCTTCCATGTCCTCGTACCACCAGCACGGAGACATTTTTTATGGCTCCTCTGTTCTGATGATCTACTTTCCACGCACTCACTTGCTTTCCTTCTCAGCATCATTTGGTCCGCATCACTTTGCTGTCCTTCCGAGATGGAGAGTGGCTCGCTTGCACTGGGAATACACCTCTATGACTCAGACACAAGCTCGACTTTGTGCTCAGATTTGTAGAGTAAAAACCAGGAATAATCCTCTTGCATTTGATTCAGTCTTTCAGTTTCTCCCTGGGGACTTGGGACGCCTTTATTTAGAACTGAGGGTACTATGAAAGAAAATGCCTGTGTAATGCCCTGAATTACAAATCCTAACCAAAAGTTGTTTTCCAAGCCTTATTTTCCAGGAGGATAAGTTTCTTCTTGTTTCCCTTTGTGTCTGGAGTTAAGAGAAAGGGGTTTATTCTCATCCTCTTGGTCAAAGAGTCCCAGGTTCAGGGCAGGTCTTCATCTTCAATTCCTCTTTTACCTCTTCCTCAGAGGGGTGCTAAATACTCCCAAAGGAGCCACTCCCAGCAGCTGAGCAGAGCATGATGCGCTATGTGCTGGTGTAACTGGATTTGAACAATGACCATGCAGGTTTGTGTCCTTTCTGTGACTCCACTGCATGTCCACAAGGACATCTGAATTAATGCTTTGAAGGAGGAAGTTTAAAAAAACAGAGCTCAAGACATTTATTTGAGCTTCAAGGTTAGAGAAATTATGCTTTAAATCTTCTCAATCAAGGCTGAAATTATAACTCAAAGCATAGAGCAGTGGTGATCAACTGTGTTTTTTTCTCTTCATTTCCTGGTAGTCCTGAAAGCTAGAGGGCCCCTGGGAGCCAGGTATAGTCTCTCCTTGTGGCAATATGATGGCATTCTCCTCATTAGCTGTCGTGATCATCCCCACAAGAGATCCATGGGCTGGGGATTGTCACATTTTGCCTCTATAAGTCTCTTTTCGCAGAGTGCTGAAGTACAATATTGATCCAGGAGGCACTGGTCACAACTGACATGTCCTGCCACTAAATTAAAGAATAAGAGAGAATTTTGATGAATCGAACAAAGTCTGGATGCTTTATCTTGCACTGACATTTTGATTTTTTAGGAAAATGCATTTCCTAACTGTATCCTACAGAGAGATAACTTCATTGTTCCATTCATTTGTTGGAGTTGTAGGAAAAATCGTCAAACTTGCCAGCATGCTCAAGTCTTAGATTTTGCAGCTTGTCATGATTCACACAGGCTCTGCCACAAGGCCTGCTGGAATGACAAGATGGGGAACAAAGAGAGAGGACAGAACGAGCCAGAAATGGGCAGAGTTAAACCCCAGGGATCATCTGCTTGTTAGGACCAAATCCCAGGGATAGTGGTCAGTAGACTGCACTGAAATGTCAAAACTGGAGACTAGAAAGCCATAACACACTACCCTAAGACCTTGGCCTAGAAGCTGCATTATAACGTCCAAAGAGGATAGTCATGAGACCATATTACCAAGTTCAAAGGTGGCCAACCTGCCGTAGCAGCGTGTTTTTTTTTTTTTTTTTTTGCTCATATTAGCAAGCATAGAAGACAAGGCTCAACACCAGGAAAGGGAGATAAAAAGAGCTGCGCAGAGCAGAGGGCTTCACCCGGCGGGGCTGGCCCCAGATGTGGCCCAGCTGCAGCAAGGCGGCTGGGAGGAGAAGCTGAGGGCTGCAGCCACCTCAGCAGCCCATAGCTGTAACAGAATGGCCACCAAGAGAAGCAGTGCCGTTGCTCGGCTGCCCACCCTGGCCAGGATTTGTTCTGAAGCTGAGGGCAGGGGCAGGGGACTAACCCTGGGTGCTGGGGGCAGGGGTGCATAGAATTGCTAGGAGGCATGGCCAGTGCCTCCATGAGAAGACACAAACATTTTGACCAAACAGTGCAGAAGCAGATCCATGATTAGGTGTTTCCTATTTGATATTAGATGTTGTTCAAAAGTATTGGAAGATTTTTTTTTTCTTAGTCCCAAAATTACTTTTAATAATAGTAATTGTTGAAATTTGTTGAGTGCACACCATGTGCAGTCATTATGTTATGTTTTTTTTTTTTTTTTTACAATTTAATTACAAGGTAAGTATGCCTATTATCCCATTTGAGAGTTAAAGAAAAAGGCACAGAGAAGATAAAGAAATTGCTAAAGATTGCATAGCAGGAAAATATCAGGGCCAGCATTAAATCTGAGTCATCCCTCAGTAATTACAAGGCTTCACTGTTTAGACTTAGAGAATGACTTAGTAGGCAGTTTAGTTGCAGACAAATGGAGCAACTTCTTATCTTTCGTTTCTATTTCAGAAGCAAAATATTTTGGAAGGACCAGTAGAGCTTGGTTTCTGCTCTTGGCTGGTCACTTTCTGTTAGTGTCACTTCAGGCAAGTGACTTCATTTCCCTTGGCCTCCATGTACTCATCCATAAACTGGGATCCCCTACCTCTTTGAGCCAAGTTTTATTTTTTATTTTTTTTATTTTGAGACAGAGTCTCACTCTGTTGCCCAGGCTAGAGTGCCATGGCATCAGCCTAGCTCACAGCAACCTCAAACTCCTGGGCTCAAGCGATCCTCCTGCCTGAGCCTCCCAAGTAACTGGGACTACAGGCATGCACCACCATGCCTGGCTAATTTTTTCTATATATATTTTTAGTTGTCCAGCTAATTGCTTTCTATTTTTAGTAGAGACAGGGTCTTGTTCTTGCTCAGGCTGGTCTTGAAATCCTGAGCTCAAACAATCCACCTGTCTTGGCCTCCCAGAATGCTAGGATTACAGGTGTGAGCCACCGCGCCTGGCCTTGAGGCAAGTTTTAAATGGTACAAGATACAAACAGTCTTAGCACAGAATAGACGTCAATTTATTACCATTGCTAGTTTTCTTCTCTTATACTACATTCCACCCCAAAATGTCATCCATCATCTTGAATATCTCCATCTCGGGGCCTCACTGCTTCCCTGGGACTCTTATTTTGGCCCATTGCAGCACAACCCTGCTTATTAGAGAGCTGGATTTTTATAAAAGGTGCATGCCTGCAGTCAGTGCTCTGAGTTGATGTAGACTAAGTCTGATCCCTCTCCTGCGTCCCTGGCCTTTTTGTATTATGAAGTTCATGCTTCTGCCTCCTAATTTTTCTCTTCCCTCAAGTAAACACCTACAGTTACTTCAACCCTCTCTCAAGTGAGAAGCCTGTGAATTCTCTCACCAGACTTATCTCCTTGATAGTGATGTTTGTCAATTTCTCTTTTGAAAGTTTTTTTTTTTAAACTTCCCAAGACATGTTAAATTTACAATATTGAGAAGTAAAAATATACAGATATAATAAAATGGTGAAAACAATGATTTCTGATGCAACGTTTGCTCGTCCGCAGTCCACCTGAGGGATCTTCACTCTCTTGCTCTCATGAGTTACCTGCGGTCTGCTCTGGCACATGCCCCTGGCACCATCTCAGTAGAACAGCTCTTCTGGCCTGGTATGGGGTGACAAAATATACATCTTAAATTACCCATTGGAGATAATTGAGGAATGGATGAAAAAAATCAGTGCTGAACCCTCAGATGTAGATACCTCATTAATCTGCCTCATTTGGTACTACTAATATCTCAAATTGCAAACTCACTGCACTTTCATCATGTTTGTACAAACGGAGATTGGCCTGCCCCAAGCCCCCGAGGCCCCGAGGAATTATTTAGGGCATGTATAATTTGGCCAAGAACAACATCCACTCCCCATATATTGGGTGATGGAAATCATAACCTGCTCTGTGAGGTCAGGTAATTAGTCAGTTCTTCTAGTTGTCATTTTCAATGGTAATATTCTTTCTAGAACTTCTTATTGGTACTCTGGGAATTGTCTCGTTGAAGTATGAACTGAAATAATCCTTCTTCACTTGTCTCAGTGCTCAAAGTTCAATCATCTCCTAACTCCCTATTTTCAGTTCTCTCACAGGTTTGAATATCTAGAACATCTTGGATATTCATAAAGAAAATCTTGTGCAGATAGTATGATCAAGGAAGGTGTGCATCTCTAAATGAAGAAGTCATTTTTCAGATTCCATCCCCAAAGCATAGTTTATACAGTTTTAAATCTATAATGTCAGCCCATAATATGTAATAGGAAAGTGTATGTGGTCTCTGTTAGTGTTGTATCTACCGTAATGCATGCACAATCACATGCACAATGAACTAACAAAACCCACAGGAAGGATTGGTTCTGAGGTCTAGCTTTGCCTATTTCCCTCAGGACTGAATTAGCTCCTGTTCTTTCCAACCCCAAATCTTCCTTTTAGAGAACCTTAACATTCCCTTTACTAACTTCCAGTGATCTTGATTCTATGTATCTGTTAAGTTAATGATAAAGTTCCAAATTTGCAGCTGACATGTGGAACAGTCCTCTCCCTCCCCGGACATATAAAGCCCCAGTATTCGGAATCCCTGCAGTGCCCAGTGAAAAGGAATGAGAACTCATGGGAAGGCCACAGAGGAAAATCAGAGTCAGAAGCTCTTGGGTACTTAGGATTAGATCCCAAGTCCTGGGATAGCATTTTCTTCCTGGACTTTTGGTTTGTTTTGACTTGTAAAGAGGTATGGAGGTGAACAGGAATTTAGATCCCTGAAAGCAATGTGCTATAAGAGACTCACACACTTCTGTAACATAAACCCAAACTGCTGCTAGACTATAAATTCCATAAAGGCAGGAGCTTGTGAACTGCTCATCATTGTATCTTCTGATCCTGCCAGTTAGTGGGTGCTCAATAAATGCTTGTTGATTGAATAAAGGATTGAATGAAGAATGAAAGTTGAATAACTTATTTACTTTGTGTCTTCTCTATGCTTCTTTTCTTTTTGTCATCCTTAGCTTTTACCAAGTCTTTTTGGAAATTCAGTGTTGTCTCATATGCTTAGAGGTTAGGTTTTTAAAGACATTAATAGTTGGGCCAGAGGTTAAATGCAACATAGGGGAAGCAACATTTCCTTGGAGCCAACGAAAGGGAGGGGCAGAAGTGTGAATGGAGGAAAGAGACCCCACAGAGGAGATACCTATGAGATCAAATCCAAAGATCTAGGTTTATCTGTGGTTGGAATTTTAATCACTATTTTAAATAGGATGTTGATTCCTTTATATACAGGAGATTCTGCAACACTTCCTTTGTTTCTTTAAGTAAAAAAGTAGAGGCAGAGTGCTGATCGTTGAAACTAGGTTTCCTGGACTCTGAGACCCATAAAAGGGTGAAAAGTCAGAAAGTTTCAAGTGAAGAGAAGGAAATTACTTCAGGAAGAACCACTCTTGGGACCCCTTCGCAACTTGTTGACCTTTTTGGATCACACTGACTCTAGAAATCATTGTGTTTTCTGAGTTTTAAAACCACAGTTTGCAGAGGTCTGGCCCTCCAGGACCTGTTGAATAACATTGGAAAAACACTACAGAAAAGAATGAGTGAGAATTTCCTTAAATCTAAGTGGACCGTATCGTCCACAAAAAGTTTTCTCTTAGGCTGTGATTCTGGGTGTTGACTTGGCTCATGAAAACTGCATGTAACTCTGAAGGTTCTACAACAGGCACAAGGACCAGCCTTGGACCTGGTCATGCAGCCCATAGCTGGGATCCCAAATGTTCACTTTCAGAGCTCAAATGCTCTCTTCCCATCTTGACACAGGACATCATCTGGAGGGGGTGGTTTGCTGAAGGACTGAGCAGACTCAGTGAGAATCTGTTCGTTGGGGGTTCTCCCCTTTCCTGCCATCCAATCTCATTGTTCTTCAATGCCTCACCATTCACTCCCCCACCCGTCAGCCCCTTACCGTTCACCTAGCATCATGCCGCGTGCTCTCTCTGTGCGGATTAAGTCCAGACTTGCCTCCAGGGAGAAAACCACAGTCTTATTCAATGGCAGAGATGCAGATGAGTGTAAACAGTGTTTCTGTGCCAGGCAGAAGTGAATATGAACAGTGTTTCCATGCCAGGCAGAAGACTTCATGGTCATGATCCTGGTTACGGAGACTTTATACACTTTTCTAGAGAACAATATTCACATCAACTCTCTGGAGGAAGAGTAGCTGGTGTGCCCTTTCTACCCGCGACCAGCTCCTCCCCGACGGCCAACGCACGCTGCTTTTTATAAGAAAGGAAGAGATCAGACTAATGGTGCCAAAGCTCTGCAGAGCTGCACAAAGACTCTCCCAGGGAGGTGAACATCCACCTTTCTAAAGCTGAGACAGAGCAAAGGAAAGTGCACAATCGAAATAAAATGAATTGCCTTGGATAGCCAGAATGAAAGGGAAAGGACTTTTGAAAGATTTTTTGGGTCTTTCTTTTTTGAAAAGTATAACAGCCTTTAAAATAAGTATGACTTTCTTCAAGGTTGAAAAGACCTCACGATCTTACTTTGAGCTTTGAGTTTTGAGCTTTGAGTGACAACACTCCTGTCTTAGTCAGGGTTCCACCAAGAAACAGAGCCACTAGGGGGTGTGTGTGTGCACATTTTAAGGAATTGGCCCACGTGATTTTGGAGGCTGACAAGTCTCAAGAACTGTAGTCAACAAGCTGGAGACCCAGGAGAACTGATCATGTAAGTTTAAGTCCCAGAGCCAGCAGCCCCAAGACCCAAGACCCAAGAAGTGCTGATATTTCAGTGCAAGTGTGAAAGCAGGGGAAACAAACAAACAAACAAAACCTGATGTCCCAGCTCAAAGACCTTTGGGCAGGAAAAATTCCCTCTTCCCCTGGGGTCAGCCTTTTGGTTCTATTCTGACCACCAACTGATTGCAGGAGGCCCGCCCACATTAGGGAGAGCCGTCTGCTTTACTCCACCTTTTTATATGTTAATCTGTTCCAAGAAAACCCGATAGAAACACCCAGAATAATATTTGACCTAAAACCTGGGCACCTGGGGCCCAGTCAAGTTGACACATAAAATTAACCATCACAACCTCACCCACCCCCAACACATTGCTTATTGCAACAGAAGCTATTAATTCATTAGCACCACACTCTAACCAACTGAGCTAACCGGCCATCACACTAGAAGCTATTAATTTAAAATGAGAAACATAGCATAGGGGAAGAGGAAAGGGAAAAAGAGGGGCATGATCCTCACAAAAATATCCCAATATAATTTCTTTATCCTAATGTCCAAGAGGGAATAATATGTAATAGCTCGATATATGACAGTTTATAAAATCAGTTGTTTGAATTATGAAACACGTCACTGTGCTATTGCTCAATTTAGTGTAATTTTTTTTTTTTTTTAATAAGAGAAACAAACTGAAATGGTGAGTGTCATTGCATGGAGAGAAGGTTTACTGTCACATCAGATTAGTTCCTCCCACTGACCCCACCCTGAACACTGTAGCCTCTCTCTCTACTCGGGGGTCTTGGCAAATGCAAGCATGCTGGTCTTGGGAGATCTAGGGCACGTGTTGAAGTGTCAGGAAACCTCCAGAGGCACCTGGGCCATTCACAGACTGATTGGTGGTGCAGTGAGGAGATTGAGACAACAGGGGATCTGATTACTCATTATGAGTTGTTACAGTGGTGGGAGAGGGAGAGGGGATTGGGAGGAGAATGGAGATTTTGTCGCAATTTAACAAAGAGCCTAAGTCCTACTGTCTCCTCTAAGACTGGCACACCCCAGAGCTTGCTCCCCTATGTTGGTAGGCTTAAACCAGGTGACAATACATCCTAGTTCCTGGTAGCCCAAATGACTTCTTTCTTTACTTCACTCCCCCAATGCCTGAAATGGCCATGAGAATAATGCTAGAGAAAAGTTCTTAAATTAAAATGATTTCAAAAATTAGGTCAGGGATAAAAGCAGCTACCTTATACTTTTCATATTCAGAATACTTTTCTGGTTGGCGGATGAAAATATTTCTGACATGAAAGAGAGAGAGAGAGAAAGCGAGAGAGAAAGGCTCCTAATCTTAGGTGGGATTAGTAGGCACTAGTGTTTGGCTTCAAACTGAGAATCACACAGAGGGGTAGCTGTCAGCCACTCAAGTGTGGGTCACTCAAGAGCACGGACCAGGCTGCCAACTCGGACATGGGTGTGTGGAGGGGCAGGGGTTAAGAAAAGATGCATAAAATGCTCAGGAAAGGTGAACACAGTGGCACATACCTGTAGTCCCAGCTATTCCAGAGGCTAAGGAGGGAGGATCATGGGAGCCCAGGAGTTCAAGGCTGCAGTGACCTATGGTTGCACCACTGAACTCCAGCCTGGGTGAAAGAGCCAGGACTTCTCAAAAAAAGAAACAAAAAAGACCAAAAAAACAAAAAAACTCAGGCATAGGTTTGTGGGTGTTTGAACCCGCACTCAAGGCCTTCTCTTGGTGCCCTTCAGCAGCATTATATGCAGCTGGAATGGGGCATTCCTGTTGTTCAAGAGCCCACAGGCATCTTATAGGGGATGAAGGATCTTTCCAAAAGAAATCACTTTTTTCTTGGTGTAGCTTACTTGTTTGGAAAAGATTTATAGACACAGAAAATTTAGAGCAGGTTTCCAGCCATCCTCTCTCTTTGAGATGGGCTTTCTTCTGCGGAAGTATCGCCATGAGGTTCACCTGGCAATGGGGAAAGCCCAGCGAGCATATAGAAAAACACCTCGTTAAACTAAGGTAAGAAAGAATTGCTTAACTAGGACACAACAAGCAAAAAATATAAAGTAATTTAAATAACATTATAATTAAATTTTTTGTTTATTAAGAAATATGCCTTCACACAATGACAATTTAAAAACTAAAACAAAAAAGAATATTTGCAACACATGTAACACCCCCTCCAATAAGAAAGACATAATAAATATGTAATATTGTATATTTCAAAATAACTGAAAAGGTAGAATTGGAATGTTCCTAACACAAAGGAATGATAAATGCTTGAGGTGATGGATATCTCAATTACTCTGATTTGATCATACACGCTGTGTCTGTATCAAAACACCATATACACCCCATAAATATGCACAATTATTATTTATTCATAATAATTAAAATTAACAATTAAAAAAGCACTAAAAATTATAAAGCACTAAGAAGTTAAATAACCTGAGGAGAGGGGAGAGCAGCAAAGATGTAAACAAAAGTCACAGAAGAAATTTTAACGACCAGTATAGATATGACAAAATGATCTATCCCATTAGTAATCATGAAAATTCAAATTAAAATCACAAACATGTTCATTTTGCTGGCAAAAAATTTAAAAGGTCTGATTATTTCATATGTCAGCAAGGATATGGAGCTATAGGGGTATTTAGGCTTTGCCAGTGAACGTGTAAATTGGTATAACCTCTTTAAAAAACAGTTTGACAGTAACGTAAAATTGAAGTTACACAACTTCCCTGAGCTGGCAATTCCATTTCTTGGTATGTACCCTTGAAGTGTTCTTGAACATCTATGCCAGCAAACATATAGAAAAACACTCATAACAACATTATTCCTAACAGCAAGATCTAGAACCAATGCAAATGTCCATCACCTGGAGAATGAATAGATGATGATATATTCAAACATCAAAAAATGGAATACACACAATAGTAAAATGGAAGAACTAGACCTACACATTATAAAACATAATTGAGAAAAAAATGCAAAATATATCGGACTATATATGTACAAAAAACATGCAAATAACACTTCATGTTTCTTACAGATTCATAGAAGTTTTAGTTACAATATGAATAAAAGCATAGGAATAATAAAAATCACTAAATTCAAGACAGTGTTTTTCTGAGAAAGGCAGGAAGAATATTGGGGAGGGTTCCAAGGGGTATTTAGTTTTGTTGGCAATATTTATTTTTTATTAGGGTTCTGAAAGCACAGATATTCAATGTATTATTTTAATATCTATTTGTGTGTCTTACATACAGAGAATAAACATTTATTTATTTATTTGAGACAGAGTCTCACTCTGTCCCCCCCAGGTAGCATGCAGTGGCATTATCATAGCTCACAGCAACCTCAAACTCCTAGGCTCAAGCAATCCTCCTATCTCAGACACCCAATTAGCTCGGACTACAGGTGTGCATCATGATGCCTGGCTAATTTCTCTATGTTTAGTAGAGATGGGGGTCTTGCTTTTGCTCAGGCTGGTCTCTAACTCCTGAGCTCAAGCAGTTCTCCCACCTTTGCCTCCCAGAATGTTGGAATTACAGGTGTGAGCCACTGTGCCTGGCCCTATTTATTTTGAATTAACATAAAATTTGTATATATTTATTGTATACCGCATGATATTTTGAAATATGTATGCCATTTATGGAATGGCAAAATAGAACTAATTAACATATGCATTACCTCAGTGTAGCTAAGTGGTAGACCATTTGACCATAAAGAAAATAACTTTTTAAAAGCGAAATCATGGTAGTTGTCAGTGTATGGTAATGCTCTTTTTCCCTTTCCTTCAGAGCGAAAGATTACTCACACATTCTCCACATTTTCCCCAAAGCTATATAATCCATTCAAAGATGTAATAAGAAAGAACTGGGAAAAGAAACAAAAACCCCATTTTACCTCAGGAAGTTATTACACCCTGGCTAAGTAACCTGACTACCATATAAAGTGGATATTCATTTTTGCTGTATGTGTGTTTGTGTGGGTGTGGGTGTGTGTTTAACCACCTTCCATTCCATCTTCCCTTTTTCTGGTTTCTTTGAGTTGGTTTTCCATTTTTCTCTTGGGTTTCATTGAGCTTCCTTATAATCCATATTTGGAATTCTTTATCTGTCATTTTAATATTTTCATTTTGGTTGGTAACCATTGCTAGAGAGTTGGTGTTCCCATTTGGGGGTGTCCTTTTGGTATGATTTTTCATACGTCCAAAGTTCTTGTGCTGATTCCTTCTCATCTGGAGCAGCTGTCACTTCTTATTTTTGGATTTACTTTTATTTAGCTGGGGCTTTCCCCCCGTCCAACACTTGTAAGGGCATGGCTATGGCATATGTTGGGTCAGAAACTTTGGCTTTGCTTGTGGGTGTTTGATAGCAGTTTAGGTTCTGGATGGAGGCCTTGGTTATAGATATCCTTAGTGTGGTGGTTTTCTCAGTTGGTAGTTGTTTGTAGGCTGAAGGAGTGGTAAACTATACGTGTGGACAGATTCCCTGTCTTTCTTGGATGAGGAAAGATGGAGGTCTTTGAGATTCTTTTTCTGTCCCAGTTGTGTTGTCTTCTTAATAGTATGAATTATATTGGTACACCCAGTTTAATCTCTGAGACAATAGGTGGTGCTCTTGGGTAAGAATCAACCACACACTGTATGATTGAGTCAGTAAATGCTGTAGAGGGTGTGTAAATTGACCTCCCTGTCAGTAGGTGGTGCTTGCCAGAAGGAACAGGCTGCAGTGTTATTTTGGGGACCTGTGACCAGCTCTAGCTCCTCAGGAGAAGCACTTGAATGCCTCAAGTGGTGGGTGGGGCCCTGAAACTTCCAGGTGAGTTCTTATTCTCCACCAGAGCATAGGCAGGTGGGGGAGTGAGGCTGGGCAGGGCTGGGTTGAGTGAGCCTGCCCTCAGACTCCACAAAGTCTGTCTTGGCAGGAGTCAAAGGTCTGATCCCAGTCTTTTGGGGAAATCTGGCAGAGAAGGGCTAAAGTGGCCCCACCCAGCCAGAAAGTCTGCTTGTGCGGGAGAGCCATGTGAGATTCATAATCTGGCTGTCAGGAGTGGATTTCACACTTTCCCCCT
Source organism: Eulemur rufifrons (assembly GCF_041146395.1). Lineage (NCBI taxonomy): Eukaryota > Metazoa > Chordata > Mammalia > Primates > Lemuridae > Eulemur > Eulemur rufifrons. The sequence goes on from NC_091010.1 coordinate 11,689,748, forward strand.
GTCCCTTGCTCTTTGGTCTCCTTCCGGAGTTTGCCAGCAGGCAGGAGCCCAAACCAGCCCAGCTCCCCAGCAATGGCCCTATGGGCTGGGAGCTTCCCTGTCCAGGATCCTGCGCTGGGCTGAGACCATGGTTTTCCTGTGTGGGGAGGGGTGTTCCTCAAGTGTGCTATAGCTGGGACACATGCTGCACTTTCTTTTCATTTCTGCCCATGAGGGCTCCCTTACCTCCTGCGATTAGTTCACAAATCTCCCCTCTGTTTCCCCAAGCAACATGATTTACTCCTGATGGTACAGTACAGAATCTGGCCTATGGACCCATCCCTTGGTCCCTGAAGATCAATCCCTGACTATGCCAGGGAAATGTGTGCTAGTCCTGAGTTGCTTATCATGTGCTCAAGCAGGTTTGATGTCCCTCTGCTTTGGGGTGTCCCCTGCTCTGATGGAGCAGCTAGGCAAGCAGCACCAGGAAAGTCTGATGAGCAGGGAGTTCACAATCTGAGCACCCCTTAGTTCTCTGCAGGTCTTTAAGAAGAAAGGTTTGAGTCCCACTGTCTGTGGAAGACCTGGCATAATGGATGCATCAACAGAGGGGAAGTAGCTGCTCCACAGAGCCCCAGCTCAATTATCTCTCTTGGCAGCTGTGGACAGATGGGGGAAGAGGAGGAGAAGAGTCTGAATGGAGGAAAGCTAGCACTCTGATCATCTCAGTCCCTCTCTCCAGAAGGTTGCCCACCTGGAATGTGCAGGCTCTGAGGTCATACAGATCCCTTAGACCCATCAGCTCCTGTGGCTTCCACAGTCTGAGACAGAGAGGGGAAACTTTTGTGTGGGAATGAATGAGAAAAAAACTGAGGAGCTGAAGCTCCCTGGGGAGGACAAAGGCATACAGTGGGTGGAGAAGCAATGTGGCACCTGCCACCTTGGCTCAGGTCTGTGGTAACCAGAAACATCCCAAGGGAGCTGGCAGCCTGGTGCTTTGTCCTCAAGAAGCTGCAGTTCACTGGTGGCAGCAGCTTTGGCTCTTATCAGGGCAGAAAGGCTCTCCAGCAGCTCAGGAGCCTGCTGACTGTCAGAGATGTGAGGGAGGGAGAAACAAACACCCCCATGTACACTTTTTGCTGGACTCCACGCCTCTTGGGGGTTGATCTCTGCTGATATCTTGCTCCATTTTTTTCTGCCCTGCAACTTCTTCCTGTGGAATCTCTGGTAGGTTGTGGCACTTTTCCCTTGGAATTATATATGATCTATGTTTGTTTGTTTTTCTTTTTCATCTAAAACTTTTTCTTCTTTCTGAGATGAACTGCAGGTGATGTCTCTGGTCAGCCATCTTGTCTCCACTCCCCCATCTTCCCTTTTTAATTTTTATTTATTTATTTTTTTGGAGACAGAGTCTTGCTCTGTTGCCCAGGCTAGAGTGCCATGGCATCAGCCTATCTCACAGCAACCTCAAACTCCTGGGCTTAAGTAATCCTTCTGCCTCAGCCTCCTGAGTCGCTGGAACTACAGGCGTGCACCACTGTGACTGGCTAATTTTTTCTATATATTTGTAGTTGTCCAGCTAATTTCTTTCTATTTTTAGTAGAGATGGGGTCTCACTCTTGCTGAGGCTGGCCTTGAACTCCTGACCTCGAATGATCCTCCCGCTTTGGGCTCCCAGAGTGCTAGGATTACAGGAGTGAGCCACCGCACCCAGCCCCCCTTTTTTAAATATCTTCATTTCCCTCTAAAGGATTTTCTCTCCTCCATTCACAACCCACAAACTTAGCATGGATCTCTGTGGAGGATATGACCTCTGTCAAAGCCAGTCACCAGGTTACAGTGAGTGATTCAAAAGATTTTGCAAGGAATCCTTGGAAAGGGACCATTGTCATTTTCCCTTGCACTAGCTGAGACCAAGAATTATGTGCCAAAGCTGCTTCAGACTCTTTGTGAGCAGGAGGTTCTCAAGTTGTGAAAATCCATGAGGAGGAGAGCCAAGTGAAGAAACAGAGTAGGAGAAACCAGGTTCTGGCGGATTTGTCAAACCTTCCGATCAGTGTGTCTGATGTCAGTGCCACCTCCAAGCTCTTCAGAACTGAAGGTCAATATGCTCTCTTAAGGAACATGGTTTGGCTTTTCCCTTTCTTAGCCAAAATTGTCCTAAGTGATAAATCTTACAATACTAGTAAGATATCAAAATGAACCCTCTTGTTGGTAATAAGAGCAATTACCATTTTGGCTGAAAGGAGAGCACTCTGCCCTCCTGGCCTACCCATCTCCCACCCACTGGGTCATCAGTTCCCTGAGACGCCTTCCTAAACACCTCAGCAGCTAACAAAGGAAACACAGCTGGCTCCACTCAGATGCAATACCTAGTTCTTTTGTCACAGAATTGCCTAATCAAAACAACTAAAATTGCCTTTCCAGAAATTAAACCCTTCTTTTGACTAGAGACACTTATTCCAGCCAAAAACACTTGATGAAGACCCAGTGAGGGGGTCATTGTTATCTTCATTTTGAATAATGGAGAAAAATGAAGGAAAAGGAGATGAGTCTGTGGGGAGGTAATTTGTTTCTCCTGTCAGATGTTTTGCAACACAGGTGATGACCTAAATTTAAAGATTCTTTAAACAGCATGTACCCAGACTAATGAAAATCAAAGTTCAAGGACTTATTTCAATTCTGATGAACAATCCACCCATTTGTAAGGATTTATTGACTAGCTGGGGAATATTTAAAATTTGCATTTCACTTGCCACTTTAGAATTTTTTTCTAAAAGAATTTAATCTTCTTTCCTCTTTCTCTGTTCTTTAAAAGGTCTTGACTTGCTATTCTTAAATGAAGTTATCCTTGTCTGCTTCCTCTTCAGTGAAATGAAACCAACTTTAAATAACTCACCTACACAGCTGAATTTTAAAACTTTTTGAACAAATACTTTCTCCCAAAGTCCCTGCATTTTGTGATGCCACTTATGCTCTATTCTATCCTATTCCATTCCATTCTATTTTAAAATATCTTGGTAAGGTCCAACTACATTAGCTACTGTGGAAATGATTTCTCTCTTCCAGAGTTGTTTTGTATTTGTTTAAAACCAGCAAAGCATTTTTTTCTTTGACTTCCTTTGATTTCCTTCTTCTTTTGTCTAATATTAAGAATATTTTCAACAAGTGAAATACTCTGAAGAGTGAAATATGGAGGAAGAGGAGGCTCCAGTTCTCATGCCCACCATAGAAACATGAATTTTGGCAAACACCCATAAATTAAAGCAATTTTGTGGGATGATGGAGTCCAGCTTAGGTTTCAGTACACTGATAAAGCAAAATATCCAGGAATGGATACATTGAAGAGAGTAAGAAGAGTAGTTTCTCTTTACTCCTGATCATCTCTCTCCTAAAGTAGCACAGCTTGGTTTTGAGAGAAGCCCCCTCAGTCTGCAATTTTTCCCAAAGAGTCAGTCCTATCAGTCTCCCTGTCATACCCCAACAGGGGTAGGAAACCTGCTGCTTTTTAATTTATTACAGAATTAAAAACATTTATTTTGTGAAATTTGGATTCAGTCAAAAGGCTGCACTTTAGGCCACAGGTTTCCCAGCCCTGCAGCATCTGGCTCCAAAGAGATGTTTCCAGGTATTTGTCTTTGGCTCTTTAGGTGCACTGAGTGTCCTCCCTCTGATCTGCACAAAGAAGACTGATCCTACATTTATCAGGCTCTTTTCCAAACTACTAGTTAGGTTCATCCAAAAGGGGACATTGGCGGGTGAACATCATGCAGAGGGAGAGAAAAATCACAATATTTTCTCTCTTCCTAGCACTGGCTGCATCTTCCGTGTGATCTCTACTCATTGGAAGCCTCTGTTCTGATTTTGCATTCTATCAGGTAACTTGACTTCTGGCCTCCGTATATACCTCCTCATATTGTTCTTCCAGCCCTAGGAGTAGAAGCAGGTTTCTACTGTGCCTAATTTCTGGGTTGCTCTCCATCCCTCGTTTGGCTTTGTGATGCTTCAAGTGGCTTTGTTACGTAGTTCTCATACTAAGTCTCTTCCACTGAACTACCTATTCTTCACTCAGTTTTCCATACTTTGACTGGTATATGACTTAAGATTGGATTATACTTGTTATTAATTTAATTTACATCCTGAATTTTAGTTTTGGAAATGGGTGAAATTGAGGGTCCAAAACCCTGGAGAGAAAGATGTCATAGAAATGAGAGCCCAATACTCTGCATGAAGTTTTCTCTTGAGGCATTTGCCAATTGCTAAGAGCCTGAGAAACCAAACAGAATTTAAGAGATTAAAAAACTAAGCAGATATTTCAGTAATCTCAAAGTATGACAGTGAATGATTGAGAGAGAGAGAGAAAGGAGAGTGTTTTAAGGCCTGCCCCAGAGGAGGGATCTAGGAAACAGCACAGACATATAGCTTAGACCCCAAATATGGCTCCCTCTAGGAGTAAGAACAAACTGGAAGTAGGCCAATGCTCACAATGTCTGAAACAAAATCTCCAAACATCTCAATTACTGATTAAATTAAGGTGGTCTTCCCAAGGTGGTCTGACAGAGGAAAATTAAATTCTGTCTAGAAAAATATAAATCATCCAAAGCCTCTACACTTTTAAAAATATAATAAAACAAACTAAGCATGACAGAAAAAATATCATATGCCCAAAAATCAAAAGAAAAAAGAGAAAAGGAACAGAGCCATAATGTAATACAACTCCTGTTATATTACTATAACTCCAGAATTTTAAGTTATCAGTCAGGAACTTATATATAAAAAAAAAAAAAACCTACAATTTATGTGTTCAAGAAAAAAGATGGAAAATTTCACTGCACAACTGGAATCTGAAAAAAGAGTTTGGTGGAAATTGTAGAACTGAAATAATTTTAATATTAATTATGGGTTCAGCAGTAGTTTGGTTGCAACAGAAGTAATTAGTAGTAAACTAAAATATGGGTCAGTGGAAAATAGGCAGGTTGAAACACAAAGAGAATATAGAAAGGAAAAAAATTAAGGCATAGCAAAAAGTCTAAATATGTATATTTGAAATCTCAGAAGGAAAAGAGAGAAAGAATAGGGCAGAAAAAATGTTTATAGAGTTACAGACTAAGAATTTCATAAAATCTAATGAAAACCCTCAAGACCAAATTCAAGAAGCTTTGCAAATCATGGCAGAATAAACAGAAATAAATTTACACTTAAGTACATTATAGTAAAACTGCAATAATCAAAATGTGAAAATCCTAAAAGTAACCTGAAAAAAGAGAGCCTATTAGCTTCAAAGGAGCAAAAGTAAGATTGACACAACAATACAAGGTAAAACAATGTCAAATTTTGAAATGAAATATCTGTTAACCTAGAGTTCTATATTTCAAAAATGATAAAATACTTTTAAGAAAAACAAAAAGAAAATGTATTATCAATAGTATCACACTAAAATAAAGAATTAAAACATAAAGGGAAAGATCTCATATTGATTAAAGACTTTATTCAACTAAAAATTATTAAAGACATAAATTTCCTTGCCCCTAATGAGATTTATAACATAGACATATATATGAAATGTAATTTGCTGTATAAAATGATATGAGTAAAAGGATATTGACAAATACAATTCATAGTTGGAGATTTTAGCATTTCTCTCACAGTAATTGATAAGAAGATAACTAAATCAGTGGAACAATAGACTTTCATAAAATAATAAACAAATGCCAACCTATATATATATATATATGTGTGTGTGTGTGTTTATATATAAATGTATATATCACTACACCACAAACCTCCAGGATATCTTATCTTTTACCACGCATGTATAATCTTTACCAAAATAAAGCATATTACAGGCCTTAATAATACTTCCACAAATTTAAAAATTAGAAATCTTATAGAGTATATACTTTAACCATAGTGGAATCAATCTAGAAATAAAATCCCCAAATTCTTGAATATTAAGAAAACATATTTACATAAATCATGGGCCAAAGAATAAATCACAGTTAAAATCAGAAAATATTTTAATTCAAATTGGCTGGACACAGTGGCTCATGCTTATGATTCTAGCAATTTGGGATGCCAAGGTGGGAGGATCACTTGAGGCCAAGAGTTCAACACCAGACTCGGCAACATGGTCAGACTCTGTCTCCACAAAAAACTAAATAAAAATATTTGGGTGTGGTGGTGCATACCTGTAGAACTAGCTGCTCAGGAGGCTGAGGCAGGAGGATTGCATGATTCCAGGAGTTTGAGTACGCAGTGAGCCAGTGAGATATGATTGCACCACGGCACTGCAGCCTGGGTGACAGAGTGAGATGTTCTCCAAATAAAAAAGAAAGAAAGAAAAGAAATATTGTGATTCAAATAATAATTAAAATATAGCATATTAAAACTGGAATTTCACTAAAGCAGTGCATAAAGAAAAATTTATAGCTTAAATTGACATATTATAAAATAGGAAAGGCTTAAAATACACATTGTAATCATGTATCACAAGAAGTCAGGAAAAAAGACATAAGAGAAATAAGAAAAGAAATTATAATTGTATAATAAAAGAGAAAAAAATTTAAAAAGTCAAATATTATTTCTTTGAAAAGATTGTATAAATTGATAAACCCATAGCAAAATGAAACATGAGAAATAAAGAGAGAAAGATCATATTACCAATATCAGTAATTAAAATGATAGCATAACTGTAGATTTTACAGATTTTAAAATGTTAAGAAGAAATATAATGTAGTAACATCAGCAAGATGGAAGAATAGAAGTCTCCAGTTCTCATCCCCTCATAGAAACACCAATTTTGGCAACCACCTATAGATGAAAACAACTCTGTGGGATATGGAGTCTAGCTGAGGTTCCAGTATGCTGGTACAGCGAAAAATCCAGGAGTGAATGCATTAAAGAGGGTAAGAAGAGTAGCTTCCCTTGATTCATGATTATCTCTTCCAAGCTAGCACAGCTTGGTGCAGAGAGAAGTCCCCTCTCTGTGCAATTTCTCCCACAGGTTAAAGTGAAAACAGAGTAAATGCCAAGCTTTCCCAGCCTTCTAAGAAACAACCCAGGAGGCCAACTTCTTTCTTACTCCACCTAAAACACTGAGGGGATGACACATGAATTGTCTAGGGAAAGTAGAAGCAGGGAAGAGAGAAGGGTGTGCATAGCACGTGGTGCACAGTTCACAACAGCTGGTCACGAATCCTGGTAACCAGCTTGCAGACTCCACCAAGAGGGCTTCTCATGAACCCCACAGAACAATTTGCCTGAGGAGCCACTCAAACAGGCTAAGCATGTCCCCAGCACTCTGTATGTCTCCCTGTGTACAGTGCCCTATATGTCACTGTGCATAGCCTGCTGAGATCCCTCATCACATATACCAATAGCAACTGTGGATCTTAGTAGCCACCTCAATACTGCTGTCTTGAATTGTTAAAGTGACCATAGTGCCAAAAGCAATTTGCAGGTTCAATTCAATCCCTATCAAAATACCAACATCATTTTTCATAGAATTAGAAAAAAAACTCTAATGTTCATAGGGAACCAAAACAGAGAAAAAAGAGGCTGAATAGCCAAAACAATCCTAAACAAAAACAAACAAAAAGCAAACAAACATAAAAACACTTACAGTGAACTGATCTTTGACAAAGTTGACAAGAATGTATCCTGGTGAAAGGACACTCTTTTCAATAAATGCTGCTGGAAAAATTAGATTGCCATATACAAAAGAATGAAACTGGACCCTTATCTCTCACCATATACAAAATCAACTCAGAATGGATTTAAGACTTGAATGTAATACCTGAAAGTATAAAAATACTAAAAAAAAAAAAAAAAAAAAAAAACTTAGGGAAAACTCTTCTGGACATTGGTTTAGATAAACAATTCATGACTAAGTCCTCAAAAGCACAGGCTACAAAAAAAAATGGGACTTAATTAAACTAAAAAGCTTCTGTAAAGCAAAAGAAATAATCAACAGAGTAGAACAGACAATCTATGTAATCAAAGAAAGTATTTGCAAACTGTACATCTGATGGGGACTAATATCTAAAATTTACAAGGAATTCAAACAGTTCAACAACAACAGCAACAACAACAAAATGATTAACCCCACTGAAAAGTGGGCTAAGGACATGGATAGACATTTTTTTATAAGAAAACACACAAACGGTTGATAAGCATATGAAAAAATGTTCTACATCACTAATCATCAGAGAAATGCAAGTTAAAACCACATAGAGATTTCATCTTTCACCAAGCAGAATGGTTATTACTAAAAAGACAAAAAATAACAGATTTTGGTGAGGATGTGGAGAAAAGGGAACTCATGTGCTGTGGGTGGGCATGTGAATTAGTGAAACCTCTATGGGAAACAGTATGGAGATTTCTCAAAGAACTAAAAGTAGAACTACCGCATGGTCCAACAATCCCACTTCTGGGTATCTACTTGAAGGAAAAGAAATCAATATACAAAAAAAGATACCTCCACTTATATGTTTATCACAGCACTATTCACTGTTCATAATAGTAAAGATATGGAATCAACTTAAGTGTCCATCAATGGAATATTGGATAAAGAAATGTGGCACGATGGAATGCTGTTTCGGTGTAAAAAAGAATGAAATCATGTCTTCTGTAGTAACATGGATGAAACTGATGTCCATTGTCTTAAGTGAAACAACTCAGACACAGAAAGACAAATACTTCATGTCCTCACTTATAAGCAGGAGTGAAATAATGTGTATACATGGAAGGAGAATTTGGAATGATGGACAGTGGAGACTAGGAGTGATGGGAAAGTGGGAGGGGGTGGATAATTGCAAGTTGCTTGGTGGGTACAATCAATGCATTTTGCTTCAGTGATGTATGAACTGAAGGCCCTAACTTCACAATGCCATATATCCATGTAACAAAATTGCACTTTTACCCCCATGTTATATACAAGTAAAAAATAAATGGACAAAAACAGTTAAAAATAACCCTGCAGTTTTGAGAGAATGTTCCCAACCCCCCCACCCCAAACACTTTGTCATACTGCCCTAGTGAAAATAAACAGAAATCTCTCAGTGCTAAGCCTGACTTTGTGGGATAGAAAAAAAGGCACACAATTCTAAGACTTTCCCCCCAAGAAGAAAGAAGAAGAATGCAGTGAATACATCTATATAAAAGGTCTGAGAAACCCCAAGAATATCTAGCCATGTATATTGTTGAAGGGATTTCTCTCCCAAATGTGACAATAAAGACTGGAGGAGGTTACTGCTTCTTCAAACATGAAGACATCAACACAAGTATTGAAGGAGCATGAAGAATCACTGAAATATGATACCACCAAAAGAACAAAATAAAACTCTAGTGGCTGATCCTTAAGAAATGGAGATCTATGAATTGCCTAACAAAGAATTCAAAATAATCATCTTAAAGACATCCAGTGAACTACAAGAGTAAAAATATAGAAAACAAAGTGAAATGAAGAAAACAATACATGAACAAAAGTAGAAGTTTAACAAACGGATAGAAAACATAAAGAACCAAATAGAAATTCTAGAGCCAAAAAATACAATGTCTGAACTGAAAAATTCAACAGAGAGCTTCAACAGCAGACATGATCAAGCAAAGGAAATAATCAGCAACAAAGAAGACAGAACATTTGAAATTATCCAGTCAAAGAAATAAAAAAATAATTTTTTAAAAAAGTGAAAAAGTACAAATGAATTGTGGGGCACCATCAAGTAAAACAATACACATATTACAGATGTTCTAGAAGGAGCAGGATAAATAAATTAAAAAAAAAAAAAGCCAGAAAGCTTATTTAAGAAATAAAGGCATAAACTTGCCAAAATCTGGAAAAGGGAAATGAATATTCAGATTTAAACATTCCCCCCAAAGAAACTTCAGATAGGTTTAGCATTAAAAGGTTATCATCAAGATATGTTATATTCAAATTGTTAACAAAGACAAATAGACAATTTTAAAAACAGCAAGAAAAAAACAGCTCATCACCTATAAGGAAACTTCTATAAGACTGTCAATGGATTTCTTGGTAAAGATCTTACAGGCAAGGATAGAGTGGGATGATATATTCAAAGTCTTGAAATAAAACAAAACAAAGCCTTCCAATCAAGAATACTATACCTAGAATATTTGTTCTTCAGAAATGGAGAGATAAAGACTTTTTCAGACAAACAAAAGTAGGAGTTCACCAGTAGTAGACCAGACTTAAAAGAAATGCAAGTTGTGTTCTTCAAGTTGAAATGAAAGGACAGAAATCAGCAACATCAATACATATGAAGATGTAAAACTCACCAGTAAAAGTAGTATATAGTCATATTCAGAATATTCTAATACTGTAATGGTGATGTGAAAATCACTTTTAACTCTAGTATAAAAGTTAATAGATGAATTTTTTTATAGCTAAAACATTTTTAATGAATATACAATATTAAATCAGGTAAATTATAATGTAAATACCAGAAAATGTGGAAGAGAGTAGAAGTGTAGACTCTTTGTATATGATCAAAATTAGGTTATTATCAGGTTAAAATAGAATGTTATAACTATAAGATGTTTTCTGTAAGCCTAATGATAATCTCAAAGAAAAATCTATAGTAGATACAAAAAAGATAATCTCTAATAAATAAAAGCATACCACTACAGAAAATCATCAAATCACAAAGGAAGACAAGTGAGGAAGAAAAGAACAAAGGGACTACAAAAGAGTCAGAAAACAATTAACAAATAGCAATGGTAAATCCCTACCTATCAATAACAACTTTAAATGTAAATAGATTAAATTTTCGTGTTAAATGCACAGATTGGATGAATGGATTTAAAAAGATCCAATTATATTCTGCCAAAAACAGACTCTCTTTAGCTTTAAGGGCACACACAGGATAAAAGTGAGGGGATGTAAAAAGATATTGCACACAAAGGGCAAATAAAAGAGAGAAGGTGTGGTTAACTTACATCCGACAAAATAGACCCTAAGTAAAAATCTCTCACATGAGACAAGGAGGTCATTATATCATGATAAAGGGATCAATTTATCAACAGGATACAATAATTGTAAATACATACAGACCCAATGATGAAGCACATAAGTATATAAAGCAAATATTAACACAACTGAAGGGGGTTATAGATAGTCATACAATAATAGTAGGGAATCTCAATACCTCACTTTAAACAATGTATAGATCATTCAGATGTAAAATCAATATGGACATAGCAGACTTGCCCAACAATATAGAGCAAGTGGACCTACCGGTCATATACAGAACATTCTACCCTACACCACCATAGTACGCATTCTTCTCAAGTGCCATGGGACAATCTCCAGGATAGATCATATGTTAGGCCACAAAACAAATTTTAAAAATCTTCAAGAAGATTGAAATGATATCAAGTATATTTTCCAACCACAATGGTATGAAACTAAAAATCAAGAATAGAAGTAAAATTGAAAAGTTCATAAATATGTGAAAATTAAGCAACACATGCCCAAACAACTAATGGGTCAAAGAAGATATAAAAACAGAAATCCAAAAATGTATTGAGAAAAATGAAAATGGAAACACAACAACACAAATTTTGCAGGATATAGGAAAACAGTTCTAAAAGGAAAATTTATAGCAAGAAATGTGTACATTAAAAACAATGAAAGACTTCATATAAACAACTGGAAAAAATAAAGATTAGAGAAGAAATAAATTAAATAGAGACTAGAACCATTTAAAACCAATGAAAGTAAGAGTTGGTTTTATGGAAAGACAAACAAAAATTAGAGAACCTATAGCTAGATTAACAAAAAAATAGAGACTACTGAAATAAATAAAGTTATAAATTAAGGAGAAGACATTATGATGATCACAGAAATACAAATGATCATAAAAGACTACTATGAACAAAGAAATGCCAACAAATTGTATAACTAGAAGAAATAGACAACTTCCTAGAATCAAACAACTTACCAAGACCAAACTATAATGAAAGAAAAAAATCTGAACAATGGGTAAGGAGATAGAATCAGTAATAAAAATTCTTCCAACAAATAAAAGCCCAGGAACAGGAGGCTTCACAACTGGATTCTGCTTTTGAAGAATTAACAGCAATCCTTCTCAAATTCTTCCAAAAAATTGAAGTGGGTACACTTTCAAACTTTTACTACAAAACCAGCATTATCCTAATACCAAAGATAGACAGGGATACTATAAGAAAAGAAAATTATAAACCAGTATCCCTGAGGAACAGAGATACAAAACCTCAGCAAAATACTAAAAAACTGAATTCAACAGCATATGAAATGGATCATACACTATGGTCAAGTGGGATTTATCCCTGGGATACAAGGATCATTCAACATATGAAAATTAATAAATGTGGTTTAACACATAGTAAGAATGAAGGGTAAAAATCACACGATCAGCTGGGCAAAGTGGCTCATGCGTGTAATCCTAGTACTTTGGGGGGCTGAGGCAGGAGGATAACTTGAGGCCAGGAGTTGGAGGCCAGCCTGAGCAACATAGCAAGACCCTGTCTCTACAAAAAATAGAAAAATTAGCTAGTCATGGTAGCATTCACACATGTAATCCTAGCTACTTGGGAGGCTGAGGCAGGAAGATTGCTCCAGTCAAGGCATTTGAGGCTGCAGTGAGCTATGATGATGCCACTGCACTCTAGCCTGGGCAACCAAGCAAGACCCTGTCTCAAAAAAAAAAAAAAAAAATCTCCATAGATGCAGAAAAATAATTTGACAATATTTAACATTGTTTCAGGATTAAAATTCTCAACAATGAGGTAATGAAAGAATGTGCTTTGACATAATAAAGACCATATATGGGAAATTCACAGCTAAAGCACACTCAAAGCTGAAAAGCTGAAAGATTTTCCTCTAAGATCAGGAACAAAACAAGAATGCCCATTCTTGCCACTTCTATTAAACATAGTGGTAGAAGTCCTAGACAGAGCAATTAGGAAAGAAAAAGAAATAAATGGCATCCAAATCATAAAGGAAGAAGAAAAATTTTCTGTTTGCTGATGACATGATCTTATATATATAGGCATACCTTGTTTTATTGTTTTTTCTTTATTGTGCTTCACAGATATTGTGTTTTTTACAAATTTAAGGTTTGTAACAATACTGGCTCTGATTAGTCTATTGGTTCCCCCCCCCCTTTTTTTAACAGCATGTACTCAATTGGTATCTCTATGTCACATTTTGGTGATTCTGATACTATTGCAAACTTTATTATTATTTTTATTTTTATATCTGTTACAGTGATTATGATCAGTGGTCTGTGATAGTACTTTGTATTTGCTTTGGGGCACCAAGAACTACTCCCATATGAGACAACAAATTTAATTGATAAATGTGTGTATTTTGACTGCTTCACCCACTGGCCATTTCCTGTCCTTCTCTCTCTCTCTCTCTCTCTTTCTCTCTGGGATCTCCCTCTTCCCAGAGGTACAACAAAGTTAAAAATCCAATTAATAAGCCTAAAATGGCCTCTAAGTGTTCAAGTGAAGTAAAGAGCTGTATGTCTTTCACTTTAAAACAAAAGGTAGCAATGATTAAGCTTAGTGAGAAAGGCATGTCAAAAGCTGAGACAGGCCTCTTGTGTCCCAAAATAAACCAAGTTGTGAAAGCAAAAAAAAAAAAAGAAAAAAAAAGTTCTTGAAGAAAATTAAAAAGTGAACAGCCTTATTATTTATATGGAGAAAGCTTTAGTGGTCTGTATAGAAGATCAAACCAACCAAAACATCCTTGAAGCTAAAGGCTAATCCAGAACAAGACCCTCTAGCTCTTTGATTCTATGAAAGCTGAGACAGGTGAGGAAGCTGCAGAAGAAGTGTTTGAAGCTAGCAAAGGTTGGTCCATGAGGTATAAAAAAAGAAGCTGTCTCCATAACTTAAAAGTGTAAGTTGAAGCAGTAAGTGCTGATATAATGGATTTTCCATGTAGATGAAACAGCTTTATATTAGGAGATGCCATCTAGGACTTTCATAAATTGAAAGAAGTCAAGGTCTGGCTTCAAAGCTTCAAAGGCACACTGAGTCACTTGTTTGGGGCTCAAGAATCTGGTGAGTTTAAGTTGAAGCCAATGATCATTTACCACTCCAAAAATCCTAGAGCCCTTAAGAATTATGCTAAATCTATGCCTGTGCTCAATAAATGGAAAAACACAGCCCAAATGACAGGACATCTGTTTACATTATGGTTTACTAAATATTTTAAGCCCATTGTTGAGATCTACTGCTCAGAAGGAAAGATTTTTTGCAAAGTATTACTTCTCATTGACAATCCACCTAGATACCCAAGAGTACTAATGAAGCTGTACAAGGAAATTTACGTTGTTTTCATGCCTGCTAAGACAACATTCATTATGCAGCCCACAGAACAAAGAACAATTTTGACTTTCTAGTCTTATTATTTAAGAAATACATTCCATTAGGCCATATCTTCCCTCCATAGTAATTCTTCTGATGATCTAGGCAAAGTAAATTGTAAAATTCTGGAAAAGATTCACCATTTTAGATGCCATTAAGAACATTTGTGGGCTGGCAAGCTGGCTCACACTTGTAATCCCAGAAGTTTGGGAGGCTGAGATGGGAGATTTGCTTGAGGGCAGAAGTTTAAGACCAGCCTGGGAAACATAGCAAGACCTTTGTTTTACAAAAAAAAAAAAAAAAAGTCAGTTGGGTTTGATGGTGCATGCTTGTAGTCCTAGCTACTCTGGAGGATGAGATGGGAGGATCTGTCAAGCCCAGGAGTTCACAGTTACAGTTAACTATGATTGTGCTACTGCAATTCACCTTGGGTGACAGAGTGAGACCCTGTCTCTAAAACAATAAATAAAATTAGTGATTCACAGGAAAAGATAAATATATAATCATTAACAGGATAACAGGTGTTTGTAAGAAGTTGATTCCAACCCTCATGGATGACTTTGAGGGGTTCAAGACTTAGGTGGAAGAAGTAACTGCAGATGTGGTGGAAATAGGAAAAAAACTGGAATTAGAAATGGAACCTGAAAATGGGATTGAATCGCTGCAATCTCATGATAGAATTTGGACAGACGAAGAGTTTCCTCTTATGGATGAGCAAAGCAAGTGGTTTCTTGAGATGGAGTCTATCCCTGGTGAAGATGCTATGAGCATTGCTGAAATAACAACAAGGGATTTAGACATTACATAAACTTAGTTGATAAAGCAATAGCAGGGTTTGGTAGGATTGAGTCCAATTTTAAAAGGAGCTGTACTGTAAAACAGCATCACATATCACAGAGAAATCTATCATGAAAGGAAGAGTCAACAGAGGCAGCAAACTTCATTACTGTTTTATTTTATGAAGTTGCCACAGCCACCCCAATGTCCAGCAACCACCACCCTGATCAGTCAGTAGCCATCAACATATAAGCAAAACCCTTCACCAGCAAAAAGATTATGATTCACTTAAGGATCAAATGATTGTTATCTTTTTTTAGCAATAAAATCTTTTAAAGTTAAGGTATGTACATTTTTTCAGACATAATGCTATTGTACACTTAATAAACTATTGTATAGTGTAAACAACTTTTATTTGCACTGTAAACAAAAAAATGTGTGTGTGTGATTCACTCTATTACTATACTCACTTTACTGCTGTGGTCTGAAACTGAACTAACAATACCTCTGAGGTGAACGTGGATAGAAACCCCTAAAGAGTCCACCAAAAAAGTGTTAGAACTAATAAACAGATTCTTTAATGTTACAGAATACAAAATTAACATTAAAAATCAGTTTCCATTCTATATAATAACAATGAAATATCCAAAAAAGAAAATAAGAAAACAATCCCATTTACATTAGCATCAAAAAATAAAGTTCTTTGATAAAAATTTAATCAAAGAGTATAAAGATCTGTATATTGAAAACTGTAAAATATTGTTGGAAGAAATTAAAAAAGACACAAATAAATGGAAAGGCCTTCTGTGTTCATGAGTTAGATGAACTTAGTTAAAGTGTCCATACTACTGAAAAATATTCACAAGGCCCAATGCAATCCGTATCAAAATTCTGATTGTCTGTTTCATAGAAATAGACAAAACAATCCTAAAATTCTTATGAAATCACAAAAGAACCCAAACAGCCAATCAATCTTGAGCAGGAAGAACAAAACTGGAGATATCACATTTCCTTATTTCAAATTGTATTATGAAGTTATAGTAATTAAAACAGTATGGTACTGACATAAAAACAGACACATAGTCCAATGAAACAGAATAGAGATCCCAGAAATGTATCAATTTATATACATGGCAAACTAATTTTCAATAAATTTGCAAAGAATACACAACAGGGAGAGGATAGTCTCTTCAATAAAAAGTATTGAAATAACTGAATACATCAAAAAGAATGAAATTGAACCCTTATATCATACACAAAAATTAACTCAAAATGAATTAAAGACTTAAACATAAGACCTGAAAGGACAAAATTTCTAGTAGAAAACATAGCAGGAAGGCCTCTTGACACTGGTATTGACAATGATGTTTTGGGTACATCACCAAAACAATGGGCAATATAATAAAAAAATAAACAAATGTGATTACATCAAACTAAAAATCTTCTCAGCAAAGGAAACAATAAACAAAATAAAAAGGCAACCTAGATTTCGATAAAATATTTTCAAACCACATGTCTGATAATGGGTTAATATCCTAAATATACAAGGAACTCAGACAACTGAACATCAAAAATGCAAAACCCAAAACCAAAAACAAATAAGCTAATTAAAAAATGATCAAAGGAACTGAATAAACACTTCTCCAAAAAGGACATACAAATGACCAACAGGTATATGAAAAGGTACTTAACATTACTAATCATCAGGGAAATGCAAATCAAAACCCCAATGGAGATATCACCTCGTACCTGCTAGAATGGCTATTTTTACCAATAGCAACAATAAAAAGTAACAAGTGTTAGAAAAAAATGTAGAAAAGAGAACCCTTGTACACTGTTAGTGTCAATTTAAATTAACACAGCCATTATGGGATACAGTATGGAGATTCCAAATAATTTAAAAATATTAATAGAACTACCAACAGTTCCGTTTCTGGGTATATATCCAAAGGAATTGAAATCAGGATCTGAAAGAGATATCTGCATTTCCAAGTTAATCGCAGCATTATTCACAATAGTTAAGATATGCAAGCAACCTAAATGTCTAGTGATAGATGAATGAACAAAGAAAAGTGGTATATCCATACAAAGGCATATCACTCAGCCTTAAAAAAAATACTGCCATTTGCAACAATATAGATGACCCTTGAAAACATTACACCAAATAAAATAAGCCAAACACAGAAAGTCATGTACTCTATGATCTCACTTATATGTGGAATCTATAATTATCAAGATCATAGTAGCAGAGTAGAATAGTGGTTGCTAGGGTGTGGAGGGAGGAAGTTATGGGTAGGCAATGGATAAAGCATACAAAACTTCAATTATGCAATATAAAGAAGTTATGGAGATCTATTATACTATATACAGCATAGTGCTACATATTGAGCTAGTTTGTAGTTAAGTGGATATTCTCGCTCTATAATAATTCATTAAGCTGCAAGCTTAAGATTGGTGTACCTTAATGCTCTATATTATTTAATATATTTCAATAAAACTCTTTATTAAAAAATACTGAGAAAACCTAGGTGACCTTGGGTTTGCCAATGAAGTTTTAAATATAACACCAAAAGCACCATCCTTGAAAGAAAAAAATATTGATAAGTTGGACTTTATTAAAATTTAAAACTTCTGCTCTGTGAAAATTCTTGTTAAGGGAATGAAAAGACACACCACAGACTGGAAGAAAATATTTGCAAAATATATGCTGTAAAAAAACTTCTGACCCAAATATGTAAAGAACTCTTAAGGTCATTAATATAAAAACAAACAACCCAATTTTAAAAATGGGCAAAAGACCTGGACACTGAATCAAAAAAGATACACAGATGGCAAATTGGCACATGAAAATATGCTCAATATGTGCCATTAGGGAATTGCAAATTGAAACAATGAGGTACCACTCTACACCTAGTAAAATGGCTAAAATTAAAACAAAACCTAAAACCTGCAAATACCAAATGCTGGGGAGGACGTTGAACAGCAGGAAGCCTCATTCATTGCTGCTGGGAATGCAAAATGGCACAGCCACTTTGGTAGCTTTTTACAAAGCTAAATATAGTCTTGCTATATAATCCAGCAATGATACTCCCTAGATATTTACCCAGTTGAGGTAAAAACTTATGTACATACGAAAAACTGTATACAAATATTTATAGTAGCTTTATTTGTGATCACCAAAAACTAGAAGAAGCAATTAAGATGTCCTTAACAGATGAATGGACAAACAGATTGAGGTACATCTATACAATAGAATACTATTCAGTAATAAAAACTTAATGAGCTATTAAGCCATTACAAAACATGAGTGAATGTTAAATTCCTATTACTGAGTGAAAGAAGAAAGTTTGAAAAAGCCCTAGCTGTCCATTTTTATGACATTATAGCAAAGGCAAAATTCTAGAGATGATAAATAAATCAGTGGTTGTTACTGTTTCAGGGATGAAGCACAGGGGAGTTTATAGAATCGTGAGACTATTCTGTATGATGTCATAATGGTGGATGTGTGACACACTATGAATTTGTCAAAACCTATAGAACTTTACAGCACAAAGAATAAACTTTTTAAAAGTATTCACACTTACAAAAATTTAAGAGTTCAATAGAATTCAGATGGTGACAAAAGAATCCAACTCTATTGTAAACAGATGAAACAACCTCATGGCAAGGAATGGGGGAAAAATTTCTGACCTAAGTAATGTTGGAAATAAGTGGAGCCTGGAAGACTAAAGGTGAAAGAAACTCTACATGAGCATTGTACTCTAGTTGATAAAGGTTTATTTTTCCTGCAGTGGCACAGCTTAACAAATATGAAACTGTTCCATATGTATACTGGAATAGAACAATTAAGTACGTGGATGGCAGATGGTAAGAACCAAGTTTCTCACTGTTGGAGTGGAAGGTTACAGATATGCAGGGGAGAAGTTTGTAATGGATTAGAATTGGAGATATCAGTATGAATTCATATTTAGCCTAATATAGATATATATGGTTCAATATATAAATGTATATTTTCCACATATATACATGTGTTAGTATACAACACATATACACTTGATCTTCTGAATCCATGGGTTATGCATCTAGCAATTCAGGAAACCATGGATATGAAATACTTGAGAAAAGAAAAATTTCACAAGTTTCCAAGAATCAAAACTTGAATTTGCTATGTGCAGAGTACAAAGTTGAATCCATGAAATTAAATGACGTTTAGGCATTGCATTAGGTATTATTGATATAAGGATCTAGAAATGATTTAAAATATATAGGAGGATATGTGTAGGTTATATGCAAATATTATGCCATTTTATGTTAGAGACTTGAATATCCATGGATTTTGGTATCTGCAAGAGGTTGTGGAACCAGTCCCCCATGGATACCAAGAGATGACTGTGCTTCCTTGGTCTACCAGCTCAGAGGGCCAAGAAGAAATGATACCCAGTACCAAGGATTACCTAGTGCTTAGATCTTGTTTTTAATGTTATTGTCCAATGAAAAGAATCAGAGATCCTAATGGAAATGGCTGATTCTAGGACTGGGACAGGAAACACACAAGATGAGTCTGGAGTATCTTGTGGTGTCAGAAAATAGGAGTATAAAAACAAACAGACAAATAAAACATCCCACAATAATGGATGTATGTCAAACAGACACAGGAGCCAACTAAAAGAGCACCCAATGACCAACTTGCATGTAATTTGAGCAATAATACAAAGTTGTATTAGATTTTAAACCAATGTGAAATAAACATCTGTGAGTCCATAATGATACAAGTAAATTATTTATTTAATATACAATCATGTACCAAATAATGGTGTTTTGGTCAACAATGGACCACATATAAGACAATGGTTCCAAAGATTATAGTGAAGTTGCCTATACAAGTATACCATTTTTTCTCTTTTATAGCACATTTTTAAAAAATTTATCATAAAATATCCAATTTATTCATCAATTTACTTACAGTAAGTAAATTATTCACAACATTTTTGCTGTTACAAAGAACTCTCTAATGATAACACTTGTGTATGTTGATTTGGGCAGATGAGTGACAATCCCTCTGGGATCTTTGCTCAGATGTGAGTAGTTGGGCCATTGTCTTCCAGTATTTTCAAGTTCCAGTTTCCTATCCAGGAAATTTGTACAAATTCTTAACTCCAGTAGGATTATTTAACCATATGACAAATACTTAGAATCATCACACATTTTAAAGATTGCTAATCTAAAGTATGTGAAATGATCCCTCAAGATTATTTTATTTTGGATTTTCCTAATTATTTATAAGACTAAACATTTATTTTACACAAAGCTTTGTTTTTTGAGTGAATTGTGTTTTTTTCTTTTGTTCATTAATATTTTGAATTTTTTTTGCCTTTTTTTGTTTGTTGACATTAATATGTGATAAAAATAAATTGTTCCATTCTGAGGCTTGTAATTTCACTTCACTGATGTTGACATTTTGTGAAAAAATTATACCACATATATTTCTTTTCTATGTTTAGATAAGCAAATATCACTGTATTATTATCATCTACAATACTGAGCACAATAACATGCAACAAAAAAAGAAAACTTTAGACCAAAATCCCTTATGAATGTACATGGAAAAATTATTAATAAAATCCTAGCAAATTTAGGTGCTTATCAAAAAAGTCATCCATCATGACCAAGTGGGCTTCATCCCAGAGAAGAAGGGATGGTTCAACATACACAAATCTATAAATGTAATTCACCACATAAATGGAGCAAAAACAAAGATTATATGATCCTCTCAATGAACACAGAAAAAGCATTCAACAAAATTCAACACCCTTTTATGATAAGAACACCTAACAAAATAGGCATAGATGGGACTTACCTAAAAATTATACAAGCCATATATGACAAACCTACAGTCAGCATCACACTGAATGGGGAAAAATTGAAAGCATTCCCACTTAGAACTGGAACCAGACAAGGTTGCTCTCTATCATTGCTTCTATTCAACATAGTGCTAGAAGTCCTAGCCAGAGCAATCAGACAAGAGAAGGAAATCAAGGGCTTTCAAATGGGGGCTGAAGACGTCAAACTATTGCTCTTTGCTGACAATATGATCTTATATCTAAAAAACCCCAAAGACTCTGCCATGAGACTACTGGAATTGATAAACAAATTCAGCAAAGTCTCAGGTTACAAAATCAATGTACAGAAATCAGTAGCATTCCTATACACCAGCAACAGTCAACTGAGAACCAAATCAAAGACTCAATACCCTTCACAATAGCAAGAGAGAAAATAAAGTACCTAGGAATATATTTAACTAAGGAGGTAAAAGACCTCTAGAGGGAGAACTACGAAACACTGAGGAAGGAAATACTAGAGGATGTAAACAGGTGGAAAACCATATCATACTCATGGGTGGGTGAGCAGAATCAACATCATTAAAACGTCTATACTACCCAAAGTGACATACAGATTTAATGCAATCCCTATTAAAATACCAATATCAATTTTCACAGATATGCAAAAATAATTCTACACTTTGTATGGAAGCAGAGAAGACCCCGTATACCAAAAGCAATCTTAAGCAAAAAAAACAAGTTGGGAGGCCTCAATTTACCAGACTTCAAGCTATACTACAAGGCTATAGTAACTAAAACAGCATGGCACTGGCACAAGAACAGGGACATAGACCAATGGAACAGAACTGAGAACCCAGATGTAAAACCATCCTCATATAGCTATCTAATCTTTGACAAAGCAGACAAAAACATACACTGGGGAAAATAATCCTTATTCAATAAGTGGTGCTGGGAAAACTGGATAGCCACATGTAGAAGACTGAAACAGAATCCGCACGTTTCACATCTCACTTCTCACAAAAAATTAACTCACGGTGTGTAAGAGACTTAAACCTAAAGCATGAAACTCTAAGAATTCTGACAGAAAATGTTGAAAAAACTCTTATAGCCATTGGCCTAGGCAAAGAATTTATGAAGAGGACTCCAAAGACAATCGCAGCAACAACAAAAATAAATAAATGAGACGGGATCAAATTAGAAAGCTTCTGCACAGCCAATGAAATTATCACGAGAGCAAACAAACAACCTACAGAATGGGAGAAAAGATTCACATGCTACACATCTGATAAAGGGCTGATAACTAGAATCTACATAGAACTCAGGAAAATAAGCAAGAAAAAAAATCAAACAGCCCTATCAAAAAGTGGGCAAAGGACATGATCATAAACTTTTCAAAAGAAGACAGAACAATGGCCAACAAACATATGAAAAAATGCTCAACATCTCTAATCATCAGGGAAATGCAAATCAAAACCACAATGAGATATCACTTATCTCCAGTGAGAATGGTCTTTATCAAAAAGTCCCAAAACAAGAAATGTTGGCATGGATGTGGAGAGATAGGAACACTCATACACTGCTGGTGGGACTGCAAACTAGTGCAACCTCTGTGGAAAGCAATATGGCAATACCTCAAGGAGATACAAGTAGAACTACCATTTGATCCGGCAATCCCATTACTGGGCATCTACCTAAAAGAACAAAAGACATCCTATAAAAAATACATCTGCGCTAGAATGTTTGTAGCAGCATAATTCACAATTGCAAAGATGTGGAAACAACCCAAGTGCCCATCAATACATGAGTGGATTAATAAAATGTGGTATATGTATACCATGGAGTTCTACTCAGCCACAAAAAACAATGGTGATCTAGCACCTCTTGTATTATCCTGGATAGAACTAGAGCACATTCTACTAAGTGAAGTATCACAAGAATGGAAAAACAAGCACCACATGTACTCACCATCAAATTGGTTTTAACTGATCAACACTTAAGTGCACATATAGTAATTACATTCATTGGGTGTCAGGCAGATTGGAGTGGGGAGGAGGGGATCGGTATATACACACCTAATGGGTGCAGTGAGCACCTTCTGGGGGATGGACATGCTTGAAGCTCTGAGTCAGGTGGGGTAAGGGTAATATACATAACCTAAACATTTATACTCCCATAATATGCTGAAATAAAAGAGAAATTGACTAAAAGGAAAAACAAAGAAGAAAAACAGGCATAATACATGTGTAGCACGCAAATATTTTGTCTGATTCTGTAGGGTGTCTATTCACTCTAATGATTGTTTCTTTGGTTGTACAGAAGCTTTTTAATTTGATCAGGTCACATTTATTTATTTTTGTTGTTTCTGTGATTTGTTTTGGGGTCTTCTTCACAAATTCTTTGCCTATAGGCTGATGTCTATAAAAGTTTTTCCGACATTTTCTTCTAAAATTGTTATGGTTTCATGTCTTAGGTTTAAGTCTGTTATCCATTGTGAGTTGACTTTTGTGAGAGAAGGGACTTGCAGATAAAGGGCTGATATCTATAAAGAACTCAGGAAAATCAACAAGAAAAAAATCAAACAACTCCATTAAAAAGTGGGCAAAGCACGTGGACAGAAACTTTTCAAAAGATTAATGACCAAGAAAGATGCAAAAATACTCATCATCTCTAATCATCAGGGAAATGCAAATCAAAACCACAATGAGATATCATTTAACTACAGTGAGAAGGGCTTATACCAAAAAGTCCCCAAACAACAAATGCTGGCATGGATGTGGAGAGATTGGAACACTCTTAACACTGCTGGTGGGACTGAAAATTAGTACAACCCCTGTGGAAAACAATGTGGAGATACCCTCAAAGAGCTAAAAGTAGAAGTACTATTTGATGCAGTAATCCCACTACTCAGTATTTACCCAAAGGAAAAAGACATTGTATAATAAAGACACTTGTAGTCAAATGTTTATAGCAGCACAATTCACAATTGCAAAGATGTAGAAACAACCCAAGTGCCCATGAATATATGAGTGGATTGATAAAATGTGATATATGTATACCATGGAGTACTCTTCAGTCATAAAAAAAATGGTGAGCTAATTCCTCTTGTATTATCCTGGATGGAGCTGGAGCCCTTTCTTCTCAGCGAATTATCATAAGAATGGAAAAACAAACACCACATGTACACACCATTAAATTGGTACTAATCAATCACCACTTATGTGAATGTATGGAAGTAACATTCATCAGGGATCTGGCAGGTGGCGGGGGGAAGGGATGGGTAAATTCACACCTAATGGATGTGGTGTACTCTCTCTGGGGGATGGGCAGGCTTCTAACTTTGACTCAGTGGTGCAAAGGTAATTTATGTGACCAAAGCATTTGTACCCCTGTAATATTCTTAAATTTAATAAAAAGAATAAAAAGGTGTAATTACAATTAGTTTCAGTGTCCCAATGTGAATCTGATTTATTTTTCTCTAAATATCTTTATTAAATGTGAAAATAATTTTATAGAAACATGTAAAAAATTTTAAATAAAATAATTCATATTATCCTATGACATTCTTTTTCTTTGTATTTCCATATTAAATGTATCATTTATCTATATGCATATATAGTTTATCAAAATTTGTCATAATGCTCATGAAATTTTATATATTTTTTATGTAAATCTGATATCTATTTGTCATATGGTACAATCTTAAAAGTTTTTAATAACTACAAAAATTATTGAAATAATACGCTGTAGCCTACTTACTTATTCCCATATGTTGGACATTTAATTGTTTCAACTTTGACACTATTATTTTGTAATGAACATTTAAAAAATACATTTTTTTTCCTGTAGTTGGGATTACCTCCTTAGATCTTTATAAGTTATTTTACTGTTTTAAAGACTTTAAAAATTTTTATAGTCTTGACATTAACTGCCAATTTACTACCCATTAATATTGTTACAATTCATGATACCAGAATACATGAGTTTCATGAAGAATTTTCAAGTATTGGTTACAACTGTTATTTTCATTTTAGTATGGATTTAATGACATTACATTGCTTATTTTTTAAGTGTGTTTCAATACATCTAAAACTGGATATTTATTCAACTGTTTGCCCATTAGTATTTCTCCCATTGTCTTTCTGTTTCATACCAATTTATATGACCTTTTTCTATGACATATGAATTCCTTAATAATTCCTTATATCTCATGTGATCTCAACATGTCATCTTCACCTTTATTTTAGTTATATTTCTACTTCACATTCATTCACTTAATTCTTTTTTTTATTTCAGCATACTATGGGGGTACAAATGTTTAGGTTACGTATATTGCCCTTGCCCCTCACCCCCCAATCAGAGCTTCAAGCATGTCCATCCCCCAGACGGTGTGCATTGCACTCATTATGTATGTATATATCCATCCCCTCCTCCCCCCATCATGTGCAAGGTGTTGTGCTAGTTACTTAGAATAATCTGTGTAACTAAGTAGATATGGTCTCTACCTGTTTGTTTTAAAGTAGAAAAAAACCCAAAAGGCAAGCAAATAAATCGTTGTACTTTTAGAAATGTGCAAGCAAAAAAATGGGACAGTGCAGGGATAGAAAACTAGGAGGGGAAAAGGTCTATATTTGATAAAATAGTGCATGTCTTTCTGAGGAGATAGCATTGAAGGTGAGTGTAGAAAGACAAGTAAAGACCTGGAGAAAGAATATCTCAAACATTGGGTGTACCAAGTGCAAAAGCCCAAATTTGGGAAAGAGCATGAAAGTCTTGATGTATAGATAGACCACCGTGTCTGGTGGTGGGTGAGCTATGAGTAGGCAGGGACCAGACCATGTAAGACATTGTAGACTACAGAAAAAAGAAAAAAAGAGGGTGACATATAAAAATTCTTCCCTCCATAAGAGCAATGGAAAAACTGGCAAAATTTGCCAGGATCAACTTTCTCAAAACTTTAGACATTAGCAAATGTTTTGAAGCAATTTAGAGAGCATTTATTCAAGTAAAATTGCTGAATCTCAGTAAGAACAGTGAGATTTGTGGTATATTTAACTTCTTCTATTCCAATCTTCCTTTCTCCAGTCCCATGGTAGTCTTGAAAACCAACATCCCACAATCATACTGCAAGCCAAGAGCCTGGCAGCCACCAGAGAACAGAATGGAGTTTAGACCTCTTTCAAACTCTCATTCCCAGGGAATTGTCATTATTTGATCTGTCCAGTGGTTTCTAGGCAGGTCCTACTTATAAGGCTGCCTTTATTTAACTTGAACCTGGCTCACCCAGTGTGAAAATTTCTTCCCCTA
Organism: Eulemur rufifrons; assembly: GCF_041146395.1. Taxonomy (NCBI): domain Eukaryota; kingdom Metazoa; phylum Chordata; class Mammalia; order Primates; family Lemuridae; genus Eulemur; species Eulemur rufifrons. The sequence continues at coordinate 11,716,024 of NC_091010.1, forward strand.
GGGGCATTTGTTAAGAACATTTAAAGTCAATTGTTTAAACGTATGGCAGCTTAAGGCCATGTGGTACTATTGGGGCAAGCAATAGGCTGACCAAAACTTCTAAAAGGAAAGTCTGAGCAACATAGGGTCTTTGAAAAGCTTTGACATACCCTTTAGAATATAGAAGGTCACACACATGCATAAGGCTGTGCACATGCCTAGGGTTGTGTACATGTTCGTGAAAGACCTTGAAGACCCAAGCTATTAGCTTGTGGTTAACATTGAGGCTCTGCACAAATAGGAAGTTAAGGTGAATGCAAATTTGTCAACTGCACAGAAGAGTGTCAAGGGCCTCTCCCATCATTCACGTAGAGCCTGTTGCAAAAACTAGGCGACTTATTGGTCTCAGGGATTTAAGAAAATTACTTTGCAGTCATAAGTTAACCTCTAAGCTAACCACTTAAAGACTACAGTCACCACACACAAAAAAAGACTACAAACTTTGCAGAATTAGTTCAGAGCATCACTAAATATAAAATGAATAACAAACCCTGGGAAGTGAGGACAATTGATTTCCATAATTACTGCATTATATTATATGAAATATCCCATCTTCAGCACAAAGCTATGTGGCATACAAAGAAAAAAGAACATATGGCCTATACATAGGGGGGAAATTCTTTAATAGAAACTGTCTTAGAGAAAGAGAAGTGTTGGTCCTAGTAGAAAATTACTTTCAATCATGTATTTTGAGTATGTTCAGTGGGCTAAATAAAACCATGTTTAAAGTATTAATGGGAAATAAAATAGTAATGCTCCATTACATATAAAATATCAATATAAGGATATAAAGTATAAAAAGGAACAACATAGAAATTCTTGAATTGAAAAGCACAAAAACACAAAATGGAAAATCTACTAGAGAGGCTCAAGAGAAATTTGAATTAGGCAGAAAGAATCAGTGTGCCTGAAGTTAAGTCTATTGAGAATATCCAGTCAAAAACAGAAAACAAAACAAATAAAAAAGAATGAAGGAAAAGGCACAGAGCATCAGAGATCTATGGGACATCACCAAGCATATCAACATATGAATAACAGGAATCCCTAAAGGAGAGAAGAGAAAGAGGCAGAAATAATATTTAAAAAAATAATTGCTAAGCTCAAACTCAAGTGGAGTAAAGACTATACATATAACCTAAACATTTATAACCTTGTAATATGTTGAAATAAAAAAAAAAGAAATAATGGGTAAAAACTTCCCAAATTTGATGAAAAACACTAACCTAAGAAGCTCAATAAATTCCAGTAAGATAGACTGAAAGATAGTCACATCTTGATACATTATAAACAAACTGTCAAAACCAAAGGAAAAAGAGAATCTGGAAAGTATCAAGGGAGAAGTAGCTCACTTCATATAAGAGAATATTAGTTGTATTTACAGCTAATTTCTCATTAGAAACTAGGCCGGAGAAGCAGAATGGTATATTGAAATGCAGAAGGAAAAATATCGTCAACCAAGAATTCTGTATCCAGCAAAACTAGTCTCACAATGAAGAAAAATTAAAACATTTCTAGATTTAAAAACAAAAGAGAATTTATCCCCAGTAGCATTTCCCTACAAGAAGGGTGACTATATAGGTAAATATAAAAAAAGTGCAAGTGAATTTCCTGTTGGTGAAATTCATATTTTTCTTCTATCTGATTTAAAAGATAACTGCATAAAGCAATAATTATAAATCTGTGCTGATCACCATATAATTTATAAAGATGCAATTTGTATGATAATAGCACAAAGGAGGGAGAAGGAATTCAGTTATATAGGAGCAAAGATTTTATAAATTATTAAAGTTGGTATTAAACAAAAATAGATTGTTATAATTATGATATGTATTGTAATCTCCTGGGCAACCACTAAGAACACAATTTTTTAAAAATATGATAAAAGAAATAAGGGAATTAAAAATGCTCTAGAAAATGCCTATTTAACATCAAAAAGGCAGTAACAAAGAAATCACAGTGGAAAAAGTTGTAGCCATAAAGAAAGCAAATATAAAAATAGAAGAGGTAAACCTTACATTATCAGTAATAACATTATATTAAATTTAAATGAATTAAACATCCCAGCCAAAATGCAGAGATAAAACAGATATAAAGAAAAAAAACATAATTCAATTATATGATGACTAGAAATTACACAATTTAGATACAAAGACACAAATATGTTGAAGGCAAAAGGATATATAAAGATATACAACATTCAAACAGTAACCAAAAGAGAGCTGGATTGGCTTTGGTTAATATCAGACAATAGACTTTAATTGACAAAAAGTCGAAAGAATAAAAGTTGATTTTAGAGACCAAGAAGGACATTTTACAATGATAAATGGCAAATTTATTGATATAATATGATTATAAGCATATAGACACCTAACAACAAAATCCCAGGATAATGGAAGAAAAACCGACAAAACTTAAGGAAGAAATGCACAGTTCAGCCATAATATTGGAGACTTCAATATCCCACTTTTAATAATGAACAGAACAGAGAAAAGATGAAGAAGAAAACAGAAGACTCAAAAGACACTATAACCCAAATATACCATATATATAAAAATTTCTGTCCAACAATATCAGAAAATAAATTATTCTCAAGTGCACATGAAACATTCTCTGGTATAGAACATATAATAATCAATAACACAAGTGTCAATAATTTGTAACCCATTTTACTGAGGTATGATTTTCATTCAAAAAGATGTACATTTCATGTATACAACTTAATGAGTTTGGTGATGCGTTTATACATGTGAAATCATTACCCCAATTTGTCATAATCATAACAATCACCTCTAAAAGATTCCTTCTTCTCCCCTTATTTATTATTATTTGTGATAAGAACACAATGTAAGATAGACCTCCTTAGAAAAATTTTAAATATACCATATAGTGTTGCTAATTATGGGAATTAGGCTGTATATTAGATCTCTAGGATTTATTCATCTTGCACAACTGAAACATTGTAGTTTGACTAATATCTCCCCTTTTCCTTCTCCCTCTAGTCCTCACAGCCATCATACTCTCTGTTTCTGTGAGTCTGACTACTTTAGATTCCTCATTAAGTGGTATCATGTAGTATTTGTTCTTCTATGTCCGGCTTATTTCACTTAGCATAATGTCCTCCAGGTTCATCTATGTTGTTGCAAATGGCAAGATTTACTTCGTTTTTAGGGCTGAATACTATTCTGTTGTATGTATGCACAACATTGTCTTTATTTATTCATCCATTGATGGACATTAAGTTACTTCCATGTCTTGACTATTGTGAATAATGCTTCAGTGAACACAAAAATGTAGTTATCTCTTCCAGATTCTGATTTCAATTCTTTTAGATATACACAGATGTGGGACTGTTAGATCATACAGTAGTTATATTTTTACTTTTTTGAGGAATCTCCATATTGTTTTCCATAATGGCTAAACAAATTTACATTCCCACCAGTAGTGTAAAAGGGTTCATTGTTCTCCACATCCTCACCAACATTTGTTGTCTTTTGTCTTTTTAATGATAGTCATCCTAGTAAATATGAGGTGATATTTCATTTAGGTTTTTGATCTGCATTTTCCTGATGATTAGAGATGTTGAGTTCCTTTTCATATACCTGTTGATCATTTGTATGTTTTCATTGCAGAAATATCTACTCAGTTCCTTTGCCCACTTTTAATTGGTTTATTTTATTTAATTAGTTAACTAATTTTTTGCTCTTTTATTTTATATATACTACTTATATACTTTGGATATTAACCCTTTAATAGATATATGGTTTGTAATTTTTTCTTCCCATTTCATAGGTCACCTTTTCATTTTGTTGATTATTTCCTTTGCAGTTACGAGGCTTTCTAGTGCAATGTAATACTACTTGTATATTTTTGCTTTTGTGTCCTGTGCTTGTGACATCATATCCAAAAAGTCACTGCTGAGACCAATGTCAAGAAGCTTTTTTCATATATTTTCTTCTATAAATTTTATAGTTTTATGCTTTAAATCTTTAGTATATTTTGAGTTGATTTTTGTGAATGGTAGAAGATAAGGGTTCAATTTCATTATTTTGCATGTGTATATCCAGTTTTCCTAATTACATCTATTGAAGAGACCATCCCTTGCCCATTGCGTAGCCTTGGTGCCCTTGTCAAATATCATTTGACTATCCCTGCATGGGTTAACTTCTGGGCTTTTTTCTGTTCCATTGGTATATGTATCTTTTTGTTTTTTTTGCAAGTACCATACCTGCTTTGATTACTGTAGCTTTGTAATATATTTTGAAATCAGGAAGTACAATGTCCCACCCTTGCTCTTTTTGCTCAAGATTGCTTTGACTATTGGGGTCTTTTGTGTTTCCATATGAATTTAAAAATCTTTTTATGTGTAAAAAAATGTTACTGAGATTTTGATAGGGAATGCATTGAATCTGTAGATTGCTTTGGGTATCATAGACCTTTAAGCAATATTAATTCTTCCAATCTATGAACATCAGATGTATTTCCATTTATTTGTGTCTGTTTTAATTTCTTTTATCAGCATTTTATAGTTTTCAGTATACATCTTTCATTTCTTTGGTTAAGTTTATTCCTAAACATTTTATTTTTATAAATTAGAAATTAATAACATAAGCAAATTTTTGAAACTCACAAATATGGGGGAATTTAACAGCACATCTTTCATTAACCAACTTGTCAAGAAATAAATCACAATGAGAAATTAGGACATATTTTGTGATAAATGAAAATAAAATCAACCCATTCCAAAACTTATTAAATGCTGTGAAGGTAGTGCTCAGAGGTAAACTTAAGGTATACACACCTATATTAAAGAAGAAATATTTTAAATAAACAATCTGAATGTCCATCTTGAAAATTAAAAAGCAGAGCAAAATATACTCAAAGCAAATAGAGAGAAGGAAATAACTAAGATTAGAAAAACCATGAATAAAATAGTAAAAAAAAATGGTAAAATCAGTAAAGCCAATTTTATTGGCAGATAATATTTGTTCATATTTATGAGGTATATGTGACATTTTGTCACATGTATAGAATATGTAATGATCAAGTCAAGGTATTTAGATTATCCCTCATCATGGATACTTATCATTTCTGTGTTGAAAAAATTTCAAGTCCTCACTTCTAGCTATTTTGAAAAGTATAATACATTGTTGATAACTTTAGTCACCATACTCTACTGTTGAAAATTAGAACCTACTCTTTCTATCTAACTGTACAAAAACCAAAATTTTCTGTCAAGAAAATGAAAAGACACCCCATGGAATAGATAGTAACATCTGCAAATCATGTGTCTGGTGAGAGAAAAGTATTCCGAATGCAGTTGACTCTTGAGCATCACCAGTTTGAACAGTGTAGGTCCACTTACAGGCAGATTTTTTTCCAACCAAATATATATCTAAAATAACGTATTCACAGACTGTGAAACCCACATTTATGGAGGGTGGACATTTTTATATAAGCAGGTTCCATAGGGCCAGCCACGGGACTTGAATATGCACAGATTTAGGTAAACACAAATGTCCTGGAACCAATCCCCATGTCTAATGAGAAACAGGTGAATATAAGTAATCCTAATAACTCAAATATATAAGGAAAAATAACCCAATATTTTAAATAGGCAAAGGAGTTGAATATACCTTTCTCTAGAAAAGATATAGAAATGGTCAATAAACACATGAAAAGATGCTCAATATCATTAGTCATTAGGAAAATGAAAATCAAAATGACAATGAGATGACTCTTCATAATCACTAAGAAGGCTGTAATCAAAAAGACAGACAATAACAAGTATAGGCAAGGTGTGGAGAAATTACAACTCTCATACATATAATATTCAGAATAGGCAAATCCATGAGAAAGTAGATGAGTGTCAGGCCTGAAGGTGAGGAGGAATCAGGATTGACTGCACATTCACATTGGGTTTCTTTGTGGGATTAATAAAAATGTTCTGGCATTAGATAGAGGTGATAGTTACATGATATTGTGAGTATAATAAACATTTCATTGAACACTTTAAGCAGGTGAATTTTATAGTGTATGATTTTTATATTAATTTTTTTACATGTCTAAAAAATTAAAGAATTTGGAACTTATTTTATTAATGTGGCAGAGCTATTTATGGAGAGAAGCAACATAGACTGATTTTTAAAATAATCTTTTCATTGAAATACAAATGTAGCATGCATGCAAAAAACTGTACAAATACAAAAGTAATCACTATCCAGGTCAAGGAATAGAACATTATCAGGATCCCATAAGCCTCTCTCTTCTTTCACCCTGTCAGCATCTTCATCTTCCTTCCATTATTTAGACTCCTAACAACATAGTTTCTTTTTTTAAAAATTTCGGCCGGGCACGGTGGCTCACGCCTGTAATCCTAGCACCCTGGGAGGCCGAGGTGGGCGGATCGTTTGAGCTCAGGAGTTCGAGACCAGCCTGAGCAAGAGCGAGACCCCATCTCTAATAAAAATAGAAAGAAATTATATAGACAGCTAAATATATATATAGAAAAAAATTAGCCGGGCATGGTGGCACATGCCTGTAGTCCCAGCTACTCGGGAGGCTGAGGCAGGAGGATTGCTTGAGCCCAGGAGTTTGAGGTTGCTGTGAGCTAGGCTGACGCCACGGCACTCACTCTAGCCTGGGCAACAGAGTGAGACTCTGTCTCGGAAAAAAAAAAAAAAAAAAAAATTTCTACTTGCAGTCATACAATATGCATTCTTTTGTGTCTAGCTTCTTTTTCTCAACATGGTGATTTTAAGGTTCATCAGTGTTGTTTCAAGTAGTAATCTATAGTATTTCTATGCTCTATAGTATTTCATTGTAAACTATACCACAATTATTATTATTTTTTATCCATGTTATTGTTCATAGACATAGGGGTGGTTACTAGACTGGATCAATCACAAATTGTGTTGTGATAAATATTCTAAATCTCCCTTGTGCCAAACATAGGTACACATTTATGTGACGAATAAAATTTTGTGGCCAGAGGGCATGCTTATGATCATCCTTATCAGCAATTTCCTAATTGTTTTCCAGAATGGTTGATCTGATTTCCACTGGCATCAGTGATGCAGGAAAGTTCTAGGTGTTTTCCACCATGCTAACATTTGGTGTCAAGGTTTTAAAATCGTAACAACTTTGCTTGCTGTATAACGGTACCTCGTTTTGTTTTAATTTGCATTTCCTTGATGACTAATCCATGTGAACATAGTTCCATATAATTTATTGCTCATTTATGTGTCCTCTTTTTTGAAGTGACTCAGAGTTTTTGTTCAATGTTTTCTATTGTTTTCCTCTTTCCTATTAATTTAGAGAATTTATTTTTATAAAATCTATTTATGAATCCTTTGTCTTTTTGATTATTGAAAACAGAAATAAATTCAAGATTATTGGAGCCAAACCACATGTACTATTTTAGGGATATCCTTTTAAGAATATGAATACCAAACTTAGCCGCAGAACTGAATATGTGTTCACATTAATAAAATAAATTATAATTAGTTACACATTTTAACAGCTGAAAACTGTTTTACTAATCAGATAAATAAAAAATGTTTAAATTTATTGACTGTGTGACACACTGTTCTAATTTTTTGTACTTTTTAAAATTTTTGTTTACATACTAGTCTTTTTCTCTTCATATATAACATTTTTAAATATTAAGTTTGGTAAAAAATATGAAAATAATTTTGTCTTTTTTGTACCATGGTTTATAAACATTCCTTTGTTTTATTGTAAGTAGTTTAGAAATCTGCTTTTTAGCTTCACAACTCATTATTGTTAATACCATGTACACTTTTAAGTTGGCTGTAAAATTTGCAAATCTTTTATCAAGTTTCTTCCACTTATAATCTGCAAGATTTTAAGACATTTAAGTTTTCTTTTACTATGAATAATTTTAAATATTCTTTGGATTAATGACCTGCACTGTGTTCCATGCGTGCAAGAATTCTGACAAATTCTATTTTGCATGACTCCCATCAAAAAAGGAAAATGTATCTGCCTTTATAATTGCATATGCCATACCATCCAACATATTTCTGACAAGACAGCACTTCTGTTTGACTCATTTTGAAGGGAACTAAATACCTTGCTTACAATTTTACATGTCAGATGAACAGAAGTGTTTCCTACAGATTAGTATCTGGCTTTGTACATTAGAAACCTTGTTTCTCCTCCTTCACTTGTATAATTTTAGGAATGGATATCCTATGTCACAATTTTATCATACTATGTCCTGAATCATGCACCTTTGTGTCATGCTTCTGGGTGAATTGTCACAGTGAGTCGTAGGAGTAGTCCTAGAATCCCTTCCTACATGAGGTGGAGAGCAATAACATCCAAAGAAGGGACTGTGAACAACATAAGTATTTCCCAGTGGACCCAAACTAAATGCACCCCTAATTCAATGTTTGTTTAGCAGATCCCAAGGAGACTGGGACACCTCCAATGCCCCCTGATCTAAGAACAAATGCAACAGAGATCAAAACGATCTATAATAAATTGCAGTTAAAAATAAACAAAACTTGGTCTTAAGAATTAAAAAAGAAAACATTTTTTCCAGTGGAAACACATTACTAGGACCTTTCCCAAAGCCTTGAGAGGACCATAGACCAAAAATGTAATTAATCTTTTTCATGGTAAATCCATCACTTTTCTTACTCTGTGGCTTGGCTTTTCACTTCTGTAATGATATGTTTGCATAAACAGAAATTCTTAATTTTTAAAAATAAATTGTATTGTGTATATTTAAGGCACACATGATATTCTGAGATTTATATAGGAAATAAGTATAGTCTATACAGATACTATTAGCAAGTTAACACATCCATCAGAGTTACCCATTTTCGTATGTGTGTGGCAAAAGCAGGCAAATCTCCTCACTGAGTAAAAATACTGAATACAACACAATATTATTAACTAGAATCCTGTTGCACATTAGATGTCCAGACTTGTTCATTCATCTGTCTACAGCTGTGTATCCTTTGACTTATATCTTCCCATATCCTCTATTCCCCCACCCACCCTTAGTAACCACTGTTTTCTTTTCTTTTTTTTTTTTTTTTATTTCATCTTATTGTTATGGGGGATACAGAATTGCAGGTTACATACGTTGCCCATGTACCGCCTTTCCCCCCAAGTCAGATCTCCAGGCGTGTCTGTTCCCCAGATAGTGCGCATTGCACTCATGATGTAGGTATATATCCCTCCCTTCCCCAGCCCCCCTTCCCGAGTCAGCACCTTCAAGCATTACCATTCCCCAAACGGTGCGCAATGCACTCATTGTGTAGGTATACACCCATCCCCTCCCCCACCCCCCACCTCAGTCTGATCCGATTGGTGTCGTTCCCAGATGTGTATTTAGGTAACGATCAGGGAAACCAATTTTCTGGTGAGTACGTGTGATGCTTGTTTTTCCGTTCTTGGGATACTTCACTTAATATAATGGGTTCCAACTCTCTCCAGGAGAACCATAGAGATGTCGTATTTTCATTATTTCTTATAGCTGAGTAATATTCCATGGTATACATATACCACAGCTTACTAATCCAATCATGTATTGATGGGCATTTGGGTTGTTTCCACATCTTTGCTATTGTGAATTGTGCTGCTATAAACATTCGGGTACATGTGTCTTTGTTACAGAATGACCTTTTTTCCTTTGGGTATATGCCCAATAATGGGATTGCTGGATCGAATGGCAGGTCTACTTGAATCTGTTTAAGATACCTCCATAATGCTTTCCACAGGGGTTGCACTAGTTTGCAGTCCCACCAGCAGTGTATGAGTGTTCCTGTCTCTCCACATCCACGCCAACATGTGTTGTTTTGGGATTTTTTGATAAAGGCCATTCTCACTGGGGTTAAGTGATATCTCATTGTGGTTTTGATTTGCATTGCTCTGATGATTAGGGATGTTGAGCATTTTTTTCATATGTTTGTTAGCCATTCTTATATCTTCTTTTGAGAAATTTCTATTCATGTCATTTGCCCACTTTTTGATAGGATTGCTTGATTTTTTCTTGCTGATTTTCCTGAATTCTAAAAAGATTCTTGTTATCAGTCCTTTATCTGATGTGTAGTATGCAAAAATTTTTTCCCATTCTGTAGGTGGTCTGTTTATTCTCGTGACTGTTTCTTTGGCTGTGCAGAAGCTTTTTAATTTAATCATGTCCTATTCATTAATTTTTGTTGCTGCTGTGATTGCCTTGGGGGTCTTCCTCAAAAATTCTTTGCCTAGGCCAATGTCTGTAAGAGTCTTTCCTACATTTTCTTCTAGAATTCTGATTGTATCACGCCTAAGGTTTAAGTCTGTTATCCACCGTGATTTGATTTTTGTGAGAGGTGAAAGCTGTGGGTCCTGTTTCACTCCCACTTAGAACTGGAACCAGACAGGGCTGCCCACTGTCCCCATTACTTTTCAACATAGTATTGGAAGTCCTTGTGAGAGCTATCAGGCAAGAGAGCAAAATCAAGGGAGTCCAAATAGGGAAGGAAGAGATCAAACTCTCACTTTTTGCTGATGATATGATGTTATATCTGGAAAACCCCCAGGATTCAACCATGAGACTCCTGGAATTGATTAACGAATATAGCAAAGTCTCAGGCTACAAAATTAATACACACAAATCAGAGGCATTTATATATGCCAATAACAGTCAATCGGAAAACCAAATTAAAGGCTCAATACCCTTCAAAATAGCAACAAAGTAAATAAAATATCTAGGTATATACCTAACTAAAGAGGTAAAGGATCTCTATAAGGAAAACTATGAAACACTGAGAAAAGAAATAGCAGAACTTGCAAATAGATGGAAAAATATACCATGCTCGTGGATCGGAAGAATCAACATTGTTAAAATGTCTATACTACCCAAAGTGATCTACAGATTCAATGCAATCCCTATTAAATTACCAACATCATTCTTCACAGACGTAGAGAAAATAATTATACACTTTGTATGGAATCAGAGAAGACCCCGTATAGCAAAAGCAATTTTAAGCAACAAAAACCAAATGGGAGGTATTAATTTGCCAGACCTCAAACTATCCTACAAGGCCCTGGTTCTTAAAACAGCCTGTTACTGGCACAAGTACAGGGACACAGACCAGTGGAACACAACAGAAAATCCAAATATAGAACCATCCTCATATAGTCACCTAATTTTTGACAAAGCAGGAAAGAATATACTCTGGGGACAAGAATCCCTATTCAATAAATGGTGCTGGGAGAATTGGTTAGCCACTTGTTTTATTTTCTATCTCTTAAGATTTGACTTTTTTTTTTTTTTTTTAGATTCCACATACAAGTGAGATTATGAAATGTTTTCTGTCTCTGGCCTATTTCAGTTAACTTAATGTCCTCCAGGTTCATCCATGTTGTGACAAATTGCAGGCTCTCCTCCTTTTTAAGGTATGCATATCTACCAGCTTTTCTCTGTCCATTCCTCTGGTGATAAACACTTAGGATGTTCCAATATCTTAGCTACTATGAATAATGCTGCAATGAACATGGAAGTGCTGATATTTTTATGAGATGGAGATTTCAGTTCCTTTGTATTGTGTGTGTGTCTGTGTGTGTGTGTATCCAAAAGAGAGGTTGCTGGGTAATATAATAGTTCTACTTTTAATTTCTTTAGAAATTCTTAATTTTTATGTCACCCAATTTATCAATACTTTCCTTTTTGTTAATGCTTTTGTGTCTTAGCACACCAAAGTCATGAATATATTCTCTTAAGTTACCTTACAGAAGATTTATTTTTTTTAACTTTTACAGAGGATTTTCTATTTTTATATTTTATCTATGATCTATCTGAAAGTAAGTGTTGTAAATGGTGTGAAATAGTGAATCAAAATTCATTTCTAATGCACATATTGAAAATTATAATTCATTGAAATACATATGGTAACACAAAATGTATAACAATGTTAAAATACATGTATTCATAAATTCATGTATTAGATTACATTAAGAGCATTTATTATATGTATTTGTAGTTATAAATTACCCTATATCCATGGCTTTCTTAAACCATAAATCTTAACATGCCTAATTTTATTATCATTCAGATTAAAATATTTTTAAATTTCCCCTGTGATTTCTTCTTTTGCTTTTGCAATATATAGAAAAGTATTACTATACATTGAGTTAGTAGTCATTCTTTTTGTTATTCCCTTGAAGGTTATGAGGCATATCTTGCTGATTTTAATTCTTTTATTTTACCTTTTTTCCAGCATATTTTTCATTGCCCAGGCCTGATTTTGTTTATATTTATTCTTCTTTGATTTGTAGTACTTCTTGCATCTATTGTTGATGTCTCTCACATGTTTTAGGAAGTTCCCAGTAATTGACACTTTACATATAGCCTCATTCTCTGTTGTTTTCTTTTTAGGATGATGATTGCACATATATTAAACCTTTCCACTTGTACCATGTGTTGCTCATTCTCTTTGTTTTCCATTCTTTTGGGTATTTATGCTTCAATTAGTATATATGAAATGTCCAATTTTGAATCAAAAGTTTAGTTTATTATATCTCAGATAAGAAGCAGTACAATTAATCAAAGTATGCACTTAAACTATTGACACAGTTTTGCCATCTTAACGGTAGCTTGTTTATGCCAGCAGTGAAGAAGCCTGGACACCAAGTGGTGATGAAATTGTGAAAGGCTTTTTCCACAGCTTGTTAAGAATTGAACATTTTTCCTTGCAAGAAGTGGTCCAAAGCCTGGAAGAAGTGGTAGTCAGTTGGTACAAGGTCTGGTGAATAGAGGGGATGACAGACAGTTTCCAAGTCCAGCCTCTGTAGTTTGAGCAGCATTGTTTGTGTGACATGTGGTCAAGTGTTGTCTTACAAGAGGATTGGCCTGTCTCTATTGACCAATCTCAGTTGCTTAATTGCAAGCATCCTCAACATGTCATCCAACTGCTTGCAGTAGACATCTGCTATAATAGATTGACCAGGTTTCATGAAGCTGGAGTAGATAATAGTGCTGGACCACCAAACGGACACAGTTAGCTTTTTTTTGATGAGTATTTGGTTTCGGACTGTGTTTTGGCACTTCATCTTTATCCAACCATTGTGGCAAATGCTTGTGATTGTCAAAAAGAATCCATTTTCCTCACACATAACAAAATGGTATAGAAATAATTCACCTTTATGTTGTGACAGCAAAGAAAGACAAGCTTCCAGACAATTTCTCTTCTGACGCTCATTTAATTCATGTGGTACCCATCTATCCAGTTTTTTTACTTTGCCCATTTGTTTCAAATAGTCCAATATTGTTGGAATAGTAATGTGAAACCTTGCTGCTAATGTACATGTAAGTTGAGGTGGATTCACTTCCACTATCGATCTCAGCACATCATTATCCACTTTGGTCTCAGGTCACCCACGTGGCTCATTTTCAACATCAAAATCACCAGAACAGAACTTCTCAAACCATCAACGTACTGTGTGTTCATTAACCACATTCTTTCCAAACACTTCATTGATATTTCAAGCTGTCTGCATTGCATTGGTTCCACAATGGACCTCATATTCGAAAATAACAAAATATTTTTACTTACCTATGGTTTCACAAAAATTGTTCTAAAAAAATTTGACTTGATGTCAGGGTGAACTAATATGGCTCACTTTTATATACAATAGATAGAGTTGCCAGTCTTATACAGAAGGAAACAGGTAACAGGTTGTTCAATGAGCCTGCCCCAGGTCACAGAGCTAGTAAGAAGAAAAACCAGAATTCAAATCCAAGATTGTGTAGTAACAAAGCCCATTCTCTTTATGCTTACTTTGAATAAAGAGAAGCATACACATGCAGAGATCCATTCAACAAATATTTATTATATGTCAAGCACTATTCTGGGCTCTGAGAATACAGCAGTGAACAAAAGATATAAAAATCCTTGTACTCGTGGAGTTTAAACATTCTGGGAATAGACAGGTCATAAACAAAGGTAAATGGTATATCAGATAGTCAATTAAATGCTACAAAAAAAGTAAAATTTGAAAGATAATCACAAGCCAAACCATGTGTTTGAAAGAATGAGGATGTACCTTCACAATAAAAATAAAACAAGAAGTATCAAAATGAAATGTCAGAGATATCAACTCTCAACCTTAGTACTTAAGGAAATCAGACATTTCATACTTAATAATCTAATTTTTTTTACCTTTCTTCCTTTTTCCTAATTTGATCTGTCTAATTTGTTAGCAATCCTATTTGTTGAATTTATAATTCTTTTGCTTTGATTTTTATTTGAATGTGTTTATATTACCAGTTATCTGCCAATATTCTCCATCTTGTTTTTTTTTTAATTTCTAGACTATGTTAATCATGATTATTGTAAAATATTTTCTTAGGGTTTTGGTTACTGTTTTTTTATTTTTTTAGATGGAAAGTTATTTTTTATATAGGGTCACTATATATAAAAATGTGAAAAGATAAGGGGAAGATCTGGATGAGATGTTCTTCTTTTCTTCTATGTCCTTCTCTACTCTTTAGATTATTGAATTAACAAATCTAACTCTTTTGGTAATTATTTCATTCCATTAAGCAGATTCATAAGTATTTAGTAAAGATTTTCTAGTTGTTCTGGATGAGACAATTGATCCAAAACCAGCTAATTCTTCATTGTCTGTAGTGGAAGTAACTTGATCTGTTTTTCAAAATGAGATCTAGTTCTGGATTCTGTGTGGGTTTTGCTGTTGTTATTTGCTTTTTGTTAACTGATTTAGGTTTTGTTTTGTCAAAAGAAAAATACTGTTTTAATTATTATTGTTTTAAAATATGCTTATGTGGTAGATGGCAAAAATGACCACATATTTTCCTATCTCTGTATTTACTATTTTTTGTAATAAACTTTGAAGCTTGAAAGATGAAATCTATTTCTGTACCCTTGAATTTTAGATTGGCCATCTCAGTTTCTTTGGCTAGTGGAACATTAGGAAATGTGATGCAAACAGAGGTTTTAAAAGTCCTTATGTTTTGCGACATTCTCTTTTTTGTGATCACTACCATTCCTCATGTAACTGAACCTGGAATATTTTGCTGAATGATGAGAGACATGTAACAGTTGTCAACACTGCCAGCATTGATCCAGTCACCAGATATTTGGGTAAGACCGTCTTTGTACACAGTCTAACCACTTTAGAGAATCATGAAAAAATTCATGTTTTTTATCTTAAGCCTCTAAACTTTAGGTGTTTTGTTATGCAACAAAATCTAAATTTTACAGAAATCAGTACCTAGAAGTGGGAGGCTACCATAAATACAAACATAAAATAGTGACATTGCCTTTGGGATTGGGTGATAGGTAGAGGCTAAACAAAGTGACATAAAACCAGGTAGTGAAGGCTGGAAAAATTGTAAATAAACTGTTAATGGAGACTGGAAAAAATAAGAAATTGCCACAACAGGATAAAGTAAGGTAATATGTGTCACATAGCAGCATAAAAACTGGTTAAACTATTGTTTTGGGTAATTAGAAGATGGAAAATATACATAATAAAATTTAGGTATATGCACTTCATAAGACAGAATATTAGAAGTATCAATTAGCTTATTTTAACTGCCTAAGGTAAGTTATAATATGTGCAGAGATCAATAAGCTAAGGAGAAAACTTTTCTGTTTGCAAGAATTTAGAGGAAATGAAGAAGAGCTAGTTCTTGTGGTTTTCGAAAATAATACTGTTTCATATTTTGAGTTTTTTCCAGGCAGCAAAATATTCTCAGTGTGAGAAATGACTTCAAGGTAAAGATCAAATGGATGATTTTAATATCCTTTATTAAGATCTTAGAAAGATAAGGTGGTGCCTAGTGATTCTCTCAACCCTACCAAAGAGTAACCAAGAATTGTAACAGTGTTGTCCTACCATACCATTACATGGTGAAGAGGAAATAAGCCTGTTTCAAGGAGACTTGTGTGTGTGGTTTTGTTGAATGTAGTAGAGTCAAGTGAGATACCTAGGAAACCTACAAAGTGTTTAAAATAGTTATAATCAAGAAAGCACTGACAGTTTGAACCAAAAGGAATTGTAATTGTTCAAATTTCAAAAAGATCTCTGGGCTTTCAACTTTGTTCAGGTAGCAAGAAGGCTAAACGCCCATTGAACTGCAAAGAGAGATCATTTTATATGGAAAAAAGGCCTCTCAGATCACAGCCAAAAGCAGAGCACAATGGACTTTCAGGGTGAAATAAAGAGTAATGAAATGGGGAGCCACTTCTAGGGAACAGAAATAGATCCTTTCAGTTACTACTTCTCCTTCTGAGATCTACCAACTCCTTTGCTTTCATCATATCACTTTCATCCCTCACCATTACTTAACCACCCCTCCTCAGTCTATGAGTTTTTGGTAGGAGACCATGGTCACTCATCATGTTTCTCGCAAATATGATGCTTATGTTGAGACTTCTGCATTACCTTAAAGGACTAGTGCTATTGCAAACCAAAGCCAAGACCCTTTGACCCTAACTCACTCACACTTTATTATCCCTTTACATTCTTGTTCCAAGGCAATGAACACAGAGTCTATTTGCTTGAATAAGCAGGGGAGGAAAAATGAATTATCTAGAGTAAAGAAAAAATGGTTAACATCTCAAAAATATTTTTCAGTCAAAATTGGCTTCTCATTGTCTATTTTTAATTTTTGTTTTATATCTTCCAAATATTCTTGAGTTCATCATTTTTTTTTCTATTTTTAAAAGCACTATTTATTTTTAATTGACAAAGGGTAATTGTGTATATTTATGGGGTACAATGTAATGTTTTGATCTATATACACATTATAGAAAGAATTAAGCTAATTAACATATTCATTTCCTCATCAATTTATCAGAATTTTTTGTGGTAAGAATGTTAAAAATACAGTGTAGTAATTATGAAACTTATATTGTTAACTGTGGTCACCATACAGTGCAATAGATTGCTACACTTATTCCTCCAGTCTAACTTTGTACCCTTTGATTAACATCTTCCCTTTCCCCATTTTTCTCTTTTCCCCTTCAGCCTCTGGTAATTACATTTCTGTTCTTTTTTTCTATGAGATCATTTTTTCTTTAGATTTTACATATAAGTGAAATTATACGTTATTTGTCTTTATGTGCCTCATTTATTTCACTTAGCATAATGTCCTCCAGTTCCATAAATGTTGTTGCAAATGACAAAATTTTCTTCCTTTTTTTAAAGCTGTATGTTATTTCATTGTTTATACATATCACATTTTCTTTATCCATTCATCCATTGATGTGCATTTAGGTTGTTTCTATAACTTAGCTATTGTAAATAATGTTAAAATAAACATGAGAGTGCAGATATCTCTTCAACACACAAGTTTCAATTTTTTGAATATATACCAGAAGTAGAATTGCTGGATCATATAGTAATTCTATTCTTGCTTTCTTGGGGAACCTCCATATTATTTTCCAAAATGGTTGTACTACTAATTTACATTCTCACTAACAGAGTACAAGGATTCTCTTTTCTCCACATCCTTGCCAACATTTGTTATCATTAACCTTCTTGATAATAGTGTGAAATGATATCTCATTGTGGTCTTAATTTTCATTTCCCTGATGATTAGCAATGTTGAGCATTTTCTTCACATATCAATTTGCCATTCATATCTCTTCTTTTGAGCAATGTCTGTTTAGAGCCTTTGCTCATTTTTAATTGGGTTGTTTTCTTGCTATTGAGTTGTTTAAGTTTTTGTTATATATATATATATGTATATATATATATATACATTTTGGATATTAGCCTCCCATTAGATGTATGGTTTGCAAATATTTTCTCACAATCAGTGAGTTATGTCTTTACTCTGTCAATTGTTTCCTTGGCTGTGCAGAAGTTTTTTAGTTTGATAAAATCCCAGTTGTCTATTTTTTCTTTTGTTGCCTGTGGTTTTGGAATCCTGTCCAAGAAATCATTGCCCAGAACAATGCCATGGAGATTTTCCCCTGTTTTCTTCTACTAGCTTTACAGTTTCATGTCTTATGTTTAAGTCTTTCATCAATTTTGAGTTGATTTATGTTCATGGTATGAAATAAGGGTCTAAATTCATTCCTCTGTATGTAGATATTCAGTTTTTCCAACACCACTTATTAAAGAGACTGTCCTTTCCTTGTTCTGTATTTTTGACACCTTTGTTGAAAATTAATTGATTATAAATACTTGAGTTTGTAACTGGGCTTTTTATCCTGTTCCTTTGGTCAATGTGTCTGCCTTTATGCCAATAACCTGCTGTTTTGACTAAAACAGCTTTATAATGTATTTTGAATTCAGGGAGCTTTGTTCAAGATTTCTTTTGCTATTTGGGATCCTTTCTAGTTCCTTAGAAATTTTAGGATTTTTTTTTCTATTTCTGTGAAAAACAACATTGAAATTTTGATAAGAATCTCTTTCAATATGTAGATCATTTTGGGGAGTGTGAATATTTTAACAATATTAAATATTCTGATTCATGAACATGATGCATATTTTCATTTGTCTCTTCTTCAATTTATTTTACCAATGGTTTCAGTGGAAGAAGTAATTTCAAACTCATTTTACCAAGCTGGCATTACCCTAATACCAAAGCCAGACAAAATCACTACAAAAAAACTATGAACCAATATTTCTGATGAACACAGATAAAAAATCCTCCAAAAATACTAGCAAATGAAATTCAATACCACATTAAAAAGATTATTCACCATAATCAGGTGGTATTTATCTCAGGGATGCAAGGATATTTCCATATTTATAAATCAATAAATGTGATACACCAAATCAAATAATCTGATATTAACAAAATGCAGGATAAAAACACGTGATTACCTCAATAGATGCAGAAAAAGCCTTTGACAAAATTTAACTTTAACTTATGTTAAACACTCTTAAAAAATAAGTATAGGAGGAATGTACTTCAACACAATAAAGACAATATATGACAACCTACCCCTTCTATTCAACATAGCACTGGAAGTCCCAGCCAGAGCAATTGGAAAAAAAAAAAGAACGAAATAAAAGGTATCCATATATGAAAGAAAGAAGTGAAATTGTCTGTTTTCTGATGACATGATCTTATATGCAGAAAACCCTAAAGATTCCACCAAAAAGCTATTAGAACTGATAAATAAGTTTAGCAAATTTGTAGGTTATAAAATAAACATACAAAAATCAGTAGCATTTCTGTACACTAACAATGAATTACCCAAATAGAATTTTTAAAAATCCAATTTACAATCATATCAAAAAATACTTAGGAGTAAATTTAACCAAGGAGGTGAAATTTTTTTATACTTTTAAACAGAGTCTGAGGGCTTAGTTGATAATACAGAATCCTTAATATAATTCTGATTCAAGAACTTCTCAGATGAATATCCCACCTGAAAACCACTTGCCAGCAACATGAATAGTATTTAGAGAGCTCATCTTTAAATGTGAGTAAGATCAGATAGTTTTGTTAATCATCCTTGCATATTCAGGAATTTTTTGTTTACTTCAGAAAATTTTATCCATATTTCAATGGGATTTAAGGGAAAGGTGTTTATGACACACATTAAATATATGATTTCTGGTTGCTTCCCTAAATGATCATGTCCTACTTCTTCACAATTAAGAACAGTTGGTGATAGCAAACTTGTCTACCAAAGGAAACATTTTTGAGTGCCTTCAATTTAATATATAAATCCACTTATTCTGGCCTATGTCTGTTTATTTTTTATGGAATTATTCTTTCTCTGTGGGATAATTAGAAATGTGACCAGTTTTGGTGCTGTGATCTGTGCATGCTGTAGGCCATATTCTCACTGACTTAATTGAATACTTAACTTTAAGAATAGCATTAAGACAGAATTCTTTCTACCTCAGAGTCCTAGTCTCTTTAGTTAAGATGAGATGGTGACTCCAATATTTAGATGAATATTAATTGTGTGGAATTTTTTATTTCCTATGTTTCTTACTTTTTAATCTCTCTCAGATGTCAAGCAGAAGGCTACACTTAATTAGATATGAGGAAGCCTCATGGGATCCCTCTCTCCTCACTCACAGCTGGGTCTCTTCCTTTTTATACCCAAATTCTGTTTTTGGTGACCTTTTACATAGCTAAATAAGCTCCTGGTAATCTCTTGGTGCTGAGATTTAGCCCGGCATAAGGACATTAAGTCTCCAAGAAATCTTACCCAAACTTCAAGGACTATGTCCCAAAGACTTCTGAAGCAAAGTGGCCAAAAAGTCTTTCCAATAAAGGAAAAAAGATTTCTTATAAAAAAATGAAAAATAATGTTTCTGACTAGCTTGTGAAATTTACATTCTGACAAACATATTTTCACCATTACTAGACATGCTTCATTCCTTCATGGCAACTCAAAAGATGAAAGTTTAATTCCATGCATAAAAGAAAGACATTTATGAAATCTTCAAATAAGAATTCTATAGAAGTTTTCTTTTCCCTCTAGGATAGGACAAAAGAACTTAGAGCTAATCCAGGTAAACAGATTTGCTGGGAAAATCTGGTTACTACACCCATCCAGAATTATTCTAGTTACTATTGCTGCCTAATAAATTGCCCTAAAACTTAGTGACTTAAAACAATCTATTTATGTTGCTCACCATTTTATGGGCCAGAAATTTGAAAAGGACTCCTATTACTTGGGTTCTGTCACATAGGTGTAGTCAGATGGTGCTGGGGCTGCAAAATTGTGAAATCTTGTTGGGCTGGACACATAAAATGGTTCATTCACAAGACTGGTAGCTGTGGTTGGTTTTCAGCTGGAAGCTCAACTGGGCTGTTGGCCTGGACTGCCTATATGTAGTCTCTCCATTATGGTGGTCTCAAGGTAGTTGGACATCTTATACAGTGACTTGGGGCTCCAAAAGTGAGTATCCCAGCTTGTGAGATGAAGGCTGCATCACCTTTTATGACTTAGCCTTCAAAGTCACACAGCAGCACTTCCACCACATTCTAGTGGTTCCATAGAAACCATAATCCTGCCCAGATTCAAAGGAAGGGGTATTAGACTCTACCTCCCAGTGCTTGGCAGGCAGAAAGAAGAGGCTGTGGGATGAGAGTGTTACTGCCAAATTTGGGAGATATAATCTGCCTCAGAGATAACACAAGAATATAATCAACAAGTGAGATTATAAACCAAGAGGTCCCAAGGGGTACCAGAAGAGCCACTACTTTTCTTCAGGAACTACAAAAGGCAGCTGGGACTCCAAGAAACTTACTTAGAAGCAAAGCAAAAGCTGAACGTGGAGCTACATGGCCGAGACTCCCATGTAGATGTTTTCTCTCTCAGAAAGCACATGGCCACCAACAGATCAAGATGTTCCCATTATCTCCAACTTCCAGTTACCCTTGAGGATCTTACCAAAAGGACTTAAGTATTAAGAAGAAGGAGGAATAAAGCATTCATTATGTCACCAGTAGATTCATAGAAAATATTATTAATAATTAGATTTGGTACCTATATACTAGAGCAAGATCATGTCTTCCTGGATTCCAGACATTAATGAGAAGAAATTCGTAGGTCCTTTCATTGAATGACCAGAGACATATCACTATGCATAGAGTGAGGGAAGGCAGAGCTTGTGAACAAAGTTGCTCAATCATGAGGTGCTAGGGTTTAATTTGTACATTCTTTTCAGAGGCTTTCAACTCTGAGGAGTATTTCAAGTCTCTCTGAAGAGTCTCAGTTCCCCACTGTGGAAGGAGGTATTTTTTATAATGCTTTAGACACCGTCCTCCAGGGGTTCCCTGTACAGACAAGAAGGAAAATTTCCTGAGGGAACTTTTACTCCTCCTAAAACTGGAGGTGGGTGAGGCATGAGCTTCAAAGACCATAGCTGGAATGAAATTATTATCTTTTTGAATAGAACACTGTTCTGGATGTCCTGCTATCTCATTTTATCTTCAGATCAGTCCTGACATGTTAATATTATTATCCTCCCTTCACAGATGAAGATAGGCTCATCTTGGAAGAACACATTCTGAGTAAAGCTCTCATAGTTAGTACTCTGTGAGTCACAGGTTAAAAAGGTGTGCCCAGTGCCAGAGGCTCGTCTCTGCCGTGCACTTCAGTGCTTTCTAGGATCCCAATGGAGCTCAGAGAAAATTATTCACTGTTAATATTTTTGTTCTTCTTGGTCTTCTCTAAAGTGCTGTTTTAATATTCTCCAGCTCACAGAGAAAATCTCAAAATAAGGAAAACAAAGCCTGTGGCATAAGGGAAGCTGTGGACATTTCCCGTTGTGATCATGCTGAGATCCAAAGCTGGGAAGTCAATCCCTGCAGTCAAAGGTGGGCAGAGTCTTAAGACAGTCTGAATGAGACAGGGCTACATCTGCACTTCTAAGACTCCAATTGAGAGGTAGAAAAGAAGGGCCTTGAGCCCTTTTACAGCTATTACTCTGATGTAGGAAAAGCAAGTGACAGCACATGACAAATGGGACTAACCCAAAGCTCAGTGCATGAAATAATTTTAGGCCTGAAATGGCAAACAATAGAAAAAGAGCATTCCAGGATTCCCTGTATCTCTACTCAGATATAAATTTATGGTAACTACAAAATTAAATTTCAGAAAATGGGATTCAATTTCATACTAACAATTATTTTATTCATTCACTAATTTGTCCATATATCTAAAAATGTGTTTTGAGCCTCTACTATGTATCAAGTTCTGAGGATGCATTAGTACACAAAGAAGGTGTGGTCTCTACCTTCACGGATAGTCGTTGAGAAAGCATAGAATACACAACTGAAAGAAAACAAAGCAGGATGAACTTACTTGTTTAGATAAGTACTATGAGAGAAACTCATAGAGTACAATGATGAGGATTTATGTGACCTACTCCAGAAGGGTCAGCAGAGAATATCTGGCTGTGAGGCTAATACTTGAATGATATGAGGAACCTTGAGAAGGGTAATCTAGACAAAGAGGCTAGGTCTACAGGGATGAAGGTCTAGAGGGGGGAAAGTATGAGTTGCCCTTCAAGAACAAAAAGAAACTGTTTGCACTGAGTCATGGAACACAAGGAGGAGTGCGGCAAGGTGGGCTTGAGGAGGTAGGTTAGGAAAGGAGCATGCAAACTTTGAGCTATGATGGAAACTTTTGATTTTATTCTCAGTGCATCATGTAGCTGTTGGAGGCACCTGGAGAAGAAATTGACATGATCTGATTTACATTTAAATAGCCATTTGTGGATAAGATGGTGCTTGATCTTCAGCATTTTTCTGAGGGCTTAAATAATAATAAAATGTAATAGGACTCTTTCCCAGAGAGCCAATAGAAGAACCTCACTTATTTCCTTCTGTTTCTTCTATAGTCTTCTGAATCCCTCACGAGCAAGATAATAGGAAAAGGAATTCTTGGTAACCAGCCACCTCAATTTCTGATGCAAGGTCCTGCTATAACCAGAAATGGTTCAGCTAGCTGGAATGGTAGCATCTTCTCAGAACAGAAGGTAATGAGCTAAGCTCAAAGGAGTGGGGCTGAGAGAACGAAAAGATTGGGACTTGGTGAGAAGGGGACGTTGAAATACTAACTCAAGTTCAGTTTGATTGGGTTAATATATGAGAAGTATGATCTATGGAGCAGGTTGTTTGTTCAATGCAGGGGTAGTTCTTAGTGTTGTGTGCACTGAGTCCAGAGAGAGAGAGCTGTCTATGTTGATGAATTTGGTGTTAGATGTGAGATCCTTTCTTGATTGGGAGAAGCTGGCAAGGCCAAGGCTACCACTGGCTAAATAAATGTTTAGGACAGGACTTCAGTCCATTAAGTGCTGCCATGAACACAGGAACAGAATAGAGAGCCATTCTGGTAGACGGAGCCCTCTGGTCATGGTTTTAGTTTTGAGGCAACAAGACTGAGTCCAAAGGGACATTTGACTGTTTGGACACAGCAGTCATGGATGTGGAGGCTGAACACTACTTTCCACTCACCTGATTGATAGGGAGGAAGCTCCCTTTTTACTTGTAGGTCAGAGTTTGCTTGGCTTAAGGCTCAGCCCAGAAGGAGTCTACAGGTGGAGAGGTGAGCCTCCCTGGCAGTTGGGTGGGGCTGGCAGGAATTGGATGTGATCCTCAGTCTTTGTCAACCAATTTCTTTTCCTCTCCCTACCCTCTCCCTCCCATTACCCTGTCTCTTTCCCTTGCCCTTCTTCCTCCTCCTTTCTCCTCCTCCTCCTTCATTGGTACTATGTTCCCTGCCCCAAACAAATGAAGATAATAAAGATGATACATTGATGCTTTTTTGTATTTCAAAATATTATGGGGAAACAAATGGTTTTGGTTACATGTGTTGATATTGTTATGCTTAAGTCAGGGTTATAAGTGTGCCCATCACCCAGATAGTGTTCATTGTACCTGTTAGGTAGATTTTTGCCCATCCCCTCCTCTCCCTACCCCCTGCTTGATTTCCACTGTGTTTTACTTCTCTCTGTGCGCATGAATCCTCATCGGTTAGCTCCAATTTAATAGTGAGTACATGTGGTGTTTGTTTTTCCATTATTTAGATAATTCACTTAGGATAATGGTCTCCAGTTCCATCCAAATTGTTGCAAAAGGCCTTAGTCCAGCTTTGTTCATGGATGAGTAGTATTCCATACTATATACATACCACATTTGGTTAATCTGCTCATGAATTGATGGGCACTCAGGTTGATTCCATATCTTTGCAATTGTGAATTGTCCTGCAATGAACATTTGAGTGTAGGTGTCTTTTTGATAAAATGACTTCTTTTCCTTTAGGTAAATACCTAGTAGTAGGATTGCTTACTCAAATAGTAGGTCTACTTTTAGTTCTTTGATGGATCTCCATACTGTTTTCGATAGAGGTTGTACTAATTTGCAGTCCCATCAACAGTGTATAAATGTTCCTTTCTCTCTGCATCCATGACAATATCTATGGCTTTGGGAGTTTTTAATAAAAGTCATTATAATTTGGGAAAGGTGATATCTCATTGTGGTTTTAATTTGAATGTCTCTGATGATTAGTGATGTTGAGCATTTTTTTCATATGTTTATTGGCCATTTCTCTATCGTCTTTTGAAAAGCTTCTGTCCATATATTTGCCCACTTTTTAAGGGGATTGTTTGTTTTAGTCTTGCCGATTTGCTTGAGTTCTTTAGAGAGTCTGATTATTAGCCAATTATCACATGTATAGCTTGTGAATATTTTCTCCCATTCTGGAGGTTGTCTATATGCTCTGTTGATTATTACCTTAGCTGTGCAGAAGCTTTTTGATTTAATCAAGTTCCATTTATTTATTTTAGTTGTTGCTGTGATTTCCATTGGGGTCTTCCCCATAAATTCTTTGCCTAGGTTTATATGTAGAAAAGTTTTTCCAACATTTTCTTCCAGAATTCTTCTGGTTTCATGCCTTATATTTCAGTCTTTTATCCATCTTGAATTAATTTTTGTGAGTGGTGAGAGATACGGATCCTGGCTCATTATTCTGCATGTGGCTATCCAATTTTCCCAGCACCATTTATCTAGTAGGGATTCTTTTCCCCCTTGTTGTCTGCTTTGTTAAAGATCAGTTGGCTGTACGTGCATGGCTTCATACCTGGGTTCTCTGTTCTGTTCCGTTTGTCTATGTCTCTATTTTTGTGCTAATACCATGCTGTTTTGGTTACTACAGCCTTGTAGTATAGTTTGAAGTCTAGTAATGTGCTGCCTCCAGATTTGTTCCTTTTGTTTAACATGGATAGTTTGGCTACTTGGACTCTTTTCTGGTTCCAAACAATGTGTAGAATTATTTTTTCTAGATCTGTGAAATATGATGGTGGTATTTTGATGGGGATTAGATTGAACCTATAAATCACATTGGGAAGTATGGATATTTTAACAATGTTGATTCTACAAATCCATGAGCATGATATATTTTTCAATTTGTTTGTGTCATCTTCAATTTCTTTCATCAGTGTTTCATAGTTCTTTTTCTAGAGATCTTTCATCTCCTTGGTTAAGTATATTCCTATGTATATTATTTTCTTTGTAGCTATTGTGAATGGTATTGAGTCCTGGATTTGATTCTCAGCTTAACTGTTATTGGTATATAGATATGCTACTTATTTATGTACATTGATTTTATAACCTGAGATTTTGCTGAATTTATTTATCAATTCCAGGAGTCTCTTGGTGGAGTCCTTCGGGTTTCTAGATATAAGGTCATGTCATCAGCAAAAAGCAATAGTTTGACCCCCTTCTTTCCCAATTTGTATACCCTTTATTTCTTTCTCTTGCCTGATTGCTCTGGCTAGGATTTTTACCACCATGTTGAATAACAGTGGTGACAGTGGTCATTTTGTCTTGCTCCAGTTCTTAGTAGAAATGCTTTCAACTTTTCCCCATTTTATATGATGTTGGCTGTGGGTTTGTCATATATGACTTTCATAATCTTGAGAAATGTTCCTTCTTTGCCTAGTTTATCGAGGGTCTTTATCATGAAAGAGTGCTAAATTTTGTCAAATGCTTTTTCTGCATCTATTAAGATGATCATATGGTCTTTGTTTTGCTTCTGTTTATGTGTGAATCACATTTATTGATTTATATATGTTGAATCATCCTTGCATCCCTGGGATGAAGCCCACTTAGTCATGTTGGATTATTTTTTTGTGTGTGCTGTTGAATTTGGTTTGCTACTATTTTATTGAGGATTTTTAAATCTATATTCATAATGGATATATATTGGTCTATAGTTTTCTCTTTTTGTTGTTTCCTTTCCCTGCTTTAGTATCAAGATGATATTGGCTTTGTAGAATGAGTTGGGGAGGATTCCCTCCTTTTTGATGTTATGGGATAATTTTTGCAGCATGGATATGAGCTCTTCTTTGTAAACTGGTAAAATCTGGCTGTGAATCCATCTGGTCCAGGGCCTTTTTTTTTGCTGGAAGATTTTTTATTACTGCTTCAATCTCATTGCTCATTGTTGATCTGTCTGGGAGTTCTATCCCTTCATGACTGAGTCTTGGGAGCTTGTGTGTTTCTAGGAGTTTGTCCTTTTCCTCTATGTTTTCCAGTTCATGTGCATGCAGATTTTTATAGTATTTACAGATGATATTCTGTATTTCTGTGGTATCAGTTTTCATTTTTCATTTTTGATTGAGCTTCTTTGGGTTGTTTGTCTTCTATTCCTGGTTAATCTAGCAAAAAGTCTATCAATTTTGTTTATCTTTTCAAAGAACAAACTTTTTGTTTCATTGATCCTTTGTACTGTTTTTGGTTTTGTTTTGTTTTTAATTTCATTTAGTTCTGTTCTGACTTTAGGTATTTCTTTTCTTATGCTGGCTTTGGGTTTGGTTTGCTCTTCCTTTTCTAGTTCCTTGAGATGTGTCATTAGATTGTTAACTTATGATCTTTCTGTCTTTTGATGTAGGCATTTAAACCAATGAATTTTCCACTTAGGTCTGCTTTTGCTGAATACCATAGATTTTGGTAGCTTGTGTCCCTTTGTCAAGGAATATTTTGATTTCCATTTTAATTTCATTATTGACCCAATAATCATTCAATAGCAGGTTGTTTAATTTCCATGACTTTTTGTAGAATTGAGTGTTTCTCTTAGAGTTGATTTCTAGTTTTATTACACTGTTGTCTGAGAAGATACATGGTATGATTTCTATTTTTTTTTAATTTGTTGAGACATGGTTTGTGGCCTAAGATATGATCAATCTTGTAGAATATTCCATGTGCTGATGAGAAGAATGTACAGTCAGTAGATTTTGTGTAAAATGTTCTATAAAAGTCTGTTGGGCCCACTTGTTCTATAGTTCCATTTATGTCCCATGTTTCTTTGTTTATTTTCTGCTTGGATGATCTGTCCAGTTCTGTCAGTGGGGTGTTGATGTCCCCAGCAATTACAATGCTGCTGTTTATCTCTCTTCTTACATCTAGTAGGGTTTTCTTTATGAATCTGGGTGCCCCTGTGTTTGTCTTGGTGATTTCCACTTTGCAATGAATCTCCCAGGTGTTCATTGAGCTTCTTATACCTGTATATCTAAATATTTAGCAAGACCAGGGAGTTTTTCCTCAATTATTCCCTCAAATAGGTTTTCCAGCCCTTGTGCATTTTCTTCTTCACCCTCAGGCATGGCTATGATTCTTATATTTGGCCATTTTAAATAATTTCATATTTCTTGTAGGCTTTGTTCATTCCTCTTATTTCTCTTTTCTTTATTTTTGACTGACTAAGTTAATTTGGAGGAATTATCTTCAAGCTCTGGGATTTTTTCTTCTGCCTGGTCTAGTCTATTCTTAAAATTTCCACTGTGTTTTGTATTTCCTTAAATGAATTTTTTTATTTCCAAAAGTTCTATTTGTTGTTTTTTTTTGTAATATGTCTATTTTTTGTGAATTTTTCAATCATTTATTGAATTATTTTTCTGGTTTCTTTGAGTTGGTTTTCCTTTTTTTTTTTCCTTTTCTTTTTTTTTTTGGGGGGGGGGGGTTTTATTGAGCTTCCTTACAGTGCACATTTGATATTCTTTATCTGTCATTTCAGTATTTTCATTTTGGTTGGTATCCATTGCTAGACAACTGGTGTTCCCTTTTGGGGGTGTCTTTTCACTCTGATTTTTCATACTTCCAGAGTTCTTTTGCTGATTCTTTCTCATGTGGGACAGCTGTCACTTCTTATTTTTGGATGTCCTTTTGTTTAGATGGGGCTTTTTTTTTTCTTCCCCCTCACTCATAGGGAATGTCTGTAGCATATATTTTATAAGAAGGTTTAGTTTTGCTTATGGATGATTTGATGGGGATCTAGGTTCTGGATCGATACTTTGTTTATAGATATCCATAATGTGGTGGTTTTTCTCAGTTGGTAGCTGTTTATGAGTTGTAGAAGTGGTAAGTTATGTGTGGGAGAAGATTCCCTAACATCCTTTGATGAGGGAGGATGGAGATCTTTGAGATCCTTTTTCTTTTCCAAGCCCAGTGGTCTCCTTATCAGTGTGAATTGTATTGGCACACACAGTGTGAGACAGTAGGTGGTGCTTGTATGTAAGAATCAACCACACCCTGTATGATTGAGTCAGTAAATGTTGTAAAGGCCATAAAAATTAACCTCCCTGTCAGTAGTTGGCACTTGGCAGAAGGAATAAGCTCCAATGTTGTTTTTGGGACCTGTGACTGGCTCTAGCCTCTTGAATACCCAGGTGGGGGGGGGGGTGAGTCCCTTTAACTTCCAGGTGAGTGGTTATTCTCCACCACAGCAAAGGTGGGTCAAGGAGTGAGGCTGGGCAGGGCTGGGTTGGGTGAGCCTGCCCTCAGGCTCCATAAAAGCTGTTAAGGTAGCTGTCTTGGCTGGTGTCAAAGTTCTGATCCCAGTCTTCTGCGAAAATCTGCCAGGGAGGGGCTGAAGTGGCCCCATCTAGCCAGAAAGTCTGCTTCTGAGGGAGAGGCCATCTGAGATTCACAGTCTGGCTGTCAGGAGCAGGTTTCACTCTTCTTCCCTCTCCCCTACTCCATGGTCTCCCTTTGGATTCTGCCAGCCCAGCTCCCCAGCAATGGTTTTGTGGGCTGGGAGCTTCTCTGTCCAAGATCCCACACTGGGCTGAGAGCACAGCTTTCCTGTGTGGGAAGGGGTGCTCCACGAGTGTGCTGTTGCTGGGACCTATGCTTCACTGTCCTGTCATTTCTGCCCAGGAGGGCTAACTTGCCTCCTGAGATTCGTTCACCAATCTCCCCTCCGTGTCCCAAAACAACATGATTTACTCCTGATGGTACAGTACAGAATCTGGCCTATGGACCTGTCTTTTGGTCCCTGAAGATCAATCCCTGACTGTGCCAGGGAGAAGTGTTCTGATCCTGAGTTGCCTATGGGGTGCTCAAGCAGTTTTGATGTCCCTCTGCTTTGGGGTGTGCCCTGATCTGATGGAACAGCCAGGCAAGCAGCATAGGGGATGGCTGGTGAGTAGGGAGCTCACAGTCCAAGAACCTCTCAGTCCTCTGCAGATCTTTAAGAGGAAGGGTTTGAGCCCACTCTCTATGGGAGCCCCAAAAGAGGGGAAGTAGCAGCTCCTATGAGCCTTCAAGTGTGTCTCTCTGCAGCTGTGAGTGGGGGACAGGAAGGGAAGGAAAAGAGTATGAATGGAGCAAAGCTAGCACTCTGGTCATCTCCATCCCTGTCTCTGGAAGGCAGATCTCCCAGAATGTCCATGCTATGGGGTCACCCAGATCCCCCAGGGCCCACTGGACCCCTATGGCTCCCTCAGTCTGGATAAGAGTTGGGAAATGTTTGTGTGGGAATGAGCCAGATGAAAACTGAGGGGCTGAAACCCCATGGGGAGGACAAAGGCTTGTGGTGGGTGGAGAAGCAATATGGCACCTGCCATCTTGGCTCAGGTGTGTGGTGATGGGAAGCTCCCCAAGGGGGTTTGCAGTCTAGTGATTTTTCCTCAAGAAGATCCCAGTTCACTTATGACAGCAGCTTTTGGGCTTGTGAGGGTAGAAAGGCTCTCCAGCAACTTTCCAGCACCTGCTGACTGCCAGAGATGTGAGGGAGGGAGAAAAAAACTGCTCCACCTACCCTTTTCACTGGATTCCAAGCCTCTTGGGAGTTGACCTCTGCCAATACCTTGCTCCTTCTTGTTCTACTCCACAACTTCTTCCCATGGAATTTCTTGTAGGTTCTGGCACATTTCCCTTGGAATTACACCCAATCAATAATTGCTTGTTTGTTTTCTTTTTCACCTAAAACTTTTCCTTTATGAGACCATCTGGCAGCTGGTGTCTCTGGTCAGCCATCTTGTCTCCCCATGTATCCTGCTGATACATTTATTCTTTATGTATATGTAAATATATATATATATATATATATATATATCTCCACTTTCTATTCTGTTAAATTTTTAAATCAATTTCAAAATTGGACATTTGAAAGAAGATATTAAGGCTCAAGTTGTCTACTGGGAATAGAGTTTAGTATTTACTTAGCCATCTTACACCCTCCAGGGTGTATGAAAAAGTCCCAGGGTCTGCAGGTCTGTTCAGGGATGTGGGTGAGAATATTCATGGCCCACTGGCTACATGGAGTATCCTTCCCCAGTGACTTTGCCTCAGGAGAGTCACCATTGAGACTCAGAAGATGTCTCATTAGCACCTGTAGTTATGAAGTACAAGACCAACCTGGGTGAGAAGGACCTGAGTGAGAAGGACCCATGTGAAATCAGGATTAGTTGTCCATTCTAGGCCAGGGGTCAGTTATAGTCTGGGCTAGGGACCAGTTAGGGCCTGGGTTAGTAATCAAGTCATAGGTAGGGTCAGGAAATACTCTAGATCTATGGCTTAGCTGATCTGAGGCTTACTGAGGGTTCATTCTCTTTGGATATGGCATCAGTATGTTGCAAAGGTGAGAGGTTAGTCTGAGTTGGAATCTTCCAGCCTGTGGGATCCGGTAACTTTTGACAATAAAACAGCACTTATTTCCTCCCTCTGAGCTCTGGAGTTGACTCAAATAGTGCCTGCCTTTGCTTACCTCCTCTGTTTCAAAGTGTCAGCTCAAAATTTCCCCAAGGGCAAAGAAGTTATTACAGCATGTTTCCCCCTCTATAGTGTTAGGAAACAAATAGGACAATCCTGGGTGTGTTTAGTGAGATGTGTGCATCTGATGAACTATTTCCAGCTAGTGCTTTTTTTGCCGTAAAGTGTAGTAGTTGTCATTGCTCTATATGTATAAGGTAAAGCTTGTGCTGGGAGCAGCATGACACTGCTGAAACCCTAAGATCCTCAGCAAGGATCTTCCCGTGTAGGAAAAGACAGCAAATCATCCACAGGCTGGACATGATGCCACATAGGACAACCAATGAAACAATCCATGAGACAATTGTGTTTCCTTCTCAAAATGCCCCGTCAAGGACTGGCCATCAGCTCACAAAGAAAGAGGATAAGACTGAAGTCCAGAGAAGCCCTCTGTAATCCTAACAGCCACAGGAAAGAGATCCCTAACAATTAAAGTCTTCACTGGGGAAATAGAAAGAGAATCTGATCTGCTGTTCCTAGTTCAGGAGAAAGGATGGCACAGAGAAGGGCAGGATGGAGGCTGCATCCTGACGAGGGCCCAGTACACTTTCCATCCCACCTGATGGGAGAAAACTGAAATATTACACACAGCACATTTCTGAGTATCTTTGGCTAGTGATTGAGTCGCTAAGCAAGTTTCAAAGATCAACAACTCAAATAACCCCAAGACATGGGAAGATAATTAGACAATAGGGAGTTGCGGGGGTGGGCTTTGGTTAATTGGAGAAGGCATGTTAATCTAAAGTCCAACAATTTGTCATTCAGTTCTGGCTAATTGTTCCCATGTTAAAATCTGGGGCCCATTTTACCAGATTTTTCAAGGTTTAAGGAAAACCATGCATCCATAATTTAAATGGTCTATCTTATTTTTAAAAGTTATTGTGTAATTTTGTTGAAAACACTATGTGGATAATATCTAACACAGCTGTAAGTGTTGCACCTGTCCTGGGGATTATCATTTGCAACCCGGAGCTTTGCAAAGATAATGGTTATGTATGGTGGTCCTCGTGCTCACTCTAATCCATTCTGATTCTCTATGGGACTCTAGGTCTGCTGGTAAGAATAGCAACAAAGTGAGCTTTAAACACAGAAAATGAGATTGAATAGATGACCTGGCTGTAAACTCCTTAGATACTAAGAATAATGTGACAGATTCTCATCCCTGTAGATAACTCTATGTGACAACGGTATTTCATTCCTGGGGCTTCAGGGACAAATGCACCTTGCAAGACCTGTGCATCCACAGGATCTTTGTTTCAGAGTTTGCTAACAACCATATATGATGAGCATAATCAGTATGTTCTCTGTACTCTTGGAATAATCTGATCAAATCCCCTATGTCCAGTGGCCAGGGCTGTGATTGCAGCCGACAGATGATCCAACTTTAAAGACGGAGCTTTCACACCCTGGAAGGGTCCAAGCAGAAGCTCCATGCAGGGACAGTGGCACAGGAGGCAAAGGTTAGACATCACGCTGGAGCCCCAGCTGCAGGTTTCAACCTCTATAGGCTCCAAAAAAATTAAAAAAAAAAAAATAAAACAGCTCTTGATTTTACTGATTCATCTCAGCCCACTACTTTGAGAAAATGCCTCTAAATATTTCATGGGCAGCTCAGCCCTTCTCAGAGCCTCCATAGGAAGCTCAAATCTTTCCTCTGTGTCTCATTAATTCACAAAATGTACTTTGTTTCGCTTGATGGAAAATTCCTTTGTTGGCAAAGGAGAAGAAGCCTCACTGTGCAGAGAATAGAATGCAAAGCCTTACCCCAGAATCTAAGTGCAGCCAGACCTCAGGTGATCGATCACTTGGGGACTGTGTGGGCAGCACCAGTCTGGCCCTGCCCTCCTGTTCCATCTTATGTGGTCCAAAAGAGGCTGGGAGTGTGGATGGACATCTTCCTAGGACAGAGACCCCTGAATACCCAAAGGCTGTGAATTGGTGTGGAAATCTCAAAGGTAATTCCCTAAAATATTCTTAGTGAGAGGGACACACACGCCCGCACACCCCAGAACCCATGATTTGCACCATTGCCTGTGGGATGCTGTGCTTGCTTCAATGTTTGTGGATATATCCTTTAAGCATGAAATAGCAGACATGGATGGAGATCACAGCTGGCATCAACTCCTGGCATTAACTCTAGTTTTCGCTCTTTTCTTGTGCAGTTCAGAGGTTGCTGGAAGCACTTTCAAACCCACTTTATATCCCTGACAGGGCACCTGGGCCCAGGCTGAAAATGGAGAGCCCATGAGCTTGCTCCCCACTTACCCCAGTCTTCCTCAGAATGAGCAAGGACTAGTGCAAAGCTTGAAATGATAACCAATGCATTTAGAATGTGTGTTGGTCAGAATCATTGATTCTGTCTTATATCATGAAAAAGAAATGAGTGCACATTATACATGTATAGAATTGCTAAGGTCCTAGAGTGACCCTTCTACCTGTCTGCTTCAGACTAAAAGTAGGATCACCCCTGAAGAATCCCTGACCAGAACAAGCATACTCCTCCCAGGGAACCATGGCAGGAACGCAAGATCACAGAAACATCTGTGGGCCAGTGAACATCCTCCCTCTCCTACCTTATAGGCCAAGTGCATGTTACATTATGCTGTGTAACACACAACCCCCTGTGTCTCAGTGGCATGCAACACAAAAACATTTATTTCTCACTCATATTCTATGTCTGTAATGGATGCAGTGTGTTTATGTCCCATGTCTTCCCCACGCCAGGACCAAAGATGCAGGATCAGCCCTTAACTTGGGAAAGAACTTCTCAAGCTTCAGCTTATGAGTTGGCATCGGTTACTTGTACTCATATTTTCTTAGCCAAAGCAAGTCACCAGGCCAAGTCTGAATCATGGGGAGGGGAAAGACAATTCCTCTTGCATGAAGGAACAGCTAATACTTGGGAAGGATAATACATTACTTCACATACTCATCCCCTGCAGGGAATACACTGCCTTGGGAAAAGGAAGCATAGGCTCAGAAAAATCATCTGTTTATTAATTTAACTATCACTAATTGAATACCCACCATGTTCCAGGCATCGCTGGGGATAAGGGAAAAGACAAACAGAAAAATTTACTACTCCTAGGGAGCTTATATTCTAGGGAGAAGTCAGAAAACAAAGAAACATGTACATATGTGGTATATTTGTGATTAGTTCTATGGAAAATAGTACTGCAAATTAAGAGGCAAAGAAAGCTCCAGGGTGCGTGTATGTGCATATGTGATGCTTTCTGTGAAGTCGTGGACTGGCTGTCAGTGGAAGCATGGCAGGATCCTAGTGACATTTTGAAAGGTCACTCTGGCTGCTGTGGACAAAAGGGCTCTTGTGGTAATTTGGGCTAGATCTTGTAGTTATTTGGATGAGGATGGTGGTGGAGATAGGCACTGTGAGAAGTGGTCAGATTCCGAGTGTATTTTGAAAATAGGCAATGGATTGGCTGACAGGTTAGATGTGAGAAGTATGAGAAAAAGAGAATTTGAAGGTGTCTTGAATATTTTGTGTTGAGCAGCCAGAACACATGAATTGCACTTATCTAGATGATGAGCACCAGAAGAGAGGTTTCGGGGTGAGGGATCCAAGCAACCAGGAGTTCAGCCTCGGCTGTGTGACGTTTGAGGTGCCTTCTCAACATTCAAGTGGAGATGTCACATAGGCAATTGTAGATGT
This sequence comes from Eulemur rufifrons, assembly GCF_041146395.1. NCBI lineage: Eukaryota > Metazoa > Chordata > Mammalia > Primates > Lemuridae > Eulemur > Eulemur rufifrons. Next base: position 11,751,237 of record NC_091010.1, read on the forward strand.
GGTTTTGTTGTGAGATCAGAAAGATGTTTAGGCCAAGGATTTAAATTTTAGCTCCATCAGCTGTTTGATATTTAAAGCTGTGAGACCAGATAAGTTGACTCAGGGTCTGGTATCAGCAGATAGATGGTCCGGGGTTAGAACCTTGGAGGAGAAACTGGTAAAGGAAATTGAGAAACAGTGACCAGCGAGGAAGGAGTGAGACCGGGAGAGGGGTGTCATGGAAGCCAGAGAAGGGGATGCTCCCCAAAAGAGGTAACAACCAACAGTGCCCAACATGGCTGGAGCACAACCACTGCATTTAGCCAAAGATGGCAGAGAAAAGTTGCAGAGAGAGGATTTCTAGGGGAAAAACTGACCCAAAGTTGCTCTTTCTGAACCCAGCCAGCTATAGTCACTGAGGATTTTCAACTTGCAGACTGAACACACCAAAGCTTCTGTGGACCATGAATTGCAGGCTCTCAGCTGGCTCAGCCCCATCAGCCTGTGGAGTCTGGAGTCCCTTTTGGACAGCAGGGTCTCAGACACTCGCTAATCCACTGAGCAACGTTTGTTTAATCACATGTAATCCTCATAAAACTGGCCCAAATACTGAGCGTTGCATTCAGATAAAACTGGTGTGACATCCAAAGAACATTGAAAAGCAATTGAATTATTTATGGAGGGCTCCTTAAGAAGCACTAAATGGGGATTAGTCACTAACCCAAAGCCCCAATTCTGAAATCCTTTTCCTAAGTCTCTCTCCTACCCTTTCACTTAGAAGTCGCTGAAGCTGCCTCTCAATCTCTTCTGTCATATCTACAAAATCCCATAAATTCTTGGTAAACATGCCCTAGGCTGACTCTTCACTCTCTCCCAGCTCTTCCTGCCTCTTTGAGTCTATTGTCTATTTTACTTTATTTTTTTTCCTATCATGCATAGCTTTTTGCCCTTTCTAATGTAGATTAACTTGGCTTTTCTGGTGGTCTTTCAATTTTCTTCTCTACTATTACCAAGATCAATAAAGTAAAGGCCAGAAAGCTGACCAGGCAAACACAGGAATCTTCTTGCAAAGGGAAAGGGAAGAGGGGAAGCAATGCAGTTATTCAGTGCAGTGTGCCTTTCTGTTCCGCATGTGACACAACTGACCTTCTGCTTGGAGTCACATGTGACACCCACTCCCCTCTTGGTTCAGGAGTCCACACAGACATCACTCAATGAAGTCTTAAAGGAGTCCCTCTCTGGGCACCCACACCTGCTCAGGTTCACAGGAGCATCTGTAGCCAAAAGCGTGGTCCATCCTCCTAAGCCATGACCACTGCTAAGGAATTAGACTCTGTTTCTGATTTGACCTATTTTTTCTCCCTTCTGGGTTATATGGGTTGATTTTCCCTTTTGAGGACTTACCAAAAGCAAAAAATAACAATCCCAACTGCCTGTCACTTAAACAAGAGGAGATTTATTAGGTTTACTGGAAGGCACATAGTGCACGAGCGATGAGAACACAACCTTAACTTCAGGTCAAACGGTCTTAACTCCTGTCCACTCAAGTTTCTCAAAAATCATTTTTCGGCTTACTGGGTCCAGCACATAACCTGCCAAAAGTGCCAGGAAAGGGAGGCAGAAGCCCTTAGGAATCAAAGCTGCAGCCCTGGGTGTCTGCCCCAACTCTGTGTGTGTGAGTCAGAGTCAGAGCTTTGGTGGGATGAGCGGCTGCGATGCAAAATGGCTGAGGCCTCCTCCCACCCGCAGGCGTGTGATCTGCTCAGGGGTGGCAGTATTAACCACCGGGCATGGCAGGGGTGAAACTAGCTTTCAAATGGAATTAAGGAAGTGAGGGTAGAGTCTGCAGCTGGCGATTCCTGTTGTCACCTTAGTCCCCTGTGGGAATCCAAAGTGCCATCCAAGAAGCAATCAAAGCTTCTCTAGTATCTCGTTAAACATGCAATCCCCTTGGACTGAAAACGACAGCCATTTCCATGGTTACAGAGACTCATTTTCTAGGAAAAAATGCAAGATGTTCCAAAATGAGTGATCAGAAGAGAAAAGGAAGTTTGGGCGTGTGTGTATGATGTATGGGAGTGTGTGTGTGTGTGTGTGTGTGCGCACATATGTTCTGCCCCCGTGTGCCCTGGCTCTCTCCATCATTCTATTGCAAAGCAGAATTATACCCACCCTTACAAGACAGCAGGCTCTGTGAAGATGGGTGTCACGTGTGTTGTGCTCGCTCCACACCCACAGAGGAGATCCTGACCACAACTATGTGTGTTGAATTGTCGAAAGAGGAGAGAATCACCAGCGTCACTACTGTTCCGTCTGTTTGCGTGAACACTTCCGTGCTCTCTGTGCTTCACCAGCCGTATCAGATGCCAGAACTGAACTTGAGTTTGCCACGCCTCTGGGAACGCTTGGATTTGGACCACCTCTCAGACCCCAGAAAGGACAGCCTGGGGTAACTCAGCTCCCTGAGCCTGTGGCCCACCTCTCTCCACCTTTGCTCCTTTCTCCCCCAGCAACAGTTTGAGCAAGAAGGATAAAAACAATAAAACTGAAACAGTGCATCAATACCTGGCCTGAAAGTTCTCAACATTCGAGATACAGAGCAAACTGAGCTGGATCCTGGGTCTGCCCGTCCTGTGATAATCACCCAGCAGACCTGCAAAGCCAGTCCTGAGCTTCCCTCTTCGCATCATGAGGCTTGGGATGGGTGGTAGCCAGGGAAGGAGAGTGCAAGGTGTTTGCCAGCAGTAGGTAACAAGGCTATTTCCTTGTCTGGGAGTCAATGTTGATGGGCAGAAGAGATGGTGGCAAAAAGTGTTCCCCAGTGGTTATGAAAAAGCCCTCCCAGGAGTTCCAAAGCATGTCCTCGAGGGATGCAACCAAATACTAGAGGATGATATAACTGAGTGTCAGGAATACAGAGGTAAAGACCTAGATGTTCATCAAAGAATTCTGCTGTCCACTCTAGTCTGTTTTATTGAGCATTGTTTATGTACTCTGCCCTAATACTAATCACATTATTTTAAGCAGCTATATTGTATTCCATTTTGTGATTGTATTTTTATTTGTTTAGCTCATTCCTTATTAATGGACATTTAGATTATTACTCTTTTTGGTGTTGTTATTACAAACACTACTATAATATGCATATGGGATTATAACTTGCGCTCTTGTTTCTTATGATTGATTCCTAAAATCTGAATGTATCAGGTCATAGGTGAAGACATTTAAAACTTTGACAGATATTACAAAGTTACCTGGAAATTTTGTAGCAGTTTAAAGTCTCACCAACCAGTAAGTGAAAAACCTTTATTGTATTTATCAACAAAAGGTGTTATAAACCTTTCATAGTTTTACTTATCAAACACGTGACAATCATTATCTAATTACTTGAATTACTGTTTATTGGTTTATGAATAAGATATACTAGCTTTTCACAATTTATTAATTCCTGGTAAATCTTTTTTGTGGTAATTTTAATAAAATGTTTGACCCTTTTTCTTATTGAATTGGTATTGGTATTTTTTTATATGTAAGAAATGTTTTGTATATTACAGATAAGGAATTTATGTTTGTTTTATGTTTTGCCAAATATTTCTAAGACAGAAACCATGTCTTTTTTGTATACCCTAGTTTTGCTATCAATTCACACAGTTCCCAGCCCAGAGTGGGCACTCAGTAAATACGTGTTAAAGAATTAATATAGGCACAGTGATGTAGAAATTGTGGGAGCAAAAATCTCTTGTCTGACTTTCAACCTTTTCAGCATTGACTTACTAGCTAATGATTGTTCCTTTGTCCGCCCGAGTCCCAAAAGTGTGTCTTGTTCCATCTTTAGACAAACACAATTCCTCCTTGTTAAAATTTTAACATTATCCTGGTACATGCCTCTCATATCATCTAGGGACCTTTTACTGGTGTGAGCAAAACTCTTCCTCTGAAGGCTAGTGACTATGAATGGTGATTGTCCAAGAAAGGTCTTCAGTAATGAAATGCAGAGTCACTTGTATATTTCACCTTCATTCTGTTAGCGATGACTTGAACAATAACTAAGATATTTGAAGTTATTTCTTTGAGATTTAGCTCATCATATGTGGCCCCTTCCAATTATTTGTATGTTGGCTTGTTCAGCTGAGACATCCTCTTCCTAGAGAAGGAGAATTTTTCAAAAGTTGATACAACCCGAACAAAATATAATAATCACAACCTGTATTTGATAATTCTATTGTTCTCAACTATGCAAACCTCCAAGAAAGAGAATAACACAAATGTCAAGTGGCATCTTTTCCAGTGAAAGAGCTCAATCTTTAAAGGTAATCTGTTCTTTATTTATGTTTTATTTTTTTAATTTTTTCATTGTTTTGAAATATTAAGGGGATACCAAAATTTTTGTTATATAGATACCTTGTATGATGCTTAAGTCAGGGCTTTAGATGTGCCCGTCAGCAGAACAGTATTCATTGTACTCAATAGGTTACTTTTTAGCCCCTCAACCCCCTTCCACCCTGCTCCTTCTTGGTTTCCAAAGTCCTTTATGTCTCATTGTGCCTACGTGTACCCATCATTTAAAAATAAATAAATAAATAAAAAGGTAATCGTAGCCCATTTCTAATATTTCTGGGAAAAGTCTGACTTACCATCTCCTGTCCAAAGACATGACTCATCTTAATGCAGATAGAAACAGACTTATGTCTTCTACCTGGTAGCTGGAATTTAACAGCACACCTATGCTATAATTTGTGCAGCACTGAGCCAGACACTGAATCTCCTGTGCGTTCATGGTACATGAGCCATTACCTCTCTCCATCCAAAATAACTTGCAAAATGACCTACATGGTCACCATGTGAGAGTAGGCAAAGCACAATTAAATTCCTAAGGTTACAAGCTTTCCCAGCAGGGAGCTTGCTATAAAGGAAAAGATTCGGACTCATTTTCTCATATAATATATAGTAAATTCAACCTCCAGTGGGTGAGGGTGGTAAATCCTCAGTGGACTGGGGAAGTGAAAATTGTGGGGACATCTGGAAATATTTTCTTCCCATTAAATGAACAAACAAAAATCTATTGTAGAAGAGGTCAAATACTTTTATAAAGATTCCATTTATTTCAATTCACCCAGAAATTCTTATATATCCAATATGTGCTTAGAAATCCACAGGATAAAGGAAAAGATAAATTTTCTGCCTTAGAATAACTGGGCCCTTATTGATAAGAATATTACACACAAAAAGCATGTAGAAATGGTGTTAGGTTCAATTCAATTGAACCTAAGAATCAAGGTTTAGAATATAACACTTGCAAAGCACTGTAGAATATAAAATGAAGAAAACAATTCCTTGAATCCTGGATGTTTATCATTAAATTGCAAAATGTGTACACGACCAATAAATGCCTCGGAAGTTCAGGAATCTCTATAATAAACCCCTTCAGCAGGGAGAGACATGAGCTTATGACAGCAGAGGACTCCTTCCATGGGGTTAATAGGGGCCAGTGTTCCAAATCATATTTTTAAGCTCTATAATCCTCAGTTTCCTTGGCTGAAATAATCTTTTCCATCACCAAGTGAATCAGTGGGCATGGAGGCACCATGCCACTGCAAAGAGAGATACTGCAGGAGTCCAAGTGATGCTCATTTCTTCAAGGTAACAACAGGGATGAGAAGGAAGGGCAGGATGTCCGGACACTGCCTCTAGCACTCTTAGATTAAGAACAATGGATCCTTATCCTGCCCTGCCACATGGTCCCTCAGGGATGATCCTCCCTGCCTGTCTACACTTTGGCTGTATTTGGGGACTAAATCTCTTTGTGACCTGAAATAAGAAAAACCAGAAACCCAGGAAATTCGGAATTACACCTTGACTTGTCAATAGGGACAGGAGATGTGCAACATGTTAGGTGAGAAAACCTGTGACCAGAGGCTCGCTCGGCATGATGCATTCAGCAAAAGTGGATGTCAGGACCTTCAGGAAAACTGCTTGGTTGAAGGAGGTCAGACTGTAGTTATATTTTCCAGCTGGGAAGTATAAATTATCCTGAGCTCTATGGGGTTTTTTCTAAATTTATCATTACTTTGGTTCATTTTGACCTAAACAGTTTTGGAATGACTGAAGGTGAAGAGTATTAAAAATGTTTGCTTCTTTTCTATTTGATATTATGAAATGCTTTACTGATATTATGAATGCTTATCTGATATTATGAAATGCTTTACTTCAAACAAGCAAGAAAACCAATCAAACAGCCATTTAAGAAGTTGGCTCTCAGGAGAGCAGGACACTGAAATCAAATAATAATCTTTTCTGAACACTTCGACTAGGCAAGGGCATGGCTCAGGGCTCCTGCTGGGCAAGGGTCTGAACCACAGAACTGTACAGACAACGGGGCAAACCTGAGATGAGTCCAGCTCCCTGGAAAGCACGGGATTCATTGGAAGCCATTGAGGAAGGAGGTGAGACAGAAGCATAGATGGTATGAGCTGTGGAGAATCTAACTGGGTAGAATCTTGCCATACATTTTGGAAGCTGGCCAAGACACATGGTTAGATTCTGGCTCTGACTTCTGATCTTGCCGCATCTACATTGCCTTTCATCTTCCTCTCTCTGGGAAGACAATTTTTAAGCTGATGTTAAGGTAAAGAAGGAGGCAGTGGGAAAATCTGCAATCACAGCATATTTATAATTTAGGGGGACCCATGCATTATGCAAAATGGTTCTGTTCTTTCCAAACCAAAGATGGTGAGTGACAGCAGAGGCTTCCCTGTGGTTCTTCTGGGGAACTGAAAAGAGAGTCATTTAAGACAGCTGACAGGGAGTGATACAAACCCCATCCCCAAGCTTCTGCCACTGGTGTTCCTTTCTGTCTACTTTCTCCTTTGATGGAAACAAGGAAAGAGGTGGGCATGGCCAGTTGCACCCCAGAGTCAGAATGGAAAAGGAAATAACTTTTATCTTCAGTTACCACTCAAGGACCAGAAAGCAAATATTAAAGTTATGTTATTTGAAGATCATGGAGTTTAATTCTGATATGAAATCGTAAACATGGCCACCAAGCAAAGCGGTGGAGATAGCATGAAAGTGGTGTTCTGGGAAAAATATTGGAAGACTAGTAGGGAGAAAAGTGGGTCTTAGAGGAAAAGAATGTCCATAGTATGGGGAAAAGATTTAGGGTAGGCAAATAATAGGTGGTTGCATAATTCCATTGACTAAGATTACATGTCCCCAGTTGATTTGAGATTGCATGGGTTTGTAAGAGCTGAGTAGGTTCATTTAAAGGGCTGGGTTATAGAACTCCTTTCTTCTCACTATTAAAACCCATGTCTTCCTTGTCCCTGTGGTGCCAAGTGAAGATTTTGGCTGTCATTTTCTAGTAGGAGGTCCAAAAAGCAGAAGTGGGGGTGGGGAGGAATTCCATCAGTTATATACAGGACCTAAGTTCACTGAATGAGAACTTTTGCTGTCAGTCTCTGACCACCTCAGACCTCCCAACAATTTATATTTAGAAAGACAAGTTGTGCACTTGTCTCTCTGTGCATCCATCTGGCTGGCTGGGCTGCTGCTCCTGCCATGCTGGACTCTGAGAACCCACAACCTCCAGAGCTCTCCTGGCCCAGCACAGACAGATTCCTCTGGATTTGAATTCAGACAGGGGGGCGCAAACATCAAAAAGTCCAAAACCCAAAGTAATATGAGGCTTAGGAAGACAAGTTATTCATCTTAAGAAAAGGATGACTTCTTGGAAGATAGCAGTATATCCTCCAACCTCTCAGGCCCCAGTCCATTCCTCTGCCTCCCAGCCTGTGCTCTGCAGCCCCACCAGTGAGCTCACCTTTGGTGAGCATTGCTGAAAAGTCTCTGAGTCCTTTGTGCATTCTAAGTGCTGATGTCCAGGCCTCCTTCTGCCTGTGAGAGTCATGACCTTCACTCTGGAGGGGGCTGTCTCAGATGGAGTCTTCATGCTTCCTTCAACCTTTCGGAGTTCCTATTCCCGGACGGTGACCTCAGCACTAGTCCCTTCCCTTTGACCTCTGGGTTTGCCTAAAGTGCATTCAAACAGACTTGGTAGTAAAGGGATGATCTTCTTTGCAGATTTTGGCTTTTTCACTGGAGCCTAGAAAGACATCTGGGACAGAACAATCCCTGCTTTTAGAAATGCCATATATCTCTCCTCCATCCTGTTCCCAACAGAGTTGCTGCTGCTTGCTTTCTTTGCTTGACCACCCTCGTCCCCCCACTCCCATTCCATCACAGCCCAACACAGCCTAGCCTCCTTTCCTGCAACCACACAGAAAGCTGCTTTCCGGTCACGGGTCCGTGCATCCTAGACTTCTCTACAGCGTGTGTTGCAACGGGCTGTCTCCTCCTCAAAACTCTCTTATCCTTTGCTTTTCTTAATGGGATACTTTCTTGGGTTTTCCTCTGTGGCTTCCACTGGTCTCTCTTCCTCCACTTGCAACCCTCCAAAATGTCCAAGTTCCCCAGATTTCCTTCTTGTCAGTTGGCTGAGGGTCGGCATAAAGTCCCTGGTAAGCATCTCTACTCTGATACCTACCTACTTGGGTGAGAGTCCCAGCTTGGCCACTTCCACTCTTGGACAAGGTTTTAACCTCTTAATGAATCGATTTCCCTGTGTATGGGAGAAACAGCTGTGGTTTCTACTTACAGGGTTGTTTCAATAATGAAGTAAATGAATATACATAAAGTGCCATAGCATACCTGGTCACACAGTGAGCACCTGATAAATGTATTCTGTTTTGATCATTAGTCTCTCATCCTTTCTAAGAGCTTTAACTACCAGCTCTACACTCTGGAGTCTCAAATTATTTCAGCAACTCAAAACTCATATTTTAGTTCCAAGCTGTATTTCCATTTTTCACATTCCTGGATATGCCAGGAACATACAAATCAGCATGTCCAAAACTACACTCATTATCTACTTCCTAAAACCGGCTCTTTTTCCTTCATTCCGCATCTAGGTTAATGACACTGCCATCCTCTGGGTTGTCATAATTAGAATTCTCAGAGTCCTTATCTATTACTTGCTCTCCCTCACCTTCCACAATTTTGAACCAAGCTCTGACTATTCATCTTTCAAAAAATTTCTTAAATCTTTTTATAATCCTTCCATAATGTCAAAGCTTCAATTCAATCCCTTATCATCTCTCACTATTATAATAATTTTCTTTCTCCAATTTTACTCCTTCAAATCTTTTTTTTAAACACCAGTCATGTTTTATTCCGCTTATGAAAAAGTGAAAAAATAAAACAATAGCAACAGTACAAGTACTGTCATGAGGTCTCCAATACCTAAAGGACAAGACCTACATTTTTCTGTCTCCATTACTGCTAACTACTTTGAACTCACGTTTATCGCTTTTCACCTAAGTATATAAATCTCTGGTACTGAAAGAGATTTCTGATTTTTCAAACAAGTCACACCCTTTCATCTCTCTTTGCAATTATTCCTCCCTTTTTCTCTATTTGGCAAAAATATTACTTAGGTTTAAGGTCCAGGACAAATATTTCTTTTCCTGAGCAGCCCCTATACCCTACTTACCCTGCAAAGCCCAAGGCAGACTCACCAGGTCTCTTCTGAGCTCTGTCTGTTCTTTGCACAGACCTGCTCATTGAACTTACAACAGCACAATTCTGTCTCTCTCTCAGCTGTTGGTTCTTAATGATCTCTTATCCTATGCATCTAACATGGCTCCTGGAACGTATTAACACTAAATGAGTATCTATTGATTGCAATTTTCTAAAAATCTTTCTTCCTCTTGTCAGTTTCCCTGACAGGGCAGCCAAACCTCCTGCCTCTTCCTTTTCTGCCCAGGCATTTCTGGCTTCTGCCAAATGTCTCTGATTTAGCAGTGGGTCCCCTCAGCTTCCTGCAGTGTCACCATTATGGACACTCATCTAGGAGGATGCAAATTCACCTACACCCTGTGGAAAACCAATTTGGTTAACGAAAACTTTCAGCATGACACTCACCTAAAATTCATATTTACCCATTCAATGTATTTTATGGAATATACACAATGTTATGCCTGTCAAAGTGAATGCTTATATCCTTCCTTTTAGGAATACTTTGGTCCATTTTGGTCTACTTGTGAGTATTTCAGATCTTTATAGATTCAGAAATCTTCCGTTTATGCATTTTACGTTACATCATATACGATTCATCAAATACCGTCCTTGTGGTGTTCTGGCCTACATTTTGCTGTTTGGGGGCTACTTTAGGGGATTTTGTGCACTATGTGGACTTACGAAGCAAATCGGCTAGTATCCAATTTCTCGCTTTAGTGGAGCGTTATACTTTGATGTTATGGATGAAATCCATTTCTTTATTTTAATCAACAATTTACATGATAAAGTAATACCTGATCAAAAATAGCTATCGTCACATGGTATAACAATTTAGCCTAATAATTTGAAATTTTAGATTACTGCTTTCACTATCAAAATAGTATATACTCATTAAATAAAATTTAGAAATCATGAAAGGAGTAAGAAAAGTAAAAATTTCTCAGTTTTCATAAAAAATCCATAATATTAAGCTATATTACTTTCTAGTCTTTCATGATTATTGTAATTTTTATTTAGTATTTATCATGTTATTTAAAATTATCTTTATTTTATATGTAGGTTTTATTTAATATTGTATTCATACAAACTTTAATAAAATATGTGATATATATATACATATATAGTCTATTACTTTTTATTGCTGAGTAGTATGCCACTATATAGATATATAACAATTTATTAATATTTATCCATTGATCAGTTGATGTACATGTAGATTGTTTCCAGTTTTTGGCTATTTCAAATAAAATTGTATGAGTATTCAGACGCAAATTCTTGTGTGTTTATATGCTGTTATTTTTCCTGGGGAAATAACTAAGGATAGAATGACTGAATTATAAATCAGCATATGTTAACTTTTTAGGAAACTGAAAAAATGTTTTTCAAGTGTTTGTGACATTCTGCATTCTCATTGGCTGTGCATGGGCATTCCAGTTGCTCCACATCCTTGCCAGCTCTTGGTATGGTCAGTCATTTCACTATCTCTCACTTCCTCTGAAACACCAATGGATCTCACATTAGATCTTTTTATTTTGTATGTTCATTAAAATTTATCTCCAATTTTCTATGTGTTTGTTACTGTTCTTCATTCTTTACAATCTCATTTGACCCACCCTTTAATTATTTAACTTTTTCTTCAGCTTTGGTAAATTAGCTGTTAAACTCAGATATTGCATTTTCTATTTTTAATTATTCACTGTATACCATTTCTAGAACTTCAGTTTGATAATTTGAAAAGTGTAGTTGGTTATTTTCTATATTTTCTTGTTCTTTAAACATAGTTTAATTTTTTCTTCAAGCTTATATTCTTAAATGATAATTCCAATATTGGATATTGGCTGTGTTGCTTCTTCTGCCCTTCATTTATGGTACCTCTTTGTCACCATACATCTTTTATTTTAAACTTTAACCAAGAAATCTCATTGATTAAAACTTTATCTACTGAAATTCTTTGACATATGTTTTGAATTTTTTTTCCTCTAGAGAAGATTTGCCACTTTTTCTATCAAGTCTGAGGATTTTTTGTCTTTTTTGTTTTTTAATCTCTATCATTGATCGATTTAAAAAGAAATTTTTCTATAATCAACCAAGAACTTTTAATAATTTCCAACAATTGTGTTCATTAAGTTATCTAGTTCCCTAAATTATGTAAAATGTAAGTATTCAGGTTTTCATTTATTTGTAGCAATTTGCCTAATGACTCATGTGCCAAGAATGCAATTATGTAGTTAATACCTTAGTGAGTTGGTATAAGTCTCTGTCTTCACTTGATGTTATGTTCAGCATTGATGTTACCAGACACCCTATAAACATCAACTTTGAAATTTGTATATGACAGACACATTAATAAATTAATATTTTCCAAATTATTGTTAGCTTTCTAAGTTTTTTAATTTATGTTTTTTATTTTATTTATTTTTTTTATTTCAGCATATTATAGGGGTACATATATTGCCTTTGTCCCATCTGAGTCAGATCTTCAAGCATGTCCATCCCCCAGATGGTGTGCACCACACCCATTAGATGTGAATATATCCATCCCCTTCTCCCTCCTCCCACCTTCCCAACACCAGATGAATATTACTACTATGTGTGAACATAGTGTTGATCAGTTAATACCAATTTAATGGTGAGTACATGTGGTGCTTATTTTTCCATTCTTGTGATACTTCACTTAGTAAAATGGGCTCCAGCTCTATCCAGGATAATACAAGAGGTGCTAGATCACCACTGTTTTTTGTGGCTGAGTAGAACTCCATGGTATACATATACCACATTTTATTAATCCACTCTTATATTGATGGGCATTTGCATTGTTTCCACATCTTTGCAACTGGGAATTGTGTCATTGCAAACAAGAAGATACCATGACACATAGTCATCAGACTGGCCAAAATAAACATGAAAGAGGCCCTCCTATGATCTGCAAGGCAAAAGAAGCAGGTAACCTACAAAGGAAAGCCCATGAGACTGACTCCAGACTTCTCAGCTGAGACCTTACAACCAAGAAGAGACTGAAGCCCCATTCTCACTCTTCTCAGACAGTATAATGCCCAGCCTAGAACCTTGTATCCTGGAAAACTAAGTTTCTTATATGAAGGAGAAATAAAGACCTTCTCAGACAAGCAAAGACTGAGGGAATTCATCAAGACAAGGCCTGCCCTCCAGGAAGTACTCGGAACAGCGTTACACATGGATCAGTGCATTAAACACTAGTGTAAAATCATCTAAAGCCAAAGGTTAAAGGCCAGATACCACAATGGCTCAAGAGAGAAATAATTTAAGTTTTTATTTTAGATGTGCTATTTATTTTTAGGTAGTTAAATTTTTTCTGTTTTCCTTTGTGATATCTTCTATTGAATTGTAGCTTGAAAGATCCTCCTTGTGGAAATTGGAAAAATATAAAGTTCTATTTCTTTTAGAAAGCTATGGCTTTATTTTTTAAAAATATTCAACTGCGAAGGCCTTCAGGAATTCATCTTTTTTGTGTTATATAATGCCCTGAGCAAATGCTGGTTGACAGCCTCCCCAAGGAAGGAGCCTCCATGATGTAGCCCACTCCTCTCCTCTCTGCCTCCTGATCGTTCACTCTCCTAAGGCTCAACATAAGGCAAGACAAAGATGTACTCTGAGATGACTGCTGTTCTACTCATTGCAAGGAACACATTAATTACCACTTCTTGTACGTTTACTTTGCTTCCTCTGAATATATACACTTTTTTGATTATTGCACTGAAATTTGCTTTTTGTTTGAAATGCTTAAAAATAGGCCAGATAGAAAAAAATACAACTAAAGGGAAAATTTTAAAAAGGGCTTCTCAATAGCTGTTAAAAATCAAACTATCACATAAAAAATTTTGTAAGTTTGATACACGGTATCTCAAAGGAATGTCTCATTTGCAAAGGAAAAAAGTAATAACCATTGCTAGGTTCATGGCTGAGACTCCTCTGTCAAAAGACAGATTAACAAGAGAAAAACATACAAATTTATTTAACATAAGTTTTACATGACATGGGGGACTTCAGAAATGAAGACTGAGAGAAACAGGGAAAGCTGTGCATTCCGTGCTTCTGTTTGAGTGGGCAGCCGTGCAGGAGTGTCACTGGAGGACAAAAGAAAAGGGGCAATAAACCAGGGGTGGGGGGACTTAGCAAGGCCTGTTTATCCAGATTCTTCTTGATATTGCTGTGTCTTCACAGATAAGGACACTCTTTTCCTTCAAGTATAGGAAAGACCACTCTGGAGTGGGGCTCTTATGACCTGTTCTCAGGCGAAAAGCAAATGGTTATTTCATGGCCTGCTTCAGGGGAGAAAAGGTGGGAGGAGGTCAGAGAGATCTTCCTGCTTCTGTGGTTTTCTCCATTTCCTTCAGCTTAGAACACTCAGTATGCCCAAGTGCCATATTTCAAGATAGTATGCTCTGGGCCCTGTCACAGATAACAAATTATTATTCAAATTTAGTAGATTTGGTGTAGGCAAACTGATCTGGAGCCTGAAGTCTCAGCTACTCCTGTGGCCCACAAAAATGCTGTGACTTTCCCCTCAGGAAATGGTTTGGTTAAATCTGATCTCTGCAGACTCCCTGTAAACATCCCTGTGGCTCGCAAAGACTTGGTCTTCTCCAATAACAGGGAGGCTGTCCTCTCATAGCCCTGAGTCCTGACTGTGACCTTGACATAGCTGCATGAACAGTGGCTCTGGCAACCATCCTTGAGAATACCGTCTATTTCAGTATTTGAAGCACAAGGCAATTTTGAACACAACTTGACTAACAGATTCTTATTAATGATAATGAAAAATGACCATATGTTGATAGTGGTTTTATGAAAGTTTTCCTGATCCCCTAAATCAAGTGGGTTAAATTACTTCATGGGAAGTTGCTGGCATTAATTATTTTGAAGGATGCCTAAGCTGATATATGATTTTCTGTGTTCACTAAAATAAGAATTAGGAATTGCTTGTTTAGTTCAATTCAGCATGTCCTGCCAGCTGCTTAGGCTGATGTGAAGCCTCCAGGTTATGACCCTGGGAGCCCACAGCTCCGTCCTGACAGCTGTGTGGGCAGGGTCAGCGGTTGTGGGGGCCTTCCAGATGCATGCTGAATGGCCAGTGCTGACCAATGGGGTCATCTCTCCTTGCCCTGTCCCTGGTGTCCAGGCCCCATTGGTGGCTGGGCCCTTGGTCCTGAAACTCTGCTGTCATGGGGCTCTAGGTTGGTTAGGAAACTTCCCGTTCACCTATACAGAGATTTTATTTATTAACTTCCTTAAACCTGAAGGAGTTTCCACCCCCCAGTGTGTCTCTTATCTGTCCACTGTTGTCCATTCCCATTGCTACTGTCTTGGTTCAGGCCTTATCACAAGAACTTCTTTTGTTGGGCTCTACTTTTCCAATCTCACCCCATGACTTGTTTGCCACTTGTTTGCTAGGATAAACCTCTCTAAGACACAAATGTACTATGTCTTCTGCTACTGAATGCTGCAAAAAGTCAGATGCTTACGCAGCGTCTGGTCTCCCGTGGTATGGCCAGTGCATACCTCACCAGCCCCTCTTCTTTCCTGTGGTCTTCACAATCCACACACCCACCAGCGAGCACAAACTGCCTCTGTTCCTCTGATGTTCTTGTGCTTTTGTGAAAAGGACCGTGACCACAATGCCTCCCCAATAGCCCTCATTTATCAAGCCTCAGGGAGACATTGCATCTTTGGGGAAGCTTCCTCTCTCATTCGAGGTACAATGTGTCCCTGTTTAGTGACCTGTGTGTGCATCCCCCACACTGCAGTTGTCTTTCAATTTTCTGTGCCCATCCCTTGAGGCGCATGGTGTAGAGTAGTTATTAGCAAAGACACTGAATTCACATCCTTATTGTGCTACTTACTAGCTATGTTGTCTTGGAAATATTATATACTCTCAGCTTTGCCTCACGTTCCTCATCTGCATGAAAGGGATTCTAATGGTATGCAGCTTAGAGGGTGACATGCTAATTCCATTAGATAAAAGTGCTAGGAAAGTCTTAAAGTAGGATGAAGACCCAATAAGTGCTATCTTTTGCTAATATCAATAATGTTGAATGAATTGAGCACACATTGTATGTGGGACAATATTAATTATCAGCATGTGACTGGATAGTGCCAATGTGACAGAGAATATAACAATTTATCCAGTTAATTTTTACAGCAAGATTGTGAGGTAAGTGCTGTCTTTACTTCCACTTACAGATGAAGAGCTAAGGCCTAGAGAAAGATTAATAAAATTGCTCCAAGTCGTTGAATATACGGGTGGAGTGGGATTCGATTCCAAGCAATCTGACTGCAGAGCTTCTACTCTTAACTACTGTCCTCAACCCTTCCAAAATACACTGTGATGTTTTACCAAGCATATGTGTTGAATAGATGACTTTTTTAAAATGATATGTTAGTAGCCTATCTATAGATTATATAGCTCTAGATATACATGTGAAAGGAGTCATAAGAGTGTCCTATATCAAAAGAGCTTCGGTATTTTGAAATTTCTGAAATTTATTGCATTAAGTATGAACGTAGAGTCATGGACGTAGAGCTAAGGCTTGGGCATACCATAGCTAAAATGATGTGAGTTATAAAGTAACGTTCCTGGGGAAGGGCTCCAAGTCCTGGGACAGAGACAGAGAAGTGGTGAGGAGTCAGGAGGCCACAAGGCATAGGGAAGCCAGAGCCTGGGATGCGGCAGATCTTGTTTCTCATTCTGCTTCTGCCGCATATTAGCTGACTCATCCAGTTAATAATTTATCCACATCCATTCAATATTTGTGACACCCCTGGCATGTTCCAGGAATTGCTACTTCTTTCTGAATCCACATCCTCCTACACAAAATAGTGATGGTAGTTCCTACTTAGAAAGAGGTTTGAAAAGAGCCCCTGGGACACGCAGAAAGGTACAACTCAGGAACCTTCTCCGTGTGGTTCTCCCACCTATTTACCAGGCTGTCCCCAGCCAGGCACCAGCGTGTGGGTTCAGTTATGCAGGCAGGCAGGAGTCAGACAAGTGATTATAACCTCGGAGGGAGAACAGTGTAAGATCCTCAAGCTGGGGTCCAGGATAAAGTCCAGGGTAAGTCATGGAGTCCCAGTCAGAGGAAGCCCAGGGTCTGAGGCTGGGCAGCAAAAGGGAAGCATGTTGGGATACAGCTAAGGTGGGGAAGGTGTGGCCCTGATTGTTACACTGATCACTTGTTGCTCTTTGAGGTCCATCTGTACAGCTGGCTGGAGGCTGAGAGTGCGCACTGCTGGAAAGGAAGATCTTTGCCTCACTCCTGTTGTCTTTGAGGTCATTTTCCCCAAGAAAGCTCCTGGACTCCTGCCCTACCATTATTTCTGATTAAGTGACTCAAATTACCTGGGTGGAGAGCAACAAAAGTTCAGCTCCATTTCTCAGTTATTTAGTGTTAATCTATTCAATGTTCTGAACATGAGATGTGGGTTCTCATTGTCCTTCCTTCTCCTCCAGGACCAATGGAAGATAGTGATCTGTGTCTAACTTAGAGACTTACATTTACTTCAGATATGCTGCCTGCGAGTATAGACAAGGGTTTCTCCACCTTGGCACTACTGACATTTGGGGCCAGATAATTCTCTGTTGGGGTGGGGTGGGGACAGCTCTCCTGTGCATTTTAAGATGTGTAGCAGCATCCCCGGCCTCTAACCACTGGATACCATAGCAACCCCACAGTGGTGATAACCCCAAATGTTCCCAGACATTGCCAAAATGTCCCGTGGGTGCGAAATCACATCCCATCCCCCACTTTGAGAACCATTGCACTGAGCAGAATTTGGGAGTTGGCAGACCACTTGGACACGACAACAAATTATGTCCTCTGATTTAGCTTCATCAAATCAAAGCTGATATTTGGCCACCATTGTTAGTCCTCCTTTTAACAACTTACAACGTGTTCAGAACCCGGCTGAGGGTCCGTTTGGAGAGCTCCAGTGGCTGCTCAGTGTGGTTGTGTAGGGCTCAGGTGGAATGGATCTCTGTTACATGAGTGTTTGTCCCCAGGATAATGATTCCTCTCCCAGGCAGTGTGTGGGCAGTTATAAAAGAGAGGACCCTGGGTCCTGCCACTGACCGGATATTTGTGGCTGAAGTTTAAGGGGAAGTTCCATTGTATCTCCTGAATATCCAACTCTCGTATGAGTCATGTAGCCTCAGCTGCTGGGTCAAAGGCAGGCACTGACCCCTTGCCAGACTGGCAGCCTCATCTCAGCAGCCAGTTGGCAGGTAAACCAGTTGGCTCTGGTCCCAGCTACATTTTCTGGAAAGGCAGGGACAAGATGCTTTTTGTGGCTGGGGAAGTTTTCTGCAGGGCTTCTGCAGGGCTTCTGCAGGCAGTCAAAAGCCAAGCCTGAGTCTGCAAAGTTTGTACTCGGCATTCCAGAGGCTGTTTTCCAAACTCGGGCTGTGCTCCAGCCTGAGTATCACCCACGGGCAGCTGCCCCAGACAGGCCCAATTCTTAGAGCAGAAAGGCTTCGTTTTCAGCTCTGCAGAGGCAGCAGCCTTTAGGCTAATTAATAAATCATCAACACATTTGTGGTGTGAAAAATGAAATATTTATGCTCGCTAGAGTAATATTTCTGTCTTGCAGTCCCATGCTCTGTTGATGCCTGATGGAGGATGAAGTAAATACCAGCTGGTGGAGAATGAGTGGAATATAATTACTCTCTACAAAGTTAAGTGAATATTAAAACACAGAAGTCACAGGCACTGGCGCTTGTCCCTCCTGATTCCGCTGCCCAGTCAATGGCATCCTGACCTGATGTTTGGCTTCACTACTGCTCACGGCAGGGATCTCAGGAAAGCACTGGGTTGTCAGCAATGTGGAAGCAGCTGGGATACAGGCTGCAGAGAAAAGCAGGAAGTCACTCACCTTCCAGGAGCGTGGGGAGATTTTCCTGATGCCTCAGAGACAATATGATACTGTGAAAAGATTGTGGCCTTGAAGCCAGAGAGACCAAGTTCTGTCCGGCACCTCTGAAATTTACAAGCCGTGTGACCTTGGCCAAGGTCCTTCACTTCTCTGTGCTTCAGTTTGCTTGCCTAGAGAATGAGGTAGCACTGCATCACGCTATCAGAGAACTGTGCTTCATAAATTAATCAGCAAACTTTTGCATGGTGACGTGGAGGCAGAGATGAAATGCAAGGAGAACTGCAGAGAAATTAGGTAAATAGTCCACATGTTAAGGTGATGGCAGTGAAAATGCAAAGGGACACTTGTGAAAGGCAAGATTTGGCAGTGATTTTGTGACTGAAGTGTGAGACTCTTGATGTCATAGAAGTAGAGAGCAGCACGGTGGTTAGCAGAGGCTGGGTGGTTAGGGGAGGGGGGAATGGGGAATGTTGGTCAAAGGATATATCAATACAGTTAGACAGGAGAAAGAGGTCCAAGAGATCTATTGTACAGCAAGGTGACTATAGCTAATGGGGATATATTGTATTCTTGAAAAGTGCAAAGAGAGTGGATGCTGTGTTCTCACCACAAAAATGGTAAAGATGTGAGAGGTAATGCACCTGTTGGCTGTCCTTTCCCCTTCCTGGAAGAAAGACTTGAAGAGCAGCTATCTTGAGGGCATGAGGTGATGTGCTGATATGCAAACAAAGCTGCCTGAGATCAAACCAAGGACCTTGGTCTTAGAAGACATAGTGGGCTTGCCTTTCTAGCTCTAGACTGCCTGCCTCTGTAAGTGTTCAAATTATTATTTTCAAGGTGTTGTTACTTATAGTGAAATGTAATGCCTAACTTCCTAAATGATACATTAAAACATAAAATTTTTGAAAAAGCTCCTAATCTCTCATTCCCCACTCAGAGGAAACCCTGGCAACCAGGTTTTAACATGCATCCTTCACATACTCTTCTCACCTTATAAATGTGCTTCATTTATAAACAGACATATGTTCATAATCACATATACCTTTTCAGTTAAGTTAGTTATGTTCTCTATTATTTTTTCTGTAACATGCTCTTTCTACTTGTATGAAAATATGGTTTGGAACACTACTATTTAAAACATTCAGATATTTACTAGTCATTTTCCCCTGCATGTCTGTAGGTAAGTACCTTTTAAATGGGGATAATTATGCACCTGCCTCACAGAGGACATTTGCCAATTTCTGGAAACATGTTTGGTTGTCATCCTGTAAGAGAGGGAGATGCCAGAGAGGACAGAGGACAGCAATGCTACTAAACAGCCTGCAGCAACCTCCTATAGCAAAGAATTATCCAGCCCCAATGTCAAGGTTCAGATTGAAATGTCAATGTGAGATTGAGAGATGCTGCTCTAGAGTGTTCCATAATATAGTTGTACCACAACTTATTTAAATAGCTGCTAGTAATCAACACTAAGATTGTTTCTAACAATGATGAAAAGAACATCATTGTCCATGTGTATCTGAGATTATGTATAAGTATTTTTTAAGAATACATTTTATGTATGGAATTGCTTGGAAAAAAATATGCACAGTTTATATTTTGATACTGCTGCCAAATCACCTCCCAAAAAAGGTTACCTCAATTCACACAACTGTCAAAAGCACAGTAGACACTGTCTATTTCTCCAAATCCTCACCAGCATTAGATATCATCAATCCTTTTAAGCTTTGTGAACCAACAGAATTATTGTTATTTAATTTGCATTCTCTGATGTGAATGAAGCTGGGAATCATTTTGTCTGTGAATTTTCATTTTATTTCTGTTTATGTGACATGCATCACCCGTATTCTTTACCTGTTTTTGTTTCTGATTATTGTCTTTTTTTTTCTTATTGATTTGTAAGAGCTCCTCTTATATATGTTGGATATTATGCTTTTTGTATTGAATATGTTAGAGGCTCATTCTTTCTACTTTATTCGGCTACCCAACCAGTTAGAAAACAGGGAATACAGAAAGATTATAGAAGTTAGGAAATGTTTCATGCATTATTAATTAAGGCTGATCTATCTGTGGGTCATGTAGGTACTGTGCGAAGCACAGCAGGAAGAGAGACCATCCTTGCCCTCAGTGAAGTCTAGTTGTAGATGACAAAGCATGCACATATTGCCTTTTTTTAATATAGTTTTTTAAATTTCAGTATATTACAGGGGGGCAAACATTTAGGTTACATATATCACCTTTTCCCCACCAGAGTCAGAGCTATAAGCGTGCCCATCCCAAGAGAGTGTGCACCGCAACAATTAGGTGTGGATATCCCCACCCCCTCATACCCTCCAACACCTGCCCAACACCCGAAGAATGTTACTATCATATGTGCGCATAAGTGTTGATCAGTTAGTACTGATCTAATGGTGAGCATATGCGGTGTTTGTTTTTCCATTCTTGTGATACTTCACTTAGTAGAATGGGCTACAGCTAAATCCAGGATAATACAGAGGTGCCAGTTCACCACTCTGTTTTGTGGCTGAGTAGTACTTCGTAGTATACATATACCACATTTTATTAATCCACTCATGTATTGATGGACAGTTAGTTTGTTTCCATATCTTTGCAATTTTGAATTGTGCTGCAATAAACATTTGAGTATAGATGTCTTTATCATAGAATGTCTTCCTTTCCTTTGGGTAGATGCCCAATAATGGGATTGCTGAATAAAATGGTAGTTCTACTTGTAGCTCTTTGAGGTATCTCCTTTCCATAGAGGTTGTACTAGTTTACAGTCCCACCAGCAGTGTATGAGTGTTCCTATCTCTCCATATTCATGCCAAGATTTATTGTTTTGGGACTTTTTGATAAAAGCCACTCTCACTGGAGTCAAGTGATATCTCATTGTGGTTTTAATTTGCATTTCCCTGATGATTAGAGATGTTTAGCATTTTTTATCTGTTTTTTGGCCACTACCCTGTCTTCTTTTGAAAGGTTTCTGTTCATGTCCTTTGCCCACTTTTTGATAGGGTTGTTTGATTTTTTATTGATGATTTTCCTGAGTTCTACATAGATTCTAGTTATCAACCCTTTATCGAATGTGTAGCATGCAAATATTTTCTCCTATTCTGTCAGATGTCTATTTACCCTGGCAATGGTTTCCTTGGCTGTGCAGATGCTTTTTAATTTGACAAGGTCCCATTTATTTATTTTTGCTGTTGCTGAGATTGCCTCTGGGGTCTTCTTCATAAATTATTTGCCTAGGCCCATGTCTATAAGAGTTTTTACAATATTTTCTTCTAGAATTCAATAGTTTCATGCCTTAGGTTTAAGTCTTTTATCCATCATGACTTGATTTTTGTGAGAGGTGAGAGGTGTGGATCCAGTTTCAGTCTTCTACATGTGGCTATCCAATATTCCCAGCGCCATTTACTGAGTAAGGATTCTTTTCCCCAGTGTATGTTTTTGTCTGCTTTGTCAAAGATCAGATGGTTACAGGAGGATAGATTTATATCTGAGTTCTGAGTTATATTCCATTGGTCTATGTCTGTTCTTCTGCCAGTACCATGCTGTTTGGGTTACTATAGCCTTGTAGTATAGTTTGAAGTTTGGTAAATTGATGCATCCTGATTTTTTCTTTTTGCTTAAGGTTGTTTTTGCTATACAGGACCTTCTCTGGTTCCATACAAAGTGTAGAATTATTTTTTTCTAGATATGCAAAAAATGATGTTGATATTTTAATAGGGATTGCATTGAACCTGTAGATCACTTTGGGTAATACAGACATTTTAACAGTATCGATTCTGCCGATCCATGAGCATAGTATGGTTTTTCATCTGTTTACATCCTCAGCTATTTCCTTCCTCAGTGTTTCATAGTTCTCCCTGTAGAGTTCTTTCAGCTCCTTAGTTAAATATATTGGTAGGTATTTTATTTTCTTTGTTGCTGTTGTGAAAGATATTGAGTCTTTGATTTGGTTCTCAGTTTGACTGTTGTTGGTGTATAGGAATGCTACTGATTTGTGTACATTGATTTTGTAACCTGAGATTTTACTGAATTTGTTCATCAATTTCAGTAATCTCATGGCAGAATCTTTGGGGTTTTCTACATATAAGATCATATCATCAGCAAAGAGCAATAGTTTGATCTCTTCTGACCCCATTTGGATGCCCTTGATTTCCTTCTCTTGTCTGGTTGCTCTGGCTAGGACTTCCAGCACTATGTTGAATAGAAGTGGTGATAAAGGGCAACCTTGTCTGGTTCCAGTTCTAAGTGGGAGTGCTTTCAATTTTTGCCATTCAGTGTGATGTCAGCTGTGGGTTTGTGGAATATAGCTTTTATCATTTTGAGGTAAGTCCCATCTATGCCTATTTTTTTAGGTATTTGTTATCATAAATGGGTGCTGAATTTTGTCAAATGCTTTTTCTGCGTCTATTGAGAAGATCATATAGCCCTTGTTTTTACTTCTATTTATGTGGTGAATTACATTTATAGATTTGTGTATGTTGAACCATCCCTGCATTTCTGGGATGAAGCCCACTTGGTCAAGATGGATTTGTTTTTCTTTTTGATAAGCACTGAATTTGGTTTGCAAGGATTTTATTGAAAAATTTTGCATATATATTCATAAGAAATATTGGTCTATAGCTTTCTTTTTTTGTTGAGTCCTTTCTTGGTTTCTATATCAGGGTGATATTGGCTTCAAGACAGTCTTGGGGAGGATTCCTTCCTTCTCAATGCTGTGGAATAATTTCTGGATGATAGGCACCACATCTTTGTAGGTCTGATAAAATTTGAGTTTGAAACCATCTGGTCTGGGACTTTTTATTTTAGGAATGTTTTTTATTGCTGCTTTAATTTTAGTACTTGATATTGGTCTGTTCAGGAATTCCATTTCTTCCTGATTGAGCCTAGGGAGTCTGTGTGTTTCTAAGAATTTGTCCATTTCTGCCAAGTTTTCAAGTTTATGTGTGTAGAAACTTTTATAGTATTATAGATGATATTTGATATTTTGTATTTCTGTGGTGTCAGTTGTAATTTCTCCTTTTTCATTCCTGATTGAGCTTATTAGAGTCTTTTCTCCTTCTGGTTAATCTAGTGAGAGGTGTGTCATTTTGTTTATTTTTTCAAATAACCAACTTTTTGTTTTATTAATCTTCCATACTGTGTTTTTGTTATCTATTTCATTTAGTTCTATGGTGATCTTGGTCATTTCTTTTCCTGTGCTGGGTTTGGGATTGGTTTACTCCACCTGTTCCAGTTCTTTGAGATGATTTATTTGATTGTATTCATTAGATTGTGATCTTTCTGTCTTTTGTATGTAGACATTTATAGTTATAAATTTTCCTCTCTTTAGCTATGTCCCACAGATTTTGCTATGTCCCACAGATTTTGATAAATTATGCCCCCTTTATCATTTTGTTCAAAAAGTCTCTTGATTTCCACCTTAATTTCCTTCTTGATTCAATAATCCTTGAGTAGTAGGTTGTTTTGTTTCCATGATTTTATGTATAGATGAGTGTTTCTGTTGGGGTTTATTTCTAATTTTATTCCACTGTGGTCTGAGAAGATGCGTGGTATACTTTCTGTGTTTTTTTTTTTTTTTAATTTGTTTAGACATATTTTGTGGCCTGGGATATGGTCAATCTTAGAGAATGTCCCATGAATCTGAGTTCACCTGAGTTAGGTGCATAAATATTTAGAATTATTATGTCTTCTCATTGAATTGTTCCCTTTACCGTTATATAATGACCATCTTTGTCTTTCATTATGATTGTTGATTTGAAAACTAAGTTATGTGAAATCAGAACTGCTACACCAGCTTTCTTTTGGTTTCCATTTGCATGGAATATTGTTTTCCATCCCTTCACTTTGACTCTGATTGAATCCTTGTGGATTAGTGGGTTAGATATTGTTTCCTGAAGACAGCAGATACTTCACTTGTGTATATTTATCCATTTGGCCAGCCTATTTCTCTTCAGTGGACAGTTCAAGTGAATCACAATTATTGAAAGAATTGATAAATGGGGTGGATTTCTGTTCATCCTGTTGAGTTGAACTTTGTTGCTTTGTTTTCTCTCTTGAGCCATTGTGGTGTCTGGCCTTTGACCTTTAGCTTTTGGATGATTTTACACTGGTGGATGTCTATTGTGCCATCCATGTGTAATGTTATTCTGAGTACTTTCTGGAAGACAGGTCTTGTCTTGATGAATTCCCTCAGTCTTTGCTTGTCTGAAAAGGTCTTTATTTCTCCTCATATAGGAAACTTAGTTTTGCAGGATATAAAATTCTATGCTGGGCATTATTCTGTTTGAGAAGACTGAGAATGGGGCCTTAGTACCTTCTGACTTGTAAGGAAGGTCTCAGTTGAGAAGTCTGCAGTTAGTCTGGTGAGTTTTCCTTTGTAGGTTGCCTGCTGCTTTCACCTTATGGCTTGTAGGAGAACCTCTTTCATGTTTATTTTGGCTAGTCTTATGACTGTGTGTCATGGTGTTTTCCTCTTTGTGATGAATCTCTCAGGAGTTCTTTGAGCTTCTTGTACCTGGATATCTAGATTTTTAGCAAGGCCAGAGGAATTTTCCTCATTATTGCCTCAAATAGATTATTCAAACCTTGTGTATTTTCTTCTTCACCCTTGGGAATACCTATCATTCTTATATTATGCCTCTTCACATAATCCCATATTTCTTATAGGCTTTGCTCTTTTCTCTTATTTCTCTGTTTTATATGTGCAACTGACTTGTTTAATTGAAAGGTGTTGTTTTCAGTCTCTGAGATTTTTTTTCTTCTTCTTCATCTAATCTATCTTGAGGTTTCCACTGTCTTTTGTAATTCCTTGAATGAATTTTTTCATTTCGAGAAGTTCTGTTTGATTTTTAATATTTCAATCTCTTTAGTGAATTTTTATTCATTTCCTGCATTCTTTTTGTTGGGTTTCCATTTTATCTTGCATTTCATTGAGTTTTCTTATAATCCATGTTCAAAATTTTTCATCTCATTTCAGCATTCTGATTTTGGTTGGTATCCATTGCTAGAGAGCTGATATTCCCTTTTGGTGATGTCCTATCCATTTGATTCTTTGTACTTCCAGAGGTCTTTCTCTGATCCCTTTCCATCTGGATCAGCTGTTGTTTCTTACCTTTGGGTTTTCATATGTTTAGATAATGACATGCCCAGTTTAGCCTCTGAACCAGTAGGTGGTGCTTGTGGGTGGTAATTGACCACATCCTGTATGATGAGTCAGTAAATGCAGTAAAAGGGTGTGCAAATTGGCCACCCTGTCTATAGGTGGGGCTTGCTGGGAGGAACAAGCCGCAATGTTATTTTTGGGTCCTGTGACCAGCTCTAGTTCCTACAGACGGGCACTCTAGTGCCCCCGGTGGTGGATGGGGCCCTTAGACTTCCAGCTATGTCCTCATTCTACACCCAGCAGGGGAAGGTGGGAATGAGGCTGGGTGGGGCTGCGTTGCCCAAGCCTGCCCTCAAGCTGCACAAATGATTTTAGCAGGAGTGAAAGGTCTGTTCCCTGCCTCTGGGAAAAGCTGCCAGGGAGGGGCTGAAGAGCTGGGAGTGAGGGCCTCCTGTGGGAGGAGGGGTACCCTGAAAGCATTCAATGTCCCTCTGCCTTGGGCTTTGCCCCATTCTGCTAGAGTCACTGGGCAAGCAACATCAGGAAGGGCCAGCAGGTAGGGAGCTCATAGTCCAAGCAGCCCTCAGCCCCATTCTCTGTGGATGCCGCTGGGTGGTGGCTAAATTGTCTCTCTCAGCAGCCACAGGTGGGGGAAGGGAAAGGGAGACTAAAGCACTAGGTGGAGGAAGGTCTGCACACTGGTCCTTCCAACCCTGTCTCTGGGAGGCAGTCTGCCCAGAATGACCAGGTTCTGGAGTCACACAGATTGCCTGGGACCCACTGGACCCCTGTGGCTCCTGCAGTCTGGGCCAGAGTTGGGAAATGTCTGTGTGGGGACCAGCTAGATGGATCCTGAGGGGTGAGGCCCCCCAGGGAGGACAAAGTGTGCAGTAGGTAGAAAAGCACTGTGGCACCTACTGACTGGCTCAGGTATGTGGGGTGGGAGGTGCCACGGGGGAGCTGGGACCCTGGTGCCCTGTCCACAAGAAGTTCTCTGTTCATTGATGAGCAGTTTCTGGACTGGTATCAGCAGGTCTCTCCAGCAGCTCAGGAGCCCAGCTGCAGTCTGGGATGCAAGGAAGGGGAATTTTAACCACTCCACCTACCCTTCTCACAGGTCTCCAAGCCTCTTGGGACTTAATCCCTGCCGATGCCTTTCTCCTTTCAATTCTGCTCTCCAACCTCTTCCCATGGAGTCTACTGTAGTTTCAGGCACTCTTCCTTCTGACCCTCATCCAATCTATGTTTTTCTTCCTGTTTGTTTTTTTCACTTTCATCTAAAATCTGTGTTTCTTGCAGAGACTCTCTGGCTGGTGGTGTTTCTCATCTGCCATCTTGCCTCCTTCCTCTGCTTTTGTCTTAATCTTTATTGGGAATCAAATGCTTAATAGTAGCACTTCACCTTCATGCACAATTATCTTTATTATTAATAAATATTAAGACAAAAACATTAGCAAAAGGAAATCAAAAGTTTTTCCTTTACCTCCCATGTGGACACTGAAGAGGGAGGCACATATTTTCACATCATGCCCCTAATACTGGTCCCCAGAGTTGGATAGATAGCCCTGCCCAGTTGTCACCAGCACCAGGACCCTTCAGGCCTCCAAGACAGGGGCAAGACCTTTTCCATAAGGTTGGCCACGTGGCAGAGACAGGTGGAGAGCACACTCCATGTGCTCTTGAAAGGAAGAGGGAATCTCTGGGCCACACATTCTGAGTTTATTCTTCCCATTTTGCCAATAAGATAAATTAGTTCATACACCATGGGGGAGGAGGAAATGAAGGGAGAGAGGCCAGGAGTATTATGTCAGTGATGACCTTTCAACTGGAAGGAAAAGCAGGGATGGGAGATAAATGCTGCCTACTTCTCTGTTATAGAAAACTCCCCTAAGTCCTTTAAAATGTCCCACCCTTTACTTCCTCCACCATCTTGTTTTGAAATCATTTGTCTGCTCATGTGTCTATTTCCTCACATTATCCCTGCTATTCCATCTATTAGGTATTATTTCTTCCTTCCACTCTCGGCACTGATCCTTGATGTCCATGTGGTAGCAGCTTTCTTCACACTCAACATTCTCACATTTCCATCTATGATTTCCCCTGACCACCCCTGTCCCCTCCTGCAGCCTTCCAGGTGTGTTATTTTCATACCCACAAGTATTTAGGATAGCTTGGAAGACCCTTGTGGCTTTGTTTTATTTGCACTTTGCTATTCTTTCTTTAAGTCCATGTCCTTTGACCCCTCCACATTCTAAAAGACTCTGTTTATTCACCACTTATTTTAGGGATGTCTTTATAAGTCTTCTTTCTTTACCTGCCTCTGCTCCTTCTCACTATATAAAATGTTTGTTTTCCCCAGAGTACCACCCTCAGCTACTTTCTCATTCTCTCTCTCCTGTAAATGCATGATTTCCGCAGTCAACTATATAAAAACAATTCCAAAATCTATATCTACTTACCCAAGCTGCACACACACACACAAGCCCACACCTCTGTTTACAATGCCTAGTGCATATTTGTGCCTAGCTGTCACACTGACATTTCAAACTGAACATGGCCACATCCTATTTTTCTTTCTGTATTTGTCTCAGTTAATATTCTTAACATCTGTTCAATTAAAAATTTAGGCACCATCTACAATACAGCTCTACCTATTCTGTAAATCACAGGCTTTATCATTAGTGATTAAAACCTTTAAGCCTCTGTATTACCCAAAAGATAAAAAATCAAAATCCTTGTAAGTGTAAACATTGTCTTTACTTTGTGGACCTGTGATAGTTAATTTTGTGTGTCAACTTGGCTGGGACACAGTGCCCAGATATCTGGTCAAACATTATTCTGGATGTTTCTGTGTAGGTGTTTTCTGAATGAGATTAACATTGTAATTGGTGGGCCTGGAGTAAAGATTACCCTCCATAGTGTGGCTAGGCCTCATCTAATCAACTGAAGTCCTTAATAGATCCAGCACTTATCTCAACTGAGCAGAAGGAATTCTGCCAGCAAATTACTTTTGTATTTGAATTACAACTCTTCCTTGGGTCTCCAACATGCTGGCCTACCCTGCAGATTTCGGTCTTACCAAGCTTCTACAATCTTATGAGCCAATTCCTTAAAATGTCTCTCTCTCTCTCTGTCTCTTTCTCTCTCTCTGTAGGTATATGTGTGTCTATATATATTATATGCATATACATACACACCACACCACACACACAAACACACACACACACTCACACATCCTGTTGGTTCTGTTTCTCCAGAGAACCCTAACACAACACCTGATCCTGTATTTTAAAATGAGATCATTAACATTTTTGTGTATTTTTAAAAAATCAAGTAAACAATCAAACAAAAATAACCAAACAAAAACTTATTAAGCAGAAAAAACACTTCAAAGCCATCACCAACACACACCTGTGGCCCAACCATGTCAAAGCCCCCATTGTTCTAGGTACATGACAGGTTCTTTAACACCTTTGTGCCATGTTACATGCTGGGCTCTCATCTCTTCCATTTTTCTTGCCTGACTTTTCTCAATTTCTCCAGGCAGGTTCATATGTGACCTTCTCTGTGCTCTCATAACACCTTGTCCCTATCTTTATTTTGGCAGTTCCCACACCAAGAGACAATTATTTATGTCTGCTTTCCTCAAAAGATTTCAACTCCTTGAAAACTGGAACTCACAGCCCTAGCACCCAATGGGTCTTAAATCAATCTTTGTGGAATGGAATAGCTTTGACCTATGGCTAACTTCTCCCCATTTAATTCGTCCTGTACATAGAAAATATAATCCATTCCTCAAGAGGAAATCAACTCCCACAACCTTCCCACTGAGTCCCTGACATTCAAGCATTACCTGCCTCATCAACTCCTTCCACACTGAAGTGCTGTCCTAACTTCGAGCAGGAAACCCAGGAGACAAGGGTGACTGATCCCTGGAAACCCAAGATCACGCAGCCCAATGGCATCCCTCAAGGACACATGACCCACTAGAGCAACAGCTGATGTTGAACACAGGCAGGAGGTACTTCATAGGAAGCTGCTGCTTCTTGTTCTACCAAGAGTAACAGGTGCAGAGATCGTCACACTAAGACCATCCTGTCTTTCCTTAAACCTTGGAAAAATAGCCAAGTCCTTAATCACAGCCCTGGGGCTCCTTGAGGGTCAGGGCTGTGCACTTCTCCCCTTAGACTCCTCATTGTGTACAAAAATAAACAGATAAATTAGGGTCTATTTTTTTGGTAGCTGTTGGTAAATATTGCCTTAAGTAGAATGGTTATGGTAGGAAGTGTCTCAGTCTGAGACACTGACTCATTTGAAGCAAAGAGAAACAGATGTGGTGAGTTTTGAAGGAAGCAAGGGAGAGCCTTGTTCCTTCCTGAAAGCTGCATCTATAATTACAAGTTATTACCTCACCAGGCACTTAAAGATAGATCATGGGATCATAGTAGGAGATATATTAATCTAGATTTTGACTTTAACATTTATTATATGATATTGGACAATTATTTGTCCTCTCTAATCTGAATTTTCTCATTTGTAAATTAGCTCCCATAAATTCCTTCTTTGCAACGTTGTTGTGAAGGATAAACGAATTAAAATACGTTGAAGGGCCCATCACCAGAAGTCCCTCAATGAAATGGTTGTTGAATCTGAGTCTTCAATACCCTCTTTATTACAGGCAATCACAGTTCCTTTATTT
Organism: Eulemur rufifrons; assembly: GCF_041146395.1. NCBI lineage: Eukaryota > Metazoa > Chordata > Mammalia > Primates > Lemuridae > Eulemur > Eulemur rufifrons. The sequence goes on from NC_091010.1 coordinate 11,781,506, forward strand.
CCCATTCTCTGTGCTGTAACCTTGCCAAAGCATTCAGACTATACTAACCTTGCAGTAATAAATAAATAAATAAAGCAAGCTAATTTGGGAAGCTTCCAATAGCAAAAATGTCTATTAAAATTTAAAAATGGAATAAAAACTATATGACTGCAATAGCCTCTTTCTGCTTTGCTTGGTAACCAGAAGTGAACATCATATTTCTAGTTCTCAGCATTTGTTGTGTGCTTCCAGAAAAGACAATTTAAGTGCTGGTTATTAGAGCCTGTCAATAAATTTCAGAAGTGAAGCAAATCTTGTTTAACTGACTGACAGCTACAAATTAATTTTGCTTTCTTTAAACAACTAACCAGTCCAATGTTCATACAGCTGACAAGCCTCACTGTGTACTCTCTCAGCCCAGCAGTGTGGTCCACCCATCATCATGTAGTGGAAGTTGTTTTGCCTTCAGTCAGCTTCTCAACGGGAAGACAGAGCAGTTTGTTAACACATACCAGAGCAATAGAGGACTGCAGCTTAGCATGCTGCCTATTAAGAAATACACAGGCAAGCTAGGGGATATTTGCAGCAGGAATGGTCCCCATACTTGTAGGGGACCAACTCAGTTCTATTTGTGATTTCTTACCCCAGTTCATTCAGAAACATTTGACCAAATGCTGTGTTAAGTGCTGGGGATGGAAAGGAAAATGCCATCAGTCCCTTCTTATAAAAATGCCACAGGCTAACAGTAAGAAAGACACAAATAGGACTGTTTGTTGTAATTGCAGCTATGATAAGCAGTGAAGACATAAAGGAGAGGATGATTATTTTATGGACAGAGGCTGAGGTAGGAAAACATTTCTCCAAAGAGGTTACTTATCTGTTGATATTTTGTTTTCTATTTAAGTGAGCTATAACACAAATACAATAATGTCCACACAACTTCATTGTACAATACAATAAATTTGTGCATATGTGCACATCCATGTAATTACCTCCCAGATCAACACATTGGATGAAGAGTTTTCATCTCCCAGGAGGGGCCTCCTTACACCCCTTCCCTCTCCACCTCTGGGGGGAAATCTATTTTATCACTATGGATTAATTTTTCCTGTTTTTGAATTTCATATAAAGGAACTCATATGGTATGTTCTCTTTTATAACTGGCTTCTTCAGCTCACCATTTGGCTGCAAAATCCACCCATGTGCAGTGTACACCTGTGGCTCTTTTTATCCCTCTGAAGCACTCCCTTACAGACACTAGTAATGGAAGGATGAGTACAAGTTGCTCCCAGGTGGATGGCTTGTAAGAAGTGCAGCATAAATTTAAGCATGGTATATTTGGGGAGTAGCTGTAGTTACCTTACAGGGATTTGAGGGTTGATACAGGAGATTGGGCTGGAAAAAAGATGGGAGCTACCCTGGGAAGGATCTAGAATGTAGTGCAAGATGTTTGAACTCTGCTTTGTAGACCATCCCCCAAAATCATCACACGTGTTTAAAGCAGAGATGACATGACTGGATGTAAGCGTTAGACCCATGATTCTGGTGTAAACACGACAGGTGCATAAAAGCAAGGAGAATCCAAAGTCAAGGAGTTAGAGGACAAGCCATCACAGTAACCCAGGCAGCTCGATTTGGGGTCAAGAGAAGGAGAGATGGAGGAATCAGAGATCAACAGGAAGGAGAGAGGGAGGAGTCCAGGAAAGGGATTGGTTTTCTGGCTTGAAACACTGAGTTGTAAAATGTCAGACAGAAGCAGTTGAGTCAATAAGAGATAAGCCAGCACTTCGGATGTTCATTTGAAGCTGGGGTGTGAGAGTGAGTGAGAACAGCCAGGTTCTGCTGCTATACCTTCCCCCCACCCAGGCACACCTACCTGCCCCCTGCTACCCTTAGCAGCACAGCCCTGAAGAGGAGAAGCATCAGAACACCCCGAGGAATTATGCACATTTAATTTACATCTAGGTCTGAATTCCCGAGCCCGCTTTTCTGTCATTTTGCCATTTGAAAGAATAGCCTACCAGGGTTTTTTATTCCAGCTCTGTGGTGGTGCCCTTTTTGAGAGAATAAATCCCAAGTAGTGTTGCCAAGAGCCAGTGACATTTGCCATGTTTGAAAAGGCCTCATTTTGAAGAATGATTATTGATTCTTTTTCACATTTCGGATCACTCCTTTGATGCTGCCTTTTACCGGTCCCAGCGAGCGACCCTCAGCTGTTTCTCTGGCTCCTGACACAGCAGTTCACCCGCAAAGAACGCAGCGGTCTCCCAGGTGGCACCCGCCCCAGAGCCCATCCACAGGGAAAGCCACTGTTTATCTGAATATTTCAGCACACAGAGACGCTTCTCCACGCCTCATCTGGGTTGTTGGAAATGTGTAGATGTGCTCATAAGGGAACGCAGGAGATGATGGAGTGTGTTGGGAGAGGAATGGGAGGCATCGGTGACTTCATTAGGACGAGTGATGGCAATTCCGGGACCACATCATCTCCACTCACAGGCCGTGGGTCTGCAGTTCTAGGGAGAAGTAGAATTGGAAGGAGACAGCAGACCAGGAAAAAAAAATGATAAATAATCTATTGTAATTGCCCCAAATTCACTCCCAAGGACTAAATATCAAAAAGAACTATTGAGTGTGGATGGTGTCGCTGCAACAGAAGAAGGCTCTGATTTTTGCTTCCAGAATCGGAGAGAGACTTATTCATATATGTTAGGAATCTTGACATCACCTGTGAGTATTAAAAATATCAATGGCAGTGATAGTTTTGTGAGCCTAATGGGAACAGTAAAAGGAAAGAATGAGGCTTCAAATCTTGGTATATACCCTGCGTGTTTGAAATGGGTTGTTTATTCTCTATTACATATGTCCCTTGATATTACGTTGCCTTCAGAGCATTGGCAAGGGGAACAGACAGGGCACTAATTGCCAGTGAATTTCTAGGCCTAGAAAAGAACTTTTATCAAACTCTGATTTAAGCCCACCATAGAAGGGTCAGGTTAACATATATCAGAAAATACAATGTATATTCTAAAATATATCAGAAAACATACACACACATATATATTGAACAAACATAAAACACATGTAAAATCACATATAGTTGAGTAGTTACTGTTTGGAAAGTAAAGTCTTACATTATGAGTGAAGTATTCAGCATTGTGTAGAGAACAAAGTATTATCCCACTTTTTCCTTTAGACCAACCCTTTGCAGTGGGTATGGATGCTTCTGTTTTAGACCTAAAGATCGAAACCTGCACTCTTAATGACTCCGCTGCCCTGCCAGCACTGAGATTTCTAAACAGAGAGTCTATGCAACCAACTTGTCATCAGGTGGTTGAAATGTGCCCACAAGGATGGACATACCTGTCCATGCCACCTTCTGCCTCCTCTGGGTATGCCCTTTCCTCATGCCAGTGCAGTCACCAGCCCTGACGTTGCTTCAGAGCTGCACTCTCTGCTTTACAGAAGTTTATTGACCCAATTAAGAGCTAAACCTACAGTGGAGTGTGCTGCCTTGCTATGACTAAGTATCTGGGCAAGACTTTGGCACAAGAACAGGACCTGTATTTTATGTAACTTTCGTCAGATAATATGATACATAAGCTTTTCTCCTTTAAAAAAACTGTATCTTTCCATTTCTTGTTTAATATTAGAACAAGATATTTTCATTCATATTTTTGCATCAGCTTTAATAGTCCACTAACCTTTCTATGGATTCATTTGTATTAACAATTTACAGCTTCCTACTTTAGTTCTCGAGTGTTAGTGTACATTATAATCACACAAGAAATGAGTTTAAAGTGCAATTGTCTAACCCCAGCTCCAAACTTACTCAAACAGATCCTCTAGGTAATGTAAAATAATAATAATATTGATTATGGTGACCACAATTGGTTTAATCAACCTAAACTCTTCTTTAAAATTTACCCTAAATTTAGTTATAGAATGAAACACACCTGTTACTGGACTAAGCTCTCATCCTTCAAGTTCTGGCTGCTTATGAGAGTTGTTAAGGGCTTCATCTGACCCCAGCATGATTGGTCAGTTCATGTGCTTTGTATGTTTTGGGTCATTAGAGGGTATGGCTTTCTAGCCTGCCATTCACTGAAGAGTTGGCTGTTGCCTATATCATGCCATCCATGGGCTGGGGAAGGAGTTACGGGTTTTCAGGTTGTGACTCTTTGGCCTCAATGTCCCTCACAAGGGTATGAAGTCAAGGAACCAATATTTAAGGCAAACAACCAGCAAAAACAAGGGAGCATCTCAAACCAGCAGTTGGTACTATTTCAGAAACAGTTATTAGGATTCCATAGTGTGTCAAAGTCAAAAGCACCAGAGGAATCACATTGGAAACAGGAGCACAAGCATGGCCTGAGATAAATTCTGCTGGATATTAGACCCAGGGCTGCTGTTTCACAGGCTTGGGGGGCCCTCTCACTCAGGCACAGACGTTTTCACTTCTTAGATGGCTTTATGATCTCAAGAGCCTTCTGAAAAACGTATGACTTTCCTTTCCTTTTAAAAGAATATATTAGTTGGGGCAATGTTAACTGCTGTAATAAAATACTCACAAGGTTTTAGTGCCTTAAGACAATAGAAATATATTTCTTGCTCGTGAAACAGTATAATGTGGATGTTCCTGGTCAACAAGTGACTTTCTGCAGACAACGATAATGGAGCCCTGGCTCCTTCCAACTTGTGGTTTTACCTCTCCCTTGGGTGTCAGAGTCCTCAGCAACCAGCTGACTGATGAGGACATAGAGGATGAAGAAAACATACAGTCTTCTTAACAGCCTCTCACTAAAGGAACAAGCAGCACTTCCACTCATTTATTTTTGGTAAGACCTAGTCGCATGGCCTCATCTAGATTCAAGGGGTCAGAGTGTCAGCAGCTATAATCCCTGCCTGGTAACTATTCTCTAGCACTAACTCAGTAGCAAAGCTGATTTTTTTTTTTTTTTTATTATTCCTTATGCTATGGTCTGAATGTTTGTATGTCTCCCAAATCTGTATGTTGAAACCTACTCCCCAGTGCGAAGGTATTAAGAGGTAGGGCCTTTGGGAGATGATTAAGTCATGAGGGCCCTTACAAAGGGAGACTAAGCTGGCCATGGCGGTGCATGCTTGTAACCTCAGCTGCTCAGGAGTCTGAGATGGGAGGATCCCTTGAGGCCAGGAATTTGAGACTAGCCCAGGCAACATAGTCAGACACCATTTCTAAAAAAATAAAACAATTAGCCAGGCATGGTGGTGTGCAACTATAGTCCCGGCTACTCAGGAGAATGAAGTGGGAGGATCATTCAAGACCAGGAGTTTGAGGCTGTGGTGAGCTATGATTTAATCACTACACTCCAGACCAAAGTACAGAGTGAGACCCCATGTCTAAATGAATGAATAAGCAAATAAATAATAAAGGAGGCCCAAGGGAGCTTGTTCACCCTTCCTGCCATGTGAGGATGCAGCAAGAAGGTATCATCTATGCAGCAGAGAGCAAGCCCTCATTAGACACAAAATCTTCCAGCTCCTTGATCTTGCACTTCCCAGCCTCTAGAACCATGAGCAATAGATTTCTGTTGTTTATAAGCCACTCAGTTTATGGTATTTTTGTTCTAGCAGCCCAAATGAACTAAAAAACTTTGTTAGGTGGTTCTAAATCTTGAGACTAGCCTCAATGTGAAACTCCCATTTACATGAATATAATGTTTTTGTACTCCACAATGATGGAAAGGTAGCCAAGAAGGTCTTTATCCTAAGACTTCTCAGCCTGAGTGAACCCTGCCTTGTCTTAGCAGCCACTTAGCAATGGCCTTCTTTTGTTATGTCCTGCTTTAAATTATAACAAAATTCACTTTGTGACAATAGCTGACTCCAACAACATTGAATTTTTTTCTTTAGAGTTCTCCATAACTTGCATTCTGAAGGGTCCAGTATTCTTTTTGGTTCAAGACAATTTTTAGCAATGTATTAGCAGAAATAAAAGGTTGTTAAGTAAGTTTTTTTTTTTAATGATTTTGTTTTGCAAATGTAAAACAAAAACCACATCTGAAATGGCTATGTTGGAGAGGCTGGATTCTATGGAGCCAGATATTCATGCAGCCCACCAGACAGTAGAGGCACAAATTCCTGGGCATGGCGCGGTTCTACACGTTTTACACTTTGAAGTGAAGTTGATGTGCATGTCCAGACCAGGATGTTATTGCAACATTCTCTTTCCTAATGCTGCCTAGTGACTAGATGTTGCTAAGGAGATGATTATGAGATCCTGCTGAGTCCTCCCAGACAGGATCTATTGTTGTAAACAATGTAATTGGAGATCAGGGTTTGTCTCTAACTAGCCAGCTGCTCTCCTGGGAGAAGCCGCCTGGTACTACAACTTGAATGACATCTCACCTCCCAGGCTAAACTGGAGAGGTGGAAGACACTCTGACTGTCCTATATCAGGAAAAGTTATACTCTTGATCAGCATTGATAAAAATTGATCTGCCATTGACATTGACACTGCTATGACATCAATTGTCAGGGTTTTAGGGACACATGTGTGGCATTTATTGTGGACATATTCAGATTTATATTCCACGTCAATTTTAATAGTTGCAAGCCTTGAATGCTGGCAAATTTTTATCAAATGCTTACTATGTACTTGGCACTGTAATAGTGTTTGTGAACACAACACAATTTAATTTATAATCTCATAATAACTTTATGCAAGGGTAATATATTATCTCCATATTGCAGAAGAGAAAACAACTGTGGCTTAGAGATGTTTAGTTTCTTGCTCATGGCCATAGGACAATCAAATGGCAAAGCCATGTTTCCATGGCCAACTTGTCTGTCCCCAGAGCCTGAGCACCAGCCTCAGGTGAAACAGCACTGGTATCTCACATGGGCTTTCTCACTTATTCACCCAATTCATAAATAATTATGAAACAGGTACTGGGCTAAATGTTGAGAATATAGCAGTACACCAAAAAGATAAATTTTGAATTAGCTTACATAAATAACCACTTAAATGAATTTGTGATAAGGTCTATGGTGAAAAGTGCAGAAGGCTGTAAAAAGATCTACGAGGGGCACACAGTGCCATCTGGGACATCAGAGAGGTCCCTGAGAAGGAGGCACTGAAGCTGGGACCTAGATCTAGGTGGACATTAGCCTCAAAAAGAGGAAAATGTGCATGCCAGGCAGAGGAAGCAGTGTGTGTGCACAAGCAGGGAGAGAGGACTGGCTGGGAGAGATCCAGGAACAAGCAAGGTCAATGTCGCTGGACCGTGGAGAGCCAGACAGAGGGGCTGGGGAGAGGCTGATGAGGCAGGCATGGCTGAGCTCAGGAAGAGCCCCAGAACCCATACAGATGGTGGAGAAAAGCGCAGGCCAGTTCCCAGACTAGGAGCATTGTCAGAAATTCTGGATGGTTGATGCTACTGAGGGCTTTGGTTTTTTGTTTTTTCAAAAAATAACTTTAGATATAATCATTGACAGTACATTAACCCTTTGTGACAAGGCATTTTCATGGGACTAGGCAGTTTCTTCCTCTCCTGTAGAAGATGATTAGGGAAGATGAAGTGTTCAAGATGTCATCAATAGTCAGAAAATCAATTAAGGCAGATGTTCCAGAAGAGTGAATTAGTAAATGTCATGTTGTAGTGTATAAATATACTGGATATATGAGCTACGCCATTTTGGATGATCAAATTGCAAATAATCAGGGTGCAATTAAACACTATAGAATTAAAACTGTAGTAAACATAGTTTAATTTTCTTTGAGGCTTCTAGTTAAATATAGTATCTTACTAATGAATATATAGCATCCTCTCTTTCAGTTTCTCCCAATTTCCCATCAAAAATGCGATTGATGACATGAGACAACGAAACATACAATAAACTTACGTAAAATTAAAAACATCAATTTCTAGACATCCCGAAATCTGGAAACCCTCTAATAATAATGATCTATTGAACTACAAGGTACCGCATTAAACACTTTTTATATGTTCATTCTTCCCACAACTCTGTCAAGTAGGACTTTTAATTTTTCAATTTTAAATGACAAAACTAAAGTTTAAATAAATTGTCCAAGATCACACGACTGGTAAGGGGTGGACCTGGGCTCTGGAGTCTGTGCCTTTAACCACATACCCCATAGCTTCTCCCACTGAGAGATCAAAAGTGTCAGTGCAAATCCCTTAAACAGGGCCACCAAAAGCTTTTTTACTCAGCTTGCCAATGTCACCTCATCCTGGGGAGTGCTATTGTCTGTGATCCCTAGATAAATGCCAACTCACTCTCCAGAGAGCCAGGGTATTGCATGTGCTTCACACAGGCAGCACAGACTATTGCTAACTTGCTTTTCCTGTTCCTTTCCTCCATCCACTATTTCTAGAAAGAGCTGGCCCACCCTCTTTTCCGCAGGGCTGCAGCCCAAACCTGGCCTGCAGTACTGCAGTCTGAAGTTCAAGCCCCTTTCCCCCGGCACCCTGCTTTCATATATGACATTCCCCTTGTGCTGATCTGAGACGCTGGGTACATGACATCTGTTCTAGCGCCTAGTCACCTGTACCGCAGCAGAAAGGAACAGAGTGGGTGGGGCTGAGTTCTGATCTGTCTTTCCAATAGGTAAGGGAAGCTGGAGGACGACAGAGCTTGCTTCAAATGTTTAGAGAAAGCTCAGAGCAGCAGACAGAATATGACACAACTCCTGACAGGTCCTCGGAGCTAAGGTATCTTATTTAGTTGTATTCACGCTGTGTGTTCCTATGGGTATGCAAAGGATCCTGCAAGGCAGGCCAGTCCAGGAAGAGCAGCTTGGAGCTGTCCCTGAGCCCTGCTCTGTGCCCTGCACCTCCCCCTCACCTCCCTCCACACACACCTGAGATTTTGATCTGGCCACTGTAACACCTGCAAGTCAGGTGAGCGCATGAACAATTGTAATACAGTGTTGTCTCTGTCAACCTAAAAGGAAGAAACTGAGGCAAAATTAATATAAGAGAGTTTATTTGGGCCAAGCTTGAGGATTACAACCCAGGAGCACAGATTCAAGTGGCCCTGAATATACATTTTGATTAGCAGCAGTTATGAGTGGAGTTTTAAAGGTGGACAAGGAGTGGGCTGATTCAAAGTTGATTGTCATGAATTCTCATTGGTTTACAGACTCAACATTAATTAGTGATTGGCCATACATTGTTAAGCTATAGGGTGTGGGTTGTAGTGTCTGTTGTGACATTATTGGGTTAATTTATAGCCAGTTTTGGCAATAACAAAACAGTTTCAAGAGACGAACACATAGCTCCAAGGGGAGAGCAGGACTTGATTGCCATCTCATTTTAATGTCTCTCTGGGCCTGATAATTTAAAAGCACTTACATTCCTCAGATAAAAGTTTTCTTTTTTCATCTCTATTATATTAGGTATGTTCAGAGATGCACAGTTAGGATGAAAGAGAAAAGTAGTATTAACTTTCTATGGGGACTCCAGAAAATTTCCACAAAGAAAGAGTTTTTTGCAGTCAGATTTTTAGGGGACAGAAGACTTATAGGGAGAGATAAAGTTTTATAAACGTGAAGAATTATAACTTGTTCAGGGAACTGAACACATATGGCACCATTAATATAAATTAATCTGCTGGCAAAGATATGAGAAATTTTGCCGCAAGCATCTCTTGCAGTCACTGCACACCTTCTTTAGATTCAAAGAGACATTATTTTTATAAAGAGTTTATAGTCGTTCCTGCATCTCCAAAAAGCAAGAAGTGCATCCTTTCTCCAGTATCAGCTCTTGGCCACCACTGGGCAGCAAAAAACCAAGCATTACAAAGTCAAGAGATTATTAGCCTATGACCATGGCCTTTCTTTAACAGTAACAAACATAACTTGATAGCATTCTTGCCAAATCATCACATATTCCTTCTACTTCAGTTACTGGCATTCTTGTCCTCTTGGATATGGTCATTCTGCCAACTTGTCATGACGTCACATAAACTGTTCCTGCCACAGTTACTTAGGACTGTCCCATTGCTTAATCCAGGACTCCTGTCTCCTCTTCCGGAATCGAGTGCTCTGCAGCCTTTGTTAACCACTTTCCAACGTCCTTTGAAATGATCCTGACGTTTTCCTTCTTTTATTTTCCAGAGCGCCCTATTTCCAGGCTTCTTCCTGTGGTGAGCACCTACCTGCCCGTTTTCATGGCATCCCCTTTCCCTGGGAGTGGTTCCAAACCTCACTCACACAGTTGCCCTGGGCGCACGCAGTGGTGGTGATGTTACAGCGCGGCTCTAACCAAAGTGGGCTGGTCCAGGGTTAGAAGTCTGACCCAAGTGGGGCCAATCACTATCTTTTTCTGGGGGTTTTAGGATGTGTCTGAGAAAGCGTTTCTCACTGGATATTTGAGTTATCGAATACAAATTACAAGGATTCAAAGCAATTGACCACTCCCAGTGGAGATATGCATCTGCAAGAAGACAGTGAAGACTGGAGCAGACACAGACAGGAGAGAAGGAGAAAATGACTGCTGGTGTTTGAACCTGGGCCTGCTCCTCACTGAAAACCCTCTCTGGACTGGCGTTTCTTATTTCCAGAGACAGCAAAGAAAGAATGTGGAGGTTTGAGCCACCGCAGCAGATGGGAGGGGCTTAATGTCACCGCAACCATATAGCTAAAGCATTTGGTGATATTTTTGAAAGTAAATTGAGGCACTGCCAGAAAAGGCAGAGTGAGGGCTGGGCAAATAGAAGAAGCAACTTTCCCGGACATAGAGGTCTCACATGGGCGCTTTTTTTTGTTGTTGTTGTTAGCTTTCACTGAAATGTCAAAATATTGATATAGATGCGTAAATCAGGGCTCAGACATGCTATGCAAATTATTTACGGTCATAGGGCTACTTAGAGGTGGCGGAGTGTGCCTGTGCTCTCTCCAACACAACAGGTGTGTTTCGATACCTTTATTTTTCTGTACCTTTGTTTTCTCTTCCTTTCTCCTCCCTTCTTCTTCCTTCTCTCCCTCCTTCTTTTTGACAGAACAAATTGGGGGCCCTTTTGTTTTTTTAATGAACTCTTTTTTTTTTTCCGGTGTAAATATGTCACTTTATTAGCAATAACAAGCTCATACACAGACACTTTCCAAATAGACTATAATGAAAAATCAACTCATAAAAGAAAGATTAATTGAAGAAAGGCATACAAATTCATTTACTGTGAATACACAGGAACCTTCACAACAAAGACTCAAAGATGCAGGAGAATGGACAATTGTCCATTTTTATGCTTAGGTTCAACAAAGTATGGACAGCTGGGAGTATGATTGGACACAAAGGGTGTGATCTAATGCTAATAATAGACTGAGCGGGGACCCCGGAAGGCCTGGCTCTCGGATTTCTCTTGGCCTCTCTGAGCTGCATTCCTTCTTCCTGGGTATGGGGCAGGACCCTCTCTGGAATGGGGCTCTTATGGGTAGGTCAGATCATTTGTTTGTGGTAAATTTTTACACAGAAAGGCGGAGGGAAAGTTAGAGTAATACTTTTAGGTTTTGGGAAGGAAAAGAGGCTCTGGTCTCTATGATTCACCTTGGGGAAGGGGCTCGCCCCTCTGGTTTCTATGGCCTTGGGGAAGAGGGCTCGCCCCTCTGGTTTCTATGGCCTTGGGGAAGGGGCTCGCCCCTCTGGTTTCTATGGCCTTGGGGAAGAGGGCTCGCCCCTCTGGTTTCTATGGCTAGTCTCGGGGGAAATGGGACTGAGAGACAGGAGAGCAGGAGGAGATCAGAGAAAAACTCTTGCTTCTGAGGCCTTCATTTGGGGTATTGTTTTCTGAACCAAAACAAAGAAGAGCATCTGACCACTCCAGATGGCAGTGATTTCTTCCTCTTGTGAATTTCTGTAGGGCTATGTCCAGACTCAGTTCACAGCCTTGGTTTCTCAAAAGAGTCACCTGGACAATTTCTCTAAATGAACTCTTATCCAGAATCTTTGTATATAAACATATCTGCTCAGTAAGAATGTGAGTGGAAACCAAAGCCTTACGCCCTTCCTGGACAAATTCCTAGTCTTCGTTAGTAGGAAACACCTTGTGGGCTACTTTCTAACAGATCGAAAATAAACTCTTATCTTTCTTGTATTCTGATTACCAAAATAATAGATAAAGTTCAAATATTATATAAATATCACCAAACATCCTGGTCTTCACCAAATTGATAGGCAAGAAACGATGTAGCATTACATCACCAATTTGCATCTTCTTAATTGTTAGTATGAGAGAACATGTTTTCATATATTTCTGGATGTTTATCTTTTTTTTTTTCTTTAAGGTGTTGTTTTTCTCATTTACCTATTTTTCTGTTTTATTTGCCATTTATTTTATTGGCAAAAGGAGCACATTGTGGAGTGTAAACGTGAATGCTTTATGCACTATATATGCTACAAATCACTTACTCCAAGTTACAATTTATCTTTGAACCTTGTTTATAGGATGTTTTAACCTCAGTTGAATAAGCAGGGAGAGATGACTGTGAAGGAATGGAAATGTCACTGCTTTTTGTCAGAGGAAGATCTGAATTTGAATCTGTTGAATCTGGACCCCCCCCCTCCACACACACACACTAACGTTTTGGAAGTTGCCTATATCTCTCTGAGTCTCTTTCTCTCAGATAAAGGTTGGTATTGCCTAACGAATATAGTTTGAGAGGATTAAATGAGATAACACAACCTAAAGCACATCAAAGCACCATTCAAATTTAAGTGGCCTATTGTACTTCCCGGTCAGTCTTGGAGCAGTGTGTTTCTCACCCTGAAGTAGGCCTGACCATTGTCTTTTATATCAGCAAATTTACATTCCAACTTACAACAGGGATGATCATAAGCACTAAACCTCAGGCTATTGTTTTGCAGTCTTTTGTCTTTTTCTTTGAGGGATGGCACTGATTCAGGCTGAAAGGCCTGCTTAGCTCTCTCCTTTTGTGGAATGACAATAAGAATTGACTTTTACATGAACTGACCTATTCATTTTACAAACTCTATTCTGCAGCCTAAACACCGGCTTTGCACCAGTCTGTCTGTCTATTTGTTAGCAAATCCATTCCTCCCACCCCCCCACCCCCAAGCTCTGTTTCAGAGGCTCCATTTTCCACGCTTCCTTGCCTGCTGGCTTTGTTTAGTAAGTCTTCTGTAATAAAAGCTTTCTTAAAATATGTATAAACCAGATTTGTTAATCATTTACTTTCTAGCCTTTGGGTTTTTTTTTTTTTTTTTTTGTACTGTTTAGAAAAGATTTTGGCTTATACAAGAATATAGAAATAATCTCTGGTATATTTTATAGTATATTTATAGGATTAAAAAAGGAAAGTTATTTTATCTATCTAGAATTTACTAGTGTGTGTATGATGTGCGGTATCTATATTTTGCTCCCAAATGAATATGAATTGTTCCCATACCATTTATTGAATAACTGTATCTAGTCTTTTCTCACTGATTTGAAAATCTCCTTCTGCATGTAAACATACACCACCCCGCTCTACTTCAATAGATGAACTATTCATCTACTTCTACAGATTTTTGTGGCATTTAAGCAACAAACAAATTCAGAAACTCTTCTTTTTCAGGGTCTGAAACACAACGATACAAAAAGATTTGTTCCGTCATCAAGTTTCATCATCAAAACTGGCCTGAAGCCATTTGGGCCTAGTGTTCTTTTAGGTAGATAATTGACACGACTAAAAATATATTTAAGTTAAATATTGAGAAAGAAACTTTTTATCTGAGGAATGCAAGCCCCCTTTAATTATCAGCTCAGAGAGGCATCAAAATTCAACAAGAGGCGTGTATCACGCCCACCTTGACCTAAATACTTACCTCCTGAAGCCACTCACTGTGTGTGCTCCAGACTAACTGACGCCACATAGCCGTAAAATGCCCCGCACTGGATGCCTTAACTCATGCCCTATAGTTTGACAATGGATAGCCAGTCACCAACCAATAGTATTCTCTAACCTAGTGAGAATTTACGTCAAACAACTCTGTATCAGCCTAGTGCTTGGTACCTTTGCCTTTAAAAACCTGCTCGTAAGAGAGGCTTAAAGGCGCACTCCCCAAGGCAACTTGAAAGTGTGTGCTGAACAGCTCAAATAAACTCAACCTTAGCTCAAATAAACTCTTTACTATATCATATTATATCATATCATATCATGTCATATATTATATTATATATTAAATTCTTTATATTAATTTTTCCTCAGTTTCTTTTTTTAGGTCGCCATATCTGGCATAAGTTGGCAGGATTCAGAGTGACCCTCCTCCTGATCACCCAGTATTTTCTCTCATACTCAACGTTTGGTACCAGCATGAACTCCTATGTTCCTCTGACTCCAAAGGTTTCCCTGGGTGCAAAGGATAAGATCTCCTGAATCCGAATCCCTCCCTTTCATTTTGGTGAGGGTCAGGTAGGGTGGCAGGACAGGGCAGGCAGTTAGACATGCAGGTGGCAGAGCAGGTGAGAGAGGGATATGGTCAGGGGCCGAGGGTCGGGACCAGTAAAAACAGAGAAAAACCACAACAGAAAGAACTTGGGGTTAGCGACGTTTCCCAGCTGGGAGCACGGGCAGAAGCCCATGGCTATGACCAAAGGTAACCTTTCCCTCATTAACACAGTAAAACTCACACCCCCTAGCACCAGACAGCTCCAGAGCCAGCTATACAAGGACACAAAATGGAAGGGTACCTGATTCTGGGAGTCTCCACCCACTTCCCTGAAAGACATGAATATTCCACCCCCACCTTAACATATTATTAGAGATTAGCATAAAGGACAGATGATAACCCCGGGATGATGCTGTTCCTTGTTGGAGCAGTCAATTCTCTACTGACCTTGAGCATGGACTACACTTTCTATACTCTGTCTTTAAACTCAGGGTTGTCTCCACTCACAGGGACAGACCTGTTCCCCTCTCTGGAACTTTCACTTTGCAATACAAGCTGCTTGTATGGAACTGCTTTGTGTCTGTCATCGCTCCATTGCACAGGCTCTGCTTTCGATTCTTCCAAGCAAGGAGCCAAAGAACCAGGACATCTCTCCCGAACCACCCCTGACAGTGAGGTCTAGACCTTGGGCTGTTCTTTTCAATCTTCCCTTTCCAGGATGGAGGCTCTGTCTGCATAGCAGGAAGGAGTTCAGGTTTCAGAAAAAGAAAAAAGAAAGAAAGAAAAAGAAAACTGTCTTTTCCACTTTTATCCCGTGACAGGAAAATCTGGGTCAAGGTACTGACAGTTTGGTTTCAGTTTACATAGGATACTTTTAAAACTGTTAATTCTTCTGCTTGTTTGAAATTCAGACTTGGTTTTTTCCTTTGTGACAAATTTCTGTTAGTTTTAAACTGAAAAATGCATGAAAGCAAGTTTTCTCATCTCAAAGTTAAGAGATTTGAATTTTTTTTTTTTAAGAGAGCTTTCCTTTAACCTCCCAGAAAGAAATCTTTAAACGGCCAAACTACCCCCATGCCTAGAAATCTCAGTCCCTTGGGGATGTAAATCTTACCATGTCTGTAAAATGGTAACATCTGGAGAATTAGTTAAGCAACACTTCAGCTAAGATCAGATTTAAAACAGAGTTAAAGTTTATTAGACCCATGGAAAAATTATTTCCTCAGTAGAAAAACATTTATAAAAAATTAATTTGTACTTTTTGTTTTACTTTATTTTTATGACTTTTGATCTTGTGGGGTACACATGTATAATCCTTTCTATAGAAGAAATCTAAAATATTCCTCTCTAAAGTGCAGAGGATTGTTACATTATAGAAGATTAAAACATGTGGGGACACTCTGCTTCTTCCCCTGTTTGCCTAATGGCAGGACAGCAATTTACAGGGGCAAAGGGTTTCCTGCCTCCCTTTTTCTACTTAAAGATGGGACCTGTACAACACTTGCTTATCAGTGCAGAGACAGCAGTGCCACGGAATCTAGAAGCAGAGTCTACTCTTTACATAAATTTACCTTTTCACATTTTCTCACCATTTGGCACCACTCCCATGGGCAGCTTTTTTCTCTGTTTTACCAACTGGCTCTTTAAATTTTCCATCTAAACTTTGTGTGCCAGTGATCAGCTGAGAAGCTGAGATCCTAGAGAATATGGCTGCACCGTTGTGGGTTTTATCCACTTTGCAGCTAGTGAAACTTTCCTTTCTTTATGCTGTCCTTTCAGTGCTCCCGGATTTTGTGAGGGTATGTTGCACCTTCTTGGAGATGCCTGGTGGGTCCCTGGTTAGGCCATAATCTTGTTTAAGGCTTATTGTGGTAAATCACTTGGAAAAATAACTTTGGTTTAAAAGAAGGAAGAAAAGTACAAAAGCAGGGATATTGGTTGTTTATTCTGGCTGAAATATGATAAAAGATTTGCAAACATATTTTTTAAGAGCTATGTAGTTAAAAGTTGACATAATTAAGAGCTGATATTTAGGATACATATTTTTACATTATATATAATATGTGTATCTGTGTGCATATATATAGTATTTTTGAGACTTCTGTTCTCTCAATTAAAGCTTCTCAATTGACTGAATTCCTTTCTTTTTATACCTTTGCTAACTATATTCTTACTCCCTTGATTTCCATCTCTTTTGTTGACATGTTTTTTTTTTTTTTTTTTGTAAGAATAAGATAAACTTCATTGGCCTTTTGGAAAACTTAAATTCTTTGTCTGTGGTTTAAATGTAAATTTAATACCTTGTTCTTTAAAACTTGGTAAAAGCTTTGGCTATGAGAGACAGATCAACTTGAACTTTTTCCATTTATAAAGGCACAGTTCCAATCCAACTGTTCCTTTAAATTAGTGAGTTTTACTTGTCTTTCAGCTAAAATTTAAAATCAAAACTATAAAAGCTTTGTATGTTTGTGTATACATGCATACATATCTGTGTTTGTGTATATCTACATGGTACCAAATTCACTTATAAATAAATGAGTTCTCATAAATTAAGCAAATAAGGACAAATGCTTTATAAGTTCACATGACTAATAATCTTTGCTAAATAAGCTAATTTTAAAATTGTTGGTGAAATATAATTAGCATGTCTTCAAAATTGTCAGTGTTAAATAAAATTCAGACATTTTGCCTGGATCTACTGGTCAGACAGATTTAGGTTGTCTCTGTTATTTGTTTTAAGGCCATGGAACTGTTGATTCTGTGGCATTTTTGATGTTTGTTTGTTTGTTTTGTCTATAAGCTTATGTCTTTAGTTTTGAGCCTTTAGATTCTAGGGTCTAGATGAGTAGCCATAGAGAGGCATGAGCTGCAGGGCAAAGGCGAGCCCAGTATTTCTTCTTTGGCCCAGCTGTGCCTCCTGGCCAGGCTGGGAGGGATCAGATCCTCCAAGCGTTGTCTTCACAGCTCTGTCCTCTGTCCTGGGCTCTACATCTCGTATGTAACAAACTTGCTCACTTCCTAGGTTTATCACTGAAAATTAAGGTTACTAAGAGTTAATGAAGAACAGAAATTGATAGTAGGAAAATGTGTGCTCTCTTTGATTCTAACTGATGCTATTCGCTTCTGTGACTATGCTTGCTTTTAGTCGTTTAATAAATATAGTTAATCAGAATGAAAAACAGAGATAAGAACAAAGGTAACTCCATGATAGGCTAGGCTTCCTGGATGTGAGAAGCCTAGTTCTGCTTCTGTATATATGGCTTGCTGGCTTGGTGCTTAGCGTAAGTGGAGCCATGGCAGGCTTCACTAAAGTAAAGGAAAACAAAGCCCCGGGGAGGTAACCGCAAGTTACTTCCTGATAAAGGGCTAGAGAGTCCAGGTGCCCTCCAACCAACTAAGTAGATAAGAAGAGCAAGACATGATCAGCGCATGAACGGCTTGTGCAGGGCGTGTGTTCCCAGTATCGCTTGTAACCAAAAACTAGAAGGTATGCAACAACAGCCCCCCTCCCCGTCGGAGACCCTCCTCTTCCCCTGGATGATGTTAACTACAACTGGCGCCAGCGCGAAAAGCCTGAAGCTTAGAGTCAAACAAACCAGAAGCCAACACGATCAACCACTTCTAAAAAAGAACAAATAAACTGAAGGGGGATGAAGTGCAGACTAGTGTGTCGTGGGCAGACTAGTGTGTTGTGTGCAGAATAACGTGTCGTGTGAAAACTAGCATACAGAAAAGTATAAAAGCTTAACCTTTACCTCAGGGCGGGGTCCTAGTTCCTGGAGAGGCCACTGCGTTGGTGCTCTGGAATTTGGACCCTGGCCCGGGCTAAGTAAATAAACTCCTTTGCCTTTTTGCAGCCTCAGTGACTCTGCCTCTCTGTTCCTGGGGCCAAGGGGAACCGGATCTAACATTAAGATTACAATTAATGTATGTAATTAAAACTACTACAAATAAGATAAATTATTCTGTATGCAAAGTAAATAAGGAAAATAGGTATAGGAAGTTGGAAAAAAGAAAAAGAATAATTGTAAGAGATTGTAAAATGTTTATGGAAATTTTATCTTGTGTAGTCAAAGCTGATTGAAATTGGATGGATGTTTAAAGGTTTTATTAAAATTAGGTTTAATATTAATAACACACTGATGCAGGAGTAACATTTGTTTTTTCCTATGGACTAATATTTTTAAATAGTATTAATAAGATAGTAAAATATTTTTGTTTACCTTTTGAGTAAACTATAAATAAAAAAAGAAGGGAGAGAGAAAGAGACAGATTCTGTTTGTCTCATGCTGTCTTTATTAGGCCTTTTTGATTGTTTGGAAAACTGAGTCTCCTCTCTATGAAAGAGTAAAGGTTTTTACTTTTTTGAAATTGTTGAATCATCACTTTGGCTAAATAAATTACTTATTTTACAGTGATCTGTGATTCTGTTTCGATCAAGTGTTTTAAATCTTTGATATCTGGAAAATTTCCCAAAATCAAATTTCAGATTCTAAATTAATTCTTTTTTATCTTGAACAAACTTTTGGATGTTGGGGCCACCAGAACTCCACACAGGGGCTCTGAAAGTCCAAGAGAGACATAGTAGACTTAATTTGGTATATTAAAAGCATATGGGAAAGAAATGGTGTTTAAATTTCTTTAAGTTATATTTGTATGGAAATGTTATCAATGTATTCCAAAGTTGTATGAGATTTCTAAAAATCTGATATGTCTTGATATATGCAGTAAATTTCTTTGTTTAGATTTTTGTTTCTAAAAGCTTTTTGCAAATTCTAAAGTGTTGAGTCTTCAAGGAAATTCATGAAAGGACCCTGATAAGCATTCTTGAGTAGAGTTTTCCGATAACTTTAGAAATAATACCATTGGACTAGGTAAAAACTTCCAGAACTGTAATAAAATACTGATGTGTTTGTGAAGATTGCTAACCCTACTTCAAGGAGAACATGAATTAATAACATGGAACTTAACTAATGAACTAGAGTAATTTTTTATGACTTTTTGTTTGAAACATTGCTGATTGTTTTATATTTTGTTTTCCAGAGTCAAGAAACCTTTCTTTTCTTTTTTTTAGCTTGTTGATAGCTTACAGCAATTGAGTAAAATATATGTTTGTAAGTCAAAATGAAACATTTTTCTCTCTACCTGAATTCATTCAGAATTCAGAAAATATTATTTAATATTCTAATTTTATGGCAATATACTTATTTACATAAGTATAATAAATATCTGTTTTCTTTTTGTAACAGGACATATTGGAAACACTGGTTATTTTACCAAGGCTTTGATTGGAATAGCGTATTTGCGGATATGACCAGACTGCTTTAAGGAATTAAAATTGACTTTATAAAGCCAATAGATTTGGAAAAAGACTGGCTTGGTATTTTGTCTGGTACTGGCCTGACCTTGCAGTAAGTAAAGAATGTCACCCTGTGACTAGCCTGGGAACCTCAACATATTTTGAGGCCTCAAAAAGAGTGGAATTTGCCCAATTCATACAGGTATTACAAACATAGTCTGATGATGAAACTTTGTCTCGGTTTGTAGCCTCAAGAGGTTCTGAAAGGTCTAATCTGAAATTCCTTATGAAAAAGTTCCAGACAAGCCAAGTAAAAGAAGCCTATTTGGGTAATCACTCTTCTGGTTGCACTTAATGCAAATAAGCAGCCCAAGTATAATAAGACTAAAAGTTATTTTACAAATAAATTGGTTTTACTATGATTTATCTTTGGTAAAATTGGAGAGACTGGAGAGAGAAAACGTATTTCAATAGCACACCTGTTATTACATTCTAGCCCTGACCATTGTTTTTTGACTTTTTATTGTTTGCCTATAATTTGGACTGAATCCTAAATTATTTCCTGGCTACAATAGGTCTCTAAAGAACAACAAGGTTTTAATTTTTTTGTTGCTTTTTTAGTTGACTCCCGAATGGAATAGCTTTTTTTTTTTTTTTTCTGTTGTTGTTCTGACATACAAATTCTCTTTTTTATTATAATCCTTCTGTGCATTGTGTTTCTATTATTCAAATCACAAATGTTATGTATCTCTTTTTTACTTTTTCTGAGAAAACTAAACTCATGATATTCCAAAGACTAGAGATGATTTAGCGACATAAATCAGCAACTTGACTGAGGTCTCATTTTTTGCCATTCTATGATGCCATCCCAATTTGTCTTTTGCACACTTTAAAAATTCCTCACTGAGACGCCTCCTCTTTCCCCCTGACATGGGACAGGACTATCTGGAAATGAGCCTCCCAATGACAAGGGACACCTTGACACTCAGACTTTGATCATCAGTGCTTTCAAGAAGAAAGATTTTTGATCAAAAGGGGGGATGAGAAAGAGAAGAAACTTTTTATCTAAGAAATGCGAGCCCCCCCTTTAATTATCAGGCCCAGAGAAGCGTTGAAATGCAACAGTGGTCACATCTCACTTCCCCCTTGAGCTAAATGGGGGCTCTAGACTAACTGACGCCAAGTAGCTGCAAAATGCCACGCACTGGACATCATAACTTATGCCCTATTTTCAACAATGTATAGCTAATCATAACCAACGTTATTTCTGAAAACCAGTGAGAATTCTTGTTGAACAATTTTGTATCAGCGTATTCCTTATCTCTTTTGCCTTAAAAAATCTGTTTGTAACAAAGGCTGAATGGAGCCCTCCCCAAGGCAACTTGGAAGTGTGCTCTGGGCAGCTATCTTCAACCTTGGTCCAAATAAAATCTCTATATTAATTTTGCCTCAGTTTCTTTATTTGGGTCAGCAATATTACCTCCTAAGTCATGTTTGCTATTTAATTTTTCATATTTAGGTAATCCAGATTTATGAGTGTATTTATACATAATCTTTAATATTTTTTCTAATATAATTTTTTTATGTATGTGCATGTATGTGTGTGCTATGTGTGAGTTTATGTGTCTGTGTTTCCTTGACCAACTTGCTAAAATTTTATTTTGCTTGTATTTTGAGGGAAAAAACCTTTAAGCCTTATTTATGAAATTTATTTTTATTTTATCATTAAATTCTGATGTTATAATTATTATGGTCTTTCTCCTGCTTTATTTTAGCTTATTTTATTCCTTTTCTCCCTTTCTAAGTTAAATGCCTCCTTTCAGGTTCTAAATCTAAAAGAAAATAGACAAAAGGAGGCAAACAAGCGTAGGCATTTGGTTTATACAGAGATGTCTGATAGTGACTAACTTGCAAGAGAGCTGGGGTCTCTGAGAAGAAAAGAGCACACCTTACGGGAGCAGCCAGCTCCTACACATGGCCGAATTCCAGGCTTCCCACCCTCCTGTAACAGGTGTCAGTGGATGTTGAGTTCTCACCAAGATTGCTGATCAGATTACACATTCTCTCTTTTTTTTTTTTTTATCTTTTTATTTCAGCATATTGCAGTGGTACAAATGTTTAGGTTACATATATTGCCCTTGCCCCACCGAGTCAGAGCTTCAAGCATGTCCATCCCCCAGACGGTGTGCATCACACCCATTAGGTGTGAATATACCCATCCCCTCCTCCCCCTTCCCATCTGCCCAACACCCAATGAATGTTACTACTATATGTGCACTTAAGTGTTGATCAGTTAATACCAGTTTGATGGTGAGTACATGTGATGCTTGTTTTCCCATTCTTGCGATATTTCACTTAGTAGAATGGGTTCCAGCTCTACCCAGGATAATACAAGAGGTGCTATAGATTACACATTCTTGAGAGGAAGAGTGGAAAAGGGGAGGAGTGGTCTAGGAGCCATGTGTCCTCCCACACCCACAACTGTATGGGGGAGAAACATCTTTCCCAGGATTATCAGGAAAATAATGTAACCCCAAATGCTCTATGTCTTTTTCTAATCCTATTGGTTTAATTATGAAGGCTGTGGTCATCCAGCTTCGTGTAAATACCTCTAGAAAAACATACAAAATGGTCTTTTCCCATATATTTTGCCCCCCTCAGATGTTACCTACTGTCACCAAACTGTGTGTGTCCTTTCGGCTCTGTATTTACACATAGCATATGTGCAGAACAACCAATTTTAAGGGGAAGTAAACTTATAATATTACTCTATATGAATTGTTCTACAAGATGCCGTTCCTTTTTTCATTTAACAATGTCTTGAGGTCTTTCTGGGGTAGATATAGGTCCATACATATTTTAATGATTTTATAGTAATTTATTTTATGGACATAAATTAATTAAGTGAAACATGTTTCTACTGACAATATTTAGGTTGCTTTCTCCTTTTGGCTATTATAACCAATGAAGCAGTAAATATTCTTGCATGTAGATTTTAATATACCTGTTTAATTACTTTTACATTTTGATAGATATGGAATAAATTCTTTCTAAAAGCTGTCGCCAACTGGTACATCCTCCGTTAGCCTGTGAGAGTAGCCATTATTCTAAACCTTTGCCGATACTTCATATCATTCTGCATATTTTTTTAAACTGCCACTCTGATAGCCAAAAACCATGATATTTAATCTCTATTTAAAAATACATTTTCTTATCTATAGGAATAAATATTCATATATTTATTTGTCATCTTCTAACTTCAACTTTGAAGGTTTTACATTGTGCGATGTCATTTTGTGGGTTTTTTTCCCCACTGATGTTGAGGAATATTTTGTTTCAGACACCAATCCATTGTTGTATGTATACGTTGACATAAATATGTGTGCAGTTGTTTTTTAACTTTATGGCTATTTTTGTCATATAGCACTGTTAATATTAGTGTGGTCAATTGTGCTTATCTTTTGCCTTAATTTTGAGTGTTTTGTATCTTATTCAAGTTTCTTTAGTCTCTTTATGTTATAAAGATATTTACCTATGTTTTCTATTGAAATTTTGATTTTTTTTTCATAAGCAGATATTTAATTCTGATGCAACTTATTTGAAGACATGGTAGGTTTTTAAAATTTCTTTTGTATAATCATACCATTTTAAAATGTTAATTTTTAATATGCCAAATTCCCACATATATGTGAGATTCTCTGGTTCTCTTCTGTTATTTTATTATTGATAGTAATTTGTGTTTCATGCTTACTCCTGAGATATTAATATTAACACAACAGTTTAGTTACTATATAACTTTATAATAATTCCTGACATTTTTAGTACATGTATACCTTCACCCACTTCAGATATGTCCAGAGAGAAGAATGAAAATCTCTCCAAGAACTTTCCTTACAGTCAAAGAGGTGTTCATCACAAAACCTGCCTAGCAAGATTTCATTAGTCCTATGAACAAATGACTTGTCTATTCACAGGAAGTGTTTATTATGAATCCTCTACGCCTTGCCCAACATCCTGAATGAGAGAGAGCAGATAATGCATTGTTTTTATTCTTAGGTGGCTGATCCATGGGGAATTAAAATCAAACCTGATGGAGAGGAAGGAGAATCATTTGGAAATGTTGTACTTTGAACTAGAATCAATGACTGGATAAGCACTTGGATTATCTCCTTGTATAGGAGCAAGGATAAAATGAATATTTCATGATGAGAAGGGTAAGGTGTATTAGATAAAATGTTATGTATTCATCAATGCCCCTTTCTTACTTTTCCCGGGTGCAGAGCTACTCTGCATTTCCAATTCTTCTTTGAAGTTTGTTGTGACTTTCTACTCCACATATCTGTTCTGCTAGTCATCATGTTAACTTTTAAGAGAATGCATTACACTTAGAGCTTCCTATCAATGTCAAACTGTATTGCTAACCATGTTTCAACCCTAGGCTCCCACGGAACAAAGCAAGAATTCTGGTATGGTTTGAATACTTTTCTTCCTCCTGAACTCTCATTTTTTGTGGGTAGAAGATGTGCTTAACAGCTCAATTAAGTGCTACAGCTTGATTATCTGTAACTGTTTAGAGTTAATTATTATAATTTTGTCATAAATATCCTCCACATACTTAGATTTATTTCTCAATTTTCAGGGAGTATGTTAATGAATAAATTTTTGTAAAAGAAGAAATATAGTCAATATATAGTTTCTTTTCATTAATGTCTAAAAAAATTAGTTTTCCTTATAGTTGGATGGAAGTTTTGATGGGGTTGGATTTTTTTAGCTCAAAATCCTTCATTTTTAGTTGCCATTTTCTAAAGTCCAGTGTTTTAGATAAGAAGTTGGATGTTAGTCTAAATCTTAAAAGGATATTGGCTTCCATGGATCTAACCCGCGTGTCTTCCACTTTGCGTCTTTTGTTTATTTATTATTTTTGTTTCCTACTGCTTCTCAGACTGTCTTTTTCCATTCAATTAAAGAAACAGTTCTCAACCACAATGAACATTTATCATCTCCCTAGATTTTATGTAGGAAATGAAGCTCACTTAGAACTATTGTATTTTCTAATTAAAACATGCAATTTATATCTCATAATACTAAAGTCAATTTATTTTTTAAAACAATTGACAAGCATTTAACAAGCATTAGTCACCCCATCTTTCAAAGCTTTTGCCTACCCTGGACGAGCAAGATGAGAAATGCAGCTGCTGGTCTTCGAGCTCTCCATCACACTCCAGTATAGAAACCGTGCCTCAATCGTTCAATCTTAATCACTCATCTCACCGCAATTATTCACTGTGTATATTTGTGAAGACAAGTTCTAAGATGACATATGCTTATTGTTAACAATAATGGGAAGCATCTTCCACAATTTGACAATGTTTAAAGTTCTGCTATTCATATAACAAATCTCTAATTAATGTAGGTTACTGTGTAGATCACATGTTTAATATTTAAATAGTCAAGTAACATTTGTTCACATCCAACCACTTCATGATCTTCATGTTTCAAAGTGTACTGTTAAATCTCCCAATAGCAAATGAAAGTTCTCTGGCAAGAAGGAGGAGGAACATTCCCAACACAATTCCTTTCTGATCACTCTGAAACTTCTAGCCATTTCAGGGGAGTGCCACTCACAGACAGGGACATGGGAGGTAGATTTTAAGAGCACCTCTTGTTCAAGTTTACCTGTATGAATTGCAAAAAGAGTTATGTGCTTGGCCACGGGGATAGAGCTATGGAGCAATATGGCAGCCTCAGAGAATTTGGCTTGAAGCTGAGAAACAGGGATTCTTCTTCGGGTCAGAACACTAACTCATTCCAAGCGAGCAAGCCTGAACAGCTTACCAGACTTGTTGAAAGCCTGAGAGAGAGAGAGAGAGAGAGAGAGATGACCAGGTCCCTACACCATCCCAGAAGAAGGAGCACAGGTTCTGCATGAACCTCCGAAAGTACCCAGTGCGCAGAAGTGGAGCACCCAGACAGCCGTAAGCCCCACCCAGGAAGAGTTACTTCTCTTTCCACAAGGCAGGTTTCTTTTCCAGTTGTAACCTGGATGCATATTATTCAGATAACAGCCCAGTGTTTTCCTATAGGCAGACCCCAGAAACCTGAGCTGGATTAGGGCTCAGATTTCAGGTTCTTCTGTGGTTGAATGGAAGTGTGGAGTTTTCTAAGGGTCAAGATCTCCGTAATTCATTTTTTTTTTTTTTTTATTTTCAGGATGTTATGAGGGTACAAACATTTTGGTTACATTTTATGATGTTGCCTCACCCAAGCAGGGATTAGAGGCATGCCCTTCCCCTCTACAATGCTCACTGCATCCATTAATTGTGACTTTACCCCCCTACCAACCTCCTCATCCCTGGAGAATATTACTACCGTGTGAGCACCATAGTGTTGATCGGTTAGTGACAATTTGATGTACGGCCTTGTGTCTTTTTAATCTCATTGCTGTGAATGTTTAAACTTTCTGTTGAGATAATTTTTTAGTTTTATCTTCCAACTGCTAAAATAATTGTTATGTATGTCAATTCTGTTATCTATCTTTTTATTGTAACTTTTAATCTTAGTGATCATGTTTTTATTTTCTATTTTTCAGAGCACCTTTTCTTTGATCTATATGAAAATATAAACACAAAATATTTAAAACCCTTCTGTGGTCAATACTAACTCTGATTCCCCTGGTGTTAGTTTTCTTGTCTGTTCATTTTGATTTTCTCCTTTGATTTCTCCCTTTCATGGTATTAGGTTTTTTCAATTATTTTTTTTTCTCCTTCAGTCTCTGGTGATTTTTTTTTTTTTTTTTTTTGCTTGCTCGTTTGCATGTATTAAGGAGCTTGTAGATTCAGCTGTGATCATAGTCCATGGGGATTTTCTCGGCACATGTGACAGTTGTTATTGCCACAGCAGTGAGTGTTGATGCTACTATGTCCAGTGGGCAGGAAGGTGCAGGTGGGCAGCTCTCGCCCTAAAGGTGTATGAGAGCCTGTCTGAACAACGCGGTGGCCCTGTCCTCCACAGCGGAAGCCCCCGGCAGAGTCCCCATGCTCTATAGGAAGAAGTGCCGCAGGTTTTATCCAGTTAAAAAAATGTAACAGACAGCAGGTCTGAAAGCAAGGGGGTGTGACAACCATTCCAAAATCTTTTAATTAATTACATGGTTAAAAAAAAATTGCTCTTTGCTCTTGCTTTCTATGATCTTGTTTTTGAGATATTCTTTTGAAAAAAATTAATTGTTTACAAGTTCCTACTTTTGTTTGTATAGATTTCAGAGTTCCTCAGTTACATTAGGTGTAGGGATCAACATATGCCATTAGCTTAATATCTTCCAGAAATACTTCATGTTTCTGCGCTTCTGATGGCATCCTTCCTAATATTTTAGCATAAATGCTTGTTTTTTCCTATTTCAGAGTAATTCTGTCATTTTCATGAGATTTTGAGAAAAACAGGGGGAAAATATTCATGCTCGGTGCATCATTTTGAATAAGAACTCAGATTAACTTTTTTCCCTTTGTTTTTTTAAATTCATCATCACCAACCGAGTTTCAATGAGAAGTCTTAATCCTCAACTCAACGTAATTTCTTTTTTTCTTTACTTATTACTTACCTGTTCTACAACTTTTTTTCTTTAATGTGTGTATCTTTATGTATAAATATACATAAATACTCTGTCTTCGTAGATTCTATTCTTGAGCTAATATTCATCTCTGTATCCTTTTCTACTAAGTTCTGTTTGATATTTTACAAAGCAGATTTTTAATTCACTATTCATTTTCTACAGCTTCCAACCTGATATCTCCTACCTTCATTGACATTATGTTTTTTGATAATCTAAATTTTCATTTGAAAACAATATTTTCTGATTGTTCATTTTGTTTTTCCACACCTTTAAACTCAGATCTTGATAAATGTGTGAAGTAAAATATCTCTTGAAGGCTTTTGTCTTCTTAGAATAAATTTGTTTTAGAGGGAAACATCTGCTCTTATTCCTCAGTTTCTTATAATCATGTTATGTTTTGGTTTTCTGTTTGCTCTCATTAAAGAAGGATCTCCATGCTTGCCTAATATTGAGAATCAAGATGGACATGGTTAGAGACCAGGCAGAGCTTTGTTCTCATTTCTGGGGCTGCATGGGTGAGAGAGGCATGTTGATACTTGCTGTCCTTTTGTGCAGGGATGTACAGTGCTCTGAGCACACAAGAGTGATCAAGAGGTAACTTCACCTGTTCACCTGTAAAATCAGGGAGCTTGCCCCTCTCTCTCTCTCTCTCTCTGCTGAAGGCTTTCTCTGGCTTTTGATCTTCTCATAACCCTTCTCTTCCCTCTCCTCTCCCTCCTCCACTCACTTCCCCTTCCCCTTCCCCTCCTCCTTCTCCCCATCCTCCTCCTCCCCCTCCTCCTCCTCCATTGTGACAGCTTGAGAATAGCGTGAGCCCTTCATATCCCTGGACTCCAAATCCTTAGATTCAGCCAGCCATTGATCAAAAATGTTTGAAAAAAAAAATAGATGGTTAAGTCTGTACTGAACATGTACAGACTTTTTTCCTTGTCACTATTTCCTAAACAATACAGTGTAACAAGTTATTTACACAGCATTTGCATTGCATTAGGTATTATAAATAATCTAGACATGATTTAACCTATATGAGAGGATGTCTGTAGGTTAGATGCAAATACTACACCATTTTATATCAGGGACTTCAGCATCATGGATTTTGGTATCCAAAGGAGTCCTGGAACCAATGCCCCAGGAATAGCGAGGGATGACCATGTCTGGATTAGAGCACCTGTCTTATAAAGAGTCAGACCCCACCCCCCCATTAGGAGCTCCTCTGAGCAGCGCAGCCTCCTTGCCTTAGTGCAATGTCCCCAGGGATAAGTCTGCTGTGCTGGTTACCACTGGCACTGGTAGGGCTGCATTTGCACTCTGCCAGTTATGTGATGGCCAAAGCTGACCTTCCAGCTCTGCTTCCTGGCATTGATGTGGGGATTTTGCTGGAGGCTCTCTGCCCGCTCGAAGCATAGGCAGCTCCGTATGAGTCGGTCAGCCCTTTATGTTACCCAGCATTCTTATTCTAGTTCAGTCTTTGAGGTTTTGTTTTGCCTTTGGGTGCCATGCTTTCTTAGTTTCACGTGGTGATATATGTTTCTTCCAGTTTTATATTTCACTATTCATTTTAGTGGAGCTGTGAAAGAGACCAGTTAAATGTGTGGTTTTAAATTGCCATTTGAACTGAAAGCCCTACTGATTCTACCTTCAGCCAAGTCAGTTTTGCTCTCTTTGATTCTCTAACATGCATTTTAATTCAGTTTCATTTGTTGTTTGGGTGCCTCGAAAACCCTCTTATCATCCACCTCCCTGTAAATTTCACCCTCTTCATCCTTCCCTCCTTCTACTGAATTTCCGTCTCTGTCTTTCATTTGCTTAAGGCTTTCTACTCTTGTTTCACAGAGAATATGCCTGCTTTTTTATTGAGGATGCCAAACTTTTTTTGATGTTTTATTCTCATCTGCTGTTGACAATTTCCATATCATTCCCGGAGCCTTGCTTCTCCTCTGAGTTTCTGGGTTGTGCTCTCTTTGTTTCCCTCTGTGGCATGTGCCCCCTGTAGTGGTTTCTCTCTCTTTATTCACTATGAGGGTCAAGGATTGTGTAAGAGAAAGAGGTCCTTAAAGGATAAAATCATATAATTTTTAAATATTTATGTATCAATAGACAAATTGGTTTTATTATATTAGACACTTATAAAATAGTTTTGATGCAAAAAAAAAAAAACCCTAAACAAGATGTTAGCAAATCAAGTTCAGTGAGATATGATTAATAAAAAGACAATATGTTATGAACAGGTAAAGTTAATCTGGATCTGTAATGCTTATTTAATATTTAAACATCAACCCATGTTACATGCACATTTATCAAAAGAAGGAAGAAAAGTCATGTGATCGCTATGACATATATAGAAAGAGCATTTGATGATATTCTAGACCCATTTATGTTTTCTTTAAAAAATGGCAAGCTAGGATGAATATCTCTATAGTAAAAAGCATATTTATTTTTGAAATACTAATTTTTCCACCTAAGAAAACAAATAAGACCAAATGCCCGATCTCACGGCTGCTACCCAACCCTGTGTGGCAAGGCCAGCCAGTGCAACCCAGACACGGTGCTCACTCTAGTAGTGGATCCTGATGCTTCTCTAGAGAGTTTTGTCTTCTTGTTTTTATGCAGTGAGAAAAAAGTACTACTGCTCCATAGTAGAAAGTAAATGATGAGGCAGAAAAATTGTATTAAGTTACAGGTTCATCACCAACTTTTGGAAGAGATGGGATTTCAATACCTTTGTATTTTAATGAAATGTGCCCTCACGTTTTTTAGGTCACTGCTGCCAAAGAGCTTACTGCCAAACAAAAAAAAAAAAAAAAAAAAAAAAACCCATACCAAAGTGTTAACAAACAACAAAATAAATAGTTTTAGATTTACAACATATAATGAATAATGAAGCCCCCATAGCATCAACACTCAATATTCCCTCCTGTCTGTGAGAGGACTGCTTAGCCTTTATTTTCCGTATCTATTTTATGTACACCTATTCCACACTTTGCCACATTTCCTTCTAACTCTTCTAACTGACAGCCCCAAAATCTCATGTGCCTCACAAACTGCAAAAGAGCTCCCACGGACTGGTACACCAAGTGGCTAGCTGGGACAGCAGTATGGAGTACCTGAGACCAAACGGAAGTAGGGGAACCTGGCCACTCTTCAGGAGCACAATTTGTCAAGCTTCCTTCGTGCAGTCATCGAAAGAGACGGGTTAGTTAAGCCCAACCCAGAAAAAGTTAAGAGCATGTGTATGCGATGTACTCACAAATTTTTACTCTTTATAGTAGGTTATTGCAATTCGATTATGACACACCTAGGTGCGGTTCTCCTCAAATACACAGTGTTCGTTGTTTGCCGAGCTGCTTGAATTTGTATGTTTTAAAACAAATTTGGGAAGGTTTCGGACATTAATTCTTTAAATATATTTCTCCCCCTTTCTCTCTCCCTCTCTTTCATGATTCCAATCCAGGTCTTCAGAAATTGTCCCCAGGACTCATAGATTTTTCTTTAACATATATATATTTTTTTATTTTTTTCATACTTTTCTTTAGATTGTAAGATTTACATTGATTTATCTTTGTGTTTACAGATTCCTTCCTCTCCATTGCTGCGCTGTTATTAAACTCATCTGTTGAAAAATTTATTTCAGGTATTCTATTTTGTAGGTCTAGAATGTCCAATTTGTTATTTTTTATATTTTTGTTTGCTCAGATTTACTATTTTTTCATTTATTCTAAATATGTTATCTGTGTCTTTTTTTATTGTAGTTATTATACTGATAATAGGCTGTTTAATATCCTTCTCTGATATTTTTAGCATCTGCATCATCTCAAGGTTGGCATCTCCTGCCTAACTTTTTTCTTGTTCTTTATATGTCAACCTCGGATTGTCCTGGATATTTTGAATGTTAGATTGTGTGGATTCTTACATTTCTGCAGAGATTGTTGACTTTTCTTTTTAAGTAGGCAATTAGCTTGTTAGACTGTAATCCAGCTGATCATACCTGTGGTGAATAGTGGTCTAAAAATCAATTCATGTCTTTGAGCTCGAGTTCAAGCTGCTTTCAGTTTGCCTCTCATCTGAATGGTTTGGAAGTCAGTCAAAGACGCTTACAAAGTTTGTGCATAGTATTAGGAGTTCCATAATTTTACTTCTCTCTGACTCTCTTATTTCTAGTGTTTCTCCCTCATCCTCTGGTAGCCTTGGTAGTTCCAAGGCTTTGTCCATTGAATAGGAAAACTAGTAGGTTTTCTACCAAAGTTTTAGCTACTTGGTGCAACAGTGATAATTGTGACTGTGGCTTCCTTTGTGGAAAAATTGCAAGAAGACACATATATAGGACCTCACTATCTGCTAGATACTTTTTTTAAACTCTGACTGCCCCCCACCAATACTGGCTGCCTTTTTTCAGCCTTCAGAGCCCTCAAAATGGGTGCTCTGGGTTTTGTTTTGTTTTGTTGTTAAGCTAATTCAGAGTTTGTAGCTACTATTTTTGGGTGGATCCACTTATTAGGAGCTTGCTCCTTCATAATGAATGTCAATCCTGGAGTTTTCAGACTGCCCTAGGAGAGGAACAGAAATTCCTACAAACTTAATGTCATAGATGATTGATTGATATTGGATTTCTTGCTAATTCCAGCATGTGAGGCTGATCCAGATTAAAGATTACTTAGAAAAAGTACTTTCATAATCCCAACTATTTTATATACATGTATGTGAATTTGCATGTAACAGAATGTTGAAATTAAAGTTTTAACCAAAGCACCAAAGTACCAAAGATGCTCATAAAATGAAGTATAACAGACCAAAGGCAAGATTTTAAAATACGTAGCTAATAACTGATTTCCTGACTCATGGTCACCTTACATGGTGGATCCTGACACAGATCTAGCGTATAAGGGTTGAGAGAATGGAGAGAAAAATAGAATTTCATGATGAAATTTCTTTGACAAAAACTGATGCTGTCCCTGACTTACCTGGTTCCCACCAAGGGGGTAGCTGAGTAAGGGTGCTACCTTCTTCACCGCACGGTGGGAGACGGGGATTTCACAGACACCTCACAGAGAACTTGATGGGAGACGACTGGAAAGAGGATCGACTTGTGTGAAGGCACATGGATGTCGGGCAGGAGAGGCTGGCAAACTGCTTTTCCCATAAGGAAGAAGGCAAGGAGTCACTGCTGCGTTTGGGAAACAGCTTAATTCCCCTGTGTTGGCAGTTGAAAGAGAAATGAGCATTTTCTGGGAACCAGATGCATGCTCTGCAGGAGGGAGAGCCAGCCTGGAGCTATTTTGTGGTCTTCCCAAGACCACTGTGAAGAGGTGGTGAAATCCCAGTAGTAAGGGTGGACGGAGGCCTCTAAAGACAAGGCCAGGTGCAAGCGGGTGGGTGAAGGAGTGCGGGAGACTGCACAGGCACACCCAGCAGGGGAGCCTCCGCACTTCCGCAGGGGTCCCCGTGGCGACAGTCACAACCAACATCCACCAGGGCCAGGGACCTCAAAGCCCTCAAAGCCACTCGTGACAGTGGCAGCTCTAGAAAGAACTTCCCTGTCATTTTTCCTTCTCCTGCCTCCCTGGAGTGACTGATAAAGGGAGAACCATGAATTTTTCTTCCATTGTAAGTAACCAATGTTATTTTTGAAGACTTTTAAAATTTTTGGAACTTGGCGTACTAATTTATGAATTGAGCCTATGTTTGTGAAGTAAAGAAACAAGACATTGTTATTATCTAAGAGTGAGGCCTTCAGTCGTGGGGCCTAGCCAATACTGAGATACAATCAAAGTCTTGCTTTTATTATTTTATGCTATAATTTGTGCTTGCGTAATGTGCTGACATTAGACACATCCATAAAGAAAAGAGTGAGAGATCGATTTTGTGTGAGTATTCTGGAGAGCAGCAGGAGGGATGTGACATTTGCAGTGGGTCTCGTTGAATAACAAGAAAAGAAAGCAGTGTGAGCACAGACACGGAGCTTTGAAACTGCACGGTATGTTATCGGCAGCCAGGAGAATTATGAAATGTATAGACAGGGTGGGTGAAGAGAAAGGTAAATTTGCAAAAGTGGCCCGAAGGCCGTGTATTAAAAATACTGTGCACCATGTGGATCTACAGCAAAATAATGAGGGAGCAGGAAACTATCAAATTCCTAGTACCAGGAACTGTTGTGTTTTAGAAAGGTAACCTTGTCAGCACATCAGAGGGAAAGTTAGAAGGAAAAAGACTAGAGGCAGAGTCCTGTTTGTCGACAGTTGCAATTGAGAGGCGATTCTCATCTAGAATACGGAAGAGGTAGTGGCGGTAGAGTTGCTAGATTTGGGGCCCCGCAGAAGATGGGGAAAACCAAGAGGGAATAGCTGAGGGCAATACTCAGATGTCCTGGTTTGAAGTCTTCAGCTGGCTCATGAGACGGCTGAAACAACACTGATTAAAGGAGGAACGTCAGGTTTGACTGAGTGGAAAGGGAACCTGACTTTGATGGTAGTGTCAGCTTACTTGTAAGATGTTCAAATGCAGGTATTAATTAGGTAATTAGAAAGAGACTTCACAGTTTCAGTAGCTAAGAGTTGTAAAAAAGATTAGTATTTGTAAGTCTGGTTTCATGTGTGGGCATAGAAACAGGCATTGTAAATCATGTTAGAGAAAATGAAAGGAGGAAAACTTGCTAAGCAAGAAAAAGAGGTGTCATGGGTGTAAGAAGTAGAAGAGAATGACATCGCAGGATTCATAGGAAGGAAAAAGACATTTTAAAAAATAATGGGGTTAACCCCATTGTCAAATTATGCAGATAAACCAAACAGGATGAGAACTGAAAAGAATCCACTGTGTTTGATTATTAGACAATCGTATCTGGCTTTTGTCCAGACTATTTAACAGAGTAGGGGGTCAGGAGCCAGGATGCTGTGGAGACTAAATCAAAGGCAACAAATTGAGAGCAGAAATACTGGCCGGGTGTTTGGGTTCCCTAAAATATCATTGTTGAAGGAAAGGAGAGAGATAGATGAGTTATAGGTGCCAGTTTTAGAATAGAGAAGCTGAAAGAATGTGCGATAACAGAGATAATATGAATATAAACTACTAGGAAAGACACAGAGATTAAGAATTATTGTGATGGTGACTTCTGCAACTTCTGCAATGATTAAGAGTGCCACTGGCGGGTAACAGAATCTAATATGTCGTTACAAAGTATGGTTCCTTGTCTTTGTACCCTTCGGCCAACTTTAATTAATTTAGATCTTGAGATAACACTTGACAATTGTGTAAGAAAAATTGGATAGATAAAGCAAAATGCAAATAATCGTTCCGCAGCTGATCTGCAGTGAAGTGCTAAATGCTTTCTCTTAGACCTCTGCTCTATTCCATCTCTAAATTATTTTCTTGCATTGTTTTAAAACCAGAGAGTTTATTGGCTGACAAACAATAGAACACTTAGGTTCTGTTTCTATTTTTTTCCTTGTCGTTTAAGATTCTTCTCAGTCTCCGTTGTCTACTGATTTATATTGGGCCAGGGAAAAGGCAGTGAGTGTGAAACCAACTATCTGATCTCGAATACTAGTTTTACTGTCTCTTAGATGTATGACCTTGAGTAAAAATTAACTCTGAGACTCAGTTTCCTCAGCCATCATATGGACATAGCACCACCACCTCTTTGTGAGGGATGGTCATGATTCGTGTTGAGCAGCCACCGTGCCACTTTACAGATAGGAGATGCTTAGCAAATGTGAGCGTTAACATTAACTATAATCCAGCTTTCCCAAAGGCTGTTCTATAGTACATTTGTCTGAGGACTTTTCGTGGAGGGACAGTGTGTTCTCCTCTTGGAAAATCACATGCTCGTTATTATATTACAGGTTTGGAGAAGTGGCTGATGGAGGCACGTTTCTGGCAAAACTTGCAGGCTGTGCTCAGGTGTGAAAAAAAGAGAAGAATTTTTAGATAATTAATTTTAGTTTTTATCTCTTATTTTATTCTCGAGTCTCCGTATCCTCCTAGGTAATGCGTGTGTACAGAGGTATGGAGGGGGGGTGTTGGTGACAGATCTTGTTGTCTAAGGTTGTCTCATTCTCTTCTATTTGGAAAGTCACTGTCAAGTCTGCTCAGTGTCCCTTGACAAGCTATTAAATATTTAGTCAAATTCAAGGTTCAAACTCTTTACCAGGGTTGATTTTTCCTTTGCTAATGACTTCCCCAGGTCCCCAGGGAGGGTGGGAAGGGAATACTGCTTCACAGGAGGGTTCCTGTGCCACTCTCTGGAGTCAGGAAACCTCTGTGCTGATGACCCTTCCTTTGCCTGGACATTGGCATGCAGCTAGCATCAGGGTCTCAGGGTCACGGCTGCTGAAATCCATGACCTATTTTTATATTGCAATTCCTGGAGGCTCCGTTGCTAACTTATGCTCACTGTGGCTCTTGCTAGCCCTTCAAAATCCTTGCATTTCTGTCAAATCTTCTCCCGATGAGATGACCACTGCCAGAGAAACTCCTTCTCCTCTTCACATTGATCCCAGGGAGGCCTATGGATCTTCTGCCTGCATCCTGGAAGCACACAGAACTTTGAATTTCTTCTGGGCCGTGTGAGTGTAGACAGAGGGCAGGGATGGGGCCTCTGGTTCTCTCTCTTCCTAAACACAGGATGGGCTGCTCCCATGGCACGTTCAGGGCCTGCAGCCAGGGGAGACCCTCCAAGAATGCCAAAGAGAGCTTCCCTTTCAAACTTCCGTGGGTTTCTGCCACTCCTTCATCCTCTTTTCTTAAATTTTAACAACTAAGACTCTCTTGCTTCCTTTCATTAGCCTCTTTTCTCATTTCCCCCTCTCAGGAGCAGAACTCTCTCGCCTCCACTTCTGACGGGAAATGACAACATCTTTCCATCAAATGTTCCTTCTTCCATCCGGTGAGTTTCTGTGTTCCAGGATGGCAGCGACTTTTTCTGTAAAGCAATACAAAAACTGTTCAATTGGCAGAAAGCCATAGGGCATCATGATTTAAGAAAGTGGATACTTTATCATTTTAATTCGATTTTTTTTACATTTACTTAACCCAATTTTCCCCAAATCTATTGATACACCACCCCTTCCCTGTGTGTGTATTGGTTATTAAGATATTGGCTATTGCCTGTCTGCTCCAAATCCATCTTTCTACACTTAGTTTTGTGACATCGAGGCTGGGCTTCTGCAAATCACTCCCTGACAGGATCTTCAAACAGGGGGCACTACAGGGAGACACAAGAATAGAGGAGGGACCGGAAGGCTTGTTCCTTCTCGTCCACTTCCTCTTCCTGTGAGCATCAGCCCCGTAACGCCTCTTCACCCTGCCAGAGGCAGTTCCTTCCTGTAGCAGCAGATGAAGTCACTTTGCAGTGTTGCCAACATTGTACAGCCAGCTTTTTTCCATCTCCCTCAGAGACACCAGCACCAACCAGACACTACCTGCCTAAAGGATTGGGCCCAGGTCCGTGGGTCCCCTTCTTTGGGCTCAGACACCAGCACCGGCAGTCTGAGTTTCATGTCTACAGTGCCTCTTCTCCAACGCTTCTAAATTAGAATTCCAATCCCTTCCCTTTGCTCCCTGACTCTAGGGTGGGTGCTGTTTCCCGCACGTGCTACCTCAATGATATATATAGTTAGAAACTTTACAGCTACTAAACAATTCTGTATATTAAATATTCTCTGTTGCAGTTACTGGTATAATTTCTATCTCCACCAGAACTAGTGCTGCATGAAAGCCAAATGGAACATGCTAACCTACCAGTTTGCTGATGGGGCAGTGAGGTGATGATGGGAATGGTGATAGTGGTCACGTGTGTCTGTGTGAACACACCTGTTGGTCGTGTGTGTTTGGTGAGCACACTTGTGCTCAGCAGGGTGATCTCCAGCCCAGAAGGAAGAGAGACAGAGAGCCATTGAAGACAAATATACAGGGAAGAAAAATAGGTGTTAAGACTAAAACAATCTAATATACCCCCACCAGACTTTTCCTGAAACCCAATATTCACAGTCACCTCAAAGCACTGTCCGTGGACGAAAATTGTCAGCATCACCTGGGAGCTTGTTAGAAACACAGAATCTCATGTTCCACCCCAGATCTACTGCATTAGAATCTTCATTTAACTAGTGATTATTTGTATGCACATTGGAGTTTGGCAAACACTGTGTTAGAAGTGATAGAGTGAAAGGATGAAACAAGCGCCACATCAAGCAAAAATCATACATCTACATTCCACTACCAGTCCCTGCCACTTACCTGTTTGTGGCTCTCTACGTATCCTCAGGAATAGCCTTCACTATACAGCAATTCTCTAAATTCGAGAGTGTAGAAAGGGCTGTCTTAGGAATGTCTTAACCTGGTCTTCCCAGGTTCAGTATATTTGACTAGGTGGAGCAGTACCTGTAGGAAGAGCACGCATATAGTCTTTTAGGTATTGCAATTAATTTAAGAAAAGAAATAAAAAAAGATGACTATAGGCCACCACCTGTTCTCTATGGTCTGTGTTTTCATTTTCTTACTGGGAGCATTAGTTGATGGCACCAGGACAGAGCTACATTTCAGGCTGCCAGAATTGCCTGCTAACAGAATGTGGGCCAGGGTTGGGCATGCTCTGTCCAGCTGTGTCTCAGAGCAGGTCTTTCTATCAAGATCTGAATAGGTGTGTTGCCATCTAGGGCTGCCCACATACCTGATCAATGGTGACAAGCAGTCAACGAAGGTGTTTCCCTACTCGTAGGCTGAAAATGTCCCCACAGAAAGATTTAGAGATAAGATTGTGTGGGGGAAAAAAAAGTAGGTTATAAGTCTGGCTTCTGTTTTGGGGTGGGGCAAGGGACAGAGGGGTCCTTTATAAATGCTGGGTTCTCTTATGCTTCCGTGAGGGTGGGGACCTGGGCTGACAGCTTGGGAGTGTCTCCAGATCAGAGAGGACCAAGTGACAAGTCAGACACAGGCTGTATCCCCTGCAGTCTTTCCCTGAGAACCTTAGAGGCACAAACATTCAAATAAAGGGATGAGGGAATTTGGATATCTGTTGAATATTTCCGTATCTTGCTACATGTAACACTGTAGCCTCCAAGAAAATTCTGCAGTACAGCAGATGTAGAAGACTCAGGGGGAAGCATGTCTTTGACAGTTGTTAAGGAAATAGATCAGATTTAAAAAAAAATATATCTGATTTGTGTCCTCAGTTAGATAAAAAGGGAACACGAAATAAGAATATAACATATAAGGAAAGACCAGGTGAGATAAAAAGACAAAATTCTGAGATAAAATAACATAAGCTAAATTTTTTAAAGTCTTCCACAAAACCACACACAAAAAAGCAATTTGAGATTTAAAATGGTTACATGGGTCAAAAAAGAATAAAATTGCCTGTGCAGAAAATTGAATTAGTGTTGAAGAAAATGTTTAAGAAATTATTCAGAAATCAGAGGAAAAGACCAAAGATGATGGTAGTGGGGAGAAAAAGATCTACAGGAGGATGGGAGAGAAAGAGAGAAAGGAGAAAATACATGAAAAAGACAAGAATTTTGAGCTGAAAAAAAGAGAATGCCCGAGTCTGAAATAAGCATCAGAAATCAATAGGGACAAGGATGACTGTTTAATGCCAGGTGCTTCAATAACAGGGAATAAATTACATCCCTACCTTATACGATACCTCAAAATAAATTTTATGGATTAATGTAAAAAATCACACAAAATAAATTCAGTGAAAAGAAGTAAATATTTACTAAATTGATACTTAGAGAAGAACTTTCTCATCTCAGAAGCAGTGAAAGAAATCTCAGTAAAAAGGTGAACAGAAGTAACTAAATTAACCTTGAAGAGTAATGCAGTCAGCATGTGTCCACTCTTGAAAAGGCAAATCAATATTGGAATGATGTTTCAGTAAATATAATAATGAGCTCTCGAATGTCTTTTCCAAGTGAAATTAGTCAACCAGAGGAGGGTGTGAGAACCCAGACCCCCGACTCCTAATTGGCCTGTTCAGCTGGACAGACAAGACAATGTGTGTCGACCAGGAAAGGACCTGCACTCCTCAAGGTCCCTCTGTGTCTTGTCCGTTGACTCAGCATAAAACAGTGTTACGGCTGGTCACAACAACGTGTAATCTCTCTCCTACAAGAAACTGACTTATGCAGCAACTAGTGTATTTATTACAATGACCTTCAAATTAATGTGGGTTTTGAACTATTTATGCCTACTTCATCAACCCTACTGGTAGAGAACTATTCCGAAACTCAGATTATCTACTGAAGGAAATGAAGAACTCAATGTAGGAGAAAACTAGTTGAGGTAAGGCAGAAAGAGCTGGAAGGCAGGTGGATCTGCTGATTATAATCTACCCTGAGATCTACTTTTCATACAGACTGAGGGGAAAGGACTCATGAGTCCAGATAACTTCTCTCCTTTTTCCTTCCTAGTATATACAACTTTTATTTTTCTCTACATTTTCTCTTTCTCCTCTTTATCCCTTGCCTACCTCTTCATTTTCACTTTTGTCCTTTCTCAGTAAAATGAATAGATCATAGGCTTTGGAGGAAGACAACCGCCCCCGCCCCAGTGCAGTCACTTCAGCAACTTACTGACTTTGAAACCTTAAATAATTATTTATGAGCCACAGTTTTCTCTTCTGTAAAATGGAGATAGGAATACTCAGCCTCCAGGGTTTTGCAAGGGTTAAATGAGATAACATGGGTACAGTGTTTGGCGGCAGTAGGCGTTCAGGAAATCTTAGGTCCCTTTTCTCTCCTAGAGCTTCTCCCTCTCAAGTTCTCTGCTAGGCTGAGCATTTCTGGGGTCTCAAGCTTGACAATCCATAAAGCTCTACTCACCTAAAGCCAATCTGTGAATGTCCTATTACCTTTCAGCAGCAAAGAATAGAGGATAAGATCAGAATAATTCTATATTGATCTCCTACACTACAAACACCACCCCCCTCCTGCTCCTTCTCCTGACTTCCAAGCTCCCACCCCCTCATATGCAGTTTGCTATGACCTGTCAGTTTAATCTCCTTAGGCTGGAGATGGTCAGAGTGTGAACTTTTCCAGATTTAAGTGGCTTCCAGAAGACACTATCTGAGGAAGAGGTTGCTCAACACCATTTACAAAGATTCGAGGGCTCCTCCCTTAAAACTTTTTATTAATACATAGATGTGGCCTGGGGATCTGCCAGCAATAACAGTCATCTTTGTCTTCATAACTGTCCAGACCAGTGGTTCTTTCATTCCACCTGAGGCAGGTAATGACTATTTAATCCCCCACCCCCTCTAGATAGCCCTGGAAAGAGGAGACTGGCTGGGTTTCTAAGTGGAATGTCCCAGCTTCCTTTTATGGCAGCGAGTACCATATTGTTCTCATTGGCTTGGAAGTATGGCTATGCTGGTGCTCATTGGTGCAGGCGCTGAGGGAACCTAATGTCATATAAAGATTTTAAGAGGTTTTCCCCTCATTACTAAACTGCCTGGAAAATGGGAGGAAAGAGGTAAACCTAAGCAAAGAACATAATAAAAGCACATTCCATAAATCATCAAAAATCCACATAGATGGTTATATATTATTTAGCTCAAGCACTGAGTACCTACTAAGACCTGCTGATATCTGAAAGGATAAAGACAAAGGAGACACAATGATGGTATTCAAGAGCTCACTCCCTTGAAGGAGCGACATGTATGCAAACAAGTAAGTGCAGTATCACCTGCACGGTTGTTGCAATATCAGTCTGAGGGGCACCATGATGGCATGTTGGGGGAGGGATCAGTTGCAGCGGGATGGGGGTGACCACTGTGGTCCTCTTGAGTGGTCTTGCTGCACTTACTTGCATTCTCTGAGAGGCGTCTTTGAGACCCCATGTTAAATATCAGAGCTTGCTCACCACTGCTAAAACACCCACCCAGATGCTATTTGGCCTTTCAGGGTCTTGATAAGTTTTTCATGTAATGTCTTATTCAACCAGAGATACAGACTCCAATTCCAATTACATTTTCTGAGAAAGACTTACAGGATCCAATTCAGAAGAAATGCTGAAAGTGGTTTCACAGAATCCCAAATATGTTATCCTTCTTCAAACTCCCACACTGTAGTCCCCAGGATTACAGAATGCCCTGCGTGGGCGGAATCTGTAACCCATTCAGGGGAAAGCAGCATGGAGGCAGCTGGGACACATGGCCTCCCGAAAGCAGCTCATCTTGTCACGGCTAACCCCTCTTACTAAACGACAACAAAAATATGTGGAGGGAATCAAAGAAAATGGCCCACATGGGCTACCTGCCCTCCCTTTTAGGCCACTGTCCTCTCAGTTCTATTAATATTTTTACTTTTTTCCAGGAAATTGTCCGAATTGTGAATTTTCAGCAGGGTATTTGTGTAAGCCCTTCCTGTGCAGCACATCTCACCAGTGGGTGAAATGTTTTGGAGTTAATTCCAATAAAGGAAGAGTTTTAGTTCCTTTAGCCTTGTCATGGTCAATTACATTTGAATTAAAACTGTAGAGTAAAAATCTGCAAAGGAGCAGCCGTTGGTGAAAGCACACAGTTTGGCATTTCGTGCTTCAGAACACTTGCACACAAGCACATTCAGAGGGCAAAATGGTTCCCTTAGTAACTATTTGAAGACTTTGGAGCCACATTTGGATAGAGAGAAGTCACTTCATCTTCAGCATTGAATGTTAGACAACAAACTTCCATATTGCCATGCATACTGACTCAGTCAGGAAAAAAGCCCTCTCCCGTGTTGAAGAATGCAAGCAGTTCTGACCTTGTCCCCCACTTTTGGGAGCTAAATTAATGAACAGAATCCTCAAGTTTTGAAATAGGAGTGCTTCCACTCTGGGCTAAAAGACCCAAATGCATATGATGGCTTCTCAATGAGATGGTAACTTAACAAAATTGAAGTTCAAGGAGGAAGAAGAGAGTCACTACTATCTCCAGGTAAATGTGTTAAGTAAATGTACTTAGATGCTCAAAAGGTAATTAGCATGTAAATTGAATTCTGAAGAGGAGAACACAAATAATCCTGTCACTAAGGACTTATCTACAGTGGGTTTTTGGTGCCGGAGTTTGACCTGTAGTCCTCTCTAACAATGTGATAATGAGCTGTGGAGGCCCAAAGGAGCTGTTGGGTAGCAATCCTTGTAAGGTAAGTTACCTGCACTTCTACAGGCCCAGTCAGTCCTGGAATGTAGCAATGAAGCCACCATCATCAGCTGCCATAATCTCTTCCAGAAAGAAAATGTTTTGCCAGAAATGGCACGGGTTGAGCCTTCTGATCTGTTGCAGTTTTCAAGGATTCCCGAGAAATGACTTAGACATCAAGAAATGAGAGAAGACCCAGCAAGATCTAAAGATGGTGACATCTTTATACAACCCGCACCTACCCCCAGAGGGAGATGTCTGACCTTAAGCCCCAGACCCAAGCACACTTCTCATCCCCAAGATTAATCCTAAACTTAGGCAAAAGGGAATAAGAAGTTCCTGCCCCAGCTTCTGAACTCATCAACACCCCCTTGCTCCAGTGGCTCTGGATCTCTGCTCATTGAGTTCAAGGATTAAGTGTCTGCCTTCCAGCTGAGAAATAAAACTTATTCTAAGGTTTCATTCCTCTCAAAAGATTGAAACCCTCTCTTGATTTTGCCAGGGGATTTGAATTCTTTCCCTAAACTCCTGGGCAAAAACTAAGAACTGAAAAAAAACCCAGGGGAAAAACTAAGGCCTGATCACTTCTTCTCAAGGTCCAGCTGAGAGTGGCTGGTGGCAGGCCAGACCCCAGCTAGAGACATGATGGCCGTCAGAGCCCAGCAAAAATGCTGCGAGTCACCAGGAAGCCAGAGGAAGGGAGCTGAGTTACCTGGGAAGAGGATACATGTTCTCAGATCAAAGGCAAAGAAGAAGAGCCTGGAGTTTGAAATAGATCCATACCAGAATATTATTTTAAAGGCAGTGGAATATAAACGCGTGTATGTGTGTGTGTGTGCGTGTTAAATGCAGAAAAATTTGACTGAAAATACATGCACACAAAAAATGGGTCTGGGACAGGAAGAGATCCCTGGAGTATGAGATTATCCACAGAGCAAGAAGATAGAAACGAGCTCACCAAAAGCCCTACCCCAACTGTCTTTAATTGGGAATTGTCCCCTCTGTGGCTTGCTTTGGTTCTTATGTTTTAGAGAAGGGTGAACTGTTCTATGCATATTGATTGGATGTCAGTCATCCATCTTGGCCTTCTAAGAACCCCATGTTCTGGCTCTCTGACTCCTGTTGGCCCTAGATTCCATATTACACTCCTTGGGATCAATTGTAAAGGGAAGTATAGGCTATAATGAACACCAGTAACAAGGGTCATGGCCTAGTCTATAAGGGTCACATAAAGCCTGTCTGGGGAGGTGGCATGCAACAAGATATCTGGGGATGAGGGAGGAGTTGGGCAGGAGAAGGGTGCAGGGTGGGGGCAGTCACCAGTGAGAAGGCATGGCCGCTGCAAAGGTCCTGAGGCACATGGCTGTGAAGGCTTCTGGCTCAGTGTGTCCGGGGTTAGTCTCCCTCCAACACACTCTGCCCTGCTGTGTCCTTGCCCCAGAGATGGCGGCCAGAGGGGAGGAAGAAAGGATATGGCTGTGTTTATTGACAGAGATGCTCAACCTTCTCAGAGAGGAAAGGGCTGGGGAATGGGGAAAATAGACTGGTGCTCAGAGAGATCTAGTTTCCTCTTTCCCAGCACTTTGGCCAGTGTTTCTGAATTGGAAATTAAAGAGAATATTTGGCAGTTTTGACATTTCACAACATTTTAGCTGACCTCCATTCAAGCTAGGAAGAATAGCAAACCTCAGTGTCAAAGGAAGTTGTTCGGGGAGAAGGGGGAGCAGAGAGAGAGAAAGCTCCATTTTCTTAGTATTGAATGACTTGGAACTCACTATATATTTACTCAACTGTGTATAGCAATTACCAAACAGCTAAATGGTCAAGAATTTCCATAAAGTAAAACACAAATACCTGATATTTATGTTTTAAAGTCTCCCCTTTCAAATCATCATAATTTAACCCTCAGCATGGGGCTTCCCTGCTGACACGGGGGTTTGATTGATGGAAGGGATCAGCCACTGCATTTTGTTTCCATCAGAATCACATTACCAACCTGTAATTTCACCATATTAGAAAATAGTATTTGATTTCCAAGTAATGAGCAGTTGTGGGATGGCTT
Organism: Eulemur rufifrons; assembly: GCF_041146395.1. Classification (NCBI taxonomy): domain Eukaryota; kingdom Metazoa; phylum Chordata; class Mammalia; order Primates; family Lemuridae; genus Eulemur; species Eulemur rufifrons. The sequence continues at coordinate 11,825,951 of NC_091010.1, forward strand.
TGCCCTGCTGCCACCTAACACTAGTGCCACTCGCACCCCCACTTGTGACAGGCACCTGCTGCTTCTGGTAATTCTTGGGCAGGACCCTGGGGCCCCTGTGACCCAGAGACAAGCCATCCTGCAGGAATGGTACTGCCCAGAAATCCTGCTTTCCTCCTGAGAGTCCAGGGTTCTGGGAACTTTTGGCCCCTCTCCGAAGAGTGCATTTGCAAGAATCCTCTGTGTAATTGGCATCTTTCCTGAGTGACAGGCACATTGTCCTCCATAGGGTTGAGAACACAATGGATTGTGTATAGAAATGTATTTACAGGAACATTGCTCAAACTCTTTCCAGAGAAGTCTTGCCTCAATATTATAATTCATTCTGAGAGTCATCAACGTTACATGTTCTGAGGTTCTACGTCTAGGGGAAAGGTAGTGGCTGTTTGTGGTCTCAGAATCCCTAGAAGTCACAGCAAAGGACATAATCAATGGAGCAAATAGACAACCTACAGAATGGAAGAAAGTATTTGAAAACTATACATCTGGTGAAAGATTAATTTCCAGAATCTACAAAGAACTCAAATCATCAAGAAAGAAACAACCCCATCAAAAAGTGGGCAAAAAACTTGAACAGAATTTTTTCAAAAGAAGATAGACAAATGGCCAACAGACATATGAAAATATGCCTAACATCACTTATCATCAGGGAAATGCAAATTAAAACCACAATGAAATACCACCTTACCCCTGTCAGAATGGCCATTATATGTTTTTTTTTTTTCTTTTATTTTTATTTATTTATTTTTTTTGAGACAGAGTCTCGCTTTGTTGCCCGGGCTAGAGTGAGTGCCGTGGCGTCAGCCTAGCTCACAGCAACCTCAAACTCCTGGGCTTAAGCGATCCTACAGTCTCAGCCTCCCGAGTAGCTGGGACTACAGGCATGCACCACCATGCCCAGCTAGTTTTTTCTATATATATTTTAGTTGGCCAGATAATTTCTTTCTATTTTTAGTAGAGACAGGGTCTCGCTCTTGCTAAGGCTGATCTCAAACTCCTGACCTTGAGCGATCCACCCGCCTCGGCCTTCCGAGAGTGCTAGGATTACAGGCATGAGCCACCGCGCCCGGCCCAGAATGGCCATTATTAAAAAGTCAAAAAACAATAGATGCTGGTAGAGATGTGGTGAAAAGGGAATGCTTATATAATGGTGGTGGGAATGTAAACTAGTAGAACCTCTGTGAAAGCAATATGGAGATTCCTCAAAGAACTAAAAGTGGACCTACCATTTGATCCTGCAATCCCACTACTGGGTATCTGCCCAAAGCAAAAGAAGCCATCTTATCAAAAAGACACCTGCACCTGAATGTTTATCACAGCACAATTCACAACTGCAAAGATGTAGAATCAGCCTAAGTGCCCATGAACTGATGAGTGGATAAAGAAACTGTGGTATATATACCATGGAGTACTACTCAGCCATAAAAAGGAATGAAATAATGTCTTTTGCAGCAACTTGGACGGAACTGGAGACCATTATCCTAAGTGAATTATCACAGGGATAGAAAAACAAATACCACATGTTCTCACTTATAATTGGGAGCTGAAGGAGTGGTGTGTATGGTCATAACGGGGTATAACAGACATTAAAACTAAGGAGGGGGTAGGATGGGACAGGAGTGAGGGATAAAAACCTATCATGTACAATGTCCACTATTCTGGTGAAGGGTACAATAAAAGTCTTGACTTTAGCATGGTACAATTCATCCATGTAACAATAATCACTTGTACCCCCTAAATCTATTGAATTTAAAAAAAAAAAAAAACAAAAAAACCCAAAAGTGCAAGCATAAAAAAAAAACTCCCCAGAAGCAACTGAACTCAGAAGAAGGTTGCACCAGCTACACAAACCATCAGACAGAAGGGACAAAAACCAAGAAGGAGGGCTGAGAACTGGCAAGCCCTTCAAGTCTGGGGAGGCCAACATCATAATATAAGGGGATCAACAGATATGGAAAAGCTCAAGCCCCTTCCTGGGCACACATCCTTTTCTCAGGGGAGAGGTGAGGGGTGTCATTCTAAGGGAGGAGGCTGTGAGTTTAGCAATTGAGAATGCAGACATGTGGAGCAAGGCTATGTCCGTGGATGCCCCTTGAGAAACGGCATGGACGATGCAAATTAGGAGCTCAGCTGGACAGGTGGGCAGGTTTCTTAGAAGAGGACAATGACATGACACAACTTTCCCCAGGCTTCAGAGAACCAGGGGGACTGAGAAGCCTGGGCTGCGTCTCCAAATGTGGAGGCCTGAGGCCTGCTGGCTTGCTCCTCTGGCTTCAGAAGGGCGTTGTCCTGCCTGTGGCCACCTGAGTGATCCTGGCACCCAGCTGGGAAAGGGCTTGGACCGGGACTGGCCACAAGTCTGGGTAAAGCATCTCTGCTGCCACTTTTTAGTTGAGTGATTCCTTTGTGCTCAAAAAAGACAACTGTTCATGTCTGGCCCTGTCCTAGGTAGGAGAGGAGAATGTGGCTCATGCCTAACCTTGGGATTGTGATTTTCCGCAGGCTTGGAGGTGGGAGCATCGCCAAGTGCCTACGGCCGCCACGCACAGGCCTGATTCTGATGGCCACAGCCTTTACCGCCAAGCTTTGTTTTTAATTCTCAAAGTACCCTTCAAAAAAACTTTCTTCTGTAGCGAACACTATGGGATAGAAAAGCAGCAGCATGGGAGGAAGGCTGATTTGAGATAAAGTCCAAGTTTTGGCCTAAATAACCGTATGACCTTGGACAAGTCATTGAATTTCTCTCCCAGAGATATGATATTGACCCGAAACTTGAAACATTGGGATGAGGAATAAATGTATGTCATATACCTTAAGTCTAGCATTTTCCTTAATCCAGCATGTCCCAGATGTCTATTTGACTACAAAACTTTCTCCCTCCCCTCTGATTTCTATTAATATCCCCAGAAGGCCTGGGAAAATCCCAGCTCTCCCCAGCCCCTGCTCCCCATTTCCCAGTCTCCCCACTTCCTGCGTACGTGAGACGCAGAACGTTGAGGCTGGGGCATCACAGTTCCTAACTGACCTCTGCTGCTGTCAAGATATGGTGAACTCTCACTGGGAACCCTCTTTTCTGGGGTGGCCTGACAGGGCTATAACAGTCTGAGAATCTTTAGCAAAATGACTGGGCTCCACTGTGACCTTCCTGCATTTGTCATTTAGCAGGACATATGTTTGGTTTTTGACAACAGATAATTTTCTTCCCAGGGCAATGTGGGGTTAACGATGCTATTCAAGGACCCTCTTTATGTCTTGTTGATCTTCCATTGAATTTTATCATGGTCACGTACAGATCTGATTGTCTTTTGTCTATGCTGCTGAAAGGATTGGGGAGGTGGAGAGAGGGGGGCTCACAATAACTGAGCCCTTGTGAGTGTTCCCAAGGGAGGTCGTGGCAGGGACACAAGACGCAGGACTAGAGCGCTGAAGATGCAGGCTTGCCCACTGCAAGATGGGGCAAACAGCCTGTTTACAGATGCGCACAGGCCCAGTGAGGTCATTCAACTGGTCCATGTCCACATCGCTATTAAATAGTGCTGGATGCATGCAGAGCCGATGGTGCTAGAATGAGGTCTAGCACTCTTCCTCTTCAGAAAGCCTGAGGGTGTAGGGTTGGCCTCTCATGATTTGCTCTGCCCAGTGCTTTCTGCGGCCTGCACACAGAAACTCAGCTGGCTTTGTCAAGTTGACAATTGATGCTACGAGAGTCCCAAGGACCAAGAATCCTGGAGGATGAACTTTTGCCACTTGACCTGGTGTCTTGGGAGATGCTTGAGTGATTGGTCTTCCCAGTGTGCCCTGGGAGGACCCAGTTCAGAGATCAAAGCCCAGGGTCCTTGAGAAGGCATAAATCAAGAACGTGCCCTTCACAGAAGACATGGAGAAAACACCCCTGAATAAAAGGAACAGTATAATTAAATCTAGCTCGAAGATTACATTAAAATTGGCACATAACCCAAATTTTATGTTCAGGTTTTATTCTCATCCCCAACAGGGCTTTAAGATACTTTTGTTTCATAATAGTCACCAGGAAAAATAGAGCTATAGCTTATTCTAGGTCTGTAGCTTAAATTGTCTTTCTTGAAAAAAAAAAAAAAATTCTCACACTAGATACAATATCAGGCTATTTTAATTAGATTTTTTATAAAAAACACATTTGCAAGAATAGCCTGGTTTAAAATCTAATGGAATCATAGTTTGTAAATGCTCAGTTAAAGATTTAGGTGAATATGATTGTCCCATCAATGAGTGCTGTGGAAATTTGTTCATAGAAATTAGATTTTTGGCGCTGCCTCATTTCCCAGGTGGCACGTTATCATCTCTTTAGCTGAATTTTCCGTTGGGTTGTTGCTGCAGATGTAGCCTCGATGTCAAAACATTTGGGAAAAGCAGTGTCATATTGCAAACAGACTCAGTGATACTCTGTTGCCATTTGGGGAAGGGGACAGAATACCCAAGTTCAACCCCATCACACACCTACACTGACCTCACAGAAGCAAGATTCACACACCTGTGGGCTGGCTAGGCTACGACTGATTTAGAAACCACGTGAGACTGAGACTTGAAAGCTGCAAGTTGCTGGGGAGGACAGGGCTGGCAGAGGCAGCTCTAAAATTGTCAATGCATAATCATGTGTCTGCCAGGTTATCATTATTCACTCGGGGCTGCACTAGGATCGCATTAATACACTGACAGTTGATTCCTTAGGAGAACAGCTGAGTAGAAAGTCATCCTCACTCAGAAAAAAGATTCAATACGCAATCAGAGTGGGAGATAGAAGCAAATCTTCCCAAAGTTCCTCTCCATCTCTCTTCCTTTGTTTGATGCCCCTTCGGAAACTCATTTATAATGTAGCAACCATTGCAGGGCAATTTCTATTCTGTACATCCACCCGGGAAGAGACTGAGGTATGTTGAGCTATGTAAGGGTTGGCCGCTGAGGATTCTATCTGTGGGAAGGGCTCGAGAGGCATTTGGGGAGAGAGAGTGGTCACTGGCACTTTGGAGTCGAACACTGACATCAGTAAATGATGTGAATCTGATGCAAATGTTCCCCCTCAGCAGGAGAGGGAAGATGCCGGGACCAAGACAGCCGGCAGGGTTGACTTTCGATGTGATGCTGTAGGCACAGGTAGCTCTTCAGACCAATCCTACAAAGAAGATGCCTTGAATTTATTGAGAGGAGGAGGAGGTGGGATACAAAAGCAGACCAGCAGCACCCACAGGACTGCTGTTGTAATAGTGCAGCAACGAAGAGAGAGGGGCTACAGGTTGGGACACTCACAAAAACCAGGAGGAAGTCATCATTTCCTTCACTTAGAAAAATCCAGGCTGAAAAGTGGGATGCTGAAGACCCAGGAAGGAAGGGAGGAGGACTGCCAGCAAAGCAGGTGACCTTTGCAGGGAGCTCGGGGCCCATCCTGTACACGGTGAAGGGCTGCAGCAGAGCTTTACGGTGGCGGCCACCAGCAGAGCTGTCCTGGCCCCCAGGAGCCTTGTGCATCCTATTCAGAGGGCGGGTGGGCAGTGGGGAGTGCGGTAGAGAAGTGAGCCGGAAGTGCCTATAATTTCCCTCTGGCAACTCTCCGCTAGCGACAGCTGCAGTAAAGCCATGGGCAAGAACACTGGGGTGGGGTCACACCACCTGGGTTCGAATCCTGGCCCTGCCACTGATGACTTTCAATGACCTTGGGAGAGTCCACTGTCTGGATGTGGAGGTGTGCCGCCCGCTTCCCCGTCAGGAACGGACTCGCTGCTCCGCTAAGAGGAGTGTGGAGAGCTGACAGCCTCTGGCTCGGGGCAGGGTCCACGTCAGCCGCCAGCTGCGGTCACGCTACTCTGGGGCAGCCCCGGCCGGTGACCACGCATGGCGCTGGTGCCCGGGTCTACGCGTTTCCCTTACAAGGGGCTGTCCTCTAGCGGGCAGGCTTTGCCTCACCCTCCTCAGGCCAGCGAGAGTCTGTGGGCTGTGCACTGCGGCCTGACCCCCCCTGAGCAGCTCTCTTTCCTTCTAGCTCGTTCACAGCACTTTCTCCACCACAAAGCTTCTCTGCTCCGAACTCCATCTTAGCAACTGCTTCCCAGAAAACCCAACTGGTGCCATGGCCCTGTGCCTCAGTTTCCTCATCTGTAAATAGAGCAGAATGACTTTAAAAACTGACTTACTGAGGTTACCAGGATGGATGAGATAATCTGTAAAACCCTTGGGACGTCCCAGCCACGTCAGCATAATGAGGACTGCAAAGGTCACGGTTATACGATTTTCTCTAAATGAAGAGCTCCAGTGGACCTTCCTCCCATGTCTTTCAGCACTGACTGCTCGGGCACGTCCTAGCACCCATGCCTTTGGCCCTGAGAGCAGAGCCTGCTCTTCTGTTAGGAAGATTTCTGCCTTTTGAGGTTTTCCTCACACAGAGGCTTTCGAATGGTGGTCACTCGCTCACAGTCAGGATGATTAATTAGCCAGTGGAGGAGGCCTCCCGGTCCTCACTGACCGAGCCTAGGAATCTAGAACAAAGACCTGAATGCCCTGGAGGGGTCCACACCCTGGGCTTCTAGAACACAAGCCAGGAGTTCCAGAGCAGGCTGTGGAGCACAATGAGCTATTCCTTTTGCTGGTATTCAACAGGGGTTACTATTAGCTTTCAGGCAAACGGGTCTCGGAGACTGTGGGGTGATCTCGTTAGAAAGGGTTGGAGTTGCATAACTGCTCTGAGCCTTGATGTAGAAAATCATGTGTTATGAGCCAGTCTTGTTGTCAACAAGGACCCAGAGACAGCAACAACCATTGTCTGACAGTAAAATCTCTTCTCCTCAGACACTGCCAGCCACAGGGCAGTGGTCACAGCCATGGTCACAGAGAAAGAAGCCCAAGACCCTGATGACAGCCTCTCACGGACTGTACCACACGGTGGGTGTGGGTGGAACTTATGCTTTCCTTTCCTCCTTTTGTCTGTCTTTCTCTCCTCTTCCACTTCATCCCCCGCCCCACCCCCAGTCCTTTGCTTTCCTTCTTCTTCCCCAACTTCCCTTCATTTACACATTCAAGAAGCTTCACTGAGCCCTTGCTAGGTTCTGGAGTTACACAGAGAAATAAGTTATAGTTTCTTGTCTAAGAAATATCAGACAAAAAAATAAAGTAACGTGATTTGGAGCAATTACGGAAGATCTCACACAAGTGTTAACTTGTAGGTTGGGCTTTGAAGAACAATCAGGAGCCTTCAGAGAAGACTGGAGTGGAGCGATGGTGGGGGAGGGTGCGGAGGTGCGAAGTGAACAGCACATGTGGAATCAGCATCACAGCTTCAAAACAGTGTCACCCAATGCAGGACAAGAGCTCAGTGACCCAGCAGCCCCTGTGGAGCACATCCTGATGCTTCAGAGCAGTTGTCAAGCGACATGGAATCCATGTCATGTCTGGAAGTTTTGCAAAGAACAAACTATTCTTTATAAACAATAATCTGCACTATTTCCAACTGGGCAGGACTAGAGCCTAGAGCCTGATGGAGTCCCTCTTAGACACCTGAAAGCTGTATTTGCATGTCTTGGTTTACTTGGACTTATAAGTGTAATCTCTCTAAAAAGAATGAGGTCCTCGAGAGTCAAGTGGCTTCTCTGTCCTTGTTTCTTCTTTAAATAGATATATGCATTTGAACCCCGGAACAGTCACTGATTTGTGTGTAACTCAAGAAAATAATGGAAATGTGGTCAAATGGGCCAAAAATTAGGGAAATCTAAAACAAAACAAGAAAACGAGAAACACCAAGAACTAAAATTGAGGTAGGCTATTTCCTTAAAAATATACACAGCTACTGTCACTAGTGACATTTCAGGGAACTTGTGCTCTGATCCACGTCTTTGGTAGTGGCTCAAGCTGCCCACAGCTAAATCATTCTCTCACTCTCATTTGCCGGGTGCCTTGGCCCTAATAAGTCACACTCTACTTATCACCGTGCTCTTACATTATGTTTCACTTTCCTGCTTTCTAAATTTTTCAGCTCTTTCAGGTTTTACAAATTACTAAATTGGTATAGAATTTTTATTGAGCATATTAAGTGAATTGATGGTTATGGGTTAAGTGTTAAATCTTTTAATTCATGGTTCATTCCAGGCCATCACCACACACACAGTCTTTTCCTTCTGTCTTTGCACCATTGCATATCTGTTCTTCGGCAGAATTCTTATCACTGTGCACACTGCTTTATCTATTTCTAACTCACCAAGGTTAATATGGTGCTAGGGTCTTGAAGTGGAGGGAGGTTTTTTATACTGTGTTGGAAGAGGTCCTTTGAGAGAGTAGAGAGTCTTTACTGTCCCTCCTTCCGGATTCTTGGAGAAAACATTGAAAATATCTGCCCCACCTAGACCCATTGGTAACCACTCAATAAGGTGATCTTTTCAGGGAGACAAATGCTTTCTTGAATGTTGCTGCTATAACTCCCAACATTTGTTGCATTGACCTATATCTGGACTCTTCCCCAGAACCTATTGAGGAAGAAGAAATACATTCCCCATCATATCTAGTACAGCCCCTTTCTCATGTCCTCTATGCATCTCTCTCTCCCCGCCCCCACTCACTTGCTCATCTTTTTTCTACACACACACACACACACACACACACTGTCTTTCCCCACCCTCTATATTCACGATAATGCCTCCTTGCTTCTAGAGGAAAAAATATCAAAAGCATTTGCACCCAGAAAACCTGTCTCCTGAACACTTGAACAGAGTGATGTATCTGTCTCAAAACATTGGTTGGGAAGCAAGGCTGTAGAAGTTTTCTAGGTTTGCAGGACAGGGAGTTTTATCTCCCCTGCTAGATGCTGAGTTCAGATGCTCAACAAGCAGAGAGGTGGAATAATTGGTATTTTTAAAGGAATGTCCACCAAAGGAGGCTGCTGGTCATCCCACCTAGAAGGCAGAAATAGGAAATACTAGACAACTAACCCTAATGGCCAGCTCACTAGGTGTGTGACCTTGCGCAAGTTACCTAACTTTTCCCGGACCGAATTTATAAAATGGGACGATAATCATATAATCTTCATCATGGAACCATTATGAGAATGAAATGGAAAGAAAAATACACCCAGCCCTTGTAGAGTGTTTGGAGTGTTTGGAGTATAGTCAATGTTCCCTAAGTGTTTGATATTATTTTTGTTTGCTAGCTTGACAAAAAATTGAAAAGTTTGTAGTCACAGGAAAAATAGAATTCTAACATATGTCCCTACAATGTATACTGCAGAACTGCTGTTCTTTTGACAATTCTGTAATATTTCCAGGTGTAGTTTTATTTGCCCCTATGAGCTATTGGGGTTTGGGCTTGAGGGGGTAAGGGGACTCGTTCTCTTGGTTTCCCATTTAGTACAGCATGAATGGCCCAAAGATCGTGTTCGCTTTAATGTATCATGCAATCTGTTTTGTGTTTTATTTTTTCACAAAATGAAATGTTAATGCTTGAAAGATCATTTACATATGGCCTACTAGTTATTTAAGAAAACAGCAATTAAACATGTTGAGATAATTAACAGTGTGCATACGATTAACAATGCTTTTTAGATGCTAGACATTAATGGAGTAGATGCCAAATAAATGTAATCCCACACTTCAGTTAGGATTTCTTCATTAATTATATTAATTTACACATTTAAAACAACAATCACATTCATTCAAACACAAAGAGTATTTTAGAAGTTGAAATAATCAAGGGGGGGGGTCTCTGCTCTGAGGACATAATGCAATGGATTAACCATATTTTCTGTCTCCACCAGAGGACAGAGTAATTAAGGACAAGAAATAACCTGCCACACTGCAGGGCTGGCCACAATGGACTCATCCAAGCTTTTCGTAAGCATAATTTGTTTTTGAGCTAACTCGCCTGCTGGTATCGAACAAAATGGAATTGTTCTGTGGCTGTGATTCATGTGCCCTTCTGTGGATCTGAGTCCCTCATTGACCCCTCAATACAATGTGGATTTTAAATGAAACACGTGGAAATATCAGGTGAGCACCCTCCCAGAGCAGTCCCTTGGCTGTCTGGACTTGGGGTCACAGACCTCACAGGTTAGGGTGACTCATATCTACTCAACTGCACAGCATCATTTCACAATCCCTGGACTGCCCCCAAGATCATCACAGTCTACTCCTGAGGGTGGTGACCCAAACACCATTCCAGCTGAGCATCTGAGGACATATGTCCCTTCAGCGTCTGTGGAGCCCTGGCACAGGCAAGAGTCCCACTGAGGGGCAGTGTGACCCAGGGTAAAGGTTGGACAGGTTGGTTCCACCACTTACTAACTGGGTGGTCTTGGACAAGATAACATGCCTAGATGTTCTTATACTTGTAAAATGGGGATAGTGTATTACTATCTACTTCATGGGATAATTTTGAAGACTGAAATGAGATAATCCCTTGAATGCTAATTCCTTCCACTTGTTTTGAATGTGTTTAAGCCTTCAGTATTCCGGCAGTTGCAGCAGGGTTCATTTAACTTGGAGGAGAGGGAGGAAGAAAGAAAAAAATGAAGGAAGGAGTGAAGGAAGGAAGAGAAAAGGGAGGGAGGGCAAGGGGGGCAGGGAAGGGGAATTCAGATTCCTCACCTGACTATCTCATGGACCTACAGTCAAGAAGAGAGGCTCTGGCTGTGTAGATAAAGGTCAGACCATAAAGATAAGGGGCAGCATAAGGGAGGTGACTAGTTCAAGTGATGATTGGAATCTGGGTTTGATTCCCAGAGCATTGTCATGGAAAAGGGCTTATGACAGGGAAGGAAAATTGGCATTGATTGAGCATCTATATCAAACTTGACCTTGTGTTTGACATTTTGCTCACTCTTTTCACACAGTTGGTGAGTTTCAGGCTCTAATTTGAACCCACGTCTCTATCTCCATCTCTGATTTCAGAGCCCTGGCGATCAAGACCTTGAGGTTCCTGCCTAGTCTGCTTCTGCCTGTTGGGTCTGCTTGTGTCCTGCAACTTGGACTCTCCATTTGGCAGTTGTCAGCTCCCTCCACGACACGAGAACCCACACGTGCCTGGGTACCCTCATATCACAGGCCCTAGAGAGGAGCTGTCAGATTGCTCATCCTGGGTGAGATGAAAAGCGACCCCACACAGACCTGCACATGACAGACCCCCAGACCCATGGCAGTGCAATCATTTCCTCTTTACAGCATGCTCCTCTGTCAAAAACACAGCTGGGTTTGGGGTCTCTCTGTGCATTGAAAGTACTTCTGGGTCCTGACTCTTCACAAAGGATAATAACTTGAGCTTCTGGATTCAAAACAAGTTTGTTGTTGTTGTTGTTTTGTTTGGTTTGTTTTTGTTTTTGTTTTTTTACAAAATCTAGATCTAAAAAAAGAAGCAAGATCTCAAGTATTTTTGTGTTTCCAGGCCTTTGTCCTACTTCTTCCCTGTGCCTGCCCAGTGCCCTCCTGCACCTTCTCCTCCCTCTAACCTGAGAAATTATTATGGATTATTCAACATTATCCCAATAATCAACTCCTCCAGGAAGCCTTTCCTGATTACACTTCTTCTGCCAAATGTGGTTACCTGTCTTTCTTTCTGGGACATCCATTATCATCATCACACTGAGCATTAAGTATCTCTTTGAGCCTCTGTACCCCTTAGTATACCAAATCCCTCCAGGCATACTCTATGGCTTAATTCCCTAATGCCTAATAGCGAGAACTAAACAGGTTCACCCCCAAAACGGTTACACTCAACTGGATTAATTAATCTGATCAAGATGTTGAGGCCCCGTGGAATCCCAATGGCTTTAGCAATTCAGACAAGAAATTGTTGGAGGACTCCCAGCATGTGCTCATTAGGATGGGCACCGATGAAACTCATTAGCATGGCCCAGCCACATTCCCGGGAAAAGGAATGAGGTTTATTTAGAGCAGGCAGTTTAATCCATGTCCCATCACTAAGTGTATCTGCAGCTACAGGGATGGGAAGGAAGGTCAGCAATTATTCCGTAATTTGATCAATGCGAGAGCTCATCTCAGCAATTCAAACCCAAGAAACCACCTGTTCATCAACCCCTTTCTTGGGTTCTCATTACAGTTCAGTCTGAAAGTGAAGTTTTCCCTTTTTTCCTGTTTTCTGCTCCTTGGCATTATACTCTGCTGTGAAACAGCATTTCTCAAATCCCCATGTGTGTGAGAATCACCTGGGGATGTTAAAATACTGATTTGCATTCAGGAAGTCGGGGGTGGGGCCTGCGATTCACAAATTCCAGCAAGCTCCCAGGTGAGGTGCTGTTGCCGCTGGCCCTTGGAGCACACCTTGACTAGCAAGGAATTAGAGATGGTATTCTCAGCCTCAGCCATATGTTCGAATCCCCTGTGGAGTTCTTTAAACATATTATTCCCAAGCCCCACCTCACGCCATTTCAATCAAAATATGGATGAGGCCTAGGCATGGTGTTTTGTGAAAATCGCTGGAGATTCCAATGGGCAGCCAAGGTTGAGAAGTGTTGGCCTAGACCATAAAGTATTCTCAAAATGTAGTCACCAGAACAGAAGCTTTGGCATCACCTGGGACCTTGTCATGAATGCAAATGCTCAGTGAATAGATACGCAAATTGTGGTATGTGCGATGAATGGAATACTATACAGCAATAAAAAAGAATGGACTACTGATACATGCTACGGCATGGATGCACCTCGAAAAGATTATGCTAAGTAAAAGGAAGGTAGATGCAAAATATCATATAGTATGTGATGCCAGAATAGGCCAATTTATAGACAGAAGGTAGATTAATGGTTACCAGGGGCTGGGTGTGGGAACTTGGAATGACTGCAGACAGACAGAAAGGATCTTCACAGGGGAATGGAAATGTTCCCAAACTAGACTGCATTGATGGTTGTGTAAGTAGGTAAAGTTTTTAAAAAAATCATTGAATTGTATACTTTAAAGGGTTGGATTTTATAGTAGATAAAGTGTATCTCAATGAAAAATAATGTAAATTCTCCGGCCACACTCAGATCTCCTAAATCTAAAGTGGGGCCCAGCAATGTGTGTTTATGAAGCCCTGCAGGGGACTCTGAGGTGCACTCGCTTTGTGGAACTCCGCATCTGGGGTGGGAAGGTCTGAGAGGTGCCTGCTGCTGGGGTAGGGACCTGGGTAGGCATTTTCGTGTAGAATCACCAGAAAACTGCTGTGAGTAATTGCAAAATGAAAGCAAAATAGCATTCCAGAAACTGGGGAGTAAAAAACTCTTAGTAATTGGAGGAAAAAGCTTGTAGTCCACATTTCAATCGTCACTCTTGATGTTTGTGTGAACCTGGAAAAATTATTTGCTTTCTCTCAGCCCCAGTAGCCTAATCTGTAATGGGAATAAAACCATATGCCTTTCAGGCTTGCTGTGTAGATAAAATTAGGGGACAAACGTGGAAGCTCCTAGCAGTAATGGACTCGTATTAGGCACTTGCACAGCACACATTGAGGGGAATTACAGATACGGGTCTAGCTCTCCCTCACATAAACTGCTGTAATTTAGTCTCTTCTAAGAAGCCCATCCTGGAATTTTCTGCTGTATTGGGGAAGCTTTCTGCTGCTATATTTAGAAGATTATTATTCCTGCAAATGCTATATTCTTCTGGATCTGTCCTTGCCTCTGGGGTTTTATTTAAGGCTGCTTATTTCCAAAGTTATACGTATCTGCTAAGTTGGGAAAAGCTTCAGACAATGCCCTGGATTCAGTTTCATTCTCTTTGTTATCACAAGAGCAAAACCAGTGTTTTTACTGGAGAAACTGCCATCCCTGAAAGGGGGCTCCTGTCCTTATCTTGGAACCAAGGAATCCCTTTTTAAACTCAGTCCAGTGAGTAGACTAAACGAACACATGCAAGTTCCCCAAAGCCATCGATGAGGTATGTGCTAAGGGAATTTGAGTTCAGCCCCAGTGAAATAACAAGAAGCAAACAAAATCAGCCTTTAGTGGAATATATTTTAGGTTGACATATAGCACTTTATAGCAATTGAGCTCAAAGTGAAGATGCAATCAACTAATCATTGGTAATTCAGATGTGAATCAAGCTAATTTTAAGACAAACAGCTCTTCACATGGTTCCATTGAGTTGCAGGCATAGGTGTTTACGATGAGTAGCATTTGCACCCAGGGAAAAAGCCATAGAGCTGTATCAGGGGGCAGTGAGACAAGAAAGTGATGTTAACTTCTCGGTCATCTTTTTGTGCCCCTGCCCACCCTTGGCCAGCCCACCAAAAGACAGAGCCACTTTCCTCTTCCCTGAAGCTCTTTCATGTCCTTGAAAGGCATTCATTTCCATTGGCTTTGTCTTCTAGTTGCTCAGTTAATGTACTGTGATTCAAATGGAAAAAAGGCTGCATCCCAGCCAATGTATTAATGATTTGTCTGCGATCTACATTCCATTATAAACTTCTCTAAGGCAGTGTCTGTGTCCTACCCGGAGAATGCTGCACACTGCAGTGGAGCATTATGCATTTAACATGCTCTGTTAGCAGTTAATATTCACACTGCTCCTGTGAGGTGAGCATATTATCTAGAGTTTATCAGGAAGAACATGGTAGAATTGAGGCATGGATCCCTGCATTTCAAATGCCAAAGCCCACACCCTACATTTGTGTCCTCTTTAACTCGTCCAGTATTTGTATCTAGAAATAGGCAGCAGGTTTGCTTTATTGGAACTTCACCTACCAATGAATCCTCAATTTCTGGGTTGTCTGAGACAATAGAGGTTTATAATCCTAGCAGGTCCATGCAGTGACAAGAGAGAGAGTCTACACTCCCTGCTTGCTGTTTTCTGCAGCAGCCCAGATTGTTTGAGTCAAATCCATCTCTGCCGAGACCTCTGAGTCCAGTTCTGCCCATAAGCTCTTTAAACAGCTTGCTCATCCTGTCTATAACAGTAAAAATCCCTGGTACAACAAGCCAGGAATTGCTTGAAATTCCAATTAAGCCAAGTTTTACCAAAGTCTTTTCCATTATCTCAGTAAGCTGCTTTCTACATTAAAAGGCTCCTCTTAATTAATTCTTCTTGCTGGTCTGTGGACATGCAATGCTTTATTATGACCTGCGAATTCAAAAGCAAGAAAATAACGTGTACATAAGCAGTACGATGAGGTCTCGCCATCAAATCAGAGCAGCATCACATTGCCCTGTTGCTGGTCATAGCTAACTGCTTCTCACATCAAAGAAGAAAGCACTGCTCAACAGAGGGCTGGAGACGGCTCAGTAAAGGGCTCTCTGGTATCTTTGGTACGAATAATGGCATCTCTGGAGGCTGCTTTTACAGCTCTGTCACATCCTCTTCTGGACAGGAAACTGAGGAAGGAGGAGGAAGACTCTATTTCCCACATTTCTTGCCCAGCAGTGAATACATATGAGGGGTTTGTTGTATGAATAAATGTGTGGTGGTGACACTTTTTGCATGCGGGTGGTGGATTGCTGGCTTCTGACATTCTACCATCAAATATCTTTCTGCAGAGTGTTCCATCATGTAGAGTCCACCCTGCTGAGGTTGACTTCTTTTCTTGTGTTGGTTCTGCTCTGCCAGTCTCCCAGCTACCAAAAGGCCCTAGTTTCAGAGTCTTGATCTGTCTCCAAGACAATCTGCAATAAAGATATTGAGGCAGTGGTCTCCTGTCCAGCCTACCCTGGTCTTGTTCAATGCCAGGTTAGAGGCTGAGAAAATGGAGTTACCTCAACTGCTGGGCATATGACACTTTACCTGGTTCCCTGTGGACGTGGTGTTTCTATGACCCTATGACGTTGGTTTGTTTCTCTTTTCTCTGCTGAGTTCATCTAAACACGGTTTTATTTATTTATATATTTATTTTTTCAACCACATTCCCCAGGACCTACTGCCCATTCCTGGGTTGAGATAAATCTTTCTCATGCTTTGCAATGTTTCCCTTTCATGCAATTGTTGCTCCAATGTTAGCTTTGCTGAGACATTAGCTCTCTGTGTAAGAGCCAAGGTCTCTCTGACTTACACACTTTCTCTGGGCAGAGAAGTCAAAGCAGGCAGTTGTGAATTTTGGAGACCAGAGGTCTGGCTGCAGGTGGTGCCAGCAGTGTCAAAAAATTATGATAATACTACAGGAGGTGAAAGAGGAGTTTCAATTCAGTCTGACAACAGGTTTATATTTTAATAATGCTAGGACAACGCTTCAATAAAATTGACACCATGGCCACAAATGAGTGACACCATGAAATATGTTTAAAGTAGGACATTGAGCTATGAGAGGCAGGGTCTTTACCCTCAGCGTTTTGTCACCCACAGAGCATTATGAGCAGCAACTGCATACACGCATGAGTCTTGTTAGAGTCACATCTATTCTCCAGTGTGCAGAATGACAACGTTGGTTTCCATGAAGAAGACATTCTGAAGGTATTTCTAATTGCTTTCACTGAAAGGCATAAAAAGAAACGACTCTAGCAGATAAGATGAGATGGCTTCTGGGAATAATATCTGCCTCAAGATTATGCTTGATTTATGGTTTTGCATTACTGAATTCTAGGGTTCTTCTTTCTACCTCTGTCTGAAAGCCATTTCTTTATCTCCACCCCCACTGATATATGGTTTAAGTTCAAGCATGAGCCTTTTCTCATAAGGGCTATCACAGCAGCCTCTTGTCTCACCCACTGCCCTACCAACTCTGTAAAGCACTTGGAATTATCTTTCTAAAATACAAACTGACCATGCCAGCCCCCTAAAGGAACTCCCACCATGGCCCCCCACATCCCCGAGTCATGCTGCTGTGAAGGTTAATGCAATGCCCCTCAGCACAAGGCGTCCCCACGCTGCTGCCGGGACACTGCTGCCCCAGCCCTTCTCCCTCACTGGTTTATCTCCTCCTCTAGTCTGTGGCTCTTTTTCTTAATGTGTATTGGCTTCCTTGGCATCTCCGTGGTTTATGACTCCCAAAATGTTTTCAATGAGCTCATTTATTGCACCATTATTTATGTAGACTTGCGTTAGGGCAGGTAATGTTCTGGGTACTGAAGACACAGCCATGAACCAGAGCACTAACTGCCCTCGTGGAGCTCACGTAGCCCACAAAGGAAGGCACGTTCACGGAAGGTGGCAGGAAGGGCTCCCAAAGCACAGAACTGAAGAGGCGAGGGAATAAGTCCTACAGATATCTGATGAT
This sequence comes from Eulemur rufifrons, assembly GCF_041146395.1. Classification (NCBI taxonomy): domain Eukaryota; kingdom Metazoa; phylum Chordata; class Mammalia; order Primates; family Lemuridae; genus Eulemur; species Eulemur rufifrons. The sequence continues at coordinate 11,843,130 of NC_091010.1, forward strand.
TCGGGAAATACTAAGGGACCAGTGTGGCCGGAGGAGGGAGATAATGGAGAGAGAGAGTTGCTGTAAGGTCAGACAGGAGCACAGGAGGCCTGTGGCCAAATATAAGGAGTTTTGATTTTATTCTCTATAAGACAATTATTGGAGGACTTTAAACAAGGAAATCACATGACGCTACTTGGGTTTTCCAAGGATTGTGTAGGCTGCTCTACGAACAAGCAGACCACAGGAGGGCAAGGGCGGAACATGTGCTAAGCTATTGAATTCCAGGTATGGTTTGAAGGTCACTCTCACTGGATTTTCTTATAGACTGGATGAGTAGTACAGAGAAACAAGGAAGGATGGCTCCAAAATTCTTCGCCTGCATAATTGCAATAGCAGGATGGCCAGTAACACAGATGGCGCATACTCAGCGAATAGCAAGGGGAGGAAATCAGTTACCTTCTCTCAGTGCTGCTGAATGGTCAAGTCCCCTCTTCACCTGCCTTGCTTCCCCAGCCCTGCCACCTCCTGGACTGCTCTAACTATGAGAACGTTACTCATTATCTACAGCTCAAATCTGGGTCCCGGAGCTTCCAGCTGTTGGCCCTAATCCCAGTCCAGCACAGAACTCATCTGAGACATGATCACTGTGTCCCTCCTGTGACTTCCCTTCAGACCAGGACTGGCATCCCAGCCACTCCCTTTCTACCCTTTGCTCACCTCAGACACTTACCTCTGCAAACTTGTGATTTGTCTGTATTCTCATTAAAACTGGTATTCAGGAGGAACAGAATCTACCAGGTGGAGTTGAAAAGAGAATTCTAGGAAGACTCACCTCCTATTCTAGAATCTTTACTATTTTTTCCTGCAGTCAAACATGACATCTTCTATGATCACATCTTATTCTCATTGCTGCCTGACCCTGCGCACGGTGTTGGCCAAGTCGCTCCTCGCACTGGGCCACGGCCGCAGCCTCCCAGCAGGTACGGCCCCTCTCGTCCATTCCAGGCTACGTCGAGTCCCGGCTTGCTCCCGAAGGCTTTGCATCAGATAAGAATGAGAACTGAACTCTCTGTCCCGGCCTAAGTCTCCCACACATTGCCTACCACCTGGCCACCATTGTGTCCTTTTTGTTTTTGTCACACACCTAACCACTGCATCCATACGGCTTGACACCTTACCATTCCCTTGGCCTCAAAACTTCCCCCTCAATACCTTCCATGATTGGTTTGGTCTTATCTGCCCCCTCAAAGAAGCACGCCTACCCTGACTACTTTGTCTGAAAGAGTACCCAGTTCCTCCCTACCTACACCTTCAAAGAACCCTTACCCCTTTGTAATTACCTAACTTACTAGTTTATTTATCTATTGGCTACCTCCTCACTGCAATGTAAACTCACTAGGGCGAGGAGTGCGTCTTGTTAAGCTCTGTGTCATCAGCATCCATAAGGCCTGGCACCTAGTAGGACGCTGTGACTACAGGTAAGTGGAGGATTATGAGTGTAATCGTAAAAGCCAAAGGCATAAAAAAAAGTGAAAATTCATCTATGTCTTCAAATAAATTGCTGATAAGATTTCTGTGCAAATCCTTCTGAAATTTTTCTTACAAAGATGCTTTTCTTACAAAGATAAAAATATACTGAATATGAAGATTTATAATTTTTTAAGATGTGGCATTAGATCGTGAACATCATTCCATAAGAGGAATATACTGGTAACAATATACTAGTAATCATCTATTTGTATTGATATATACATCATATTTGTGCATTATATATAATAACAAAATCTGATGGCACTCTTATTGGTTGCCTGGTACCATATGACATTTACATGTGATAATTTAAAGTACAGTTTGTTTTTAGATGGTTAATCTCCCTTCTCCAATTTTGGAGTATACAAACAATATTTCAGAAAACATATTTTAATAAATTTAAGCACCCATTTCTAATTCTTTATCTAGCACATATACCTAAAAGTAGGTTAGCGGGATTACTTTTACTTGTCTTTTACTTGTTAATTTGAAAGAGGTTTTTTTTTTTAATTTTAAGATTAAAGACAGATTTTTTGCCTGATTTATATGTTGTCTTTAGTTTTCTGCTTACACTTGTAATTAATTTATAGTGAGTTTCTTCCTATAAAACTTTTCAATTGTTATTTTGTAAAATCTGTTAATGATTTTCTTCATGGATTCTGTATTTCATGCCATTCTTAGAAAGTTTTCACCACCTAATAATTAACATATATTTGCCATCACTTAATTTTATTCATGCTTTTATTTATCATGTTAACTCTATGATTCTAAAACTATTGTGTATATTGTGGAGTGAGCACCTAAATCATGGTTTTCTCTACTGGTGTACTCATTGCTTAATTTTAAAAATAAGAAAAATTTTCCCCTGTGATTAAAAAATATTTACCATATATATTATCTAGATATCTTGTTGACTATCTTTGGGGTTCCCTTTATTACTTGTCATTATATTTTCCTATATTTGTTACTATATATTTTATTATTTAATGGTCCAGAAGATTTGCATCAGTTTTATTCCAGTTTTATGTAGTTGCTTGAAAAGTTTGCATTGATTTCTTATACTTTGACAGCTTAAATAGCATTGGATAAAATTCTTTCGAAGAATGACCTGGCTTAAACATTTATTTTCAATTAAGTTCTTTGATAATTTTTATCATTTTCTACCACAGTTAATGATCTATTTGCCTCTTCTAAATTTTCTGAATGAATTTAGGGAATTTATATTTTTCTAGAATATCATTCATTTACCATGAATTGTATGTTATGAATCTTGTAATAACATATTGAGTTCTATTGTAATTATTTCATTCATTCTTATATCTGTGCATGTATCCTACTTTACATGTATAATGTTACACATTTTTATTTTTATTTTTGTCATCTTCTAGTACTTCCAGAGAGGTATCCATATTATTTTTCTTTTCTAGGAATCAGTCTTGGATTTCTCAATTTTATTGCATCTTATTCTAATTCATTAATTTTTGTTCTTATTTTCATTATGTTTCCTATGACTGTTCTAGGAATTTTTTTTTTTTTTTTTTTTTTTTTTTGAGACAGAGTCCCGCTCTGTTGCCTGGGCTAGAGTGAGTGCCATGGCATCAGCTTAGCTCACAGCAACCTCAAACTCCCGGGCTTAAGTGATCCTCATGCCTCAGCCTCCCGAGTAGCTGGGACTACAGGCATGCACCACCATGCCCAGCTAATTTTTTCTGTATATATTTTTTTAGTTTGCCAGATAATTTCTTTCTATTTTTAGTAGAGATGGGGTCTCGCTGTTGCTCAGGCTGGTCTCGAACTCCTGACCTCAGGTGATCCACCCGCCTCGGCCTCCCAGAGTGCTAGGATTACAGGCATGAGCCACCGCGCCCGGCCTCTAGGAAATTTTTGTTCTTTTTTTTGTTCCTAGAATTAAAAGTTTGGTCATTAGTTTCTTCTTATTTAATAGTAAATTAAAAAGCATGTAAATTTTTTATTATAGCTTTGTGTGAGATAATCTTTGAATTATAGGGATAGTTTGATACTAATTACATTTGAAAGAATAATGGTAATTTTGTTCTCTGCTTCAATCAAAATTAAAAATTAAAACAAATATTTTGAGCTCTTTGTGTAATTCTTTCTTATTTAGTTTTAGATACATTAATCATTTTATAATTATAATTATTAAGTGATTATTGTATCAAAGGATGTTATTTTAGTATTAAGTACTTGTTTTGCATTATAATTAGTCAACTATGACTTACAGAATTTCTACACTTGAAGTTAGTAAGAGTCTCTCTTTTTAAGTATTGGTTATGATTTTTCTGTGTAAATATTCTGTTGGCATCACAAAAAGTGTATATTCTATCAATGTATATTTTATATACATCTATCAATGAAATATTAATTAGTGAAGTCTTCCATATGATTTTTAAAACTTGTTATCTTCTCAATGTGTCAAAGACTGAAATTTGTGTTTTGGATTCTCACTGTACTTATGATATTAATTTCTCCTTAGGCTTCTAAAATTTTTTCTTTATGCTATTCAATGATTTATTATTCAGTTCATGAGTGTTATATTTTCATTGTGGATTGTTCCTTTTAAAATATAAATACACTCAGCATATTTTTATGATTTTTCCCTTGCATTCTCTTTTACCTGATGTTAACTTTTGCTGCATCTGCTCTGCCTTTTCGTTTGACTAATCTACTGCTACTCTTCCCTTCTGTATTCTCTGTTTTAGGCCTGTCTGCAAATAGCTTACATTCTAGTGTGCTTCTGTGTTTTGACCCTATGTGAGACATCACCCTTTAATAATCTGCATTATTTTTGCAGCTGAACTAGCTTGACTTACTGTATTTCTCTTATAATCCCTTGCTTTGCCTTTTCTTTTTCTTTTTTTTTCTTTTCATTCTTGATTTTTTTTTTCCTCTAGGTGATTTTGAAGTTGTAACTTTCATGGGTAAATTAAAAACTCTGCTGAGGAATTTCATTCAATTAAATAAAAATCAATTTTACCCAGTCGGTGAGTCAATGCCGTGGGGTGGGAACATGCAAATGACCTGGGTCCTTCCCTCCTGGAGCCCCTTTAATATCAGCCACAGTCACTACAAATGCTCCTTGCAGTACCAAAGGGATGATGGCCTCCAGCTCGGCTGCACCTTTCTGTCTTTCTTCTGCCCAATCTATTTTGTCTTGTGTGCCAGGTGATGTAGATTCATTTATTTTTTTAACCTGATATTAAAAAATTAAACCTATACAAAAAGTTTTAAGAATAGAACAATGGGCTGGGCGTGGTGGCTCACGCCTGTAATCCTAGCACTCTGGGAGGCCGAGGTGGGCGGATCATTTGAGCTCAGGAGTTCGAGACCAGCCTGAGCAAGAGCGAGACCCCATCTCTACTAAAAATAGAAAGAAATTATATGGACAGCTAAAAATATATAGAGAAAAAATTAGCCGGGCATGGTGGTGCATGCCTGTAGTCCCAGCTACTCGGGAGGCTGAGACAGGAGGATCCCTTGAGCCCGGGAGTTTGAGGTTGCTGTGAGCTAGGCTGACGCCACGGCACTCACTCTAGCCTGGGCAACAGAGTGAGACTCTGTCTCAAAAAAAAAAAAAAAAAAAAAAAAGAATAGAACAATGGACATCCACACACTCTTTATGTAGATTGCCCTAATGGTAACATTTTCTACATTAGCTCTGTGTGTGCGTGTGTGTGTGTGTGTAATCACTTGATAATAAGTGATAATTATAATGACCTTTCATCTCTAAATCCTTTGCCCAAGTTTCTCAAGAACAAAGATATTCTTTTCTATAGCCACAGTACAATTATCAAATAGTGGAAATTTCTTATTGATAGATTTGTTATCTAATACATGGTCAATATCTGAATGTTGCTAAGTATCCTAACAATGTGCTTTAGAGAAAAAGAAAATATTCTTTTCTTCTAGTGGGCACCATCTTAGTCAACTGAACAAAGCTAACATCATCAATGTTGGGACAAAACCATATCAAGTATCTCTTGATATGATGCAACATCACTTCAGTGATATCCTGCCCAAAATGCATAACCTGAATTTAATCATAAGGAAGCATCAGACAAACCCAAATTGAGCGAAAGTCTACAAAATAACTGGCCCATAATCTTCAACAATATCAAGGTTAGGAAACACAAAGGAAGAATGAGGCACTAATCTAGATTAAAGAATATTTAAAAGAAATGACAATTGAGTGAGTGCAAAGCATAGCCCTGGATGAGGTGGGAGTGAAATAGCTCTAAAGCAGAGGTTGGCAAACTATTTCTGTAAAGAGCCAGATAGTAAATATTTTAGCCTTTCTGGACCATATGGTCTGCGTTGCAACTTCTCAACACCGTGGCTATGGTGTGAAAGCAGCCATAGACAACATGTAAACAAATGGGCTTGGTTTTGTTCCAATAAAACCTTACTTATGAAAACAGATGGAAGGTGGGCTGCAGTTTGCAGACCTCTGTTCTAAAGAGCATCATTGAGACAATTGACAAAATGTGAATATGAACTGAGGATTAGGTAAGGTTTTTATTTTATTTTATCAGTGTTAAATTTACTAATATTGATAACTGTATGATAATCATGCAAGATAACATCCTTCTTAGGAGATTATACACACACACATGCACACAGACACACATAACATATACACAGAGAGATAGAGGGAAAATCATAGATGGATAAATAGATGATAGATAATCTTACCTATATTTTTGTCTAATTTAATTTTTTTTTTTTTTTTTGCTGACCCAGGCTATTACCCAGGACCGCACCTTCAATTCAGTCTTCGTTAACTGGGAAGAGGTTCTCTTCTTTTTTTTCTCTTTCATAACTTTGATATTTTTGAAGAGTCAACCTGATTTACTGTAGACCATCCTTCAATTTGTGTTGTCTCATGATTGGATCCATGTGGTACCTTTTGGGTCGCACTGCTGTAGACACCATATCCTGCCATCCCACCGCATCCCATCAGGAGGCAATGATGCCAATTTATCCCATTGCTGGGAAGGTTAACATTGATCACTCAGTAAACATGGGATTTTCAGTTTTCTCCACTGTAAAGAAAACTTGGTTCATCATTCTTAATTTATTATTTCCAAATTGACTCAAACTAACTTCATAGTGAGATCTGACATCTTCCTCTGTTTATAGGAGCCATCGTCTTTTGCATTTTATACACTTACAGAAAAGAACCATCTGTATTGTATTGGTGACCTTCAAACTCAGTAGGTCCCGGTGAAATCTTTTTTAAGAGTCTGCATTTGTTTCTGCCACATTAAAAATTCTTTTCATTATATTTTCACATAACAGTGCAACATAGAAGCTGGGCATCCTAATCATGTGGGTGGGCCCCTTGCAGAGTCTCAGTGTGTTTTACACACTGACTGCCACACTAGAAAAAAATTTTTTTCCTTGGGGCCAATTGTGTTGTTACGAAAATAGTATAAAGACTTAGAAAACAAAACAATCCTTTGTAATTTAATGAAAGATTTGTTATTTTTTTATTTTCTGTGCTTGAGTTATATGCAATTAAATTGTCAATATTAATTGTAACAATAGCAACATCATCAAGTAAGATTTTAACAAACCAACTGCAGGTTTTTGCCCAGGGGGCCACCCATCATGTAGCGTGTATGCTACAGCATGGCAGCGTGAGTTGCCTGTGTACCACGTGGCTCCCAAGGTAAAGAGACGTGTGACAGTTATTAATACATATGCTTCATGAGGCCCTGGGCTCAAAACTAGCGTGAGTTAAATACAACTCACATGGCAGTCAATGTGTTAAGAACACACTCTTCTATTTAAAGATTATTGTGCAAATACCAAGTAACTACTACCGCTGGGTGTGAAGTGGTGGCTTTGATTCTTGGACCTTTCAGGGTTTCTATGATTTGCATTACTGTAGTTGGAAGTTTTATTAAAAGTTATACATTATAATAACCTAGATTTTAAAAAAATAAATATGGGCTTTAAGATATTGATGTACTAGCTACAAGGCTAATTAAAAAGTTAGAAAATAAAGAATACTAAGTTTAAGGCTTTGAATGTCTCAAATGATTTTTAGGACTGAAAAAGGTACAGGTTTGGTTATTAATGTGGTTATGAAAATGACTTCCTTTGCTTTAGCTGCACACCTCAGGGGGCACCGACCAGAACTTTCATTTGGACAGATCTCCTCAGGCACATCACTCGTCAGCTCTGCTTTCATGTGGGGCATCCTGGCACAATGACGGGCGTATGATGGGTTATGTGTGAAATGAATAAACGAGTAAGTGAATGAAATGAGGAGAAAGAGTGGGTGTCTCAAATCTAGCAGAGCAATGAGATCAGTAGTGTGGACACAGCCTTTGTGAGGAATGAGAAAAGATGACAGCCCACCTGTGTTGGAAAACACCAGGCACCTTACAAAGCCAGTGAATTAAGAGAATTCCCAAGCTTGACACATCGGAGGTGAAATAGGAAATCATTTGGGCTTCCTCTGCCTTGATGGATGGGACTAGGTAGTACATTTTGGCTTTGAAAACAAATATACCCAGAAGAATAAAAGGGAGGTAACTGCTAGAAAAGAGTAAACTCAGAAGCCACTGTCCTCCCAATTATCTTCAGAAGAGAGAAAGATTTATTGAAGGATGTTTGTTCAGGATGATCAATGGTTTCCTGTCTGGCTCTGGGTGCCCAGCAGAAAATTTTCATTTTATATGGTGAGTGGAGAACACCGCTTTATCTCTCTTTTCAGAGGCTGCGCTTGACTGGAGGTGCAGAGAGCCAGCACACCCAGCATGGGCTCCTCCGTCACTATCTTCACAGAAAGGGATTCAATAAACTCACCTTCGGAAAATATCCAGCAGTGCATTTGCTTCTCGCAGGAAGTGTGGTTGGTCAGACCTCAAGGACTGGGACTGGTGGGTTGGATTTGGACGGAATCACAGTTGCTCGTCATGCCCTGAGATCTGAGGGGCAGAACCACTGTGGAGCATAAGTTAATGTGAGATGCCCACAGCTACTCAGCAACAGCAGGGGGACCACAGCTTTAAGCAGGAGCTGAGTTGTGAGACAGGGGGAGGGTTAAGTATGGCTCTTCCTTTTGCTTTCATTGGCCAGGCATCTACTGAGTGGCACTCATCCCAGAAGCTCTGCTCAGTCCCAAGATGCTGACGCCATTTTCTGCAGCCCACAGAGGCTCAACACAAGTTTGGGCAGCAACCCTCATTGAGGGTCTGGCAGGGACTTTTGGCAAGAACAGATGGTGGAAAATGGAAGAGAGTTTTCAGCAAAATGCTCTCTCATGGGAGTAGAGATTCTTACTCCCCAGGGAGCCTGCCCCCACTTCCCCATTCCTGTCTACTCTTCGGCTTAACTATCTGTTCATCAGAGACTCCACAGCCCTGCAAAACCTGCCCCGGGTAGCAATAACCATTCCCTATGTATGTGATTTGCTTCTAACTCAGTTTTCCATCTGAGTTAACAAGACCAAGTGAGGTGAAGCAATTTGACTTTGATTCCCAGTGAGCCTGTAACTGAGTCTACATTTAGAAGATAATTCACCACTCTCGTCACTGGGCTGCTCATGACAGCCACTATGTCCCTGAGCCTTTCAGCAGCACTTAAATATTATCTAGATTAATATTTGCTTAAGCACCAGATGGGTATTTGCCAGCCCGTACCATCTGGCAGGCCATGCTGAAGAGTCCCTCACCCCTCCTAAGCCAGGCACCATTAATCCTTCTATCAGTCAATCAAGCAATCAATCTACTTCTGCAAATTAAGAAAAGAAAATTTTGCAAAGTGCATGTTTGTCCCACAATCATTCCTGTTAGTATTCTTACCACTTAGGACCATATGACAGCTTTAAAAAAAAAAAAAGTCATGAAGAGGAAGGCACAAGAACCTTCAGAGAAACTTCCTTACTCATTGACTGAGATAGGCTATTTTCCAGCCTCTCATTCTGTTCTTTCTTCTTAAAATTCATTTCTTTTTTTAAAAAGCATCACAACTATCTATAATCTGATACATTAAAATAGTTTTCCCATTACTAATGAAGCCAATTTTTAGAACTAGAATTCAATTTGGCAGTTTTAATTATGGACATATTTCCAAATCTAATTAGGGTACCCAAGATATATTGGGCTGTGGCTTTATGTTATATTCCAAGAGGAAAAAATCTACTCTGAGTTGCCCAGATTGCTTGCTTAGCATTATGGTGATCCAGAGCATTGGGATGGTGAAGGGCATGGATAATTCAGACAGATGGGGACCCTGCCTTGAAGGACTTAGCGACAGGGAAAGACACAGGCATGGCTGCAGCCAAGCAGGGACTGAGGGTGGCAGGGTGCGGGTCACCGAGCATCGTGTGGGAAGAAAAGGATGGTAAATGTGTCAGAGCCTCCTGGAGGCTGGAAACCACAGGTGGGGGTGGCTGTGTGGGGAATTTGCTTTAAGCCCTCTCTCCCAATCCAACTCATTAGCAGGTATGGGTAGCACATGGCATATATGGACATTTCAGCTTCTTCTGCTTGTGTAGACCACACTATCTGACAGAGAATTTATTGGCTCACAAAGCAGAATTTATTGGGGAATAATAGATGGATCCAGCTTCCCATAAACAGGCAGTGCAGCTCCTGGGAAATGCCCAAGCAGAGGACTTATGTACAGGGGACAAGAAATGCAAAGCACTGAGCTCACTGCCTTTGTGGAATAAAGGCTTAATACATATTTCTTCAATGGATGGAGCAATGAGTGGATGGACGGAAACAAGTTTATTCCCTTTCCATATTCCGATTCCTGAAGGATTTGTGATTTGGAGACTGAGTGAGGATCTTAATTGAGCTTGCTACTCTGGCCAATCACCCCACGGCTGACAGTAGGTCAGAAATGTCAGACCAACCTAGCCAAGCACCCACTCACAACAAACTAGTGGGGAAAAATAGGGTGAAGGGGTCATAATTAACACTGGGCCAGAACACACTGTCTACCAGGTGTGCTTTCAAATTCATTCATGAAATAACGTGCCCAAAGACACCCTACTGGTGAAAGGCAGAGCCAGGATTTGAACCCAGGCAGTTTTTGCTCAGGGCCTAAATTCCCAACTCCTGTATTGCACTGCCTTTCCAGGTAGGATGGGCTCCTGAGAATCTGTCAACTGGAGAATGTGGGACTGACCCCAGTGGTAAAAACCATAGTCCTAATACCATAACCCAGTGGAGGCTGGTCCTGAGGAAGAACGTGAACTTGCTCATCCCCAGGCAACCAGTGACTCACAGTTAGATGGAGGTGGCATGTGGCTCAAGGCAGTCCACTCAGTTTAGCAAAACACCCCCTGCCAGAGAGGGGTCCTTCCAAGGACTTGCCCTAGGGAGAGTAACATGGCAGTGACTAGGAAGGTTAGGATCTCAGACAAGTAGGAAGAGCCAGAGAGCAAAGCAAGAAATGAGACAGGAGGACAAATATATTGCACTGCGGACCTGTAGTGGGCATTAGCGAAAGTCTACAATCTCCCGAGGATAAGCTGCCATCTGGGATTAGGGCAGTAAGACTAATCCAGTTGTCTGCAAATGGCCTGGCCGACTGAAACTTAGCCAGCTTTCCTCAGGGCCTGGATGGTCTGAGTAAGAAGGTTCCAGGCCTCAAGGACTCTGGGGGATGTGATTGCTGAGGTCAGAAGCCAGCACAAGTATGCAGAGGTAGGCACAACAGCAAGCCATCTGTCCCACGGAGGAGAGAACAGGTGGCAGGCAAGTGGTCCTGGCAATAGGCTGAGATGAAATCCAGTATCCAGAATGGCCATTCAAGCAGAGGATGAGCAGGCCATTGGCAGATGGGTGGCATCGGGTGTCCAGAGCACTATAGGTGGGCAACCAGATGGCGTCTGTTGATTATCAGAGGTATAAGGTGGGAATACAACTGGCAACAGTTGACTGTGGTCTATGTGAGGTCCAGGCAACTCATTAATGAGGCCAGAGACCAGCAGAAGCATAGCTGAACAGAGGAATGGCATCACATCCCAGGATTACTGGCATTCGGATAGCACTGTGGGATCGCACCAAGGACGAGTAGCCTTCACTATCCAAATTCTTTGCTATGCAAACTCTAGGATCAAATAGGATTGCCTAGGTAGTGATTCTTAAATCAGGAAACCAGTCTAATGGAGACTGGGTTCCCTGGAGTAGATTATTCTGAAACTGGAAGGCCTAGGAAGGACCTCGATTCTAGGCTAGTAAACATAATGCTGCCATAAAGACTACATGGCTTTTGCTTGTAGGGTCTCAGCCCCATGGGCAGGTCAGACAGGCTGTGATGTCCCAATCTGTGACATTACAGTGGTCAGTGTGGCCATGTAAGATTCTAGTTCCCTGCACAACTGTTCCCCATACCACAAAAAGTCCCACACAGCCTGAGATGGACCCACGCTGATGGACAGTAGTTACACATCTGACCAGGCGGCTTCTGTAAGGGCCCCACACAGTGGTCCAGGCCACAAGGCATTCTGGCCAGCACAAGCTCAGAGAAATCCTGACCTGTGAGGATGGCCAACCCAAGCCCTCAGGCCCCCAGTGGATTTTCTGGTCTTCTGATTTTGCTAAGTTTGCCACACTCAACAATAGAAGGAATCAAACCAGGAACCTCACCACCACTCCACCCCACAAACCTGCGCAATCTGTGCCTATGGGAACGTGGCCTCTGTTCCCCAATTGGCACTTGTCTCCCTTCTGGGAACTCTGTTTCTCTTGTTCCATCTAGCTTCAGCTAGTATTTCCTTCCAGGTATCGTTAAGCCAACCCTTGTCCTCTTCCTCCATGAAGCCAGCCACTGCTGAAATCTGAAGGATATATACATAGTGGCACCTAGCAAAGAGGAGGGGGAAGATTATTTCAGGCCGCAGGTGCTAACTCCCTGTAGGTGGAGGAGGGGGTGTGACTCATCAGAGAGCCATCAGAGAGCAGAAAGAGTGACAGGTGCCCATGGGACCAAGTGAAGCCAAAGAGTCCTAGCAGGAGCAAGGCGTGGCTGAGCCACAGGAAACCACACGGTTCGGGATGGGCTCTAGACTCACTGCACCCAGCCCTTGTTTTGTTTGCCTGTCATTGCCTACAGTCTACTGCCGGGGTTACAGGGAGGCTGCTTTCTCCTGTCCCATTTCTTGCTTGCTGCGCTCTGCGCTCTGCCTCTGCGCTCACCGCTCAGCGTCTCTTGCTCCTGCTCGGACTCTTTGGCTTCACTTGGTCCCATGGGCACCTGTCACTCTTTCTGCTCTCTGATGGCTCCTCGAATGAGTCACACCCCCTCCTCCACCTACAGGGAGTTAGCACCGGCGGCCTGAAATAATCTTCCCCCTCCTCTTTGCTAGATGCCACTATGTATCCTTCAGATTTCAGCTCTGTTGTCACTTCCTTGGGGAAGCCTTCCCTGATCCCCGTAAGCTGCTCATTCCGAGAGCTCATGACCTGCATTTGTGAGAGCTGAATTCATATATCCATGTGTGTGGCTGATTAGTATCCTGCTCCTTCCCTGTGGCACAACTTCACTAATTTCATTCACTCCAGCACTCAACACAGGACATCATACTTCTTAGATGTCCGGTGAGTAGTTGTTGAATGAATGAATACACAAGTGCATTTGGTGAACACATTAACCCCCCCAAGCTGAGCCTATGTTTCCATATATGCAGAATGGGGATAATGAAAGCAGCCTGCTGGGGTTTCTGTGGTGAGGATTGAATTATGAAGCATCTATAAATGGCCTCGCATGGTGCCTACCACACGTGGTGACACCCCGTACCTTCAAGTTCTTGTGTTCTCTTTTCCCAATGCCCAACAGTGGTGAGGTCTCCCTCCCCCTCCCCCTGCCTGGGGCTCTGATCTGCAGTTAGCCTTGCAGGAGATGGATGCACAGTGCTGAGAGTATTGACCTTGATGTCACATTCGCATGTAGAGTGGCCATGACAACACTTTATCACTCTTAAGCCTAACTTTTCTCACCAGTAAAGTGGGGATTTTAAAAATACATACCTAATAAAGTTACCATTGATAATACATTGAAAAGTATTTAGAGCAGTCCCTGAAGAGAGAGTCAGGAATTGATGGTTGTTGTTATTATGTGTGTATTTATCACAGGGACTGAATTAAACATTCATGAAAAAGGAATATGTGAAGACTGCCCCAGACTTTGCTATACCCTCCTACATATTCTATCAGCATCCTGTATAGTTGAACCAGCTAGATGGCCAACTGCTGGCCCGCAGAGAGGTCCCGCAAAGCGAGGGGAGCATCGCCACCCTGTCTTGGCTAGAGGAATGCCTTTTGTAAGTTGGCTTCTCAGCCTTGTCAATTCAGCAAAATGCATTTTGCAGAGAATTGAAAATACTCATTCGATCATATTTCCACTTATCTTTTCTGAATACAGCTCTCTTTGAACCCTGGTAATACTGGCAATTGCATTTCTAAATTCTCAAAGGTCATCCAAGAGGATAAAGGGAAATATCCACTGTATCTGGCTGTATATTACTCTGAAAAAAGTTCATAGGAGAGCAGCTTGAGTCCTACCTAGGCGGACAGGAAAAATATTGTAAAGGGTAAGCCAAGAAAGAAAGAAAGAAGGGGAAAAAAGAAAGAAGGAAGGCAGGGAGGGAAGAATGAAAGTAAGAAAGAAAAGAGGAAGCAAGGAAAGAGAGAAAGAAAGCAACCTGGTCATCAAAGACAGACTGTGTCTGATTTCTTGAAGAGAGGCAGGTTCACCTTAACCGAGCCAGGGCGAACTGGGGAGGAGCCCACGGTAAAACCAAGATGCTCCCAAAAGGTTTCTCCACAAAGAACATTACAAAGAAGAGGCTGAGTCTCCATTTAGGGAGCCTAACAGCAGCTCCTTACCGTCAGGCGGAGGGTCTGCAGAGTCAGCCTACAAGTCAGCCTTGTCTTCGTACATCCTGCCAGAACAAGGGGAAATATTTAAAGAAACTCTGACAAAAATGTGGGGCAGAGCAGGGAGAGGTCATACAGGTCGCTGGAAATACATGGGAAAGACTCCTATTGCTAGCACTGTCCTTCAGGTGGATTTAATTCAGGTGAGCACTACAGGTCTGGAATTAGAATTAGGACAATTAACGCCCTCCCCCCTTTATATAGGTTTAAGCTTTAAGCTCTGGTCCACCCCAGCGGAAACAAAACTCGTTGACCCTCTGTCTTACACTGAGGAATGGTACCCTGTGCTGCAAACTGCCGCGACATATCACTCCAGCTCAGGTACAGTCGGTGGCTTATAAAGATTTCAGTGGTTCTCCAGTATTACCTAGGGTCAAAGAGGAATATTTGAGAGCAACTGAACCATACACTATAAAATGAATGACAGGCAATTATTATGTACAGTTGCTTTGGTGTGTACATATACACACTCATCAGTGTGTAATTAATATACTTTAGGATTCTGTATTATGCCTAATCATTCCCTCAACACCAAATTAAAGAGCTGCTTGATTCCATTGGTCAGGTGTCTCCAAAGAAAATCTCTCTTCTATTCGTGTCTTCTTCCTCTTTTCTACTTCTCCCTTGTTCATTCATTTTTCCATTTTCACCATTGCAAATTGGAAAGATAGTGTCGCCTTTGAAACCACAGACGCCAGAGCTCAGATCCTGGCTGTGCCATTTTGCTAAGCGAATAGCCCCAGGCAAGTCATTAAACTTTCTGACTTGTTTGCTCCACCAGAGAGCTGAAATAACAGCATTCGCCCCCACAGGGTTGATACAAGAGTTAAATGTCATCATGGAGGTAACACACCTTATACCACGACTGGCAGGAGTGAGACTTAAGTAAATGTTAATTCTCCTGCTTTTGTCTTTCCATATTGAAGTGCACGTTGGACTCATTTCACCTTTGCTTCATAGTTCTAAGCTAGCTACAGAGAGCTTTCAACCTGCCCTTTCTCAAAGTTTGGACTTTAATCCAGAATCTTCCTCAGCCATGCACAAAGGTACAGCTACTGCTGTTTCCAGTTTGTGACTCTTTAGACTTGTGTTCTGCCTGAACACAGGGGAAGTCACTTCTTCCCAGATTCTAAGCTGATCACTGGAAATGGATTTGGCTTCTCTTTTTGAATATGCCTCATGTTAGGAGGAGGAATTTTTGGGTTATCGTGGCTTTTCATGGCGAGAGAACCACCTCCAAATTAAATGTCCATTAAAAATGTCCCTCTAGTTGATAAAGTCATCATTTATTTTGTTACAATTCTGAACATGGTCCCAGGTAATTTTATCATCTCTTGTACTGCCATAGTAACATTGACAAAGCAAGAAGTAGCTTCCATTTGCATTATTTTTGGACCCGAACCCTCTTGTGCTTGGAGCGGAGAGGAGAGTCCATATGTTTGGACTGCAGTGGCGGGGGCTTAGGAAATCATCTATTGCAGTTGGCAAGGGAGTGGGTCCCTGGGCTGGTCAGTGCAGAGTGTTCATATAATTGAAAGTAATTATGTTGACAAAAAGGGGAAGTGTAAGGGCACCTCATAATGACAAACAGATGTGTCTGGATAACGGCAGCCAGTCTTTCAGGGGCCCAGCAGACTGATTCCTCAGTGGGGACTCCTATCCCCAGTGGGGTGGCAGTGCTTCAACACCTCTGATAACCCAAACACGGCAAGTCACAGTGGATGAGCTCTTTTCAGAGAAAGTGACACCCGAGGGGAAATCAGAGGAGGAGAGCAGTGTGGGAAGAAAAACTTAGGTTTTAGATCCAGATAGACTGGTTTAAACCTCAGATATAGCACTTAGTAGCTGTGTGACTTCATATTAGCTATTTAAGTAAACTATGTCTCAATTTCTTCATCTCTAAAATGGCCAGAATAGTATCTACCTTGAGCGGTTGTTGGTAGAATTTAGGAAATATAATATATGCAAACTGTTCAGCATGCAGCAAACACACAAGAGATGCTAGTCCAAGCCAAAGTCATAATTCACACAGTCTTCTCACTGGGTCTCCCTGCTTCCATTCTGACCCTGAAGTATCTGTTCTCCAGGGGAAATCTTTTAAAACCTAGATGAGAACAGGCAACTGCTCAAAACTTCGTAACAGCATTCCCTCACTCTTTGACTGACATCTAGGGTCCTTATCCTCTAAGATGGAGGTTCAGATCTTACAGCTCTCAGACCTCCTCTTCTCACACTTTTGCCCTTTCTTGTGCCTTTCGTTCGAGATTTACACTTAGTTCTTTCAGCACGTCCAGCTTTTCCACCAGAGGTTTGTATGCCCACTACTTCTCATCACTCATCTAACTTCCTGGCTTATAGATCACAGCTCAAAAGACGCCTTCCTTAATGGCTGTCTTGGGTTGGATTTCCCAGAAACAGAGCCTGAGGGAGGGTTTAGGGAGGACATGATTTATTGGAAGTGTACACTTAGGAAAACCTGTAAAGGGGTGAGGGGAGCAGAGAGATGAAGAGAAAAAGAGAACAAGGACGTGGTCTCAGATGTGGTCTTAGGTAATGTCTAACCTTGGACTGATCCATGGTGTGCCGTGGTGGGTGGAGCTGGAGCATAAATCATACCTCACAGGTGGCCTGCCTTGAAGGAAGGGGCCAGGCTTTTGTACAGAGTATCAATCAGTCACCGGCTTCCTCTTAGGTATCTCCCAAACTAAGGACAATTCTCCAGGAAAGATTGCAGGCTTAAGTCCCTGGCTACAGACTTACCCTCCAGTAGCTGGAGGATGAATGCACCGACTTGTAGGTAGGATCCACTCACCCACACAACCACCAGGCCCAATGTCGCCATCTACTCATGCTGTCCCATAAACCTGTTTCAACTCTTTGGTTTACATTTATTCTTGCTTAATTTTTTTTGACACAGTATTGTTCTGTTGCCCAGGCTAGAGTGCCGTGGTGTCAGCCTAGCTCACAGCAACCTCAAATTCCTGAGCTCAACTGATCCTCCTGCCTCAGCCTGATGAGTAGCTGGGACTACAGGCACACACTACCACACCCAGCTATTTTTTTTCTATTTTTAGTAGAGACAGGGTCTCGCTCTTGCTCAGGCTGGTCTTGAACTCCTGACCTCAAGTGATCCTTCCGCCTTGGCCTCCCAGAGTGTTCAGATTATAGATGTGAGCCACCACGCCTGGCCTATTCTTGCTTAATATTTTTCTTGCTTAACTATTTGTAGATTTTTGGTCACTCTGACTAGAGTATAACATCTTGAGAGTAGAGAACTTGTTTGTTTTGTTCATGGATCCATCTCTAGACTCTAGAACAAATGCTGGTTCAACAGGTGGATGTGTATTGCCACACACCTTCTCCTTTTGAAATGGAAAAAAGTTTATTTTCAGGCAAAGAATGTATCAAAAATGAAAGGTGAAGACTGAATCGCCCTTTTGTGGTCAACTGCTTCGCCGAATTCCTGTTTCCTGTGCCATTTGTAAGTTTCACTGGGGGAAAATGATTTGACTTTTATTTTTTTTTAAGCATTCCAAAGAATCTTGCTTCTAAACTGTGTTTCCTAAAACAATGATATCTGCCACCAGGAAGGCAAACTCATCTTTCAGCACTTATCCTGAAATATTTACAGAACAGATTTGAAGAAAGGGAAAGGAAAAGCTGTTTCTAAAGCCTATCTCCCCAGCTTATTTAATATGACTTTCTCCCAAAGATATTCCCCAACCAGTTCATTGCTATGGGGACCAGAATTTAAGAAATAAGTATTTTCTACAGATGAACTTATTCCCCTTCCTCCCCAGATCCTTCATGTGCATCAAAGCATGAGCTATTTTGTGTGTTACTATTGTTTCTGTTTCCCTCCTCGTCTTTGGGGAACGGAGATTATGGCCAAATAGCGGTATGTTAGAGGATTAATGGGATAATGAGATGTGTACCTCTCCCTCATACTGTGTCTACACAAATCATACACGCACACCCCCTGCTGAGAAGTGGGGGATGCCAACAGCTTCTGTAGCAGCCTTTCTGAAGGTTCCCGCTTTTCATGACCCTTCTGTTCATCAAAAATTCCAAAGATTGTCTAAAATATTCTAAACCATTTAAATAGGAGCCAGAGGCATGCGGAGAATAAGTTGCATCTTGGAATACATAAGAAGAGAGTCACAGGCATAAGCCATTAAATATAAAATAATAATATGCTATATGGAGTACTTACAATGCACCACACATTGTGTTAAGCAATTTCAAACATTATCTCATTGGATCCTTTCAAAATGCTGTAAGATACACAATAAGTTTGTTTTAGAGATAAGGAAAGTGACGTACGTCGAGGATATGCACTCAACACAGCTGGCTTAGTGTCCAGCGAATATTTACCGTTCTACTGGCCATAATAACCTGATATGCTTTGGAAATCTCCTTCCCTGACTTTGAGTACATGTATTTCAAATAGGGCCAACCCCATTCCATGATGTGTGTCTGGATAATCAGATTTTCCATGGTCTTGGCCATCATGTGGGTTCAGGGACGAGCACATGGCCCAACCTAGGCAAGTGAGACTAAGCTCCTGGATTTTCATGGAAATGTTGGGAAAGAAATTGCCTGTGCCTTCTGGGGTTGTTCAGGTAACATAAGTATAGCTGATTATGACAAACTCACCACCTCAAGGGGAGAGCTTGGTGACAAATAGCTGACCTTAAGGAAAATAGAGACATGAGATAGAGACGTAGTCCTGGTGTCACAGTTTAAGAACCTACATTTCATCATCGTGAAGTTGGTTTAAACCATGGGATTTTTTTTAAGGAGCCAATACATTTCCTTTATTCTTTAAGACAGTTTAAAGTGGATTTCTCTGCCTAGTAATTGGGTGAGTCTTAATACAGAATTCAGTAAGTAATGGTTGACCTTGGATATTAACTAGAGAAGGGCTGGCCCTCCCCCATGCTTGTGTACACAGCTGGAGAGCAGACACACTCCAAGGATCATGCAAGGGGGACAGAGTTGCATATTTACTCTGCTTTGCCTTCTGAACTTTTAGCTATTTTAAACACAGCTCTTATCCAGCTGGCCACAGAACTGGCCTAGCAGAGGAAGGATGAGGACAAGGGATACAGAGTGAAATACTAAAGGGATCTGGGCTTATAATCAGACAGCACTTGGTTCAAATCTCAGCTCTGACACTGCCTATCAAGTGATGTTGGAGAAGTGCTGAACCTCTCTACTCCTCAGTTTTCTCATCAGCTAAATGCAATGATAAAACCTGTCTCATAGGGCCATTCAGAGAAATAAGTGATACGATGCATGTACAGAGCTCAGCCAGCATAATTCCCAACCCCAAGTAAGCTGCAGTCTAGCTGGCTCCGGAACCTGGCAAATATTGGTATAAGGGAGTGGTTAGGAGTTTTTTTCTTCATTTCCACATAAAAAAATCGTAGTGCCTGGCTTTAGGATACTTATGTAAATGAGGCAGGTTTGGTCTCATTCTCTAAGGGTTTGAAGAAATGGCTATATGTGTACTTTATAGAGTCTTAGAAAGAGGGCGTGTGTCTAAACAAAACCAACCGAACCGATAGGAAATTGCATTTCAGGTCACATAACTGATTGTGTCTTTGACATCTTGTCAAATAACTATTTTGACTGATTTCCCTCTTCCTTCTAAATAAAGGTTGCCTGAATTGATCAAGCCAATGAGGTTTCTTGACAACTGGTAATAATAACAGGGCCATCCTTCATCTCCGTGATAGCAGACTGTCACTAGTAGAACATGCCCCTTGAATGGAACAGGTATGTCCAAGGTCATCTGCACTCCGCAGAGTCACTTAAAGTCAGTGGCGCATGGTAATAAAAAGTCTAGTTAGAGTTGGGGCATAAATAATGACTGGAAAAAAAGTCTGGATATATTTGTTTCCTGAAGAAAGGGGTCATACCTTTATCATCGTCTTGCTCTGTGCAGTGTGTGGGGCTGGACACAGGCCATGTGCATTGGAGTGAAGAATGAAACTGGTGAGGGAGGGAGGGAGAGCTGACCAGGCCCGGGCTTGGCTGCAGTTATTAGAGTCCATTTATTGACACGCATGTATTGAGTACCCACTATGAGCCAGCAGGTATTCTCGGTGCTGCGATACAGATTAAAAACCCCATTCTTACGGAGCTTAAAATCGACTGGGAAAAGACAGACAAAAAATAAGTAAAATACATAGTATGTTCGAAAATGGTAAGTACTGTAACAAAAACAATAAAGCAAGAGAGGGGAATGAGAATGACAGATGACAGAGGGCAGGAGGTAAGGGTTGTAATTTAAAATAATGTACTTACGGAAGGCTGCAAGAAACAAGGTGGTGTTTGAGAAGGAAAAAGTGAAGGGAATGAAGGAAACAAAAGAGAAGAAAATCCATGTGGACTTCTGGGAGTAGAGGTGTGCTTCACCTGGGAGAGGACAGCAAAGAGTAATTAGGGGAAGGTAGGAGGGGTAGGAGGGTAGGAACATAGGAGGTGAGGTCAGGGAGTGGGCAGGGTGGCATGGGCTGGGCCTTTTCCTCCCGGAGAGACTGACAGCCACCAGAAGGTTCCGGGCAGCTCCCACTTATGTTTCATGAGTCCCCCTGCTGCTGCTGCTGCTGCTGCTGCTCTGACACTGGACTCTGGAGGCACAGGGGAGCGGGGGCTGGCGGGAGCGCACAGACCAGGTGAGCAGTTGTTGGAACGCAGGTGCCTCCCGGAGCGTGAGAAATGACTGCTTACAGAATAACTTTATGGATTGTGCTGGGGCTTCACCTACAGGGCGGGGTAAAATAAGTAGTGGTCTGGAAACTTGAGTGACACGGACAGGCTCCCAGGTTCAAGAACGTAAGGCAGTGTAGCAAAGTGGCGCTTTGGGATCATAGACAAGCGTGCAGGCTTGTGGCTGGGAAGGTAATTCCTCCAGCTCTAAAAGCGAGGCAAAGATGAACTGAGGAGGGCAGCGGATGTCACAAGAGGGCAGGGCTCGGGAGCACAGCTGCCTACAGTGGCGCTCGTGGGGGTGGGGAGGTGGCACAGAGCACCCCACCCCCACCCCCAAGTGGCCAAGTGTGCTGCAGGAGGCAGACACGTGAAACCAGTGGGCGAGAGCAAGTGTCAGGCAAAACCGGAGCACCTCTAAGAAAGAAGGTGGAAATGTGGTTAGGGTTAGGGTGAGGCTCCCCCACACCCCCAACCCCGTGGATGGGCCGTTCGGGTGGGGGCGGTGCACATGGGGACGACCCATACGAAAGGACAGCCTCATCAAGATTTTCCTTTGTGCAAAATCAGAGTGAAAATATAAAGTGGCTCCTTCTCTTCCTGGGAGTGACACTGATTGAAGATGATCCTCCTAAATTTTATTGCAGGAAATGAAGAACGGCTCCCGGTGAGTGTGATTTTCTGCCTCCCTGACCTCGCGCTCCGCCGGTGCTGCGGCAGACACGGCTCATCCTTCACCGGCCTCCTGCGCGCCATGGGGCGGCATTCACCTCGGGGCGACGAGCATCTCTCACCTGGACAGAGCCCGGGATCTGACTGCAGTCGGGGCTCATTTTGTTAATCTTCCAAATCCTTCAGGCCAGGTCGCGGTCCCTGGGGAGGGCCTGATTCCGAACATGAAAAGGAAATAAAGGGGAGAAGAGTCTAGCACGTTAACCATTTCCTCTCCGTGAGGCTAGCACCACACACTTCTCGCGCATGGTCTATCTTCTGGAACTCGCCAAACACCCGAGGAGTCAGGGTCTTGAAGATGATTAAATGAAAGAACTGAAAACACTTAAGTGACTTGCCCCTGTCACCTCCACCCTCAGTTTCTCACTGTGACATCACAATCACCCCATTTCAGCCTGCTGTCTTCAGGAGAGGCTCCAGGAGATCTTCAGCCTGCCCCTGTCTTTTGCTTTGAATAACTAGTCACATCTGGTTAGTCATCCCTGTGTTTGCACCTTGTTCTCCAAAATAATGACAGGAGCATTTTCTTCTGTGACAGTGAAACCCAGGGTTCCTCTCCATGGTGGCAGAGGTAGAGGGAACACTCCACCAGTTGACGGCACAGAGCCAGACCCTCCCAGGACAGAAAACCACCAGGTGGAGCATCTCAGAGTGCCCTGCCGCTGGGAGCCCCTCTCTGGCCAGGGCACGGGGAGCTTCTATTCCACGTAGGGCTGCTGCCGTGCACGCCCCGCTGGCTGCAAACCTGCAGGATTGGAGAAGAAGGAATGGGGACAGATACTTCTATTTTCCAGGCATATCCTTTGTGACAAGTTTTGTGCTCACTATTTGATATGTAAGATTTCACGAAACTTTCATGAGCAAGATGTTATTTCCATGAGGAAACTGAAGGCCAGAGAGTTTACCCAGCCTGTGAGAGGCTTTCCCGGGAGGTGGGCCCAGCCGCAGATGTTTGCAAAGCCCATGTTCACTGCAGGTTGGGCCCCGGGAAGCCTCGCTGTCCTGGCACGGTCCGGCAGCGACTCTCTCGATTCTCTTTTTCAAGCATCAGGGTAATCAAATCCAGAGAATCAGACGTGTCAGAATGACCGAGCTCAAAGGAGACCAAAGAGGCATCCTGGCTGTTATACTAACTCTGGTATGCGACCGTGGGGAGGGTGGATTGTAATCTGCCCTCGGCCAGCGTTCAAGGGTGACGATGTCCTGAGAAGTCCTGGAGTCAGACAGAGTGGCTCCCAGACCTGGCTGTGCCACTCCCTAGTCCTGCGACCTCGGGAGGCCTTTGCATTTCCTCAATGAGGAATTGGGCATAAGAATGTGTTTCCTCCCAGGTTTCTTATGAGGATAAAATGAGGCAGTTTCAGTACATTTAATGCCACGCTTGTTGTGTGTTGGATAACTCCTTAGCAGTAGTACGTGTTGAATAAATAGTACTCGTACCTACAGTAATTTCAACGTCTGTAGCAGTTTGCTTGGCAGGGCCATAGTTATTTGTAAATGTTTAGAGTCATGATTGGAGGGAAGAGATGAGAAGAAAGAAAATGAACAGGAGCAAAAGACAGGGAAGCTGGTGGGCAAAACTTGAGGAAACTGGTGGGACCACATGTGAGGTGGCAGGTGGCAGGCAGGCAGGACACCTTCCAAGGAGGCTGCGGGGCCCCAGGGGTGAGGTGATGAGCCCCCAGATCACCTGGGATGGTCATGATGTGTAAAGGAGGGGAAGAGATACCTTATCTCAAGGTCATTTTCTTTTTTCTTTTGTATGACCTGAAACAACAAAATTTACTTTCTTACAGCTCTGAAAGCCTGAAACCCAGGTGTTGGCCACGCCATCCATACCTTCCCAGAAACCTGCAGGGGAGGATTTCTCTTTGCCTCTTCTATTATTATTATTATTGTTATCATAGCTCCTGGTAGTCACAGGCATTCCTTGGCTCTTGGCAGCATAACTCCAATCTCTGCCTTCATCCTCAACATGGTCATCTCTTCCCCATGTGTCTCTGTGTCCTCACTCCTCTTCTTTTTTTTAATTTTATTTTCTGTTTAATTTCAGAATATTATGGGGGTACAAACATTTTGGTTACATATAATGCCTTTGCCTCACCCAAGCCAGAGCTACAAGCATGCCCTTTCCCTATAGAGTGCACTTCGCACCCATTAGTTGTGAGTTTACCCACCCCCTCCACCCCCTTTCCACCTGACCTGCACCCGATGAATATTACTAACATGTGAGCACATTCGTGTTGATCAGTTAGTACCAATTTGATGGCGAGTACATGTGGTGCTTGTTCTTCCACTCTCATGATACTTTACTTTGAAGGATGGGCTCCAGCTCTATCAAGAATAATATGAGAGATGCTAGATGATCATTGTTTTTTGTAGTTGAGTAGTATTCCATGGCATACATATACCACATTTTCTTAATCCACTTATGTATTGATGGGCACTTGGGTCATTCCCACATCTTTACAATTGTGAATGGTGCTGCCATAAACATTTCAGTGGAGATGTCTTTATAATAGTATGTATTTTTTTCCTTTGGGTAGATGCCTAGTAGTGGTATTGTTGGATCAAATGGTATTTGTATTAGTTCTTTGAGATATCTCCAAATTACTTTCCACAGGGGTTGTACTAATTTGCAGTCCCACCAGCAGTGTAAGAGTGTTCCTGTCTCTCCACATCCACACCAGCATTTGTTGCTGATAAAGGTGATTCTCATTGGAGTTAGGTTATATCTCATTGTGGTTTTGATTTGCATTTCCCTGATGACTAGAGACATTGGGCACTTTTTTATATGTTTGCTGGCCATTATTCTGTCTTCTTTTGAAAAGTTTTGGTGCATGTCCTTTGCCTACTTTTTGATAGGGTTGTTTGATTTTTTCTTGTCAATTTTCTTAAGTTCTATATAGACTCTTGTCATGAGCCCTTTATTGGATGTGTAGCATGCAAATATTTTCTCCCACTCTGTAGGATGTCCATTTGCTTTAATGATAGTGTCTTTGGCTATGTAGAGGCTTTTTAATTTGATCAGGTCCCATTTATTTATTTTTGTTGCTGCTGTGATTGCTTTGGGGGTCTTCCTCATAAATTCTTTTCCTAGGCCAATGTCTATAAGAGTTTTCCCAACATTTATTCTTACGGTTTCACGGCTTAGATGTAAGTCTGTTATCCATCGTGAGTTGATTATTGTAAGAGATGAGAGGAGGGGAACCAGTTTCAATCTTCTGGATGTGGTTATCCAGTTTGCCCAGCACTATTTATTGAATAGAGATTCTTTTTCCTAGTGTATATTTTTGTCTGCTTTGTCAAAGATTAGATGACAATATTAGGATGGTTTTATATCTGGGTTCTTAGTCCTATTCCAAAGGTCACTATCTGTGTTCTTGTGCCAGTATCACGCTGTTTTGTTTACTATAGCTTTGTAGTAAACTTGAATCCTGGTAGACTGATGCCTCCCAATTTGTTCTTTTTGCTTAAGATTGCTTTGGCTATACAAGGTCTTCTCTGGTTCCATACAAATCATAGATTTACTTTTTCTAGATCTATAAAGAATGATGATGCTATTTTGATAGGGATTGCATTCATTCTGTAGACCACTTTAGGCGGTATGGACATTTTAACAATATTTATTCTGCCAATCTATGAGCATGGTAGGGTTTTCCATCTGTTTACATCTTCTGCAATTTCTTTTCTCCGTGTTTCATAGTTCTCCCTATATAGGTCTCTCACCTCCTTCATTGAATATATTCCTAAATATTTAATTTTCTTTGATGCTATTGTGCAAGGTGTTGCATCTTTGATTTGATTTTGGCTTGATTGTTATTGACGCATATGAATGCCACTGATTTGTGTGCACTGATTTTGTATCCTCAGACTTTACTGAATTAATTTATCAATTCCAGGAGTCTCTTGGTTCAATCCTTGGGATTTTCTAGATATAATATTATATCATCAGCAGAGTGAGAGTTTGGCCTCTGCTGCCCCCATTTGGACACAATTAATTCCCCTCTCTTGTCTGATTGCTCTGACAAGGACTTTCAGCACTATGTTGATTACAAGTGAAGATAATGGGAAACCTTGACCCAATAGTCATTCAGCAATAGACTGTTTAATTTTCATGACTTTGTGAAGTGGTGAGTGTTTCTGTTGCAATTGATCTCTAATTTTATTCTACTGTGGTCTGTGAAGATACATGGTATAATTTCTATTATTTTAAATTTGTTGAGATGTGATTTATGGCCTAGGATGTGATCCATTTTAGAGAAAGTTCCATGAGCTGATGAGAAGAATGTATATTCAGTTTTATTTGGGTAGAATGTTCTGTAGATGTCTGTTACATCCATTTTTTCTAGAGCTCTGTTTAAGTCCAGTATTTGTTTGCTTATTTTCTGCTTGGAAGATCTGTCCAGTTCAGTCAGTGGGGTGTTAAAATCCCTAGCTACCATGACATCGCTGTTTATCATGTTTTTTAGGTCAAACAGGGTTTGCTTTTTGTATCTGGCTACTCCTATGTTGGGTGCATAAATATTAATAATTGTTAAGTCTTCTTGTTGGATTTTCCCCTCCACCACTATATAGTGACCATCTTTGTCTTTCTTTACTTTTGCTGTTTTAAAGTTTATGTTATCTGATATAAGAATAGCTACCTCAGCTTTCTTTTGATTTCCATTTGCCTGGAAGATTGTTTCCCAACACTTCACCTTGAGTCTGAAAGCATCTTTGTGGGTAAGATGCATTTTCTGGAGACAGCAGATACTTGGCTTGTGTTTTTTTATCCACTCAACCAGTTATGTCTCTTCAGTGGACAATTCAAGCAATTTGCATTTATTGAGAGAATTAATATTTGGAATAGATTTTTGTTCATAGTGTTGGATAAATTCTTATTGGTTTGTTTTACCTCTCAAATCATTGTGGAATCAGGGTTCTGGACTTTAACTCTTGAGTGACTATTTTGCTGTTCAGTGTAAAACACAGATCTGATTATTTCCTGCAGAGCAGGTCTGGTCTTCGCAAATTCCATCAGTGATTGCTTGTCTGCAAAAGTCTTTTTTCTCCCTCATAGATGGGGCTTATTTTTGCCAGACAAAGAATTCCAAATTGTCCATTATTCTATTTTAGAAGATTGAGGATGGTCCCCAGTTCCTTCTGGCTTGTAAGGTTTCAGAGGAGAAGTCTGCAGTTAGTCTGATAGATTTTCCTTTGTAGGTTATCTGCTGTTTTTGTCTTACTGCTCAAAGGATTGCTTCTTTAATGTTTACTTTGGCCAGCCTAATAACTGTGTGAAGTGATTGCCTTTTCACATTGAGTCTCCCAGGAGTTCTGTGTGATTCTTGTACATATATAGCTAGATTTCAGGCCAGGCTATGTAAGTTTTCCTCCATTATTCCAAGAAATAGATTTTCCAGCCCTTATGTATTTTCTTCTCCTCTCTCTGGGATATTTATAATTCTTATGTTTGGTTTCTTTACATAATCCCACATTTCTTGTATGTTTCGGTCATGTCTCTTGCTTTTGTGTTCTTTTTCTTCATCTGATTTGTTTAGCACATAGGCCTTATTTCAAACTCTGAGATTCTTTCCTCTGCATGATCCAACCTATTCTTAAGGCTTTCCACTGGTTTCCTTGAGTGCCTCTTTCATTTTCAGTATTTCTGTTTGGTTCTTTTGTAATACTTCAATTTCTTTAGAGAATTTTTTATTCATTTCCTGTATTGTTCTTGTGGCTTCTTTTTGTTGGGTTTCTCTTTTCCCTTCAATTCCATTGCATTTTCTTACAATCCATATTCAGAATGCTTCCTCTGTCATTTTAATCATTTTGTTTATGTTGGTATCTGTTGTTGAGGATCTAATAATTTCTTTGGGGGGGGTGACTTTTCTCTGTTATCTTTCATCTTTCCTGTGTTCTTTCACTGATTCTTTCTCATCAGGATACTTGGTCAAGAACTGGGAGTGCTAAGACTGGTTTATGGCCCTATCACAAAGTCCCCAAGGGTCGTTCCTTGACAGTGTTGTGGACAGGCATGTTGGTCCTGTATTGCCTTCGGGATATTTTAGCAAGTTGGCTTACCTCTGAGCTGTTGTCTTCACCTTTTGCCAATAGACACTAGTGAGTTTTGTCCCCCAGCTTTAGCCCCAAGCTAGTGGATTGCACATGTGGTTATGATTGCACTGCTCTCTAATAGCTTGACATGGAAGGCACTGTGTTAAGCTATTGGGTTACATTCTCTGTTGTTGATTGTAGTTTGTGTGGAGGAGCCTTTATTGAGGTAATCTGATGGCTCTGAGGTAGGCTCTGATCCCCCAGATGGAGTATACAAATGCCCTGATCTTTGGGAGGGATTTTGCCACTCCCAAGGGTTATGGACCCTGTTCCCTATTAAGGTGGGGGTAGGGGCAAGATAGATAGCGGCTGGAGAGCAAGCCTGGGTGTGTGTGTTTCCATGGTTGCTTGATCTGCCGCTAGGGGGAGCCACTAATATGTTATTCAGGGCCCTTTCACCACACTTGGAGGGTGGCTCCTGATGGCAGGGGTCACTTGGTGCAATTGCCGAGGTCTCTGGCCAGGTTTTTCCTTCCCTATCCACAAACCTCAATGCTGGCAGCCACCCAGATCCGGAGAGCAAGCCCTGGAGTTATGTTCTTGTTAGATGACCTAAACCGGTCTGGGGGCCATGGGGGGAGAATCAACAGGCTGCCGGCTATTTTTCAGCACCAACGTCCTGCAGATTCACACCAGTTGCACAGAGAAAGCAGGTTTTCTTCTCTCCACCTCCAAGAGCAGAGTCCTCCATGCCGAGCATGAATGTCCCTGGGAAGGGGGAAGGGTGTTGCCTCTTGGCGCACAGCCATGTCTGTGGGCTAGGACCCCAAAGATGGAGGCTGCCCACCCCTGGAGAGCTAGCCATGGGGGCAACCACTCAAGAATTGACAGATGCCAGTCTGGAGGGTTGAATCAACAGGCCACCAGCTGTCACCTCTGCATCACAGTCCCGTAGTCTCCCATCTGCGTAACAGAAGGCCGTGCTCTTTTTGTCCCTCGCTGAGCTGGCCAAATTGCTCAGGGCTTCCAGGGGCAGAGCCCCCTTTGCGGCATTCACCTCCTGTGCTCTGATCCCACTGCCCACCAGAGGTGAGGTGCCTGTCTCCAACTCCCTCATGCAGTCTCAGCCGCGGGAAGTGACCACTCAGCCCAATCCCTCCCCTGCCCAGTGTGGTCCCAGCACAGAGCACCGGGGAGTTCAAAATGTTTCCCTCTATTGTCTCCTTTCCACAGAGTCTGTCATCCCATGCCACGACTTTGCACCTACTGCAGGCGCCTCCCTGTCTGAGTGGGTGTGGGGGTCCGTACGGGAACAGGGTGTCCTCCTGTGGGCCAGATTGCACTGTGCTGGCTGGCCAGGTGGGCGCAGCCCCCACGCACTGCACTCTATTCCTGTTGTATTTCTCACACTCTCCAGTCTTTGCGAACGTATGTCCCTTTCACCTTTTTCCCTGTGTGTCATGTCCCACGTTGTTTCTCAAGGTTATTTTCTTACGACAAGTGTTATAAGCCTCGTGTCTAGTGGGGCTCACGTGTGATTGGTGGTAGCGTGGTGGAGGAACTCCATCTTCACTTCTGCTTTATCATGATTCCACATCGCCCCTTTCTGCCCAGCCAGCCCTTCACTCCGGCATGCGTGGTAGGGCCAGGCTGCCTACATATGTTCATCAGGCAGGTGGACTGCAAATTTTCTTCCTGGCATTACTCCAGCACCTCCATCCTTTCTAGACAATCCTTTCTTGCTCTGCTGGCTTTAAGAATAATTATTTCTTTTGCGAATTCTACTGAAAAAGACAAGGGGAGAAGTCTAATCCTAGACTCAGGCTGTGGCTTCTAATTAATTCATTCAAACCATTGGGGTCCTTAAGCCTTTTATATTCATAGCCCTAGGACTCATCCCAATTTCTTATACCAGTTTTCCGTAAAGTTATAAAATTTGTTGATGAGTGTGAGGTGAAGAGAATCTCGCTTTAAAAAATTCATCAAAACATGCTTCTCACATACAGAAGGTCTCAGTCTTGAGAGGCCGCAAGGCGACGGGACAGTGGTTTGCAGTGTTTACTCTCCACCATGGAAGCCCACCTGAAATGGCACAGATTTAGAAGACAGAAAGATGTGCTGAAGCTAAGCTCATTTCTGAAATCATATTTTTTAAAAAACTGCCTTTGTTGTTAGGCTAAAGGAAGCTCACCTGCTCATTTGTCAAATTTGTGATTCTGTTGTCAACAAAATGAGAGAAACTGGCCGAGATGAGAGGAGGGAAAACATTTGTCTCAGAAGGGAAAATAAAGATCTTTTTCTAACATGATTTGAAATGTTCTGTCTCCCAGGTGGCAGACAGCACACCAGTCATTGCATGGCAGCCCCTTTGGGTACATCATACTTGGAAGATTATCTAGTTACATGTGGGTGTTAATGATGTGGAAGTCATACATTAGATGTCTCTATGATCCATGGGAGAGGCCACCCTGAGAAGAGGCCCAGTTACCCCCAGGATGCCACTCGCCCCTTAGTCTTCCCTGGAAGACCAACATGATCCCTTGTCTATTTGTGCAGCCCTTACCCTATCCCCTCAACCCCTTCCCTTCAAAATTTGTGCTCACATCATATTGATTTCCATCTTTAGTTCCCCTCAAAGCACCTTGTTCCTAACACTTCCAGGTTGGTCTACCCATGCCCTCCACTTTCACCTCCTGCCCCAACCCTCTACCCATCTGGCAAATTAACTACAAATACCAGCTCCTCTACTAAACTTTCCTGACCCCCACAAGCCACCTTCCAGCCTTCCTGTGGTTTCAGCCCAACTCCATCGAGCCTCAATCATTGCTGAGTCAATGTCAATGTCAATAAGTGGCAGAAAGGGATGTGTCACAAAACATCCTCTCTTTATGTATCTCCAACTATTCACCCTTTAGACTCATGGAATCCTGGGGATTTCTTTACACACATGTGGAGAAACTGAGGCAGAGGCTGTTTTGGTCTCCAAAAAGTCAGGTACCTCAATGAATATGAGTTAAGATCTTAGTGTCCTGGGCAATATTTACTTGTGAGTCAATTATACTGACTGAGCTAAAAAGGATTTGGAGAGAAACTTCCATGCTGGGCACAAATCGACACAGAAGCAGTGACAAAATAAAATATTGGTGACCTTACGCTAATGCCCTGCCTCCCTCTCTGGTCCATGACTCTAGGGTAGGAATCACTACTTTGGGAAAAAAGGCTGCACATAGTTTTTATCAGGAAGAAAGGAAGGAAGGACAGACGGACAGACAATACTATTATCTACTATCACCATCATTTAAAAAAGAAAATACATTTTATTCCCGAATGTTTATTACAGACTTATAAAGGTAGACTTACCCCTCAATAGGAGTCAGACACTGTGCTGGATGCAGGCTTGGGGACGCACCAAGATTTCCAGCCTGAGGTCTGGTTGTTGAGCTTTAAATTGACTAAGAAGTAGACAAGGCGACAATAGATTTCATTTGGGGAAAATGCTAATATCTGGAGAATTCTTTTTTACCTTGTGACAGTGAGACCAGACTGGGTTTCTTATAGTCTCCATACACTACCTTAGCTCTGCCCGCTGGTGGGACCCACAAAAACCACAAAAGTCTTTGTCAAGCAACAGCATGACCTTTTTTATGAGCATTCTTAGGCTATTCTTTCCTTTTTACCCCAGGCCATCTCTTTTCTTAGGAATCACTGGAGTCTTCCACTTGTTTTCTATTCTAAAATGATGGTGTCAGCATGCTGGACTCTCCTTGCTGGACTCCCCCATCCGTCAGTGCTGCTCTGGGAGTGCGCAGGCCCTCGCTAGACCGTGTGTCTGCCTGTGTCTGAACACGCTGCCGGGACCTCAGCCGCCACCTTCCGCTGCGTGGCCAGCTACTTCCATAACCCATCTCCTGACGGTGCTGGCAATTTTTTCAGGTTTTAAATCCTGATCCTGCATATTAGACACCTACATATTAGACACCCTTCCCTGTTCCTGTAATGCAGAAGCTTGGTAGAAATACCACTGTTGCCTTTATACAACTGTAATAAACATTTGAATGGGACCAAACACACGTGCAGCCTTTTTTCCCAAAGTAGTGATTCCTACCCTAGAGTCAAGGACCAGAGAGGAAAGCAGGGCATTAGCATAAGGTCACCAGTAGTTTATTTTGCCAAATAAGGGAATTTTTTATTTAAAAAGGAAGGAAGACACTCTGGGAGGCCAACATAGGAGGATAGTTTGAGCTCAGGAGTTCAAGACCAGCCTCGCAAGACCAAGACCCCGTCTCTACTAAAAAAATAGAAAGAAATTAGCTGGACAACTAAAAATATATAGAAAAAAAAAATAGCTGGGCATGGTGGCGCATGCCAGCAGTCCCAGCAGGCTGAAGCAGGAGGATCACTTGAGCCCAAGAGTTTGAGGTTGCAGTGAGCTAGGCTGATGCCACAGCACTCTAGCCCAGGCAACAGAGTAAGACTCTGTATCAAAATAAATAAATAAATATAAAAAGGAAGGAAGGGAGGGAGGGAGGGAGAAAGGAAATGACTTTTATCTATTATAACCATCATTTTATAAAAGAAAGGACATTAAAACAAAACAACCAACAACAGGAAAGACATCATCTCAAAATAAAGAACAGCCTTTACATGACTCATGTTATATATTCAGTTCATGAAAAGCTCACAAAATTGTCCTAATTTTCATTATTTCCCCATGGGCTGGCCTGGGCGCTCAGCCCAAAATGAGGGGTCCCTGTGCACTGAAAAGACCTGCCCTGTGGCCCCCAATAAATTCCCCAGCACGGACCCTTGTTCCTTCCCAAGCACACCCCCACCTCCACCTCCGTCGAGGCGCTGAATATCCTGGGGCCACAGCACACGTTTCACCAATATTTGTGAATAAGTAGAAGTAAAAATAACTATGATTTATAGGAAATAGGCTCCACTGAATTAAAAATTATCTCCAGCAATCTTTAGCCCCAGTGACTATTGATCTGGTTGCAAGAGAAGTTTCATTTGTCAAAGGGGACATGGCCAGGAGAACAGTTTATCGCCGTCCTGTGACCAGGCAGATTTGTCTTGTGTGACATTGACTCCCGAGTCCTACATATCCCCTGCCTTCCAGTGGGCCTTAAATCCCAGCAGCCTGGCCCTAGACGCTTGAAGCCCCACTGCCATCAACAGGATGGCGCAGCAATGCCCCGGCACCTCCCATGTCCAGAGCTGTGCAAGCTCAGACCATCCATCTGCAGTCAGCCCAGGGCCACGCACGCCACAGCTCTCAGGTTCGTTTCATAAACGGCTCAATGAGAGCTCTCCCTTCCTCAGCCCCCAGCTAATAGCTGACAATCCTAACTCCAGTCATCCCCGTTTCCTAATGCTTCCATGGCATTGCCTGATAAATTTTCTTAAAGTTCAACTCTTAGTATAGCTTTCCCCAACTCAACAATCTTTAATGACTTTCCATTAGGCCCAGAAAAAAGCCCAAGTCCTTAGATAAGCATTAAAAGTCTCCCATAATCTGACTTTAATGTATCTTTTCAACTGCAATTCCTTAAAACAGTTTGTCTTCAACTCCCCTGTGGCCTCTTCAATATCGGCCTTGCCTATTAGTGTTTCTGTCTTACGTCTTCTACAAGAGAATGAGCTGGATGCCTCCCAAACACTAGCACAAAGTCCTGCAAATACTACTTCAAATTACAACTGTTGGATGAATGAACAAGGCGGGCAGACACAGACAAGTGAGGACACAACTCAGATTGTGATCTGCCCCAGTATCTAGCAAATGTGACGTGCGTCATTGGTGGTCAGTGCACAGGCATCGGATAAAGAGGGGAGAGAAGGCAGGGAAACAAGAAGAAATGGAGGGAGGGAGGGAAGGGGAAGGGAGGAAGGAGCTCAAGGGAGGTCAGAATATAGATTATATTACAGTCCTATCAATTAAGTTTCTCTCTTGGACCACAGGGCAAAGGAGGAGAAGATAACACAGGATGAGTGAGGGTGATTCAGATGCTCTGAAGCAGCTCTGCCCCCGGAGGGTCAAGGAAAGGAGAAATAAAGTCTCAGGTCAGAGGCAGTGGGAAGCCCTGTCTGCAGCAAAGGAGGAAAAAACCGAATGTCTTATGTACAGGCAAGTTGGCCAAAGACTTGGTGAAAATCAAACACAGAAGTGCCTGGTGGTTTCTAGCTGGTCCTCATGCTCCTGCGCTCTGTGCTCAGCTCTTCTTCCAGACTTGCTCTGCCAACCAGCAGGGGTCCCGGGAACCATCTGACACTTCCTACATCACTGAAAGGCAGCAGCCACACAAAAGCAGCTGCCATAAGTAGACGTCTCCCCCCAGCCCCCCTTCACGGTCCACTCTGGTGCTTTCTCAGCAAGCTCCAGCCTGTCCACTTGCCCCCCTTCTCCAGGACACCCAGTCCACCGCTCTGCTCTAACCATCCCCCTTCCCCTTCTAGACCCTCTCAGTGTCCAGACTTCTCACAGCCACGGAAGGTCCAATTCCTACCGTAAATCCCAAATCCCACAGGACTCAGAGTGGATCTCCTCCCTTGATTAAACCCCAACTAACAGGAAATGAGGAGGCCTCTCTACTCCCAAATGTTTTTAGACAGGAAATAGCCTGAGAAAACGATTCCAGTGTGAACATGAATGAATTTCTTATGTAAAAGCAGATGTATTCAAATGTACGCAGGGTTTATTTAAATCAGATATGGTAAGACGGCAGGCACAGAAATGATTGTCATGAAGGAATAAGTTTACTCACAGATCCCTAGAAACAGCAAGCGCAGTTGTAGGCCATGCAGGCCCACACGGGGAAGCGCCGGGGACAGTCACGAGGTCAGAGAGGGGCGATGGGGAAAGAATGGCCAACAGCTTCGTTGGGTTTTCACAGGAAGGAAAGGACAAGACAGGGCAGTTAGACTGCAGAGTGAGTGCGGGAATGGGTAGTTTGAATAAATTCAAGCGGGCTCTGGGCTACAGCGGTGGGCCCTGGTTGTCTGTAATCTGGCCCTCAGGTGATTTATGGCAGGGGGAATATTGGCTTGATCTGTGAGAGTTTGGTAAACAGATGGCTGTTTGGCTTGTGCACCTAAGGCGTGTTCCCAGGGAAGTAATTTGCAATCTCTAGGAATTAGCTTGCACTGGGAGGGGCAGTGTCTCCAGGATCAAGTCCCCAAATGCCAGAGTATCAGGAATACAGTAAATAATAAAATATAGTTAATACAGGAGAGATGACTCAGAGGGTGGAGCCAAGGGCCCAGACGACAAAACTAAGATCTTAGGAGAACCATCACCAGGGAGCAAAACTGGGTTCTAATCAATATTCACTTCTTGCCCCCACAGCAGGGGCAGTAATGAAGCCCGCCCAGCTGGACTTCAGAATTTCTACAGAGCCCTGATGTTTATATACCTGCAATCTCCCTCCTTTTTGAACATGAGCTTCTACTGCAGGAGTCCTATACCTGCCCCATTATCATATGCTAAGTTATGTCTCTAATTCATAAGCCATCAAATTAATAAGAACCCTGTTAAAGGAAAGATATCTCAAGGTAAGTTTCTCATAAGCTTTTGGACCTGATCAAGTGACAAGATCCTAGCCTTCAGGCCTAAGCCTGATGTTGTAATTGGATAAGATTTTTGTGGTTCTTGGGATGTGGGGGAGTATATTTTGCATGTGGGAGGAATGTAAATAATTTGTGGCCACAGGGTGAACTGTGGACAGTTAAAGACGGTGGTAACTTTTTCTGCCACTCTTCTCATCTAGAGGTGAGACATATTTCCCTCCTGTTGAATGAGGGCTGGCTTTTGGACTTGCTTTGACTAACAGAACATGGTAGAATTGACCCTGCATAACTTACAAGTCTGGACCTTAAGAAACGTGCAGTTTTGTGCACTGGGAGCACTCTCTCTCGGAGCCCAGCTGTGGCACAGAGAGGAGGACACATTGGATCTTCTATTTGGACTTGGACAGCTCTTGTCTGTTCTTTGGGACGTTTTCTTCTCGAATCTCTTATGTTAGTGGAGACAAAGATTCTTGAAACAAACAAACAAAATATATATGTATATATATTAAAGTTTCCTTTGGAGATTGATACCCAAATTTTCTTTGGAGATTGAATAGAGAAGTAACAAGCCTTTTATGGGTTCTAGCCACTTTGTTTTCATTTTGTTTTTACATTGCTGCTGGCGCATCTACATATCATAAAAGTATATCTTCCCACTCTTATAACAAAAATTTTAAATTTCCCTCTTTATAGATTGATGCGTCTGAATGAAAAGGTAGTGATGGTTTATTTATGTGATTCTAGCTGCTCTGTTTTCATTTTGCTATTGTATTGCTTTTGGCAAATCTACATATAATAAAAGGATATTTGTGTCTGTGTGCCTGAAGCTTGTTAATAGCTTTCCGAAGTGGCCTAAAACATGATTAAGATTACACAGGACAGTCACCACAACTTGGGATCCAAATCAGGCCAACCTAATTTGATGGGTGTCCTTGAGCTCTTGCACTCCTCAGCCAGGTAAAGAAACTGAATGCCGAGATTCGTGTGCACACGTAGCTTTCGGGATGTAGTGAGTAACAATACAGGCCATCCAGTTAAATTTGAAGTTCAGATCAACAACAAATACATTTTTTAGTATAAGTCTATGTTATGCAATATTTGGACATTCTTAACTAAAAACACATTAATCTGGATGTCCTGTATTTTACCTGACAACCCTATCGCAGGTTACCGAAAGGCATAGGGAGAACCAGATGTGTTTCCTGTGGTCATACATACCTTTACAAAATGTGACTCTCTACTTTTATGGGATCCATAGGGATGTGGTTATGCTTTCACCCGTGGTATGAAACAGGTGAGAGACAATCCCCACAACCCAAAGCAGTAGGGGAAGAGCCTTCACAGCGATTGGGCACTTGTGATATGACCAATATTTCACAATGTTATTTCATGCAGTGCTCACTGCTTTGCTAATGAGTGACCAGACGCTCAGAGAAGGGCTTGTCAGGGTCCCACAGCTGGTGAGTTGGGACTTAGCTCTCTGACCCAGATCACCGTGGCTCCCTAGCCTGCGTTCTTACAGTTCCATGGCACGCTGACATCTAGGGAGCTGGAGGCACAGTGGGGATGCGAGGAGGGAATGCAGTTCTTGCTATTTTTCTGCCAATGCTGCACCTCTAGTGTGTTTCCTCATTGCATGACATTTGAGAGGCCTGTTGATAACTCTATACTTTATTAAGGACAAATGAAGGTAAGAGAGAAACAGAGAAGGTGCAAAAAAGACATAAAATGTGCCTCTTTCTTAATCTCTGAAGGCAGAATAAATCCTTATACAGTGACTTAAACAGTCCCTTAGCCATTTGCTCTTGTCGCGTACAGATGGTAGCAGATTCCTCTTCCACAGAAAGGGACTAACAGCGGGATTGCTCGGCAGTAAGCTTGTGGTTAAGTGGTCCCGCTTGGATCCCTAGAGTTCGAGTGGAAAGAAGTCTATTGTTACATGGGAGAGGTTCTTGGCACAAAGTAGAAACAGCAGGGCTACTCCTGTGGAGGTGCAGAACAGGTCTCTCTGCATTGGAATATTGCTGGAGGGAAGACAGAAGAAAAATGAGGACACAGGGCAATGTCAAGTAAGTTATGGGTCCCAGTGCTGTGTAGTTCTGACCCGTGCTGCTTGGTGGGGAAGAGGAGCCTCAGCAGGTGACATACAGGAATTTGATTAGAAAAAGGTAGTGACTATTCTATCACCCCCATGCAGAGGTTTCCTTTCCAAAAAGGAACAAGCCAAGTCTTAGATTCAAGATGTTGTTACATTGGTTTCTTTTTCATGAAAGACTGACACCTTTCAGCCAGGTGAAATGTTTGAGTCCCTGGGCAGCTATCATAAGACACAGGCAGTCCCTCAGTTATAGACGACTAGACTTATGGTGCTCCACGCTTAAGAACGGGCTCCCAAGTTTCCCCATAAGAATAGTTTATATTTAATAAATTATTAATTGGGGAGCTAGTTTCTTCCATTCATATAAAGAAACCCGCATGGCATAAGTGCTTGGTTTGTGCAGCATCTTTGCCCTAGCAGCTCGTCTCATAGGTGGACGGAGAAGTCGCTGAGAGAAACACAAAAAGGCAAAGAATCAGAAGATCTGGAGCTGAGAAAGTTATGACAGAAGAAGGGGCTGCAGCCCTTTGTCTCACTGAAGCAGGATTTGCTAAGTTTGAGGAGCAAGATCCTAACATTTACAAAGGTCTACCGTGCAGTGAGAACATCAGCTACTACAAGGCCATTTGTGATGAAAAAAGAAAAAGGCTGCGCCAACAACCCTAGACACCTTTTTCAAGAAGCTGACGTCAGTGCTCAGCTCCCCTCCCCCAGCAGCAGAGTCAGACCCTGATCCTCCAGCCCCAGCTCAATCCCCTCCAGCTCCATCTCCTCCATCACCTTCCGATCAATGTTAGGCTGATTTCTTGCCTCAAAAGTGCCCCTTCCAGTAAGCAAGACAGTAATGCAACATTAGGTGAGTGTTAACCTTTAATATTCTTTGTGGAAATTTCTCCTATTTCTTATCTAAACCTTTTATTTGAGTTTGTTTTTATGTTCTGTTTGTTAGAATTAAAAGAAAGAGCACAACAGTTTCTGTAACTTAGTATTACAGTATAAGGGCATTAGTATTATTACAGTATTATACTACATTATAATTACCACATATAAGCCATTATAGTATTATTGTTATCACATACGCACCGTTCATCAGGGATCCGAGTTACATACAAATCTGACCTAAAGAGCATATCTCGTCCCCCATAACTTGGGGACCATAAACTGGTACCTTCTAAACATCGCAAATTTATTTCTCACAGTTCTGGAGGCTGGAAGCCTAAAATCAAGGCTGATATGATGTCTGGTGAGGGCCTGCTCTCTAATTCGTAGGTAGCACCTTCTTGCTGTATCCTCACACAGTGGGAGGGGTTAGAGGTCTCTCTTCATACTCTTTTATAAGGCACTAATCCTATTCATGATGGTTTTGCCCCATGACCTAATCACCACTTGTCTTACTCTGTGCTGCTATTACAAAATATGTGATACTGGGTAATTTATAACATTTATTTCTCATAGTTCTGGAAGCTGGGAAGTCCAAGATTGAGGTGCCAGCAGGTTTGGTGTTCGGTGAGGTCCTATTCCATCAATGGCATCTTCTCTCAGTGGCATTCATACCCGGTGAGGGGCAGAGAGCAAAAGGGGAGAAACACCGTGACTTTGCATGGAGACCAGAGAGGTGACAGTGCCCCTCAAGCCACTTTGCAAGGCACTGCTTCATTCATGAGGGCACAGTCCTCATGGCCTGATCAGCTCCTCCCCCAGCTCTTGGTACCACCACAGTGGGGATTAAGTTTCAACACATGAATTTTGGAAGGGACACGTTCAAATTAAAGCACTGTAGCATTCAAAGGCCACACGTCCTGACTCTGTCACCTTGGGGGTGAGGATTTTGACATATGGATTTGGGGGAGGACAAGCATTCAGGTCATAGTATTAAGTAATTCCAAACCTGGTTTCTATTTTTGACCACTTCTTTCCTTGTGCTGGAGAGCTGAGAATAAACCACTCAGCATTTATTCTCGAGCTTGACCTAAATCATCTTTCTGGAAGGATGACGACATGAAGGGAAACCAATGGCCCAAAGTTAAACAAGCAAATAATTTACAAAATACTTTTGTCCCTGTTGAAGCAACTGGAAACCATGAGACAGAAAAACGGTTCTCTGGCCCTCAGCCACTCATCGATGCCACTCAGGATGGTTCTCTTCCCAGGGTCTACACAGGCTTCTGTCACTACTGGGATTACAACTCTGGGGAATGCTCACAGCAGGCAAAATATAGCAAATTCACTAAAAGTACTTCTGCTTCCATATTGATTCCCCCAGAGAATTGGGCAAGTTCTTCTGTTTCTGCAAGAAACACCTTATGTGTATATTTCTGGGATGGAAGATAGTAGATTTTAGTCAGTTTTCAAAGGAAGTCACGAACCCAAAAATTGCACTTCACTGATTTAGAGTCTGTAAATGAAGAATGATGTGATGCTTTGACTAGACCAGAAACCACCTCTTATTGTTTGATTTCAAGGCAGTTTTCAAGGGGCAAATGACTTAATATATCTTGAGCAGCAACTGTATGCCAGGTAAGTACTGTTGAGATCTGACAGGTATTATTCCCTGAAGTCTTCTAATCCCTCTGTGATTGGATATCAGTTTCTCTGGTTCGCACTTGAGTTGACCTGCACTAAGTAACAGCGAGTGAGCAAGTTCTCTCCTGTCACTCAGAGCCAGCGAATGGCCCAGCAAGCACACCTAGCCAGGCCTGTCTGAGTTCAAAGCTGGGCATTCTGTTGTCTGCCTTTTACTTCTTCACTCATAGAAGGCCCGTTTGTTCCTTTGCTGTTGGACTGGTGCCACGCCCCTGTCCTTACCAGCCATCAGCGCCTGTCAGCTTGTGGTCCTGATGCTGCTGGGAACCATGATACTGAAAGAGGTTCTATCTGGCCCTCTTCTGCTGAGGGCCTTTGCTGGCTCTGGAACTCACTTTGCTCTCCTTGCCACAAGCTGGATGCATCAGGGAATTAACTCGCCCACCTTGAGGAATCCTCAGCTATGACTGGCGAAGGTGGTGATGAACACCCACGCTGCTGCCCCTCGGTGAGGCGGTGCTGATGTGTGTCCCTAGTCTGCAGTTTTCCTGTGTCCCCGGGGTGTTCCCTCTGACATTGGCAGCTGGCTTGCTAACACCCTTTTGTGACTGACTTCCCTTCCATGTGCCATTTCTCCATTCCCCTAGGGATGATTTTTAGACCATCTCTCTTAGTATTGTCTAATGGCGTGATTTTGAGAGGGCACAAAGACTTGTGGCTTCAGCTACTGGAAAATAGATGGAGGGTTAGAAGGGGGGTGTGTGTGTGTGAGTGTGTGTGTGTGCACGGGCACATGTGATAAGAAAGGTGAAAAAGGGTGATAGTCTAACATGAGAACTACCACTCCTGTCTGAATTCTGCTTTTTCAATTGCAAATGTGATAAAAATCCCTACCTTACATAGCCATTGAGTGTATTAAATAGCATGATGTATGGGAAGCTGCTGGTCCACAGTAGGTTCTCAATAAATGTTGAGTGATTATAGCAGAGTTGAAAGGTCATGAATTTTGGAGATTAAAACACCTGGGTTTAAATTTTGGATCTGTAACTTACTAGCTGTTTCGGTTTGGGTAAATTACTCTGAGTCTCAATGCTTTTGTCTGTGCCAGGCGTGTAAAGATACTCTCCACTCAAAGCTGTGCTGAGGACAGAAGTACGCGATGTATGTGAAGAAGTTACGGAGGGGACATTGTGAGTTTCCAGACCGTGAGAGTAACTTTACTTCTGCGTCTCCTGCTCTGAGGCCACAAGCAGAGCCTTCTGGGCAGGGTGAAGTTTTCCAGACTTCTCAGTCCTACTCTAGCAGGAATTAAAATCACACTTGCAATTTCTCCGAGTGATTGATAGGCGTTTCACGATGATTTTATCACTTGGCGGAGGATGAAAGTCACTCAATGATTAGCCAGATTTCTCCATTAAAACCCACTGCCCAAGACATACTCTAATTACCCACAAATTCCCGTTAGGCTTTATAGTGTAATTGCTGTTCATGCTCCAATTAAGGGGCAATTACAAGCCGAGGGAAAAAATGTGCTTTACTGCTTCAATTTTGAAATTCGTGTATTTTGGAGCCTGAATCTACTCCTGGTCTCCAGGGTTCCACGTAGAGCGATGCCCGTGCTGCTGCAGGGGGCCTGCGGGCCAGCCCTCCTCTTGCCAGGCTTCTGTGGGAGCACTCTCTGGCCCACGGCAGAGCTTCCACCACGCCCCTGACGTTTCGCATTCTAGGAGGCAGAGGGACGGACAGCGGGACCTGTTCTTGCCATGTGTTTAAGACACTGAAAGAAAATCATCAGGTTCTTCTAGAAAGGAGCTACCAGGGCAGGTGTGGCTCTCTGAGGTTGGAAGGTAGCCGTGTCCTGAGGGAAGGCAGGCTGAAATGCACCGGAGAAAAACAGACAACATCCAGGGGGCTGAGAATTCGGGGAAGTATGGGTTCAACTACCTGTCTGTTCTGCCATATCCTAGTGGTGGGACCTTGGGCAGGACAATTCTCAATGCCCAGCATCCTCATCTACTCAGTAGGGACAGTGAAAGCACTCACTGTTTAGGATAATTCAGAGGGTCAGATGAGATAATACACAGAAAGTGAAAGTACCTAGCACATAGTAGTCTCCCAGTAAATGTCGTTATTGTCATCAACACAATCAACACCATCACCACCGTTGCCAACACTGATACTGCTACCCTTGCTACATGTAATTATCCCATTCCGGGCAAGTGAGTAAGGAAGAGGTACATCTGCCTGCTGTGGCAATACACCTGACAGAGCTTCATAAAGGGTTAAACGCAATTAATCAGGTTTCTTTACTGAGTACTTCTCTGTGCATTCAATTCTCTAATCTGTGTTACAAATCTCATAAAAGGGGTTAGGAGGCAGCAAGGACCATAGTAGCAAAGAGTGTAGACTTTGAAGCCAGAGACACCTGGGTGCAAAACCTGGTTCTGCCCCAACTGGCCTCTTGACCCTCAGGCTCCACATCTACAAAATGGGTCTAATAGTGCTTCCTTGATAGATTTATGTGTAAGCATTAAATAAGATACATGAAAAGTGCTTACCACAGTGTGTGCACTTATACATTCAATAACATTCAATTTGTTATTATCAGTTTTTTTTAAAGTTGGGATTATACTATTTCACTGAAGCTGTGCAGAGCCTCTCTTCTGTAAAGTTACAGAATTCTATGAAGAGAACAAATATTTCTTCAGAAGATTTTTCACAGAAAATCATAGTGCTATTATACAAAGTGAGGGTGGATGCTGAGAGAAACAGATTTGACTGGTTTTGCATACAGTTGATTGACACTGCCCAGGATGTACAAGGACCCGGATGGGGAGGGGGAGGGGCTGTGGTTTCACCACTAATGGATCAATGAAATCTGCATAAGGAAGATGTTGCTGTTATTGTTGTTGTTGTGTTCCTGGGGAGAAGTAGAACAAATTCCCAAGTAAAATGATACTTGGAAGGAACTCAGCATATGCCCAAGGTGGGCAGAACAGAGTCGGTGGCATGATGATCTAACATCCCCTGGTGATCAAATCATTCCATTGATCAACTAGGAACTGTCCCTTTGTCAGATAGGCGAGGCTTTGTCCAGCAGTCCTGGCTCTATGAGGCACTGTGGTAGATGCCAAGCCTCAGGTCCCCAGGGTGCCCTTGTTTCCCAGTTTCTACCGTTAGCAAGAGCCTGAGGAGTGTGGAATCAGCTCTGGTCCCCAAGCACTGCCAAGTCTGCAGGGACATGGCCAAGGGGCTTCCATCCTCCCGCAGAGCAATCCACTGAGCCTTTGCCCGCGTGCCCAGAGGAATAGGTTTAAGCATTCCATTCATCCTCCCGATGTTAAAACCCAGATCCATAGATCTTATACTTGATGAGCAGGTGGCTAAAATGCCCTTCCTCTGTTTCACCCAAGAATTCATTTCATGCTGAACAGAATGGATCATGTTTCCTGTGAGCCTGGCCCTGTGGTTCCCAGGTTCCCACTGTTGATGCATTACCTACTCACGCTCTGGCACATTTGTTTCTGCCTCAAATTTCCTAGAGACTTACCGAGGTGATGTTCATAGATTTTCCCATTTATGTTGTTTCCTCGTGCATAACAATGATCTGTTGGCTTTCATTTCTGTTAATGACCCTCTGAATGGGGAAATGTTCCCTTGTCATGTCACGTGTCTGATGCTGGCCTGATTTCAGAAGGTGGAATAGTCTTGCATGGTGATGACCCAAAAAACTTGCTCTCCACTCTTTTGCAGGCTGGTGCAAGCCTCAGTACAAAAGGGGAGGCTATCAGAGAGGGACGGACTGGCGCAAGGTAAAGAATGAAAATTTTGGAGCCAGATAGACAAAGATTTGATTTATAGCTCTGCCACTTTCTAAATGACTAGAAATGACGTGCTTGGGCAAGTCATTTAACTGCTTTCTGCCTCAGTTTCCTCAGCTGTGAATGAAGCTAGTGTCTACAGACATTGTGAGATCGTGGTAAGGATTGTGATATTACTGCCATTATCAGTAGTGATATGAGGTTCTAGGAATTAGGTGTCAGATGGTCTGTTCTGCCCTTCTCTGTAGGTGGACAAGCACCAGTAAATGCAGACATCCCCCACGTACAAAGGATGCTTCAACCCTCTACTGTACTTATTTGTTTGCATCTCTCTCTTGCCTTTAGATTGTGGCTTTCTTATGGGCAGGAGCAGAGTTTTATTTTCATTTGTATACCCAGTAATCAGTAAT
The DNA here is from genome assembly GCF_041146395.1 of Eulemur rufifrons. Classification (NCBI taxonomy): domain Eukaryota; kingdom Metazoa; phylum Chordata; class Mammalia; order Primates; family Lemuridae; genus Eulemur; species Eulemur rufifrons. The sequence continues at coordinate 11,887,468 of NC_091010.1, forward strand.
TAGTAAACATTTATTGAAATAATGCAAATGCCATCTGTGTATAGAGACAGGATCAGGGACAGTGGTCCCTGTTACAGGAAACAGTCCAGCCTAGAATGGATACTGCCTTACCCAGGAAAGGGCATGAGCCCTGGAGGAGGGCAATAACCTAACTTAACCTAACCGAGGCCCTGGGAGAGGGGCAAAGCAGCTCTGAGCAGAGGGGAGCCAGCCTGGGTAGGTTCCCACAGAGATCTGGGTCTTCCTCGAGGGTTCACGGTTTCAGTCTGAGAGAATATGAGAGCTGAACTCCAAGTTGCTGGGACGGGACACGCAAGACTCTGCTCTTCTCTGGGGGAGGAAAGGAGAAGACACTTCACAGACTCATGATGACTCATGAAATTTAGGATAGTACTATTTTGCTGTGGCCCTTGTAGGAATCTTGATATAAAGTCCTTCACGAACCTCAGGGGACTCACAGTACAGGGAGCTGCTGCACTTGGAACAAGTCCTCCAGAGGCTTGACTGGGGTGAAAGGCCAGGAGGCTTTGCAAGGCCACAGTGCACACACACACACACACACACGCGCCATTATTCCAATGACAGGAGGAGCCACACAACAACCTGCACGATCAATCATGCTCCAAAGGGCAGAAGCAGGTGGGAGCGTGAATGCAGGGTTCCCACCACCCTCACCCCAGCGCCCAACATCAATTGCTGGGCTCCAAATGCCTCTGGGTACCTGCCTCTGGGATTCCTTTCAGATTTCTGAGTAGGGGATGAAGGCACAGGAGTAGGCAGGGAAATAGAAATGAGAAGGAGGAATAAGGAGAGGAAAGGAATCAGCTACAAGAAAAATGACTGGTGTGCCCAGCTGAGCCCTCCGTCGGCTTCCATTCCCAAAGCTCAGTGAAAAGGAATTTATCTTAAGTTGTTGTTTATGCTCTTAACAGGAATGTTCCTGCTGGGAGCTCCTGTGTGCACTAGGAGGCAGCTGCCCTGCTCGGTTTAGTGATGGGAGGGCGGATGGCAATCTCGTCATCACCATTTTAGCTCCCATTAGAATCCATGGGGATTATTTCCTTCCAGCCACGGAATCCTCCGAGGAACCCCCACCCCTTCCTCCGATGATGTACACAGCTTTGCCTGGCAAACCACCTTAAATGAGAGACACATTAAGGGCATTGTTGAAAAGGGTGGTCCCCCGGGAGGCTCACCCAGGCCTTCTGCAGAGCCCGGGGCAGATGCAGCTCCCGGCCTTCCGTCTCCTCCTTTGACGGTCCCTCTGGAGCAGCCAGACGCCGTCACTCAGTTATTGGGTCACATTCTATAGAGGGAAACCAAGGGTAACAAAAATAGCACCTCGCATTTCAAAAATATTTTATAATTTCCAAAGTGCTCTTCATACCTGTCATCTGACTCAGTCCTCAGAATATCCTTCTCCGCGAGGCAGGAAAATATCCCATTTGACAGAAAAGAGCATCGCACGGCAAAGTCATCTGGCAGAGGGCCTGCGGCAGGTTCTCCCGCGACTGCCCAGTGGTCTTTCTTCCCCAGGGCGTAGCTCAGTGAGATCCCGGCCCTCTCCCCTCCACATCCAGCGGGTAGCTGCACTCGGCCATCGCCAGCGCTTCTATCCTGGTGCAGACGGTGGACACTTTCCCCTCCCCCCGGTCTTGCTCACCCGCCCTGCTCCCGGGTGCTGCCTGCAGGAGACAGTGAGACGACTGACAGGTGCTCGTCTTAAAACACGAAAACAACTAGGGCCCAGATTGTTCCAGCGGCTCCCACAGACAACATCCCGGATCTGGCCTGACCCACAGGATCTGTCACTGGGCTCTCAGGTGGTGTCAGTCACGTCTCCCTGAATGCCCCGTGCTTCATGCCACTGACCTACGGCCTCTCTTCTCTGGGTCCCTGCTCATACATTTGCCTTCCTGGCATTGTAACCATTGTAATCATCGTAATAATTATAACAGGGTAATAGTTATAACACATTTTATTGATAGTTTACTATCAGAGTTATTTAATTCACATGTCTACTCAAGTATCCACCCCACAGCATAGAAGGTGTTGTAAAATACAGCCTCCTCCTCACTGGGCAGACCTCAGTTGAGATGTGCCCTCCTCAGAGAGACTCTTCCCAACGACCCTCCCTAGAATGCCCCACCGCCCACCCCACGGCTCCCTGTCTGGGCACCTCGTCTAGTGTCGGGGTGGTGATGTGCTGTCTCCAATCCCACTGCCACTGGCAGAGTGTGAGCTACTTGAGAGCAGAGAGTGCATGTCAGGCGCAACGGTTAATTTCAGATGTCACCTTGACTGAGCTAGGGGATAACCAGATAGCCGATGAAACATTATTTCTGGGTGCATCTGTGAGGGTGTTTCTGGAAAACATTAGCATTCGAATCAGCAGACTGAGCAAAGAAGATCCAGCCTCACCAGTGTGGGGAGACACCACCTGACCAGTCAGTGGCCCAATGAGAACAAAAAGGCAGGAGGAGGAGGAATTTGCTCTCTGCTTGAGCTGGGACTTCCACCTTCTCTTGCCCTTGAACATCAGCACTCCTAGCTTTTAGGCTTTCAGACTCAGACTGAATCACACCACCGCTTTCCCGGGTCTCCAGCTTGCAGACGGCAGATCCCGGGGGTTATCAGCCTCCGTAATGGCAAAGCCAGCCCTTCATAATTAGTCTCATTCCACAGATTTTCATATGTCCTTTGGTTCTGTTTCTCTGGATAACTCTGACTCACACATTGTTCGTTTGCCCTCAGGCCCCATGCCTAGAACACGCCTAGAACGTGCCCATGGTCATGGAGCTGAATGAGTCAGGACCACATGGCAACCGGAGGCTTAAAGAACATAATTAACATAATTAAGGTCAACCAGCTGCCAAGGGGTAAAGCCAACTGTTGACTCAGGGTTTGCTGACCCTAAAACCAGCTTCTGATCTTAAGATCACATGGTCCAGAAAACTTTCTCTACTGTCACCAAGACAGCATGTCCCAGCACCCATGAACTCACATGCTCATTGCCCCCTTTAGGGACTGCATTTTAGTGCTAACCCTGTCTTGTAACTAACTGCACTTTCATGGATCTCTAGACTGCGAGCCACTTGACATCAGGGATGGTGTCTCATTCTCTGGTATCTCTGGCTCTTGCCATGGTCATTGAAACCTGGAGGGTGATATCTTTGTTGCGGGAGTATGGAGGAAAGCAAGCTTCCCTCTCCCAGGCACTCTGGGGCTTAGCATATGGGGTTCCTGGGCCAGCAGCAGCAGCAGCCGCCCCTGGGAACTTGTTGTAAATGCAGACTCTCAAGCCCCTTCTGGATGGACTGAATCAGAAACTGGAAGTGTGGCCCGGCCATCTGCATTTTCAAAAGCCCTCCAGGTGATTCTGACACTTGCTGAACTTTGAGAATAGCTGCCTTAGGCAGAAGACAGACACCACTAAGCAAACTTAATCCTGGCTGGCTCCCAGATTCCCTCAGGCCATGGGATGCTGTGGTCTCTGAGTGGAAGGCCCTGCAAGGTGCAGTCTCCCAGTCCCTCCTGGAGCAGTCAGCCTGCCTCCCTGGGCACACTCACATGAGCCTTTCCCTGTGCAGGGTCTGGCTGGCCTTCTGTAAGAACCTCGTGCCCGTGGCAGGAGCCCTATGCAAAGGAATTGTCCCCACCTGTGACACTCCTCCCACTCTCCCCCACACCATTCGTGTTTAGGGCATATCATTTGTGTTCCCAGAGTCCTGGCTCCCTATCTGTGCCTCAGACTCATCCTCTGTGAGACTGTGAAGTTGGCCCTGCTCCTTCAGGTGCTAAGGTCCTTCCTGCCTTGCTTCATGAGCTCTCCTGCTCCCCGATAAGCTGGTAAATACCATCACCCAGATTCCTGACACTATTAACCCCCGTCAAGGCCAGTGCCCTCTGGAGACAATGGGATTGAGCTAATGGCTAACTGCCTTCACAGTCAGGCACAGGAACTAGTTATTTCCTAGAACCCTGTCACCACCTGTGTTCAGCTGCTCCCCAACACTGCAGGCTTGGCATTGAAGTCTTAGCCTGCCCAGGGTCAGGGTTTTCCAGAGGTGAGCCTTTCCCTAACTTTAAGTGCTCTTCCAACTTTACCCCCAGTGACAAGAGACTCACTACCTCCCAAAGTGGTCCATGTCATCTCTGAATAGTTCTGGCTACTAGAATGTCCTCATCTGATCACAGTCTCCTTCTCCATCATGTCTGCCATGGCTCCTGGCTCTATAGGCCCATTTACCCTGCCTTCTCTACAACCCCTGACCCCAGAGTATTCACTGATGGCTCCCAAGTCACCACAATAGCTCTGTGGATGCTTCCAGCATGATTTTACTTGATCCTCACTAATTCTATATTTTATCTTTAATGAAATGGAGGCTGAGTGAGCCTGCATGAGTCATACAGTGCTACAAAACCAGGTGGCAGCCTTTCCAGGTTAGGGGAGAAGACCCCAGGGCTGATAAGAGAGAGGGGCAGGATCTGTAAATGTGTCGGTGACTGCCTGGAGCTCCCTAGAAGCTGAGCTCTGAGCACAGGAACGTTCCTACTTCGGAGTAGCTTCAATTTATTTTTAGAACATGCCCTGTGGAATTATAAGCTTTGAGGGACATGGGAAAGCACATGAACTTTCTTAAACTGCTGCACACATGTTATGGGAGGATGAGAGAGGAAGCTTGCAAGGGGAGCAAAATGCCAAAGAGGGGATATAAGGAGGGTGAAGGCTATTTGCCAGGCCCCAAAGGCCTTGCCTGGAACATCTAAGCCCAGGTCAAGATCACTGGTGCCACCTTTTCTCATGTGTGTGAGCTCCTAGTTGATCTCCTCTGGCCATACAGGACCTTAGTCACTTGAACAGCATCATTGCAAATGAATTGGACTTGGCAGTACGTCAGTAACCTTCTGCCCATCAGTTCATTGGGTTTGGAAATCATCTCAGCTTCTAGGGATAATAATGAAGTGTAGCCCGCTGCATACCTTTGGAATATCAACATGAGTCCTGGAATAAAACAAATCTACCACTCATTAAAATTTCTGCCTCTCATTACCTCTAGGACATTGGACAAATTACCTAACCTCCTTGCATCTCAAATTTCCCATCTTAAAATGGGTATACGAAACACAGACCTATTTATGGAAGACAAAAAGAAGTAATACATGTAAGGTTATATCTAATATTGTCATTAGTATTACATGGCAGGCTAGACCTTTCCTAGTCCAACCCCTTTTGCATACATCTGTAGGGTTTGTCCATCACTGCCTCCCAGAGCCATATGCTCTTACTTGGTTCTCCAGTCACATGATTTGGATTCACATTCTTGTTTCAATATGTTCCATCCTCATTCTGGTGGCTGTATCTAGGTGCAGTTTTACTATTTTCTTCTAAATGTGTATCTTCTGTGCTTGAAATTTCTGCCATCTGCACCCAGAATTTTGAAGCTCGCTCTTGTTTTGCAACCCTTGATCTGACTCTACCCACCTGCAACTGCACTTGGCATGAAATGACCCAATTTGGTATTGTGAAAAGAAAAATTGCAGGCTTAGAGAAGAAAAAAAAAAAAAAAACAGTGGAAAAGGAGTTAAAATATTTTCCTGCAGTGGGAATATGCAAGCTGTTCCATCTTAGGTCATAAGAATGAAGCATGATGCTACTCTGCAGAAGAAAGGTAGGGAAGTCTGCTTCTCCTGGACTCCCACAACAACTTTGGGTTTGCCTAGGCCCCCCGGCAAGGCAGGAGCTGAGATAGCAGAGTGCAGCAGGAGGGCAGAGAAGGAGGTGTCCTTCTGGGGCACAGTCCTGAAAACTCAAAGCAAAATATCCGCAGAGAATCTAGACTAAATTTGGGAGCCACAACACAGAGAAGATCCTCAGAGGAGGAAACAAAGCTGGGCATTAGCACTACTGAGCCTTGGGGAAGGAGGTTATTTTTTACATAGATGGCTGAGCTCTGGAGCTGGAGAGGAATCCTTGCAGTCTGGGCTTCTCCTCAGTGTGCCTTTGCGAGTGCTCATGTCTCCATTCCTACGGTGATGCACACCTTCACCAGGAAGTATGGGCTCTTGAAGTCTCTTCATGGCTTAGCCTGATCCTTTTATGCTGCTAGACCACACCCAGTTGAGAGATGCAAATGTCCCAGGCACTGGCTTCTCTGGAGGGTGGATGATGTGCAGTGATACAGTTGGCTCAGAGGGGCTTGATGACCAGATTCGGACTTGAGACAAACTCCACCACACACCCGCTGAATGATTTTGCAGTTAGTTCTTAGCATCCACAAACCTTTTTGCCTTATTTGTGAAATAAGGTAGGAGCCATACTTATGTTCACAGTGTTAGATTAAGTGAGAAAATAAATGGATATCACATAACACTATCTGAGATATACTAGGATTTTTAGATGTTTGCATCATAAATATATTTTTACCTATAGATTTGGGATAGGGGTATGGATCCAAATTATATTATACATCCACAAATCATGTTAGGGCCCTTGTCCGTGAAAAGATACTGTGTTGAACTTCATGGACAATTTAAAAAAAAGCATGACTCACAAGATCAAGAGATTTATGGATGACTAGGAGAGAGAAAGGAAATAATGTTCATATGAGAAATAAAGCGAAACCTAGACAAAGACATCTAAAAACACTGTGCTTTTGGAGGAGGAAAGATGACTTGAATTTACCAAGTGTCTATTTTGTCCCAGGCATTATGTTAGAAACTTACAAAGCTTATGTTCCATAATCCTCCCAACTATATTGTGGGATAGGTCCCATTACTATCCCCTTTTAGCAGTTGTAAACTGAGGCTCTGAAGGACCAAACGACTTTCCAAGTAGCCCTGACTAGTAGACAATGAACAGAATTTAAAACTCTCTGCCTGACTCTTAAGTTCTGCTCTTTCTGGAATATCTCATTGACTCTAAGGAGAGAGAAGGTAAAGAGAAAAGTTGTTTGCATTTCCCCTTGAAAAACTGACATGCTCTTTCTGCCATTTTTCATTGGATAATAGAGAAACCAAAAGTAATTTTGCAAAAGAGAGGTGGAAATCGTGGGCATTTTTGTTCCTGAAATGTTAACTGTGAAAACAGAAGCACACTTCTCTCATCAGTGCTGGGTGTGGATAACATGGCAAAGATCACGCAAGATCTTGATGGCTACAACGGAGAAGAATCCAATGATGATTCATTGGAAATTAGTCCAGAATATCTTTATGAGTTAATGTACCATGGACATTTTCTAAACTGTGACCTCACAACATAGATCATAGATATAATATTAAAAAAAATTTTAATTAAGAAATGAAACCAAGAAAGAAACAACTCAGTTTTCAAGCATAAGGAATGCATCTTTGAAGATAGAAGGTGGGGGAAAATAATATTTACTTGAGTTAATGTGCCAGATATTGTGCTCATTGTTTTCTGCATACTGATTGAGGCCTAAGCAAGATAATATTGAGCTAGGATCATAATGGATCTAGAGGAGCAAAGGCATTGCCTAGAATACCTGGTCTCGATGCAGTATGTATTCACGGAGCTTCCCGGGGGGTGCCATATTGAGAGAGCCTGCAAGAAAGGGGAGACCACAGAGAAGAAAGCAACGTGAGGATGAGGAAGAGATTGGAAAACCAAGTACTGATGACAGTATTATAACACCTGAATCCAGGTACACCTGAAGTCGGGTCCCTTCTGGATTCTGTGCTTGTCGAAGGAAGCCATTACATTTTTTTCTTAGGTTTAACTAGTTTCAGTAGGAGATACCTTTACTTACAACCCAAAGAGTCCTGACTGTTACGGAAATGAGTTCCTGCTGTATCTCCAGCAATGAGGATAATGCCGGGCATGCAGTAGATGCTCAAAGATGTTATTGGAATGAATGAATGATATGCTTGATCCTTCCAAGCCATTACAAGCAATGATGCAGAAATAGAAGTAGGACTCACGCCTTTTGATTTCTAGTTCATTGCTTCTTTGATTACATGACCTTTACCAATATTAGAAAAGACCGCACCTCTAATATATAAGGAGGGATGTTTCCTTTTTTAAAATTATCTTTCTATCTTTTATGATTTTAAAAATTCTATAAGCTATGCATGAATACTTTCTCATCATGAGAGATCCACCCGCTCCACCACACCCCATTCCATTCTCAATCGTTGTTTGCTATATGTCCTAATAGATTTTTCTATGCATTTATATAAAGTTAATTAAGTATCAAGTTGATGGTAATTCTTTGAGTTAAAAATAAAATTTTAATTTGCCTCAAAATAATCCAAGGAGCATATGGGGGTGGTAATTGGCGGGTTCAGATGAAACAGAATAAGCTATACTGACTACTACTGAAGCAGTGCGATGGATATGTGGAGATTCATCACTCTATTCTCTCTGCTTTTGCATATGTTTGACATATGAAAATAAAATAAAATAAAATTTTATTGTAAAATGAATATGTGTATAATGTCAAGAATTGAAGAACATAGGAAAGACAACATAAGAAAATGAAAACATCATATTCCTATTACTCAGAGTTTACTGCAGTTAAGTGTACATCGCCTTGTAAATGTTTATATATGTGCAGACATGCACACTCATACATAATTGTTTTTTGTTTTTATTTAACCAAAATTAGATTAAAGTATTTTTTTATTATCTGTTGTTATCATCTTTATGTTATTATTTAGGAGGAGCAATCTCTACATTTCCATGTTTCCATGTCAATATTCAATATCTTTTAATCTCAATAATGCCCGTTCAAATTTCTGTAATCATCTTTAACAATTCATTGATTTGTCTACAAGCATTTAATATAGGGCCAGTTATTGTATTGATATCTATTTTTATGCCCTTTAAAACTCATGGGAAAAAACTCACCATTGTGATAATTCACACAGCATATAATTTGCTGATTTAGAGTATAAAGTTCAGTGTTTCTTAATATATTTACAGAGTGTGTAACCATCACAACAATCTGATTTTAGAATATATTTATCACTCCCAAATTGGCAGTCACTCGCCATTCCCCACCTGGCCCTCCATGGCCCCAGGCTCCTTTCTATTTCTAGACATTTGCCTATTCTGGACATTTTATATAAATGAAATCATACAATATAGGGTCTTTTGTGGTTTGCTTTTTTCTCTTAGCATATTGTTTTCAAGGGTTGTCTTTGCTGTAATGTATATTGGTACTTCATGTCTTTTTATTGCCAATAAATAATATTCTATTTTATGAACATACCACATTTTGTCTATTCATTATTAGCTCAAGGACATTTGGATTGTTTGGATACTTTTTAGTCATTATGAATAATGGTGCTATAAACACCTGTGTTCAAGTTTTTGTGTGGCTATGTGTTTTCATTTCTCTTGGATGTATACCCAGGCATGGAATTGCTGGTTGTATGGTGACACTATGTTATTCCTTTTGAGGAACTGCCAAGCTGCACAATCTAAATGTGTGAAATACATGATATGTGAATTGTATCTCAATAAAACCATACTAAAAAGTATTGAATATTTTTCTTCAAGGCTTGTTTTTAAATAGTAAAGCCCTACTAGTAGGGTTCCCTACTGGGTTATTTTCTAAACGTCCTGAATGAGGATTCTCCACTCTCGTTGGTTGGAGCTGGAAAATCTCTCCTCCCTGTGTGAGCTCTGATTATTGTTTAGCTTACAGATCTTCAATCATTCTTTGCCTGGCCTTGGGTGTGGGGAGAGTTGCCCTATATATGTACAGGCACAGACTCAAAGGGAAACCTATGAATATTTCTATTGCTTTTACTGTGTAGCTTTTTCCGCCATGGTATCTACCCTGGAAACTCTAGCTGCCTCCGCTTCTGCAAACTGTGGTCTCTGTATCATCAATTCAGTGGGACCACAGTTCTATGATTGGGCTCTTCTTCCGCCCCACTGGAGAGCCTTTCTCTAAAAAGTAACTCAGGAATCTGGGGTGATTATGGAGCTCACCTCATTTGTTTCTCTTGTCCTCTCCTTCTCCTGTAAAACAGTTCTTTCATATATTTTATTCAGTTTCTGCTTGTTCATGGAAGGGGAATAAATCCAGTATTTATTCAACCTTGGCCAAATACATTAATTTGTTTTTGTAAACCCTATGTCCCCAAATGGATTTCACTGTGTAGTGATTGATTTTCACGTGAACATGGGGTAAAGAAGTTTGATCAAACACTGTGAAAGAGCTGCTCTGACTTTTAGGTCTCCGTTTGAGTTTCAGAGCTGTCTGCTTTTACTTAGATAATAACCACACAGGCCAAAAAATTTTTCCATGAGTTTACTGGGGAAAGGCAGAAATGTATTCTGCTGAAATTACTAAAACTCTCCTGCCAGCAATCGAAAGTCAGAATTATAGATTTCTAGTCCATCATTACTTTTTAGTGTGCATCCTTTCCCCATGATTACATAACAAAAGGATACAGGCATGCTTCGGAGATATTGAGGGTTTGGTTCCAGACCATCACATTAAAGCAGATATAATTAAGCAATAAAGTGAGTCACCCAAATTTTTTGGTTTTGCAGTGCATATAAACATTATGTTTACACTATATTGCAGTTCGTTAAGTGCGCAATACCGTTGACTCTAAGAAAAGTACATACCTTAATTTAAAAATACTTTATTGCTAAAAGATGCTAACAATCATCTGAGTTTTTAAGGGAATCATTATATTTTTGCTCACGAGGGTCTTGCCTTGATATTGATGGCTGCTGACTGATCGTGGTGGTGATTGCAGAAGGCTGGGGTGGCTGTGGAAAGTTCTTAACGTAAAGCAACAGTGATGTTTGCCCCATTGATTGACTCTTCCTTTCAGGAAAGACTTCTCTGTAGCATGTGATGCTATTTAATAGCGTTTTATCCACGGTACAACTTCGTTCAAAATTGGAGTCAATCCTCTCAAACTCTGCTGCAGCTTTATGAAATAGGTTGGTAGAATTTTCTAAATCTGTTCTGTCATTTCAACGTTTGCAGCATTTTCACCAGGAGTAGCTTCTATGTCAAGAAACAACTTTCTTTCCTCATCCAAAAGAAGCAACTCCTCATCTATTCAAGTTTTTTCATAAGATTTCAGCAATTCAGTCACATCTTCGGTCTCCACCTCTAATTCTAGGTCTCTTGCTATTTCAGCCACATCTGCATTTACTTTCTCCACTGATGTCTTGAACCCCTGAAAGTCATCCATGAGAGTTATAAGCAACTTCTTCTAAACTCCTGTTAATGTTGATATTTTGATCTCCCGTCATGAATCACAGATGTTGTTACTGGCATCTAGAATGGCGAATCCTTTTCAGAAGATTTTCAATGTACTTTTCCTGGATCCATCAATGGCATCATGATATATTATAGGTATAGCTTTTCAAAATGTGTTTCTTAATAAGACTTGAAAGTTGAAATTACTCCTTGATCCATGAGCTGCAAAACCGATGTTGTGGTAGTGGGCATGAAAACAATATTCATCTTGTACATCTCCATCAGAGCTCTTGTGAGCCCAAGTACATTGTCAATGAGCAGTGATACTTAGAAAGGAATCTTTTTCTCCAAGAAGGAGACCTCAACACTGGGCTTATTCAGCAAGCATCCTGTAAACAGATATGCTGTCATCCAGGCTTTGAAGTTTTATTTATAGAGCATAAGAAGAGTAGATTTAGCATAATTAAGAAGAGTAGATTTAGCATAATTATTAAGGCCCTTAGGATTTTTGGAATGGTCAATAAGCATTGGCTTAAACTTAAAGTCACCAGCTGCATTAGCCTCTAAAAAGAGAATCAGCCTGTCCTTTGAAGCTTTGAGACTGGTCCTTGACTTTTCCTCTCTAGCTAATAAAGTTCTAGGTGGCATCGTCTTCCAATAGAAACCTGCTTCATCTACATTGAAAATCTGTTGTTTAGTGTAGCCACCTTCATCAATGATCTTAGCTAGATCTTCTGGATAACTTGCTGTGATTTCTCCATCAGCACTTGTTGATTCACCTTGCACTTTCATGTGACAGAAATGGCTTCTTTCCTTAAACCTCATGCACCAATCTCTGCAAGCTTCAACCTTTTCTTTGCAGTGTCCTCACCTCTCTCAGCTTTCATAGAATTGAAGAGAGTTAGGTCCTTGCTCTGGATTAAGCTTTGTCTTAAGGGATGTTGTGGCTGGTTTGATCTCATATCCAGACCATTTAAACTTTCTCCAGGTCAGCAATAGGCTGCTTTACTTTCTTAAAATTCATGTGTTCACTGGAGTAGCACATTTCATTTCCTTCAAGAACTCTTCCTTTACGTTCACAACTTGACTAACCGATTGGCACAAGAGGCCTAGTTTTGGCCTATCTCAGCTTTTTATATGCCTTCCTCACTAAGCTTAACCATTTCTAACACTTTTTTCTTATTTCAAAATATTAATTATTGGGGTAAAAATGTTTTGTTACATGGATATAATGCTTAACTCGGGGCTTTTGGCATGCCCATCACCAGCATAGTGTTCATAGTAACCAATAGGTAAGGTTTTATCCCACACTTCCCCTCCCTCTCCCCACTTCTTGGTTTCTCATCTTCTTTATATCACTTCGTGCCCATGTGTACCCATCTATGAGCCCCTACTTATTAGTGAGAACATATGGTGTTTGGTTTTCCATTCCTGAGCTGCTTCACTTAGGATAATGGTCTCTAGTTCCATCCAAGTTGCTACAAATGACATTATTTCATTCCTTTTTATAGCCTAGTAGTACCACACAGTGTGTATGTGTATACATATATCACATATTTTTAATCCACTTATGAAGTGAAGGGCACTTAGTTTGATTCCACGTCTTTGAAATTGTGAATTGTGCTGTGATAAACATTCAAGTGCAGGTGCATTTTGATAAAATGACTTCATTACTTTTAGGTAGATACCCAGCAGTGGGATTGCTGGAATGAATAGTAGGTCTACATTTATTTCTTTCAGGAATCTCCATACTGTTTCCCATAGAGGTTGTACTAATTTGCAGTCCCACCAACAGTGTATAAGTGTTCCTTTCTCTCTGCATCCAAACCAGCATCTATTGTGTTTTGACCTTTTAGTAATGGCCATTCTGATAGCCATAAGATGGTATTGCTGGAATTTCCTTGATGATTAGTGATGCTGAGCATTTTTTCATAAGTTTCTTGTCCATTTGTCTATCTTCTTTCAAAAAACTTCTCTTCATGTTTTTCGCCTTCTTTTTGAAGGGGTTGTTTGCTTCTTTTCTTGCTGATTTACTTGAGTTCTTTGTAGATTCTGGATATCAGCCCTTTGTCAGATGTACAGTTTCTGAATATTTTCTTCCATTCTGTAAGTTGTCTATTTGCTTGCTTATTTCCTTAGCTGTGCAGAAGCTTTTTGATTTAAATCTCATTTATTTATTTTTGTTGTTGCTATATTTGCCCTTGGGTTCTTAGTCATAAATTGTTTGTCTGAGCTGAAGTCTAAAAGAGTTTTTCCTATGTTTTCTTCTAGAATATTTATGGTTTCATGCCTTACATTTAAGTCTTTAATCCATCTTGAATTAATTTTTATATATGGTGAGAGATAGGGGTCCTGTTTCATTCTTTTGCATGTGGCTCTCCAACTTATCCAGCACCATTTCTATTTTTAGCTTCTCGATGTATCTCCAAATTCTTTTCCACAGAGGTTGTACTAATTTGCAGTCCCACCAGCAGTGTAAGAGCGTTCCTATCTCTCCATATCCTCAGCGGCATTTGTTGTTTTGGGATTTTTGATAAAGGCCATTCTCACTGGGGTTAGGTGGTATCTTATTGTGGTTTTGATTTTCATTTCCCTAATGATTAGAGATGTTGAACATTTTTTTACATGTTTGCTGGCCATTATTCTGTCTTCTTTTGAAAAGTTTCTGTTCATGTCCTTTGCCCATTTATTGATGGGGTTGTTTGATTTTTTCTTGTTGATTTTTTTGAGTCCTACATAGATCCTTGTTATCAGCCCTTTATTGGACGTGTAGAAAGCAAATATTTTCTCCCAGTCTGTAGGCTGTCTATTCACTCTAATGATAGTTTTCTTGTCTGTGCAGAAGCTTTTTAATTTGATCAAGTACCATTTATTTATTTTTGTTGCTGCTATGATTGCATTGGCAGTCTTCTTCATAAATTCTTAAGAAGACCTTGAATAGCCAAAGCAATCCTATGTATTTTTTTTTCTTTGTGGCTATAGCGAATGGTCTTGAGTCTTTGATTTGAATCTTTGCTTGACTGTTATTAGTATATAAAAATGCTACTGATTTGTGTACAATAATTTTGTATCCTGAGAATTTACTGAATTTATTTACCAATTCCATGAGTCTTTTGGTGAAGTCTTTAGGATTTTATAGGTACAAGATCATATCATCAGCAAACAGGGATAGTTTGACCTCCTCTTTCCTGATTTGGATGCCTTTATTTATTTCTCCTGCCCGATTACTTTGGCTAGGACTTCCAATACTATATTGAATAGAATTAATGACAGTGGGCATTCTTGTCTTATTCCAGTTCTTAGGGATAATGTTTTCAACGTTTCCCCTTTCAGTATGATGTTGGCTATGGGTTTGTCATATATGGCTTTTATTATTTTTAGATATGTTCCTTCTATGCCTAGTTTGTTGAGGTGTTTTTATCATGAAAGCATGCTGGATATTATCAAATGCTTTTTCTGGATATATTGAGATGATCATGTAATCTTTGTTTTTCTTCTGTTTATGTTGTGAATCACGTTTATTGATTTGTGTATGTTGAGCCATCCTTGCATCTCTGAGATGAAATTCACTTGATCATGGTGGATTATCTTTTTGATGTGCTGTTAAATTCAGATTGCTAGTATTTTATTAAGGATTTTTGCATCTATGTTCACAAGGGATGTTGGCCTGTAGCTTTCTCTTTTTGTTATGGCCTTTCCTAGCTTTGGTATAAGGATAACATTGGCTTCATAGACTGAGTTACAGAACATTTCTTTCTTCTTGATGTTATGGAATACTTTCTGTAGGATAGGTATCAATTCTTCTTTGTAGGTCTGGTAGAATATGGCTGTGAATCCATCTGATCTAGGGTTTATTTTTTTCATTTGTTTGTTTGTTTGTTTGTTTTTTGGATTTTGGGGGGGGAGATTTTTTTCTTTTTTACTGCTTCAAGTTCACTGCTCATTATTGGTCTGTTCAGGATTTCTATTTTTTCATGATTCAGAGTTGGGTGGTGTTTGTTTACAAGAATTTATCCATTTCCTCTAGGTTTTCTAGTTTGTGCATAGAGGTTTTCATAATATTCACAGATGATATTTTGTATTTCTGTGGTATCAGTTGTAATGTCTACTTTTTCATTTCTAATAGAGGTGATTTAAACTTATTCTCTCCTATTGCTGATTATTCTGCCTAGAAGTGTCTCAATTTTATTTATCTTTTCAAAGAACAAACTTTTTATTTCATTTATTCTTAGTATTATTATTATCATTTTTTATCATTTTCTATTTCATTTAATTCTATCCTGAGCTTTGTTATTTCTTTTCTTCTGCTGGCTTTGGGCTTGGTTTGTTCTTTTTCTAGTTACTTAAGATGTGACATTAGGTTGTTAATTTGTGATTTTTCTGCCTTTTTGATGTAGGCATTTAAGGCTATGAGTTTCCCCCTTATGGCTGCTTTTTCTGCAAAAATCACATAGATTTTGAAAGATTGTTTCCCCTTTGTCATTAAGTTTAAGGAAACTTTTGATTTCCATCTTAATTTCATCATTGACCCAAGGAACATTCAGCAACAGGTTGTTTAATTTGCATAATTTCGTGTAGATTTGAGTGCTTCTCTTGAATTGAAGTCTATTTTTATTCCACTGCAGTCTGAGACTATACTTGATATAATTTCAGGGTTGTTTTTTTTAATTTGCTGAGACTTGTTTTGTGGCCTAAATATGATCAGACTTGGAGAATGTCCCGGTGCTGATGAAAAGAATGTATATTCAGTAGTTTTGGGTTAGAATGTTCTATAAATGTCTGGTAGGTACATTTGTTCTAGAATCTGGTTTAAGTCCATTCTTTCTTTACTGATTTTCTTCTTCAATGATCTTTCCAGCTCTGTCAGTGGAGTGTTGAAGTTCCCAACTATGAAAATGTTACTGTTTATTTCTTTACTTAGATCTAGAAGAATTTGCTTTATGAAATTAGGAGCCCCTGTGTTAGGTGCATATATATTTAGGATTTTTATGTCTTCTTCTTTAATTGCTCCATTTACTATTATATAATGACCATCTTTGTCTTTTTTTTAACCATTGCTGATTTAAAGTCTACTTTACCTGATATGAGAATGGCTATGCCTGCTCACTTTTGGTTTCCATTTGTGTGTGTGATGTGTAATTTTTTTTCATGTCTTTACCTTGAGTCTGTGTGAGTTCTTGTAAATTAGATGTGTTTTTTGGAGACAGTTTATCTTTAGGGTATGTTTTTTTTTATCAATTAAGCTACTCTATGTCTTTTAAGTGGAGCATTACTACAGTTTACATTCAGTAATAGTATTAATACCTGGGAAATTGTTATGCCCATCAAGTTGGATAATATCCTGTAGTTTTGTTTTCCCTCTTGTGCTATTGTTTTATTAATACAAGAACTGTGAGCTCTAACTTTTGGGTATTTTTAAACTGGTGCGTATCTATTGTGCTACTCCATGTATAATGCAGTTCTGACCACCAGAAGTGTTAGGGAAGGAGAAATAACCCCCACCTAGCCTTTGCATGGGACTCCAAGTTTCTTGTGGGTTGATCTCTGCCAAAATCTTGCTCCTTCTTGTTCTGCTCTGCAACTTCATTCTGTGGAATCTCTGGTGGGTTCTGGCACTTTTGTCTCAGAATTACACCTGAGTTGTTTTTGTTCATCCAAAACTTTTCTTTCTTTCTGAGATGATCTGACAACCAATGTCTCTAGTCAGCCATCTTGCCTGCCTCTTCCAAAATTCCCATTTCGAACTTGTTACTTAAAGTGAGAGATATGTGACTCTTTCTTTTACTTGCACACTTAGAGGCCATTGTAGGGTTATTACTTGGCCTAATTTCAATATTTTTGTGTCTCAGGAAGTAGGGAGGCCTGAGGACAGGGAGAGAGATGGGGGAAGGGCTCGTTGGTAGAACAGTCAGAACACACACAACAATAATTAAGTTTGATGTCTTATATGGGTGTGGTTTGTGGTACCCAAAACATTACAATAGTAACATCAAAGATCACTGATCATAAGTCACCATAACAGATATAATAGTAATGACAAAATTTTAACTACTGTGAGAATTACCAAAATGTGATACAGAGACATGAAGTGAGCACATACTTCATGGGAAAATGGGAATGGTAGACTTGCTCAATGCAGGTTGCTAAAAACCTTCAATTCTGCAATAACTGTAAAAGCATAATATACTGAAGCACAACAAATCAAAATATTCATGCATTTTGATATGTAACACCTACAGTGTCTGCTACTTGTAAGCTATGTGAGGGCAAAGATACATATTTTTCCTCCCTGTCCCTCCAGTTACTTGCTTTGTCTTGGTATAAAAGTAGGCTTTAAGTTGTTCTAAATATTCAATGAATGGCTGTTAAGTATAAAGAATTATATAAATGCCCCAGATCCTCCTCAAAAACTATCTCTCAGAGATCTCTGGAATAATAAAAGCTACATTTTGTCAAACCCTATATAAGAGGAAGAAGGAGAGGTAAGATGAGGCACAGAGGTAAGTATAGCCACCACCAATATAAAAGTAACTTTTCTCTTAGTCAACAGTTGAGTTTTTCTCTTGCAGTTGTAGCTGCTGGATTCCTATGAAGCCAGCATAATGAGATCTAATCAAAATAGATGTAAGATCAGAAATCCTTTTTGCTCTGAAAGCAAAAGGAATTGCTCCACAAGTAACATGGTCCTTAATTAACACTCAACTTAACATGGCTCCTTTCACCGCTCAAATTGAGCACAAAAATGGATTAATTACATTATGAGCTGTAAAAAATTATGGTGAATTTAACAAACATAGTGGAGTAGGGAGCTTCAGGACGCTGTTCATCTAGAAAAACAACTAATAAGCTTAGAAAAAAACCGTCATAATTAATGTTTGCTGAACTCTGGAATATAGTCAAAAACTTACAATAGCCAGGGGAAAGTTTAATAAAGAAGAAAGGGGCTGCACTACAGTAAGACAGCATTATGGCATTTTCAATTACCTGCCTACCACCTCCCACACTTCAGAATATCATGATCCACATAAATGACAGTCTGAACTCCTGGTTTAGGTTGCAAGTGCCATAGGGATCAATACAGACCTCATTCTCAAGAAAAGTTTATGGTTGTGTGCACTAAATTATCTGTGGACTCCTCAGAGACTTATACAAGAGCCAGTGTTGAGTTTGCCTAATTCAAAGGGCAGGGATGTTTTCCCGGGATACTCGTAATAAAACATTTAAGGGAAAAAGTACTGGCTTGTATAAGCTTTTGGCAAGAGAGAACAGTCAGAACAAGCAATATACAGACCAAAAAGCCTGGGAAAGATGAGGCTGGGAAATTAAATACATGGGAAATTAAGGGTTTTATAAAAGCTCCCATGTACACTGGAGTCCAGAAATAAAACCATATATCTATGGCCAACTGATTTTTGACAATGGTGCCAAGACAATTCAATAGGGGTAAAACTAGGCTTTTCAACAAATGGTCTTGGAACAACTGGATATCAGCATGCAAAAAAGGGAAATTGGACCATAACTTATACTATATGAAAATGCTAAATCAAAATGTATCAAAGTCCTAAATATAAGAGGTTAAAAATGTTATAGAATAAAATATATGGGTAAATCTTCATGACTTTGAATTTGGCAATGGATTCACATGTATGATACCAAAAGCACAAGTAACAAAAGAAAAAAGTAGATAAATTAGACTTTATTAAAATTAAAACTTTCATTCATCAAAAGACATTATCAAGAAAATAAAAAAAAACCTAGAGAAGGAGAGAAAATATTCACAAATTATATATCTGGGAAGAGTTTAGGGTTCAGAATATGATAAAAAGTCTTACAAGTCAACAAAGACAAACAACTCAATTTTTTAAAAACTGGGAAAATACTTGAATAGTGATTTCTCCAAAGAATAATAACAGGCAGTGGAATTATCTTGGTAAAATAGTGAAATAGAAAGCCTCTTACCCTCCCTGTATCCAATACTGTCCAAAAATTTGACAAAAGACATGAATCTACATATCCAAAAAACTCAATGAATTTCAAATAAGATGAACTCAAAGATATTAAAAATTATTGTCAGCTTTTCAAAACCAATGACAAAGATAAATTCTTAGAGGTGGCAAGAGAGAAGCAATGTGTCACAAACTGGAAAAATGAGATTAACATCTAATTTCTCTTTAGTAGCCATAAGGCCATGAGGCAGTAGGATGACATATATAGAGTACTAAAAGAAAAAAGCCACAAAATAAAAGCCCATATCCACCAAATATATCCTTAAAAATTTAAAGAAGAATTAAAATATCCCCTGATTAAAATAAGAAAAAGAATTAAGGAATTTATTACTAGTAGACATGTGCAACTAGAAGTGCTAAAAAGGAGTCCATTAGGTTGAAATGAAAGGACATTTTAGAGAAACTCAAATGCCCTGCACTAACATGAATAGATGTTTAATAACATTAATCACTAAGGAAAAGCAAATCAAAATCATGAGATACCAGTTCACACTCACTAGGATGGTTTCATAGAAATATATACATATATATTTTTTATATTTATATAAATTTATATAAATAAATATACCAAAAATTTATACTTTGTATATATTTTGTAAATGGATAATAACAAGCATTGAAAAGAATGTGAAGAAACTGAAACGTTTATACATTGATGCTGAGGATATTAAATAGCATATCCAGTGTGAATAATTGAGTTTAATGGTTCCTCAAAAGTTAAATATAGAGTTAAAATATGACCCATCAATTCCAATCTAAGGAATGTACTCAAAATAATTGAAAACAGGCATTTAAACAAAACTTGTATGTCCATAGCAGCACTATCCACAATAGCCAAAAATTGAAAACAACCCAAATGTCCATCTACTGATAAATTGAGTTTTTAAAAAGGTGATATACATGTACAATGCCATATTGTTCAGCCAAGAATGAAGTACTGATGCATACTAAAACATGAATGAACCTTGAATTTTGCTAGATAAAAGCCAGTCACAAAATGTCACATATTTTGATTTCATTTATATGTGTTTTTCTTAGTTTAGTTAGGCTGCTCTAACAAATTACCATAGTCTGATGTCTTAAACAAGTTCTGGAGGATGGAAAGTCCAAGATCAAAGTGCCAGTAGATTCAACGCTTGGTAAAGGCCCAATTCTTGGTTTGCAGGTGGGTATCTTCTGTTGTATTCTCACATGGTGGCGAACAGAGAGAGAGCACAGGCTCTCATGTCTCTTCTTAAAGGGCACTAATCCCATTCATGAGAGATCCACCCTCATGACTTCCAAAAAGCCCCACCTCTTAACATGTACTTCCCAGAGCCCATGTCCTAATATCATCACATTGGCTGTTGGGCTTTCAACATGTGAAATTTAGGGGGGACACAAACTTTTAATCCATACAATATTAAATATCCGAAATAAGATAATCCACAGAAAAAGAAATAGATTAGTGTTTGCTGGAGCCTTGGAGGAAAGAGGAATGGGGAGTGACTACTCAATGGATATGGGATTTCCCTTGAAATTATAAAAATATTTTGGAACTACATAGAGGTGGTTATTGCACAACATTGTGAACGTAATAAATGCTACTGAACTGTTCACTTTAAAATGGTAAAATTTATGTTGTATGAATTTTACTTCAATTAAAAAAAATAGCATTACACTTCCCCCAATTCATAAATTTTAACTCTTAATATTGAATTAGTTTATTTCTGAATACATTTAGGCTAAAACGTTTTGAGAAGCACAAAATACTCTGCACACATCATACAATCACATATATATTAATATATACAGAACCAGTGGGTTTATAGTATTTCTTGCATCCTATTCACAAATTACTTCACTGGTATAGCAGGAAACATTGATTACTCATTTTCTCCAGAGGAAAAAAAGGAAAAAATATTTCCAAATATTATCTTTTTTATGGTTCCTCAATGTCTACAAGATACAGTATATGTTCCTTACTATGTTCTTTAATGCCTAGTGTATGCCACCCCTGGCTGTCATTTGTCATTCGCCAGTCATGGTTCTGCTTCAGTCACAAGACTCCATGGTAGTTACCTAAATATAATGGATTTGGGGCATGCTCATGTCTCTACCTTGAATGTTTGTAACCCCTATGCCAGCATGGGAACAGTTACACAGCTGTCAAGGTTTGATTAAAGCCTTGGCTCCTTTGGGAAGACTATTCTATTCACATACCAACAGAGGGCACAAACTACCACTTCTGTGTTCCCAGATCCTAATTATTCAAAGGATGGTTCCTGGATCAGCAGCATCATCACATAAGAGCTTGTTACAAATGCAGACTGTCAAGACCCATTTCAGACCTACTGAATCAGACTTTGTATTTTATTAAGAATTTTAGATGATTAGTATGCACATTAAAATTTGGGAAGCACACAATTGCAGAGCTCTATTTTTATACTTACAGCATTATATCTTTCTCTTTACTTCTCTGTATGGACGCCATACCACTAAGCTTCTTGGAGATAGTAAGTCTGTTTCATATATATCAGTATATCCTCACATGCACAGTCTGGGCTCCCATCCTTCCTCAGAAAATATTTTCATAATGAGTAGAGAAATGGAGTGATTTCTACAATTTCTAAAGCATGCCTTCTTTCTCCAATTCATTAATAAATCGCCTTTGAGGCTTTGATGGAGAAAATGCTAGAGTACAAGCTCAGCTATCTGTAGATTTTCCACATCAGGATTTAAATAGCATCATGACACTAATAAAGCTAACAGAGTAATGAGAAGCAAATGGCAACAGAAGCCAGGCTTCTCCTGCTACCCCAGAGCAGAGGATAATTTGACAGTTCAATACCCCCTATTTGCCAAAATACTTCCATGGCCCATTTCTCATTATGAAAAGTGGTCCTTTGGGGGAGGGATGTCACTTTGTCTGGGTGACAGGGATCCATGTGGGAAAGTACAGCTCAGCATGTTTGCTTCTGGGCTTGGCAGGCAATGAGTGACAGGAGGTGTTGGAGGATTCCCTATTCAAAGACTCTCCAACTCCACATACTGTGCTCAAACCTGAATAAAGACATAGTACTGGAAATGTTCTTCTGCTACTCTGGGCTCAGTTCCTTCCTCCCTTCTCTCTTCCCTTTTCCACTTTTTTCAAATATCTATCATAACTATTTAACTATTAAAAAGATAGTTGAAGCACAATCATGCCCTCAAAAAGCACTGTGTGCAGTGATAAAGAGGCTTGTAGGCAAATAACTTAAACATATTTGGCTAAGTACTTTAGTGAAGGTATACTCAAGGGAGCAGAGAGGAATAAGCAGTTAAATAATTCTAGAAAGAAAAATGAAAGAGGATGGAACAGGGAAAATAGGGAAGTGAGGGAGGTGGTAGGCAAATTCAGGGTTAGGAAGAGCCTTATGTAACTTACAAAGGTGTCCAAACTCTATTCTCTGTGTGGTGTGTCTCATATTAATAATTTTGTGATGTAAACTACAGCAAGAAATAGGTTTACATCATAATCCAGTAGACATAGAGTTGAAAAAAAAGTTTCATGAAATAATATTTGACCTCCTTAAGTACCATAAAATGCCAATAATTTCCATTATATTCTATTTTATGTTTTAGATAATATACTTGTTATAATGCTAAATTTTATCAAACATTATTTAGGTGATAATGGGTTTTTCTTTATTAGTTTATTGATGTGTACATTAAATTGTTTAATTTTTCTAACATTTAAAAAACTTGTGTTCATAGGATATACTTAATTTGGGCATGATTTCTTTTTATTTATTTATGAATTTGATTTGCCACTACAATTTAAAACTTTTTAAAATTTATATACATGAAAATTCACTCTACTTTGTATACACTTCTATGAGTTTTGACAAATATATAGAGTTGATTTAACTCAAGTCTTTTGTAAATAAAAAAGTATAGAGTTGAGTAGCCAATACCAAAAGTCAAAAATTAAAAGGCAGAGGAATAATCTTAGCAAAATGATGAAATAGGATGCTCCTTACCCTCTCTATGCCCACAAACACACCAAATAAGCATCTATTCATGGATCAATTTCCTCTGAGAAAAAGTCAGAGGCCAATTGGGAGACTCCTACCCACCAGGAAACTAAGAAAACATTCACATCAAATGGGTGGAAAAAGCAGAGACTCACTTGGGCACAGACTCCCACCCCAGGCATTGTGTCATAAAGTCAGGAAAGAAATTCCCAGCACCAAGTTTCTCCCTGTGGAGAGGAAGGTTAGGACCTCACATATAGTGCCCTGACTCTCAGGTTCCCCATGGTCTGGATTTTAATTTACCAACTCTTGAGTGTGAAGGAAATTGGACACATGCAAGTCTCTCTAGACCATAGGAAAAAAGTGTAGGTTTTATATGAGCTTGCAAGCACATTCAGAAGCTTCACTCTGGGAGCAGTATAGAGGGAGGGCTTAACAAATATAGCCCCATTTCTCCCTGGAAGGGGTTTATAGCACACTCTCCCTGTGGGTACTCAGCAGCATGGCTTCTAATCTGCATTAGGAAGTTAAAGGGGCTGAAAAACATTAGCCTGCTGGCCGCCCAAGAAACACATTGGCACTTCTCGGACCTACTCCCCTAGCTTGCCCCACTAGTAACTCCAGGTCTATTAATTTCTCCAGGAAAGAGTTATCTACAGATTAAGCACTGACACTTTTAAATCTTCCACTGAGGAACTGTGTCCTAAACCTTCTAGCCTGGAAACAGTGGGGACTAAGTATATGTGAGTCTCTCTACACAACCATAAAAAGTGGCCATTTTACATGGGTGCATAACCACTTCCAGGGGCTTCACTTCCCCAGAGCAGTGTACAGAGAGGCTTTAAAAACACAGATTCCTGTTTCTCCGTGCAAGAGGTTTATGCCATACATCAAATGTTCCAATTTTTTACAGCTACTTTTGAAAAGGACTCCACCCTAAACTTCTTATCTCTGAAAGCAAAAGGGACTAGGCATGCAAGTCTACTTAGACCACAAAGTAAAGGAGGTGGTTTTAGATGGATGTGCAAATACTTTCAGGGGCAACAGCCCTTTGGATCAGTGCCAAAAGGAATAGAAAAATGCAGCTTTCATTTTTTTCTCTGGAGGGGGCATATGGCACACACTTTCAGTGGCTGCTTGACAGCTTGGCTTCTAAGAAAGTTGCTTCAGGGAGCTAATGGGGTAAACAAACAATATCCCTCAGGCAGCCAGAGCCAGAGCTCAGGATTTCACAAGCCTTGCCTGTATGAAAAAATCCAGGCCTGCACATTGTTCCTGGAAGAAGTTTGGCCACACAATGAGTGCCACACATTCCATAGCTCCCAACCAAGGAACTGTCTCCTTAACAATCTACCCCTGGGAGTCAATCGGGCTTTTAATTCCTGAGTGGCCCTAGACCACACACACAAAAAAGTGTACATACAATAGCCTATAGTCAGCAGCTATTGCCCCATTATCAGAGAGTATAGCCTGAACATGAGTACAAGCATGAGCCACACATCATTTCTCCTTCTTAGTGCAGAGAGAGTGGAAGATAAACACCCATGCTCAGCTTCACCATGAAGATAGAAGGAATTGAAACACACATTCAATACTCCAAGCTTTTTAACTGCCAGTCCTGCAGTACCTTACTAGTCCTGGGGTATTGACAAAATGTGACATATCCTAAGCTCCAGGGGGCCACCAAAACATAGACAGCAGTCTGGACAACCAAAGATTTGAGAAGCACCTTAAAATCTTTGGCTGGATGGGTAGGTGAGATCCTTCTCCTACACAAGGCCAATGTGACAAGACATGGAGGAGTAACTGTCTTATCTAACATGCAGAAACCAACACAGTGAATCAAGGAAAATGAAGAAACAGGCTAATATATTCCAAATAAAATAACAAATTAAATTTCCAGAAACCAAACCAAGTGAAGTGGAGATATGTAACTTACCTGATGGCAAATTAAAAATAATAGTGATAAAGATTCTCAACAAGATTAGGAGAGCAATGTAAGAGCAAAGTGATAATTTAAACAGAGAGAAAGTTTTAAAAAATACCAAACAAAACCATAGAGTTAAAGAATACTTTGAATTGAAAAATTCTAAATCAAGGTCCAAGAGCAGATTAGATCAAGCAGAAAAAAAGGATCAGAGAACTCAAAAATAAGTCACTGGAAATCATACAACCTGAGTAGAAAAAAGAATAAAAAATACTGAGATTTAAGAGACTTATGGAATGCCATCAAGCAGTACAACACAAACATTATTGGTATATCAAAAGGAGAAGAAAGAAGGAAAGGGACAAAAAACATATTTTAAAAAATGGCAGGAAACTTCCCAAGCCTGGGAAAGGAAATAGAAATCTAAATCCAAGAAGTTCAAAGGACACCAGTATGAATGCAATGAGGCCCACACTGAGAAACATCATAACCAAATTGTCTGTGTTAAAGACAAGGAAAAAATTTTGAAAGCAGCAAGGGAAAAGTGAATTGTCACAAACAAGGGAACACCAAAAAGAATATCAGTGTTTTTTTCCAGTGGGAACTTTACAGGCCATAGGGAGTGAGATGATATAGTCTGAAAAAATATCCTGAAAAAATATTGTCTACCAAGAATACTATACCCAGCACATCTGTTTTTCAAAAATGAAGAAGGGATAGACTTTCTCAGAAAAACAAAATCTGAAAGTTTATTACCACTAGACCTGCCTTACAAGAAATGCTAAAGAGAGTACTTCAAGCTAAAGGAAAAAGACACTAATTAATAACATGAAAATATATGAAGCTATAAAACTTACTGGTGAAAGTAAGTACGTTATCAAATCCAGAGCACTCTAAAACTGTAATGGTGGTAAGTAAATTTTATCTCTAGTATAAAGGTTAAAACACAAAACCATTTTTAAAAAGCTACAATAATTTGTTAGGGATATGAATTATTTTAAGCAATTTAAATTGTAATATCAACAACATAACACATGGAAGGAGGGTGAGTAAAACTGTAGAGTTTGTGTATGCAATCAAAGTTAAGTTGTTATCAGCTTAATATGTCCATTTAAAAGTATTATATGTTTTATGTAAGCCTCAGGATAGTAACAAAGCAAAAGCTTATACACAAACATGAAAAGAAAAGATCCAAAGCATACCAGGACAGAAAGCCATTAAACAACAAAGGAAGAAGGCAACAGAGGAAGAAAGAAACAAAGGATCTACAAAACAACCAGGCAACAACAACAACAACAAAAAAGTCCTCACCTATCAATAGTTACTTTAAAGATAAATGAATTAAATTCTTCAATCCAGACATAGAGTTGGTGAATAGATAAGAGAACAAGACCTAACTATATGTAGCCTAGAAGAGACTTACTTTACCTGCAAAGACATTCATAGACTGAAAGTGAAGAGATGGAAAAATATTCCATGCAAATAAAAACAAAAATAGAGCAGAGGTTGCTACACTTATTTCAGACAAAATAGATTTTAGGTCTAAAAATGACAAAAGAGACAAAGACAGACATTGTATAGTGATAAAGGGGTAAAATTATTAAGTGTATATAATAACTGTAAATATATATGCACCCAACATCACAACACCTAAATATATAATGCAAACATTAAGAGATTTGAAAGGAGACATGGACTGCAACACAGTAATAGAAAGGTATTTCAATACCTCACTTTCAACATTGGGCACATCACCCAGATAAAAAAATCAATGTAGAGACATGGGACTTAAACTATACTTTAAACAAATGGACCTAACAGACATATACAGAACATTTCACTCAAGAGCAACACAGTACAGATTTTTCTCAAGTGCATGCAGAACATTACCTAGAATAGATCATATGTTAGGCCACAAGCCATGTCTTAATAAATTTAAGAAGATTGAAATCATATCCAGCATCTTTTCCAGCTAAAATGGTATGAAACTATAAATCAATAACAGGAGGAGTTATGGGAAAAAATACTAAAAATATGTGAAAATTAAACAGTATGCTCCTGAACAACTACTTGGTCAATGAAGAAATTAAAAGGTAATTTTTAAAAAATCTTGAGACAAGTCAAGTACAAACACAACATACCTAAATTTAGTGAATGCATCAAAAGCAGTTCTAAGAGGAAAGCTTATAGAAATAAACACCTACATTAAAAGAGCTCAGATAAATAATCTAGCATTACACTTCAAGGAACAAACTAAGCCCAAAGTTAGCAAAAGAAATGGAATAATGAAGGTCAGAGCAAGAATAAATAAAAGTTGAAGTTAGAAAAACAACAGAAAAGATGAACAAATCTAAGAATAGGTGTTTTGAAAATCTAAACAAAATTGAGAAAATTTAGCTAGACTAAGAAAAAAAACAGAAGACTCAAATAATTAAAATTGAAGATGAAAGAGCGGGCATTACCGTTGATAACATAGACATACAAAGGATTGTAAGAGACTACTATGGACAATTATATGTCAACAAATTGGACAAGCTAAAAGAAATGGGTAAATTTCTAGAAACATATAACCTACCAAGATTGAATTATGAAGAAATTGGAAATCTGAGAAGACCAACAAAAATTTAGGAGATTTAATCAGTAATTAAAAGTATCTCATCAAAGGAAAACCCAACACCAGATCTCTTCATGGCTTAATTCTATTAATACTAAACACTTAAAGCAGAACTAATACCAATCTTTCTGGAACTCTTAAAAAAACTGAAGATGAGGGAGCACTTCCAAATTGATTTTATGAATCCAGCAGCACCCAGATATCAAAGTCAGGACAAAAGAAAGGAAAGTTATAGGCTAATATCACTAATGAACATAGATTCAAAAATTCGTAACAAAATACTGGCAAACCATATAAAACAGTACATTGAAAGTTTCACTCATTGTGATCAAATGGGATATATCCCTGAGATGCAAAATTGGTTTGACATATGCAAATAAATAAGTGTGATTAATAGAATGAAGGACAAAACTCATATAATCATCTCAAAAGATGCATAAAAAGCATTTGACAAAGTTGAACATCCATTTGTAATAAAAACTTTCAAAAAATTAGGTATAGAGGGAATGTTCCCCAGCACAATAAAGGCCATATATGACAAGCCCACAGCTAAGATCATATACAATAGTGAAAAATTGAAGGCTTTTCCTCTAAGATTAGGAAAAAAACCAAACATGTCCACTATTACCACTTCTGTTCAATATGGCATTGAAAGTCCCAGCCAGAGCAATCAGACAATAGAAAGAAATAAAAGGCATCCAAACAGGGAAGGATGAAGTGATATTGTCTCTGTTTACTGAAGACATGAACTTATACATAAAAAAATTTTTAAAGACTCCATCAAAAAACTGTAAGAATTGATAAGTGAGCTCATTTAGGATACAAACCACTTTACAAAAATCAATAGCATTTCTATACATTAACAATGATCTGTCTGAAAAAATATAACAAAATAATTCCATTTATAATAGCATAAAAAACACTTAGGAGTACTCCTCTAACCATAAAGAAAAGGGATTTTGTCCTCATCTCAATCTAGAGCTTGTCTCCCTGAATCCTAATTTCCTGCCTAGGTTAACATTTTCCCAGATCATTGACAGTGGTAACATCCATTTCCTTCAGGGGAAGCCCCTCTCCCACTTAAGGCAATGCAGTTGGACTCAAAGACCCTAATGAGAAAAATCACAGAGTGACATCCCTAAGTAGACAATCCTCCCAAATGGACAAAATGAGTTACTGGTTGACTGGCAACAGCCTTTGGCTGTGTTTTTTGACCAGGAAGTTAATCTATTTAACCAAGGTCTAGAGAGCAGGGGATTCCTCCTTCCTCCTCCACCCCTGCCAGTGGGGGGCAATGCCCTGATGAGCTTTATTTTTCCCTTGTTGACTTGTCCAAGTGGATTGTGAGGGAGTTAGCTGGGCCATTTTCCTTCTAGCCTTGCTTTATCTATAATAAAGATGATATTTTGTGCTCAAAAAAATAAATAAATAAAAACCACTTAGGAGTAAATTTAACCAAGAAAGTGAAAGATCTGTATACTAAAAATTAAAAAGAAGATTGAAATAAATTGAAGATGGTGTAAATGGAAAGACATCCCATGTTCATGGATTCAAAGAATTAATATTGTTAAAATGTCTATACTACAAAAAGCAATCTACATTTTCAATGCAATCACTATCAAAATTTCAATGTCATTACTCAAAGAAATAGAAAACCAATCTTAAAATTCCACAAAAACCACCTACTAGCAAAAACAATCTTGAACAGAAAGAGCATATCTGGAAGCATCACACTACCAGATTTCAGAATATATTACAAAGCTATAGTAATCAAAACAGGATGATACTGATATAAAAAAAGAAGACACAACACACAATGGAACAGAATAGAGCTCAGAAATATAGCCACACATCTATGGTCAATTAATTTTCAGTGAATGTCCCCAGAATACACTTTGGAAAAATGACAGTCTTTTCAATAAATAGTGTTGGGAAAACTGAATATTCATATACAGAAAAATGAAATGGACTCTTATCTCACAACTTATACAAGAATCAGCTCAAACTGTATTTAAGACTTAAACATAAGACCTAAAACTGTAGAACTACCAGAAGAAAATATAGGGTAAAAGCTTCATGATGTTAGTCTGAGCAGATATTTCTTGAATATGACCCCTAAAACACAGGTAATGAAATCAATAATAGACAAATGAGATTTCATCAAACTAAAAAGCTGTTGTACAGCAAATGTCCCAAGTAATAGAGTGAAAAGACAACCCACAAATTGGGATAAAATATTTACAAACCCTACTTTTGATAAGGGGCTAATATCCAAAATATAAGGAATTTAAATTACTCAATGAGAAAACAAATAGCCTTATTAAAAATGGGCAAAGGACTTTAATAGAAATTTCTCAAAAGAAGACATACAAACAGCTGACAGATAAATGAAAAAAATAATCAATATCTCTATCAGAAAAATGGAAATTAAAATCACACAGACATAACCTCACACCTCTTAGACTGGCTATTTTCAAAAAGATGAAGGATAACTAGTGTTATGAGTATGTGAAGAAAAGGAAATCCTTATATCCTGGTGGTAGTATTGTAAATCAGTGTGGACATTTTGATAAACACTATGGAGATTCTTCAAAAAAATAAACTAAAAATAGAATTACCATATAATCCAGCAATCCTACTACTGGGTCTATACTAAAAGAAATTGAAAGCAGTATACCATCAAGATGTCTGCACTCTCATGTTCATTGCAGCATTATTCACAATAGCCAAGATATGGAAATGTCCCTAAGTGTCTATAAACAGATGAATGGATTTTAGAAATGTGGTGTATATACACAGTGGGATATTATTCAGCCTTAAAAAAAAAAAAAAAGAAATTCTGTCATTTGCAACAACACGAATGACCCTAAAGGAAAAAATGTTAAGCTAAATAAGCCAGGAACACAGAGACAAATATCATACGATCTCACTTATAGGTAGAATCTAAAAATGTCAAACTCGTAGAAGTAAAGAGTAGAATGATGTTTGCCAGGGACTGGAGGGGAGGGAGTGGATGGAGAAATGGGTTAATGAGTAAGAAGTTATAATTAGATTGGAGAAATAAGTTCTGGTGTTCTATTGCACAGTGTGGTGATTATAATTGATAATGATGTATTATATATTTCAAAATAACTAAAAGAAAGGATTTTAAATATTCTAACCACAAAGAAATGATAAGTATTTGGGATGATGGATATGTTAATTAGCCTGATTTGATCATTCTACAATGTATACATGTATCAAAACATAACATTGTACTCTCTAAGTAGGTTTGATTATTACTTGCCCTTTAAAATAAAATAAAACTCGAAAAACATAAGTGTTCAAATTTCTGATTGTCACATAAATGGCATTTTAACAGTTTGTTTGAATCAATATTCAAATAAGCCACACATTTGAATTAGTTAATATGTCTCTTAAGTCTTCTTTTAGACTTTAGATTCCTCTGCATCTCTCTTCATCCCTCTTGCAATGTATTTGTTAAAGAAAATGTATCATTTGTCCTGTAGATCTTTCCATAAGCTGAATTTTGCTGATTACAACCCATTGGTTGTTGTTGAACATCTGTTGTTCAACATATAATAAGTTGTTCTACATGTCATTGTGTCTTCTATATCTTTGCTAAATTGAATATGGAGAATTGATTGGATTCGGACTTGATTTGAGTGGGCACAAGACACATTTATACACAGATTTTTAAATTTCATCAGAAGATATGTAATGCTTGCTTGCTGCTTCTTGTAATGGAAGCAATGGTTAATGATCAGTGCTTATATGTATTAATTCATTAGGTTTTACAAAATGATGATATTCTAATTCTATTATTTCTTCTTCATTTATTAGCTAGGATACTTCCATAAAGAGAAATTTTGACTCATCTACTTTTTGGTGACTTAGGAGTATGAAAAGATGTGATAAAATTCTTAATTCTTTCCTTTCTTTTTAAGTTTACAATGGTGATTAAAGTGATTTTTAGTGCCATATTGTACTCTATCATTTTATACATATTTGTTGTGTTTAAATTCATTGAAGAAAACAATTTTAGTGATGCTCAAATTGCACCACTTTTGGCCAATAAAAACTTACTTGTGTTGACTTCAAATTTGTTTAGACATGACCCTACTATTCTTTGACAGAGTTCTTGTTATCTGATATAACAAGATATTCCAAAATAACCTCATATATTTTCTGTCCCAGACTTGGAATTGGTTGTTCTGAAGAGAGTTTTGGTTCCTTTTGGTGAAAACCAGTGTTTTCAGATTACAATCCGTAAGCTGTGAGAGCTCTTAGCCACTAGTTTGTCATGTGATATTTCCAAGGTATTTTGTGTTAACAAATCTAGAAAACACACCCACACAGAGACACACAAATACACACACGCACATGAGTACACACAGAATTCAAGTGCTCTAGAAAGGATGATAGATTTAGAACACCATGTAATTATTTACTTAATGCATCCCAAAATACACATACCCAACAGTCTCAAAAACAAATAACAAATAAGCAACAACACTATCACCAACCATATGTTTATTGCAAACAGTTTGAGAATTTTTTTGTTGTATTTCTCCCCCTGAGGGTATATTCCACTAGGGATGTACAGTCCAATGATTGGGGTTTTAGAGTCAGTTGTAATAGTTCCACTCTGAATATGCCACCAAAATGAAAAACATTTAGGTTTATTTTTCCACATAACTGTTCAATTTTTCAAGGATCTTATTCCAAAATGAAATGTATAAAACAAAGTTGATTCAAAGGTGTTTAGGTTCTAACTCTATCCTTCCTATAATATTCCTATTTTCTTTCCCAGCTATAGTGATAGTTAAGTAGACACAAAATTTGATATTCTTACTTTTCTTATATAAATGGTAGCACTCTATACACACTTTTATCATCTTTATTTTCAGACAAGGTATTCCAGAAAAATCTCCAAATTCAGATATAGAGATACTCCTCATTACTTTTTACAAGTACTTAGTGATCCACCATGGAGTACTACAGTTTGTTCATCCAATCTCCTAGTGATGCCCACCTGGCTTATTTCTAGTCTATTGCTATTTCAAAGATTCCTACAAAAATTTCCTAGAGCATATGAATTTTTATATCTTTGCCCATGTATTTTTGGCATCAATTCCTATTAATAGAAGTAGAACTGCTGGGTCAAAGAGTAAATGAATATGCAATCTTCCTAGAAATTGCCATCTACACCTACACGGGCATTGATTAATCTGCACTCCCACCAGAGGTACATGAGAATGCCTAATTTCCCCCACAGCGTTGACAGAAGAGCATGTTGTTAAACATTTCTTTTGTTACCAATTTCACAGGTGAGAAATGGCACCTTATTACAATTTTACCTTTCATCTCTCTTATTGTGAATGGACATGAGTATATTTTCAAATGATTTTTAGTCATATGGATTATGATCATTGTTTTATTTTCTATAAATTTTATGTTCATGTTCTTATGAACTTTATGTTCATATTCTTAGTCTATTAGTTTTCAGTTTTATTTTTTTCTCCATTTTCTGTAAGTCTTATATATTGGAAATATTGCTTTTGTGATAAAAGTTGCAATAATTTTCCAAGTTATCAATTTTTTACCTTACTTGACTTTTTTCTTTTTTGGGAACATGCGAAAGTTTTTAGCTTTATGTAACTACATCCATTTATTATTTTACTTATGGTCTCCAGATTTTGAGTAATAGTTAAGAAAGTTGTTTACAGTCCCTAATGAAAAGGGAATTCCCTCAAATATTCCTCTATTACGTTTTCAACTTTTATTTTGCAATAATTAGAGATCCATAGATAACTGCAAAATTACTACTAAGAGGTCTCATGTGTCTTTCACCCAATTTCTCCCAGTGATGACACCTTACACAATTATAGTACAATATCCAAACAACGAAATCAATATTAGTACAACACACACCATACTCAGATTTACAAGCACTTGTTTGCACATGTGTGTGTTTCAGTGTAATTTTATCACCTCTATTAACCAACAACATGATCAGGACATGGATTTGTTTCCTTGTTTCCTCACCTCAAATATCCTGCACATACTGCTCCTTTATGGGCTTTCTCATCTGCTTCCCCAACACTCTGTCCCTAACTGCTGAAAACCATTAATCCTTTCTTCATCTCTACAATATTGCTGTTTCAAGAATGTTATATATTGTGGAAAAATAAGCGCCACATGTACTCACCAGCAAATTGGTTTCCCTGATCATCACCTAAGTGCACATTTGGGAATAACACCAACTGGGTATCAGACAGATGTGGTGGGGTGGGGGGAGGGGATGGTGTATACCTACATAATGAGTGCAATGCGCACTGTCTGGGGAATGGACATGCTTGAAGCTCTGACTCGGGGGGATGGAGGGGCATGGGAAATATACATAACCTGAACTTTTGTTCCCCTATAATAAGCTGAAATAAAAAAAAGAATGTTATATAAATGGAACCTCATGGTATGTGACCTTTAGAATCTCTTTGTCTTTTTTCACTCAGCATATTGCCCTTGAGATCCACCCAAGTTGTTGTATCAATAGTTTGTCCCTTTCTACTGCAGAGTAGTATTCCATGGCATGGATGTACCACGTTTAAATGTTCACCCATTTAAGAGCATTTGGGTTGTTACCAGTATTTGGCTATTACACATAAAGCTGCTATGGACATTCCTGCACAGGCTTTTATGTGTACATATGTTTTCTTTTCTCCAAGATAAATGCTCAGGAGTAGAATTGCTGAGTCACAAAATAAGTTTATTTTTAGTTTTTAAAAAATCCATTAATTTCTACTGCGGCCATAACAACCTTAATGACTTAAGCACCACAAATTTATTGGCTTATAGTTCTTATGGTTCTCGTGGTCAGAGGTCCAAAACGGGTCTCACTAGGCTAACACATCAAGGTGTTAGCAGAGTTGTGTTCATTTCTAGAGTCTCTAGGGAGAAAGTTATTTCCTCGCCTTTTCCGGCTTGCAGAGGTGGCTATATTCTTTGGCTTATGGCTCATTCCTCTGTCTTCAAAGTCAGTAATGGCCCATCTCTTCAACTCCTCTTTTGTATTAGTCTCTTTCTCTGACCACAGCCAGAAAAGGTTCTATGCTTTTAAGGATTCACGTGATTAGATTGGGCCCACATGGATTATCCAGGATAATCTCTCCTTCTCAAGGTCCTTATCCTTAATCACATCTATAAAGTCCCTTTTGCTGTTTAAGATAATATAGCCACAGCTTCAGGGATCAGGGTGTCAACATCTTTGCAAAGCATTATTCTGCCTACACAGAAAGCGTCAAACTGTTTCCCCGAGTGACCATATCATTTTATATCCCCACTTGCAGTGTATGATAAATGTGATCTCTATGAGTCTTCAGCAGCATTTGGTATTGTCACTATTTTTTCCCAGTTTTTCTGATAGATATATAATGATATCTCATCATGATTTTAATTTGCAATTCCCTAATGGTTAATAAAGCTGAACATCATTTCATGTGCTTATTGACCATCCCTATATCATCTGCAGTGAAATGTCTTCTCATGACTGTTGCTTATTTTCTAATTATGTTGTTTATTACTTTTGTTCAGTTTTGTGATTCTTTTATAGATTTTAAATGTGAGTCCCTTTGGGAGATATACAGTTTTACAAATATTGTCCTCAGTCTGTACATTTTCTTCTCATCCTCTTAATGGGGCCTTTTGCAGAGCAAAACCTTTAATTCTGATGAAGCCCATTTCGTCGATATTTATCTTAAGATCATGGTTTTCATCTTCTCTTTGTCTTGCAACCTGAAATTTTTCTCCTGTTTTTTTTCTGAAAGTTTTTTTAT
The DNA here is from genome assembly GCF_041146395.1 of Eulemur rufifrons. Classification (NCBI taxonomy): domain Eukaryota; kingdom Metazoa; phylum Chordata; class Mammalia; order Primates; family Lemuridae; genus Eulemur; species Eulemur rufifrons. Next base: position 11,923,040 of record NC_091010.1, read on the forward strand.
TGAACATTTTATACTTAAATCTGTGATCCATTTTGGGTTAATTTGTGTATAAGACACGAGTTTAGGTTGAGGTTCTCATCTTTTTCCCCCTGGATGTCTAATTGTTCTGGAACCATTAGTTAAAAGGATATCTTTCCCCCAGAATTGTTCGTTTGTCAAAAATCAGCTAGACATACTTGTGTAGAGCCATTTCTTGGATCTCTATTCTGTTCCCTTAATCTATTAAAATATGATAGCAATGAGTGAATTCCAGCCTAATCAGACATTAAAATATGCCCTAAAACTTATATGATTAAAATAGTGAAGGTATAGACATATGGATAAATGAAATAATAAAAAATCTATAATTAGACCTCATTGCATGTGGAAACTTGGTATATAATATGGGGAAAAAAACTCAAATTGATGGAAAAAAGATGAACATCTAAATTAGTAGTTTGGGTATATCTTGAAAAAGATAAAATTGGGTCATTCCCTGTAATGTACATCAGGCTTTTAAATAGAGCCCAACATTTAAATAAAATCATTTAATTACCAGAATAAGACATGGATGAATCTTTCATAACCTGTGAGTTGGGAATTTTTTTCACTCTATTACTCAAAGTTCAGAATATCCAGAAGCAGCAAATCAGTCATAAATATAGATTCATGTGTGTGTGTGTGTGTGTGTGTGTGAGAGAGAGGGTCTTGAGCACACACCTGGCCCTTAAATTATTTTATTACATTAAAAAATACTTTGTGAAAAATAAATATATCATATGCAAATTAAAAGGGAACATTACATATTGGGAAAAAAGGAGTAGCACTAACAAATACATTCTGGATTTTTCTAACATTGAGTGAACTTTCAAAAATGGGGGAAAAATAAAACCAGCCAACAACTTTATAGAAACAGAGGCTAAAAAATAAAGTTCAGGCCAGGCGCGGTGGCTCACGCTGTAATCCTAGCACTCTGGGAGGCCGAGGCGGGTGGATCGCTTGAGGTCAGGAGTTCGAGACCAGCCTGAGCAAGAGCGAGACCCCGTCTCTACTAAAAATAGAAAGACATTATATGGACAACTAAAAATCTATATAGAAAAAATTAGCCGGGCATAGTGGCGCATGCCTGTAGTCCCAGCTACTCGGGAGGCTGAGGCAGGAGGATCGCTTAAGCCGAGGAGTCTGAGGTTGCTGTGAGCTAAGCTGACGCCATGGCACTCACTCTAGCCTGGGCAACAAAGTGAGACTCTGTCTCAACAAAAATAAATAAATAAATAAATAAAGTTCATAGAAAAAGAAATGCAAATGACTTGCAATCATATAAAAATATATTCAAGCTTGTTTATACAGTTAGAGAAATGTAAATTAAAATTATATTATTTTTCACCCATCAAAATGGCAAGAACCCACTTGGCCAATATGGTATATGATGGAGCTGTGAGGAAATGGGCATTCTCACACATTGCTGGTGGAATGCAAAGGATAAAATCTCTTTGGATGGGAATTTGGCAATAACTGGGAAAATTACATACTCATATTTACCCTTGGACGCAGAAATTCCACTTCTATAATCTCTCCAGAAGGTACACATTATAGTGATCGCAAATTTCTCAAAATGTCATTTATGCTTGTCATTACTTTACCATTTTCACAGTTTTAAGACTTGAGCTTGTTATTGAATGGCCAAATAGAAAAGCAAACATGCTATCGTATTGCAAATTAACTTTTTAAAAATGATACCTTCGTTTCATGTTATTTGAAATTTAAAATAAGATAAATATTACTCCTATGGGAACAGTTACTGGACCTCTTAACACTCTCTTCCCCCACCAACAGAGGCACACACACTCACACACATGTATTTTGAGAATTTTTAGACTGCACAAGGGAATATATCATCATGGGTCAAGAGAAGGCATGGCCTGGGCTAAACATCCTAAAAAAGTGCTGAAGTCAGTGAGCTGAGGACTGTGGCCATAAATAAATTATAGAATGACTGAACAGCACTCACACGGCCTTTCTGAAGTGGAGAGCAAAGCAACCTCCCCCCCTCCTATTACAGGTAAAGAAGGTATTTTGGGTCTGAATTATTGAGCTTGGCTATGTTAACCCAACCCAGTTAAATAATTATGCCTTACTTTGACTGGTTCTATTTTGTCCCAAGCTTTAGGTTGGGACATAAAATTTTAATACTAGGAAATAGTATAGAGCCTACCTCCTTTTTATACACATGAGAAAACTGAGCACAATGTGAACTCTAGTTGGGCAAGTTAGCCGCATAGGGTGCAAATTTGAGTGAACACTGTTTGTAGAGTCCTGTAGGTACAGGGCCCGCCTGGAGATAGATTAAGTACATACGTCCTGGAGTTTTGTGCCCTGAGTACCTCATTCACTGAGCCTTAGTGTCAGCTCTGAAACTGATGCCCACGGAGACAAAGTGCTCAATCAGTTCACGTGGCTCATTGGTGACAGGTAGGACTAGTACAAGTTCTCTAATGTGGATCTGGACTCTTCCCGCTACACTAGGCTGCCTCCATCCTTGCCACTGCTCCAAGGGAATGCCCTAAAGACAGAGTGGTCAGCTTCTTAGCCTGGATGAGACCATGGGCCACTATTTGGTCAGGGCAAGATGACCAAAAGGAGCACAGTAAGACCTCACTCACGAGGTTGTTGCACTGTTCAAGTAACGGGGAAATTCTTATAAGGTGAATAAACAGGTAAATAAGGGAATTGTTTATTCTTCGTATTGAAGACCAAGAAACTTTTAAAAAGTGTTAATAAAATTATTACGAACAGAGCCACTATAAGCCAACAGTGACTTCACTAATTTACAAACCACTCCTCCAAAGGATTGAAACACAGAGAAAAATCCTCCAAGGAATAAAGTAGTTTCACCTTTTAAAACAATGCTTGGTAGCATTTGTTATGGATTTAAAAGAAATCGTTCTGTATTTCTTCAAGAATATGCTAAAACTTGGAGTTTTGAATGAAACAAATAGCCCCGGAAATCCTTATTTACTCAAGAGAAGAAATAACTGATATTCACACACACACACACACAAAAAGCTGAGCTTGACTATTTATAGCATCTTTATTTCTAATCACAAAAATGTATAGACAAAACCAGAATGACCTTCAAGGGATGAATAAACTGTGGTATCTCAGTACACTGGAATACTACACAGAAATGGAAAGGAACAGACCATTGATAGATATTAATACAGCAGTGTGGACGGATCTCCAGTGCATTGTGCTGGGTGGAAGAAGACTGACTCAAAAGATGACATCACAGAAAAGGCAAAATTATAGGTGGAGAAACTAGATCAGTGGAAGTTGGAGGAGGGGTTGAGTACAAAGAGACAAGGGATTTTCTGAGGCAATAGAACTATTTTATATTTTGTTTTTGGAGGTGATTACTGGACTGGATGTATTTGTCAAAAATCAAAGAATTTTATACTATGAAGAATAATTTTTAATATAAAACACATTTTGATAGCTGTTTTTAAGTATAATTGCATTCTTTGTAATCTTACATATTTTCTTACATGCATACACAAAAAATTATCCTAAGAAGTGGTCTATAAGCTTCACCAAGGCATCAAAGTGGTCCATGAGAAAAAAAAATTAAAAACCTCTGCAGAACATGGCACTGTCCTTGGCTTCTACCTTTGGTGGATCTGAGCTCCAATCCTGTCAACCCCCAGTGTCATCCAAAGACTGATCACCTCTCAGCTGGCTATTTCTCAGGGATTCACAGACAGGGGCCAGGATGTGTGTGTGTGTGTGTGTGTGTGTGTGTGCGCGCATGTGTATGTATGTGTGTGTGTGAGAGAGAGAGAGAGAGACAGGAGAGGTCTCTATAATCCCTGTCTTGCCCGTGGCTCAACATGACACCGCATCCCACATCTTTGCTTCACATCACCTCCCAACCGCCTTCCTCCTGAATCCTGAGAAGACATCTGTAGGCAGAGCATTCTGTTCTACATCTGGTGCTCCTATTTTCAGGCAGTGACTCGTTCCAGTAATCTTCAGTATCATGTTAGTTCTTTGATGCTATCAAAACAAAGTTTTCTGTGTTTTCCCAGCATTTTTAGTCGTTTTTAGTGAGAGGATTGGTTTAAAACACCCGCTGTGATACCATTGTGTAGCCCTGTTTTGATGGTGTTTAAGCTCTTTGGTATTTTGCTCTTCAAGTATTGCATACTGTTTTATCTAAATTGTCTCTAAGAGCAAAGTTGTGTCATTCTTATTTTTAAGTGAATGGACACCAATGATAGGGAATGCAACAACATCCATAACTGATTAAATGTCATATGCTGTTCAGTAGTTCTGAGTACACATCTACCTTCATTTCCACCCACTAGATACCATGACCATTCTGAATAGAAAATAATAAATCATGATTGCAAATTTAAGAGTGGACTTTTCATATTTTATCTAACAACTATTTCAATGTTGATACTGAATTCCATTCAGCTATGGGGTTTTAACTATATTCCTGTCCAATTAGGAAGAACTTAAGGGTAATTCTATGTCTCACAGGGCTTTTGTGAGCTACAAAAATGTGTTTTCACATTGTACCATGAGGCTGGGATGTTGAGGGAAGATCCTTTATTACAGTGTTTCTAAGACAGCATCGTGACAATGAAGATTTAAATACAGAGAACATTTTTTACATCTGTGATGATGTGATGATATGTAGAGAACACTATTAGGTAAAAGACATTAGGAAAAAGGAAACCAAGCAGTTAGGAGGCCCGAGGCCTAGAGCCAGCCAGGAACCTTGGGGAGACATAGTTTCAATCATATTTTCAAAGTCTTTCTAACAGACACAGTTACCAATGATAAAATAGTTTCTGTTGCATGTGGCTCTCAGTTCTTCGCCATCAGAATATTCTGTCACAGGTGCACAGCCACTTCCTGGAGCAACAGGGAGTGATTCAGTGTCACCTGGCACACTGGACTCATGGCCTGGGGAGACCTTGCCAACTCTAAGCATCTGTCAATCTCTGATCCTGGAAAGCTTGACTTTTTCTTTTAGTTGTTTTGTTTAAAGTAATCTACTTAAATATTAGATAATATCAGATTTCCTTCATCCTCCTTAAGGTGCAGAGGGTTGAGTTAATCACACTAATCAGCTGTTGGCATTATTTCCATTGGTCTATGCATAGCTCCCCTCTTATTTGTTTAATTAATTCATTTATTTATTCATTCCTTATTTTCACAGTCTGCTCCCATTTCCCTCACCCACATTAGGCAAATTATATATATATATATATATATATATATATATGTATATGTACACACATATATATAACTTCTGTATATATATTATTTGTTGTAATTATATATCCTTCTGTTTATATGAAAAACTGTATCTTTGCAAAGTAGGCATTTGTAATGTAAAATGTATACTGTTGTTTTATATGCATGTATTTTCAATTTATACTGATAATATTGCACAATATATCTCATTCTAGGGTTTTTTTTTTCAGTCAGTACTCTATTTTCTATAAATTTTACTATATTTGGTTCATTTTTTTAACTGTGGCATAACCCTCCATGGTATGAGTTACATACACCATATTTGACCTAGCCAATCTCTACCTCCACAAATAAAATAGACACCTTTATTTATCTGTGTCCGTTTACAGACTGGTAAATGATGGCTTTGGCATTTGGCATGTGTATTAGTCAAGGTTCTCCAGAAACTAGAAAAAAATAGAACCAATAGTTTTTGTGTGTATATGTGTGTGTGTGTGTACGTATATACATATGTGTGTATGTGTATGTGTGTGTGTATATATATATAGAGAGAGAGAGAGAGAGAGATTTTATTATGAGGGGTTGGCTCATATGACTATAGAGGCTGGTAAGTCCCAGCATCTTTAGGGGGAATCAGCAAGCTGAAGACCCTGAGAGCTGGGAGAGCCAAAGTTGTAGTTCCAGTCTGAAGGGCAGCAGGCTCAAGACACAGGAAGAGCTGATGCTTCAGTTCCAGCCCAAAATCAGAAATAAACCAATGTCCCAGGTTGAAGGCTGTCAGCCAAGAAGAACTGTCTCTTAGTAGGAGGGTCATCTGCTTTGCTCTATTTATGCCTACAGCTGATTGGATGAGGCCCACCTATATTATGGAGGGCAATCTGTGTTACTCAGTAAACAAATTTAAATGTTAATCTCATCCAGAAATACCCTCACAGAACACCCAGAACAATGTTTGACAAATATCTGGGTACCCCGTGGCCCAGTCACAATGGAATTATTGTAATAGGGATTGTAATGAGAAACATTAAGCGTTCCATGGCATGTAAAGCCAGAAGTATAAATGCTGGGTCGTGAGGCATGTGCATACTTAACTTGACCAGGTAATGTCAGCTTGTTCTCCTGATTGTCAGATCCAGTGTTCTCCCATTCACAGGAATCTGGGTTCTTACTCCCAGAGTTCTTAATCCCCTTTAACACTTGGCATCATCCAGCTTTCTAACATTGCCAATCTATAGCGTTTAAAGAGATATCTCATTACCGTTTCAATTTGCATTTTACATGTTACTAATGAGTTTGAACGGCTTGTCATATGCATGCTATCTGGTTTCTCTCACTGAGAGATTAACGGAGAAGTTGGGTGGGGGAGATTGCTGGCAGCCGTGGTTTCTAAATGATGAGAGAAATGACTTTCCCAAGGGCATAAAGTCAAAAAGTAAATCTCTTGCCCACAAATAACATAAAGGGGAATAAACTCACTAAAGATAGGAAAGTTGATGTCATGCATGAAGAAAAAATTCTGACAAAATCATTTGTGCCAAAAGCCTTCAACAACAAAAAAACCTGAAGCACCCAATAAAGTTTATCAAGTAGACAAGAATACTTAGTAATTAAATTTTCTCATTATTGCTTCAATGTGCATTTTTCATATCTCAGTGACAATATAAATTATATGTTCTATTTTACAGCAGGGTTTATGGGCTTTGTAATTTTGAAATTATATACTTAAGAGAGCATATTTTGTCTAAGCAAATGAAAAATATATGGTAAAAACTGACATGAAGAGTCTACCTCTTCAAATATAATGATCTATTGTTTTAAGCACTCAAGAGATTACCTGTACTACTAAAAACTACTTCTGTTTGGCCGTTTATATAAGATTTGAAATAGAGCACTCAATCAATTTAACAGATTTGGAATAACAGCTTCTTTAATGCTTTAAAAGTCCAGTCCACTCATCAGGAATTGCTGTTTTCCAAAGGGAAGTCTACATCCTATGTCATTTTTTAGGCAATGGCTTTTCTGAAAAGTTATTGGAAGAAATTCCCAGCTCATGGCTACACCATTCAAATCTGAATTACTTCAACAAAAGACAGAGATTTATTGTGTGATTTATTAAATTAAAAATGCTCAGAGCATCAATAGTTAAAACGTCAAAACCCTGCCCTGTCTAGACATAACAACATTCTTCCATACACATTCAAACTTCAGAAGGAAATGTATTGGCTGTGGTAACCAGTAAACAGTCATTCCCATATTTGGATGTTAATTTTCAAAAATCATAATAATTGCTTTCTTTTAAAAACTTTGAGATTCAAATCAAATTTGGAAAAAATTTGGCAATTCATCCCAATTGCTTCAGTGATTTACTAATACTTTTAAAGTCACTTGTACCCGAATGTTTATAGCAGTACAATTTACAATTGCAAAGATGTGGAAACAACCCAAATGCCCATCAATTCATGAGTGGATTAGTAAATTGTGGTATATGTATACCATGGAGTATTACTCAGCTATAAGAAATAGCGGTGATATAGAATCCCTTTTGTTCTCCTGGAGAGAGTTGGAACCCATTCTATTAAGTGAAGTATCCCAAGAATGGAAAAACAAGCACCATATGTACTCACCAGCAAATTGGTTTCCCTGATCATCACCTAAGTGCACATTTGGGAATGACACTAATTGGGTATTAGACTGAGGTGGGGGTGGGGGGAGGGGATGGGGGTATAACTACATGATGAGTGTGATGCGCACTGTCTGGGGAATGGACACGCTTGAAGCTCTGACTCGGGGGGATGGGCGGGACATGGGCAATATATATAACCTGAACTTTTGTACCCCCATAATAAGCTGAAATAAAAAAAAAAAGCAATCTACCCCTACTTATCTAAATAATGCACACAACTTATCATTTTTAATTCTAAATTGATAAGACATCACATCTCCTCAGATAGGAATCTAAAGAGAAAATGGAAAGACGATTCAGTAAAAGATAAAGAGGAGCAAAGCATTAGCTCCCAAAGCAGACATCATTTTTCATAATGCCACCAGAGTGAATGTCCATCTCAGATGTGAATGAAAAGCTGCTAGTACCTTACTTCAACCCTGACTGTTTTCCTAACTGTCATTGATGAAGAAAGTATCTCAACCCACTTCCTTCCCTTTACAACACACACACACACACACACACACACACACACACACTTTGATCAGCAGGAAAGTGGCTGGGGCCATACTGAGGGTCAGCCCTGAGTTTTGCAGACACTAATGATTGACTGCAGAAAGTGAAATGTCCATGGCATTCTAGATCAGGGATTCTAACTCCCCATGTCCACATCCTCAACAAAAATTAGCATCTGATTGCTTTGCCTTGGCTGTGTTCTTCAAATCAGTAGGACTCAGGACATATATGAGGGCAAGAGAAGAAGGTGTGGTTGGAGCTCAGACAATGTGCTGAACAGTGGCTATGGACTGATTGATGCCAGGTTGTCAGTGCTTTAAAAACAAATATCCATTTGATCAATAGTGTTAAATCTCTTTAAAGTGACATGTATTTGGAATTGTGACTTTTTTATTTTTTCACACTTGTTAAGAGAAAATGCAAACTCATTTGTCATACTCAGATGAGAATAGGTCAAACAGTTAGACTAGGACCTAGTCTCATAGAAACAGAACAGGAGCTAAACAAGACAGCCTAGGATCCTAAATAGAGACCACTCTGGAATCTCCTAAAACGTATTGCTAAATATCATTACATTAAAAAAGTAATATAAAGTCAAGAAAGACGAAAGTAAGCCACACAGAGACACAATTGTCTTGAAATTTTCATTTTGATTGTGTGGTCTGGCCTGAATATAAAACTACCTACCCTCCTGCTTAAGGAAGTCTCAAACTCTTCTAAGTGAACCGCAAGTCAGCCTTTTAATCCATAATCAAGGTCAAAGAGTGAGCAGGAATAACCACATATGTGCCAGTATCATACCATCATGAAAATAAAGATGATGATAACAATAAACTCAATATATTGTATTCATATTATACCATTCACATGGACAACACTACAGGAAGGCCCCTTGGCTTTGGTGATCTGTATTCAGAATAAGGGACTCCTTAGACAGTTACGCTGTTCTGGTAAAAGAGAAAAGTTTCACTGTGAAGCTGAGAGGAGCTGGTGCCCGGGACATCTGCCCTCTTCTTCCATCACATGTCTTCAGACAAGAACATAGATGTGGTGAGAATTCTACCCTTAACATGTAAACATGGGTGACATATTTGAGGTTACAATCAGCCTATTGATACTTTTTTTCAATGCTACCTACTAAAAACGTTAGTGAGACTCACACTTGTTCTGGTTTGTAGATGTTTCTAGGAGTTCTAGGAAGAAGTATTCCTGCAAAGGTGATCTATCTAAACTAGTGACTTGGAGGGCACCAGGGTAAGGTACATTTGACCTGAGTGTTATCCTAAGGTATAGAGACCTTAAGAACAAAAGAAACCCTAAAAAACTTAGTTTCACAACTAGAAATCCAGAATAAGAGAAATATCAATTAATAAAATATTGAGTAGAGAAATTCCCTAAAATGGAAATACAGAATATCAGAAATAATGCTAATAAAAATAGTGAGTACCAGAAATCCCAATAACAAATACTTAAAGATAGAAACATGAAATGTTGGTGTTAGGAGTATTCTTGAAAAGTCCTTCCCACTTATAAGGATTGGTACATAGGTTAAAATCTAAAAAGCACTTGTGAGTCTTCTGCAATAATGGGAAATAGCCTGGAAGTTATTATCAATGTCATGGACTCCAAAGAGGCTTGCTTCTCCTTAACCTTTCAGCAAATCCTCTTCTTTATCACATCTCTTTGTGGTGATATTGACCACCTGGTATTCAGGACTAAAGCCTCTTTCAACAGAAGCCTACCAGTGTTTTTCAAGAACAGCTTAAAAGCTGAAGCGCTTTATGAAACACTCCCATTTCTTCATTCATTGACGTGTCAATCTTGCAGTGAGGCAGTCTGGCTTCCGTGAATGAAAAGAGTTACCAAGACACATATTCTTTTAAAATAATAATTACAATTAGCGGCCGGGCGCGGTGGCTCACGCCTGTAATCCTAGCACTCTGGGAGGCCGAGGTGGGCGGATCGTTTGAGCTCAGGAGTTCGAGACCAGCCTGAGCAAGAGCGAGACCCCATCTCTACTAAAAATAGAAAGAATTATATGGACAGCTAAAAATATATATAGAAAAAATTAGCCGGGCATGGTGGTGCATGCCTGTAGTCCCAGCTACTCGGGAGGCTGAGACAGGAGGATCGCTTGAGCTCAGGAGTTTGAGGTTGCTGTGAGCTAGGCTAACGCCACGGCACTCACTCTAGCCTGGGCAACAGAGTGAGACTCTGTCTCAAAAAAAAAAAAAATAATAATAATTACAATTAGCTTCCCCATTTGAAAGAAACCACAACATAGGCTATTCATAAAGGGAGTGAGTAGTTTGGGGTCTCGTTGAAAACCCAGGTGGCCTGTCCCATTAAATGCCCAAGAGCACCTAAGCTAGCACAAGGGGGTCTAGAAAAACGAGTGTGGCCCAGGTGCTTAAACACTGGGAATTTTCTGCTACTTGTGAATTCTGTTCATTTGGCTTGTTTATTTCATTTTGTAGCTGAGCGTTTAGCCTCCTTGAAAAATGTCCTCTGCTTCTTTGTACCTTGGACAAGTGTCTGGTAATGTTTTAATTAGTAAAGTACACATACAATTTTAGTGTAGGCACATACATCAATGGAACAGAATAGAGAGCTCAGACAGAATCACATAAATGTGGTCAACTTATCTGCGACAAAGAAACAAATGTAATTCAATGGAGAAAACATAGGTTTTTTGATAAATGGTGCTGGAACAACTGGACAGAGCATGCAAAAAAAAAAATCTAGACAAAGACTTTACACCTTTCACAAATATTATCTTAAAGTGGATCACAAGCCTATTTAGAAAATGCAAAACTATGAAAGTCCTAGCAGGAGAAACTCTAGATGGCCTTGGGTGTGGTGATGACTTTTTAGATTCAACACAAAAGATGTGATCCATGAAAGAAATAATTGCTAAGCTGGATTTCATTAAAATTAACAATTTCTGCCCTGTGAAAGACAAGGTCAAGAGAATAAGAAAACAAGCTACATACTGGGAAAAACTATTATGCTTGAGAAAGACACATCTTAAAAAGATTGTCATCCAAATATACAAAAAAAAAAAACCCTCTTTAAACTCAACAATAAGACAATAAACAACCTCATTAAGAAATGGGCAAAAGATCTGAACAGACATCTTACCAAAGATTACATAAATATGGCAAATAAGCATATGAATAGATGCCCAACATCATATGTCATTAAGGAATTGCAAAACAAGATATAACTCTATGCCAGTAGAATGGCCAAAATCCAAACACTGGAAACACCAAGTACTGGGGAGGATGTGGAGTAACAGAAACTCTCATTCATTGATGATGGAAATGCAAAATAATAGAGCCACTTTGGAAGACAGTTTTGTAGTTTCTCACTAGGAATTGGTCTATTTCATTTAGGTTATCAGATTTATTGAGCATGGATTATTCATAGTATTCTTTTATTATCCTTTTAATGTCCATGTGATCTATAAGATCTTGTGTCCTCTTTCATTTCTGATATTAGAAATTTGTGTCTTCTGCCTTTTATTCTTAGCTTGTATAGAAGCTTATTGATTTTATTGATCATTTCAAAGAACAAGATTTGATTTCATTGGTTTTCTTTTCTGATTTTCTATTTTCAGTTTCAATGATTTCTATAGAAATTTTATTCTTTGGCTTACTTTGGATTTAATTTGCTCTTTTTATTTCTAGTCTCCAAAGGTGGAAACCTAGATGATTGATTTTAGACTTTTCTTCTTTTGTAATATACACATTCAATGTTATAAATTTCCCTCTAAGAACTGCTTTTGCTGGATCACACAAATTTTGATAAGGTATGTTTTAATTTACAGTTACTTTAAAATATTTTTAAACTTCTCTTGAGATTTCTTCTTTAATTCACATATTATTTATAAGTGTGTGGTTTAATTTCCAATAACTTGGGAATTTTACATCTACCTTTCTGCTATGATTTCTGTTTTGATTCCATTGTGGTCTTAGAGAAGACATTGTGTGATTCTATTCTTTTAAATTTTGAAGTGTGTTTTATGGTCCAGAATGCCACCTATCTTGGTGAATGTTCCATGTGAGCTTGAGAAGAATGTGTACTCTGCTGTTATTGGATAAAGTTGTCTAAAGATGTAAATTATATTCACTTGATTGGAGGTGTTGTTGATTTCAACTGTTTTCTTGCTAATTTTCTGACTGTTAGATCTGTGCATTTCTGATTTCAGAGGTTTGAAACCTCTAACTATAATAATGGATTCATCTATTTCTCTTTGTAGTCCTATCTATTTGTGATTCATGTGTTTTCACATAATGTGACATATACATTAAGGATTGCTATGTCTTCTTGGAGATTTGATCTCTTTATCATTATGTATTGCCCTTCTCTATCCCTGATAATTTTCTTTCCTCTGAAGTGTGGTCTTTCTGAAAATAATATGGATAATCATGCTTTCTTTTGATTGATGTGAGCATGGTATATTTTTCATCATTTCTTTACTTTTAATGTATGTGTAGGTTTCTTGTAGACAGCATATAGTTGGGCCTTATGTTTTGATCCACTCTAACAATATCTGTTTTTTATTTGTGTGTACTTCAACTACTGATGTTTAAGGTGATTATTGATATAAGTAGATTAATATCTACCATATTTGTTATGTGTTCTATATGTTTCTCTTGTTCTACGTTCCTATTTTTGTCTTCCTCTCTTTTTCCACCTTTTGTGGTTTTTATTCAGTGCTCCATGATTCCATTTTCTTTCCTTTTCTTTGCATATCAATTAGATTTTTTAGTGGTTGTCCTTGAGTTTGTAATATACATTTACAACTCATCCAATTCCACTTTCAAATAACACTATGTTGCTTCATAGGTAGTACAAATACCTCATAATAACAAAATGTTCTTAATTCCTCTTTCCCATTTCTTGTACCATTCGTGTCATTTATTTACTTATACACAATATATATAGATATAGATGTTATATAGCATATATAATTTAATACATTGTTGCTATTACTATTTTGAACAAGTTTATCTGTTACATCAATTAAGAGTGAAAATAAATCTATTTGTAACTCCCTTTATTCATTTTCCCATGTTCTTCCTTTCTTTATGCATATATGAATTTCTGACTCTATCATCTTCCTTCTTTCTGTAGAACTTGTCAACCAAAAAAGTCACAAAATCTATAAACTTGGATAGGAGGCTTAAAAGAGTATACCACAACTTGCAGGTGGGATATGGAGCCTCTGTTCAAAACCAAAAACCAGCACTTTGAGAGAGGGGTCAAGTTATAGGAATTTATGCTGAGTAGGGTGATCAAACATACATATTTAACAAACTATAGGAGTCATGAATAGTGATAAAGGAGAAATACATGCATGAGCAATTGCAATTTATGTAGCTTCAGAGATCTATGTTCAGAAAAAGGCAGCCTTAGCATAATCTAAGGGTGCAGTTTATGGCTGTCTGATGTCAAAATGTGAAGCAGAGAATATGAAAACTCTCTGTAGACTTGTCAGAACCACTCTATGACCTGTGGCCTATGGCTTCTTATCAAGAAGAAATTCTGCTCAGTTATTGTGCTGAAACTGCAAAAAGGGAGGAGTAGCATTAGGTGGTTGAAATCAGTGGTGGAGCCAGTCTTTCCAAAAGGCTGTTTCTTTTTAGCCCTTAAGGAAGAAAGCCTAATGGCAGTTAATGAGGGAGTTGGTATAACAATGTGTGTCTTACCTCCCTTCCTGTCATGGCCAAGAACTCAGTTTTAAGATTTTTCTGGGGTCCCCTTAGCCAACAGCAGGTTCATTAAGTTGACTGGAGGGCTTGAGACTTTATTTTTATTTCCCAAACATATTTTAACATTTTTGCAAGGCAGGTTTATTGTCAGCAAATTCTCTCAATATTTGTTTGTGAAAGTTTTTATTTCTCCTTCACTTTTGAAAGATAATATTATAGGGTACAGAATTCTAGGCTGGTGGCTCTTTTTTTCTCTTTACATTTTAAATACATCACTCCATAATCTTGCTTGCATGATTTCTGGGGAGAGGTCAAGTGTAATTTTTGTCTTTACTTCTCTTTAGGTAAATCCCTCCCCACAGCTTCTTTAAAGATTTTTTCTTTATGTTTGTTTATGTATAATTATATTTTTTTAAATTTCAGAATATTATGGGGATACAAATATTTTGGTTATATGGATTGCTTTTGTACTGCTTGAGTCAAAGTTATAAATGTGCTCATCACCCAGATAGAGTACATTGTACCTGTTAGGTATGATATCATCTATCTTCCTCCCCTCCTCCACCTGCATGATTTCTGCTGAGTTTTACTTCTATTTGTACACATGAGTGCTGATTGCTTAGTTCCAATTTAATAGTGAGTACATGTGGTGTTTGTTTTTTCATTCTTGTGATACTTCACTTGGGAGAATGGTCTCCAATTCCATCAAGATTGTTGCAAGAGGTATCAATTCATTTTGTATGGCTGAGTAGTACACCGCGGTATACATATACCACATTTTATTAATCCACTCATGAATTGATTGGCACTTGGGTTGATTCCACATCTTCATGATTGTGAATTGTGCTGCAGTAAACATTCTGATGCAAGTGTCTTTTTGATAAAATGACTTTTTTTCCTTTGGTTAAATACCCAGTAGTAGGATTGCTGGATCAAATGGTAGGTCTACGTTTAGTTCTTTGAGAAATCTTCATATTAATACTGTTTTCCATAGAGGTTACACTAGTTTGAAGTCCCATCAACACTGTATAAGCATTCCTTTCTCTCCACATCCATGCCAGCATCTAGTGTTTTGAGACTTTTTGATAAAAGCCATTATCACTGGGGCTAGCTGATATCTCATTGCGGTTTTGATTTGCAATTCTCCAATGATTAATGATGTTGAAAAATTTTTCACATTTTTATTGTTCATTACTCTATCTTCTTTTGAAAAGCTTCTGTTCATGTCTTTATTAGATGTCTAGGTGTCTGTTTGTTTGTTTGTTTGCATTTATAGTACTTAGTGTCCTCTCAATTGATGTAACTTCTAAGCTCTTATATTGATGGACCAGAAAGGAGGGGTCAATAATCATTATTTTTCTCCATACATCACTTCTTTCTTGAAGAGTCATGTCTGGGACCAGTTTTGTGTTCCTGGGCAATTCTCTCTTGAAGTTTTTCTGGTCCCTCAGAAACATTTTTCACCCAGGTAGAACATGGAATGTAAGCCCTGCCATATTGGTAATAAATTAGAGCAAATAGCATATGTAAATAGAACACTCTTTCTAGTTCCTAACCCTCTTCTACCTGAATCTATTTGCACTTGCTATTCTACTTACCCAGAACTCCTTTCCTCAGTTATTTGCATATCTTACTATTCTCACTTTATTTAGGTATCTGCTCAAATATCAGCTTTTCAGAGAGAAAGCCTTGCTAAAATAGCAGTTCTAAAGCTCTTTTATCTTCTTAGCCTACTTCATTTGCTTTTATGGCATAATATGTATGTATAAGTATGTGTTTATGTGTCATGTGTGATATATAAACATAAACATATATATGATATACACATACACACACACAATTGTTGACCTCCCATACTATTATAATGCAATAATAGCCAATATTTATGTGGTCTTATTGTGGACCTAGACCAGATATTTCTTTTTTCCATATGAGAAACCGAAGTTCAGAGAAGTTAAGTCACTTGTTTAAGTTCATGAAACTGGTATGTAACAGAGCCAGGGTTCAAACTCAAGTATATTTGACTCTCAAACCCATTCTAGGAATACACAGTCTCCATGGTGGGTGGCCCAATAGGAGCATATTCACAAGCATATATAACATATATGAGTGTATGCATGCACATATATATACATATTATGTCAACTACATATTATGTATTATGATTTATTATGTATAGATTCATACCCATGTATGTATATATCATATTTATATATATATATGACACATATATATGTTATGTGTATTATTGTGTATATGCTTCTTTATTGTATGTTCCTCACCTAAATGTAAGCTGAATGTGGGCATGACTTTACCTTGTTAACTACTATATCTTCAGCACCTGGAGGACTATCTGGACCAGTCTGAAGGGTATTCTGTATGGATCATCTAATAATTTTATTGTTTTCTAGGTGTTCTCCATACCTTTTCTAGGCCTTTCTACAAATATTTGTTGAGTGAATGAATAAAAACATTAATTAATCCATTAATATGTGGATTAATTAAAATAAGACTTTGCAAATTACAGTTGCATAGATATGTGTGCTTCAGAAAAAGACAAAAGTACTACTTGTCATGTAAAAATGCTATGTTGGCATTTCTTTCTTCCCAGTGATATTCAAATTTACTTTGTTGACCATCAGTTTCCAAATGGGGTATTCAGGTAATAAATGCAAGTAGAGGCATTTATTCATTTCATGAAGAAGCCCGAGTTTTCAGGATAATGTGTACAAGACAGGAAAAGAGGAGGAGGACATTATTATAATGCAAAATAATCACCAGGCTTTCTCAGACACCAGCTTAAAAATTCTGCCAGATTGGTTGCTATTTTAGACTATATTGATGGAGCTCCAATAGCTATAATTAAGTTTTTTCTTCCCAAGAATAAAAAAGTGATCAATGACATTTTCTAAGGTTTCTTTTAATTGTGTAGCGGAACGCATCTCTCAAATGCTGTCATTTGTGAGGACTTCAATAGAAGACTTAATGAGGGTTTGGAAACATGCAGACTGAGTAATCATCATTTATCTCTGGCTGACAAAAAAAGTGTTAACATATCTAAAAGGGCCTAAGGCTAATTGATATTTGGCAAAATGAAAGCTCTGTTTGGAGTATTTTTCTTGCCACAAATTGGAGTACACTGGTTTACTTCTTGAACCTCATATCAGCATAATTTTGCTTGATGCCCCCTATGTTCACACATCTCAGTTCATGTTTCTAATCCTAATGCAGGAACTAAAATGGAAGAGGAAGCCAGAGGGTTATAGGACTTAGGGTCCATTTTTAGTATAAAATAACTTAAAATGTTAATACAAAATCTGTAACATATAGAAAATTTAGGGGAAAAGATGAAGGAAAACATAGATGCATATGCCAAAGTTATCAGGTACAAATATTTTGCTGTCATAAATTTTTAAATGTATGCTTACCATTAAGTATATCTTAGATTTATTGTACGTACAGTTTGGAATCTAATTTTTTTTTTAGCTAACTTAAGGGATGGTCCGCACATTTTAGCATTTAATGGTGAAATAATACATCACACAATAATCTATTGTATAATATATTTCAAAACAGATAGAAGAGAATAACTCATATGTTTCTAGCATAAAGAAAATACAAATATTTAAGGGGATAGATACCCCAACTACATTGATTTGATTTTTATAAATTATATGAATGCATTAAATTAGCACATGTACCCCAAAATATGTATACCTATTATGTATAAAAAATAAAATTATGATATATAAAAATACATCAGAAGTAGATTGTATTCAGTGGTCACTTAATTGGTCTTTATTGCTGAAAATTTGGAACTTATCTTTCCTTTGCACTTTTATCAATGTTTCATTGAATATTTTTATGGCTGTTTGTTTCTGAACTCAGTATAATGTTCTTATTCTATAGTCTAGACAGTAGAATTTATGGATCAAAGACTCAGAACAATATTTAAAGTCCTTTTTCAAACTTTCCAATTTTTTTAAAAGGTTGGACCATGCATTTGGGCTTTCTATATTATCTCTCACAGAAAATATGCCACCACCCTCACCTTGAAATTACCCTGGTCCATAGCAGACAGGACCTGGGCCAACCTGAGAAAACTCTCTCCTTTTTAAAAAAATTATATTTTTTTTCTGTGAAACCAAAAACATGCAGGACTTCTTCTCTGAAAAATATGTGGAGTTGGGACCAGAGGGGGTGTCAGACTTGAAATCATATCACACGTAAACCAAAGATGTGGGGGCAAAAACACAGAAACCATAGGAGAAACTATGAGCCTTGCAGAAGAAGCCGGTTTGCACTGGGACAAGAGGCCACGTGGTCCCAGGAACAGGGAGAGCTTGTGATAGAAAATCAAGTCAGCCTAAATGGTTGATAATCCTATAAGACCCGGCTGCACTTTCCAAGATGCACGCCTCGTACAATCAACCTCCTGTTCCCTTAAGCTACTCTGAGTCCATTTATGCTCCTTGCAACAGAAGCTTCCTGACAAAGCACATGCCAGTGCCCAAAATAACAGCTTTTTGTATACAACTATTTCAAAATTTTCAAGACTCCCAGAAAAGCCATAGGTCATGGATATACGTGATCACGGCATAGGGGGTGACATCGACCGAAGAGCCATTTATAGGACCTCTATGCATAAACATACATACACGCATATACGTATATGAATTTATATACATGCATATACATATATGCACCTATGTGTGTATACACATACACACATCATGACTATGGTTTTATGATGGAAGAACCCAGCAAAGATTTGAAGACAAATGATGGTTACCTGCAAGCACCACTAAATGCTATCCTCTGATGTCCTGGAACCCAAGGAAAGAAGTGAATGAGAAAGCAAATCTATAATCTAACCTTAGGAAATGGTGTGAAGAATGCAGCTATTTGTAGTGAATCTATAAACTAACCTAGAGAAATTTACAATTAGCTTCCAGGGAAATGGTCAAAGAGGGTGATGCCATAACATTAAAATAATAAAGCATATAATAAACATACTACACAATAGTAATTCTGCATCTGAACTAGCAGACAAGTGATTATGGGGAAAGGGGGACTTAACGGTTGTGATTCCACCGAGTCGGGGCTGGGGCGTCCCCTCTGTGAGTAAATGACAGATCTGAGATGTGAGGGCAGTGTCCCTCTGACCCCAGAGGTCATGCTCTTCCCCTCCTATCTGATTTACACACATTTTTATTTCCACTAATCCAGGAAACAGAAACTGCTCCTGTCCTTGTGGTATTGGCTTGTCTTTAAGACGAACACATTTTGTAGGGCTTGTGTTTCCATGATCAAGGATTGAAACCTATTCCTCAGTCATTTGCCATTACCCCCTAAATCTACACCCTTCAAGACTTCCTAGCTTTTACAATTGCAGAATTTTTGGACTAACATATATAAGCATTAAGGTAAAAGGCAGAGGAACAAGACTCCTAGAATATGAATTTCCTGAACCAGGTACACCTTAGGTCAAGCTCTTGGTGAAAGTGAGAACAATAAAGTAGAAGAAAGAAAGAAAAAGGAGCTTTGCAAATTGTTTCCTTGTTCAGACTTCTCCCCTCCCTGCCCCCGCCTCCCCCAGGTACTGGTCAAAATTATTCTTCTTCTGCTTTCCCCGATTCTGTTGAATGTTTTTAAAGTATCACTACTTAGATTCATCCATTCGTCTGCCTCTGAGTTCAGGGCAAGATTCACATTACGAAATTTTCTCACCATGAAACTTTTCTTTTCAGGCCCAAGTAAATTGATGTTCTTCTTCAATTCCCCGCATAATCTCCCAGGCACACTCATTCTATGTCGATGTGCTCTACGAGACATACAGCTCCACTGTGGGTGAGATGAATGTAGTTACTGAAATGAAATGTAAAAACTAAAAAGAAAAAAATCATTGCAGCCCTCTGTCACCCCATTTCCGAAGGGTCAGGCTGGAATCTATCCTCCGAAGTATTCTCTTAGGCTTTATCTCACCCTGGGGCAAGTCTTAGGTGGTGCTGTTTGGAGATACCAGAATTACTTCTCTATCAATAATAACATTCTAATTTATTATATTTATGTTATAATATTTATATTATGTTAATTCATTCACTCATTGAACCAACTTTTATTGAGTGACCTTTATATACTGGGCACAGTGCCAGTCGCTTAGGGAAAAGATACAGAATTAGTATCTTTTCAACAGATTCTGTCTGTTGTGGGAAGAAGGAAAGGAAACAATCACAGAGCAGTGAGATAGGCTTCTGGAAGACCAAAATGGGCATCCCCACTCTGCCCAAAAGGGTTAAAGAAGAAGCTTAATCATGGAGTGCACTTTTGATTCAGCGCTTGCAGAATAAATGAGGAAAGCATCAATGTGATGAGGGCCAGTGCAGGACACTGGGTGGGGGTGGGGAGTAGCATGATGGATTATAGGAGACCAGCCATGCCCAGTCAGGCCAGGGACCAGGGCTCCCTCACAGAGGACTCTTAGGCCTTGGCAAAGGTTTGACTTTGCCTGCCTGTAACTAACAGTGGGTGGGGCAATGCAAAGGAGGCTGCCCTGCAGGTGGTTGTCCAGGGCTCATTGTAGGTGGCAGATGTTAAATTCCACATCCTGCAAGCTCCAGGAGGCAGCTCTAAATTCCTGTTTTGAAGGAGAAACTCAGCATCAGGAGAAAAGAAAATTCCTGTTGTGCTATTTATTAACTATAAGACAAGAAAAAATAAATTAACCCTCTCGTACTGTGTATACTTATTTGCATATTGAAGATGAACTGGGCTGGCTTGATTAGGTAAATATCTTAGTGTATAAAACGTTTTCTGTACTGCTCTTGTGGAGATAAAGCATGTTGTGATATTTACCAAGCCCGCCCCCCTTGGTCCCTGCCCTAGGCTTTCCTCCTTCACCACTTGTGTGGGTCCTGAGCTTTGGAGTCTGCAAAGGCCAAATCTCTGGCAATAGACTAAAGATTTGGAAGTCTGAGCCTGAGAGGAAGCCAAGAATTACACTCTGCTGTGTGTGGCTGAGTGGTCTGTGACCTTCTGACCTATTCCCAGCTCTTGGTGCATGATCACAGCACCCAGACAGCATGGGGGACGTCAGGCGTACAGGGGAGCTGGGCTCCTGTATTTACCTCCTATGGCTGCTGTAATAATGTACCACAAAGGTGGTGGCTTAAGAAATATATATTTGTTCTGTTATAGTTCTGGTTCCCAGAATGGGTTTCAGGGGGCCAAAATCAAAGTGTCAGCAAGGCCTGACTCTCTCCAGAGGCTCCAGGGGGAGAATCCACACCCCTGCCTTTGGCAGCTCCCGGAGGCCAGCCACGTCCCTGGGCCGGAGGCTCTCTCCATCTTTAAAGCCACACAGTCTTCACATCCTGCCCAGGTCATGACAGTGCCTTTTCTCTGTGTTCCTGCAGTCAAAGGCTCTTCTGCCTCCCTCTTGTAAGGACACTCATGATTACATTTAGGGTCCACCCAGATAATCCAGGGAATTTCTCCATCTCAAAATCCATAACCTGATCAATATCTACAAAACCCCCTTTGCCATGTAAGGCAACATATTTACAGGTTGCTGGGATTAGGACCTGGACATCTTTGGGGGCCATTATCTGGCCAACTCTATATCCTTTAATGAGTTAAGCCTGGGAAGCCCTGGAGCAGACAGGGGAAGGGGGTAAGGCAAGTCCCAGACACCTAGAACACATGATTTAAGGCAGCCCTCACAATCAGGGACATACAAGTGCAAGTTCAGCACCTGAGAATGAGAACCTCCTTAAATTTTGTACACTAGGTGCCTCTCTCATCCCCTCTTACTCCGGGCCCTGTCTTGGAGTGGCTCAGTGCCCCAACGTGGCAAAACAGTGGTCAAGCAGAAATGGGTGGGGACGTGTCTGGGCAGCAGACTTGAGACGGGCCAGTGGGGTTTCTGCTGGTTCCAGGAGCTGGGCTGCTTCTGCATGAGTGGGGACGGAGAGTGGCAGACAGGGAGGGTGGTGCAGAGCAGGAGAATGATTTCCCAACAGCACAGGAGCAGCACGCCTCTCTAGTAACACCACAGAGTAGAGCTGGTTCTGCTCAGACAGAGGCAGACTTGGAGAGGCTTTGCCTTTCTCTGGGAGTGTGACCACAGGCCAGATAAGAAATGAAGTTGTCTCGGAGATTGCCAGCATGGATCCCGCCAAGGACTCGGTGAGCACCCCCTGGGAGGTACATGCATCAGGGGAAAGTAACGAGAAGACCATGGATTGGCAACTGAACCTCCTGCAGGATGGGGCCTCGAAGAGGCAACGCAATGAAATGCAGGCAGGACGCATCTCGTACCTGTATCCACATCTCGTCCACAGGACACGTTGGCGTGGACGATGATGTTCGTTTCCTCCTGGCTCCCCCGCACAAGCTGTTTGTGCACGATTCGTGGTGAGCTCCCCGTCCCTGGGAAGCTCAGTGAAGAAAAGCACCTTCCTCAGCCCCGGGCCTGGCTGCCTTCCCGACCCAGCTAGAGGCCTACCCGTTGTCATCTCTGTACCTCCTCCTCTTCTGCCTCACGCAGGCCCAGCCAAGGGGACAGTGACTCATGCTAATTATACAGTAACAGGAGGGAAAAAAAAGCACACATTTTTTTTCCCAACAGCAGCTGGGACTTTCTATTTATTTGCCCGCTATTTATAACTCACTTAGACAAGGAGGCCTTATCTCCTCCTCCTACCACACTCCCCCAAATGAAATTTCTTTAGGGCGGATCCACTTTTATCTAAATTGGTTGGACAGAGGAGGGCAGCATATATAATCCATACTGAAACAGATAAGGCTTTCTCCTTGTACTTGATATAAAAATAACCAACAAGCAAAATGAGCACGGATAGGGAAAAATTAATTTACTTCCCTGCCTAATTAGTAGATGCAGGATAAATGTATCTGCTTAGCTCTCTAATTATAATAATACTTATCAGTTATGTGAAACTCTTTATCATCAAAAATACCACACTCCACTGACACTAAATAATTAATCTTTGGCACCTGCTGTGAGCGTCTTATCTGAGCCGAAAGGCCGTGAGGTTAGAGGAGAGCAGATCAGGGCAACGTGCGCAGACCTGTCCTTATCTTTAAGCAAAAGCTGTTCCACGTATTCCAGTCCCCTGGCCCAGGACCTGGGTGCTCGGGAACATCCGTCTACCTCAGCTGGCCCCCAGCTCTGCCAGCTGCAGGGAGAAGTCCACCATCAAGTCCCAGAGCCCACGGAGCCTGCCCAGCTGTGTAGCCAGACTCTCTTTCCCCCGTGTGAGGCCGGTGGCCGCCCTGAGAGAGTGGAGTGCACGGGCTCCCAGCTGGGGCAGGAGTGGCCTCCGGGCGAGCCCCGCCCGGCGCCTGCAGCCGGCTGATGGACTTTCTGCCCAGTGCCTGGCTTGATGTTCATTGCTCTGCTCTGAGTTTCCTTTGTCCTGTGGTGGGATCCAAATCCTAGCATCACTCGTGTCCACTTGGAAGTCCCGATAAGGTCTGTGACTCCCACCTTCACCAGATACCAGAAACTTCTTTGCCACCAAACACTGTGGCCTCATTGAGAGTCCCTGCACCTGAGATCAGACGCTTTCAATAGACACAATCTCAGGCTCGAATAGAATGGGCTTTGATGACCCTGGCCCATGCCAGCGAGGGCAGGAGTCTTTGACCCAGACCAGGACTCAGGGTACAGGCCAAGGGGAAGGCAGGTGTGCCCTGTCTCCCTAATAGCCCTCCCTGCAGCTTCAAAGACCTGTCCTTCTCAGACACTGGGATCGCGTTAATATCACAAAAGAAAATAATCCAACACAGTCATCGTTGTGTTTGGCACTTGTTAGATCCTCAACAAAGTGTGTTTAAAAAATTAAAATGTTAAAATCATTTGCTAACACCTTATTTTTTGTGACATTCAGAGAACGGGAAACACATATCCAGACAATAAAGAGTATCTACAACTGTGAGACCTCCCTTTACCTTGCAGCCTGGGGTGGGAGAAGGGCAGATCACTCAAAAGGATTTCTTACGGTCCCTACTTAAATCAAGGCTTTATTGTGTTTTCATCTTTTTCCTTACTTATGCATAATAGGCCATATACATATTATTTAAATTTAAAATTTGTTGAAGCTCAAAGCTACTATAGTGGAATAAGAATTATAAGTTCTAATTATATGGCTTTGAGGCAATGTAATTATGCAACAGTTTTTGAAAAAAAATACGAATGCAACATAACAGATTTTTCTCTCCTCTCTCTTACTCATTTCTTAATATTGGCCTTTATCCTTAACCATGGAAAAATACCTAACTCCTGGATCTCCACCAATCATCCCGCCATAATTCAGTTAAAAATACATTTCTGGTTAAATCATGTGGGTTCAGAAAGGAGACAAAGAAATAGGCAAGTTTGCTATGTCTTCTCACCGCATGCCTGTGAGGCGGGACTCTCATCCCCATTTCACAAATCAGAAATCTGAGTTCATAGGTTCAATCCAATGCCAAATCCCCAAAGTCTACTTCTGTTCCCCACACAGTGGCCCAGGTGGGAGCATCAGCCCAGGATCGGGAAGACGTCGGTGAAAGGCCTTCACAAAGGAAAGGCCCAGCAGAGAACAGTGCTGTCAGGAGATCACAGAGGCAGCAGAGTGTGGGAGAAGGATCAGCCTTGTTCCTTGTGGAGCCCAGAGCAGGAATGACACTGAGAGCTTCCAGGGGCTGGGTTTCCATTCACGGACAAAAGGAAACTGCCAGAACTTCTGTGCTCTTATAGACAGTGGGCTGGCTTCTCCAGGAGTTGTCTTTGTGGAGATGAATGAACATAGGAAAGAAATAGTCTCATTAGGGATGTTGTAGGAGAAATTCAATCTACAGTGTCTCTTGAGTTCATTTCCAAACCTGAGGTCCTCTGACTCTGTGTTTAACTCCCAACGTCTTATTTTCCTCATCTTCAAAATTAGAGAAGTTGAATTAAAGCCTTAAAAAAAATGGCTTGGAGTAGTGGTTCAGGCCTGTAATCCTAGCACTTTGAGATACTGAGGCATGAGGATCACTTGAGACTAGGAGTTTGAGATCAGTCTGGGCAACATAGCAAGACCCCATCTCTACAAAAAATTAAAAAAAAAAAAATTAGCCAGGCTTGATCGTGCCTGCCTGTAGTCCCAGGTACTTGGGAGGCTGAGGCAGGAGGGTCATCTGAGTCCAGGAGTTTAAGGCTACTGTGAGCTATGATCATGCTACCACACTCCAGCCTGAGTGACAGAGTGAGACTCTGTCTCCAAAAAAAAGTCCAAATAAATGATTCAAATTTTATAGCTATATATGTGTGTATGTGTGTGCCCAGAAATGAAGACTACACTTAAGTATAGCTTGTGAAGATGCCACATTACACAGCTGTATTCAGCAAGCTAGCCACATGTTATTAGAAGAAAGGATAAATAAATTGTATGTCCTGAGCAGTGATTGGCTGATTAATTTTAAAAAAATGAATAAGAGAAAACAGAAGAGAAGCATTACACTATTTAGATTGATCAAAAATAACGATGAAGAATGACGTTCAGAGCTGGTATTCTGTGTTTTCCTTAGAGGATGCCTCTTATTTTCACAGTAAAAATTGCCACTATATAATAAAGATGACCATTACAAAGACAACCACTTTGTGCTTTCTGTTAATACTTTTCATGTGTGTACATGTGTTTCCCACATTTAATCTGCACAAAAAATTACTATGAATAGTTATCATTCCCATGACACAAAAAGAAGAAAATAAAGTTTGCATAAGAGAGACGGTGTGCCCACGACCCTACAGCCAGTGATTCCAGGATAGTGAGTCCTTGCTCTTTCTACTGCTCTCTGCCCAGGGATAATCAGAGAAACCAGCACCCAGTGAGTTAAAATGGTACTTACTCTCATAATTTCATGACAAATTATTTTTCAGGTAGTGTGGCCCTGTAAAGCACATGGCATAATTTTTGGTAGTGGATGCCCTCTGCCCATCTCTGAGTCTGCAGCATTCTGTCCTCTTTGACACAGGAGTCCCCGGCTCTGCAGCCTGCCTTCCCAGGGAGCACTCTGCCGAGAACCCTCTGTACCCCCAGAATGGCCAAGCCCCCCTCCACACTCAGACCCCCGATAAAGAAACCTCAGCCTAGATTCTTTCTGCGCCACTGGCTTACTCTTGCACAGAACCACCTTCCCTGAGCTTCCTGGCAACACAATCTGTCCTTAGCTATATAGCACCTTAAAAGGTTAAAGATAAGCTTATCCTTTTTTTATTTAGAAAATTATAATAATTCTGCTTCGCACTGACATATGCTGTATTGACAAAGGGCCGCAGGCCTTTCTCTCCCCAAAACTTTCAAAACAGAAGGTCTCTGTCCAAAATAGAAGTGAATGTTACACTGTTTCCTTTAAAGAAGGAAACAAGAGGAGTCTCAGAGCCACAAACGTTCTATTTCCAAGTTCAGAGCAAACAAAAAAATATGTCAGCCCAGAGGGAATGGATTCGGTGGGAAGGGGAGTGAGACATGCAAACTATATTCTATGTTTAAATCCCAACATATGGGCTATTCCTATTTTAGGATGACAAATACTGACTTCCATATTTTGATAATTAATGATATACAAAGAGGAGCTAAACTACCTTTGAGGTCCCAGTAGACTATCCCAGTATCAGTAGTTTCGGGACCATATGCCCGTTTTGTAGATCAGATTTGAAGAAGTCAGTTGGCATTTCCCAAGGTCACCCAGCAAAGCAGAGTCCAGATGAGGAGTTAAGCACGTGACCTTGTTTCTCCTAATAAACTCATTATCTGGGATCAACTTTTGACAACTTGGTGCATCCCTAAGATGAAACCTGCTAAGATCCAGGGTTAGTGAGAGGCCCCTTTGCATGCTGTGTCGAGAGGCAAAGGCTTCTGAAGGGTGGTGGAGCGGGGGAACCTGACCCCCAGGACGGGAGCAGTGTTCTGTGTGGGCTGAACTCAACACTGAGCAGACCACTGGACCATTTCTATTTGTTGGGCTAATGAAAAACACATTTCAAAAGCCAAATGAAACAAACTCTCTACTTCTTTCCCACGAATGAGAGTGGGCGAGGTCTCATAGTCCATATTACACGGTGCTAACAGCACCAGGATCCAACTGCCAAGACCCGGGGCTGTAGCCTTTCTCTGCTCTTAAACTGCATCCCTACTTCTCGCCCCTGGCCACCCTTGGCCTGGATCACGTCTCTAATTAAGTTTGCAGATTGCAGTTCCACAGTGATTTCTGCCTGGCCCTTTACCATCCCTACCTCTTTGGCCCCCAGAATGCTCTTTGTGCAGTTCACACACTTAGGTGTGTGCAGGTGTATCTTTACTTTTAATTTTTTTTCTCTAATTAGACATGACATATTAGAAGCTTGGGCTTAAAAACGTAATATTCAACTCAGGACTACCCACCACCTCACTCAGAGTTCTCTCTGGGCTTCCAAAGTCTTGCATGTGTCATGATTTTAAGGTGGAGCAAGAAGGAAGGTGTGCAGGTGGTTGTCTACAACATGCTGCAAATACTCAGACTCAATGGCTCGTGTTCGATTCTGGCTGTCGGTCCACACAGGTAACTGCAGTCTCTGTATCCCCCGTCAGGCTCCTCACCCTGCAGCTGTCCCTCAGCTGCTTTTCCTTGGATGGTGGATATTTTGGCTGTAACCTCATCACCGCAGCCTCAGGAAACCTGTGCCTTCACCATGACCATGTTACTCCTGGTGCAAAAGGATGCTTTTCTTGGCGAGACAGCACTAGATTGAACTCTTGAGACTCTTTCAGGGCTGTCTGCATAGACACTCCTGTAGCCATTTTTGTCCCAGATTTGATCACTTTCCTGGGCTCCATCTGAGGAAACAAGGAGGGCCTCACTTGGAATTTTCATTTTAATCCTACTAGAAGTAGCATTTTTACCCAAAAGTTTAACTAAATATATCCCCAACATCTGCTTTGTTCTGGCAAGTGAATTCTCTTTTCTACTCCATCTTTGACATCATTGTTTCCCAAGTCATCCCAATGAGTCTTAGAATCTAAACCTTCATTCTATTGAGACTTTGAAAATTCACATGTGAAATCAGGAATTGATGGATGGGATGTGTGTGTGTGTGTGTGTACATGCACACACACGCACACACATACACACTGTTTTATAATTTGCTAATTAAATCTTATCTCTATCTTAATCAATCTTTTACCTTTATCAATCGAGATGATTATATGATTTATTTGTTTTATTCTATTAATGTGGTAAATTATATGATTCATTTTCAAATGTCAATTTCTGGAATAAAAAAACCAACTTAGTTTGGTTTAATAATAAGCGTTCAAGAATTTTTCCACCTATGTTCCTCAGAGAGATTGTCCTTCTTTGCAAATTCCTCATCAGATTTTGATATCAGGTTATACTGATCTAATTAAATGAGTTGGGAAGGATTCCCTCTGATTCTATCAGGTAGAAAGTTTGTTTAAGGTTTATGTTATTTCTTTCATAAGTGTTTGGCAGATTTCATTGGTCAGAGTGTAACAGCCTGAAGTTACTGCTGTGTTATTCAGTGGGGAGGTTTAATTTCTTCAATAGGTATAGGGCTATTCAGATTATTTATGCCTCTTTGTGTCAGGTTTGGCTAAATTATATTCTCCAGGAATTTGTTTCAGCAAAATTTTAAAAATTATTTGTCAAAAATCGTTGATAGTGCCCTCTTAGGATCTTTTTAAAGTGTTTGTAGATTCTGTAATTATGAGTTTCATTTCTCATGGTGGAGTTTGTTATTCATCCTTTTTTGCTTATTCATTCTGTCTAGGAGTTTATCAGTTCTTTTAGTCTTTTCAAATAACATTTGCCTTTGTTTATTCTCTGTATAATGGGCTTATTTTTTACTGTAGTATGTGTACTCTGGTGCTCATTGTGCTCTACCTTCTACCTTCCTTGGGTTTACTTTGATGCTTTCTTTGAACTTCTTGAAAGAAAGTCCTTACCTATATTCTATGTGTTTAAGTTTATAAATTTCCCTTTAATCACAGCTCTAGGCATGTGTCACAAATTTAAATACATAATATTTTTATTATTATTCAGCTCATTTTTTTGTTCTAATTCCCATATTCATGTCTTCTACTCATGGATTATTTAGAAATACACCGCTAATTTTCAAACATATAGGATATTCCAATTGTCTTTTTGCTACTGACTTCAATCATAACTTCTGTCAGCCCAGAGAAAATATTTTATAATCTCTCCTTTTTTTGTATTTGTATTTTCTTTGCTACTGCATCATTAAAAATCATTGTTTCCAAAGGCATTCCAATGAATACCAGCATCTAAACCTTCTTTCCGTTAAGGGCTTTGAAAATTTCATTTGGAATTTGATGAGAATTGCATTTATCCAGTAATTGGTAAATTTGGTAAATGTTTTATGTGCTCTCAAAAAATGTATATATTCTTAGCCGGGTGTCATGGCTCATGCCTGTAGTTCCAGCTACTCAGTAGGCTGAGGCAGGAGGGTGACTTGAGCCCAGAAATTTGAGGATACAGTGATTGGGGCACTGCACTCCAGCCTGGGCAACAGAGTGACACCCTGCCTCTAAAAAATATACACATACACACACACACGTTATTGTTGTTGAATGCTTGATTTTACATTATTTTAATCAAGATTCTTGACGATTTTTTACCTTCTCATTCTTATCAGTAACAGAGCAATATGTAATCTCCCACATTGACCATGCCTTCATCTTTTTATTGCCTGTTTTTATTTTTTGTTTTAGTTCTGCCACTATTTGCTTTATATATTTTGAAACTGTTGTAGGTTGAATTGTGTTTCCCAGAAGGATATGTTGAAATCCTGACCTGCGAACGTGACCTTATTTGGAAATAGGGTCTTGGCAGATGTAATCAAGTTAAGATGAGATCATACTGGCTTAGGGTATTTCCTAATCCAATATGATTGTCCTTATAAGAAGAGAAAACAGGGATTCCTGGAGGAGAATGCCATGTGACACTGGCATTAGACATTAGAACGATGCAGTTGCAACCCAACGAACGCCAAGGATGGACAGCCACAACCAGGTGCTGGGAAGAGGCCAAGGAAGATTCTACCCAGAGTTTCAGAAGGTGCATGGCCTGCTGACCTCTCCATTTCAGACTTCTAGCATCCAGAACTGTCAGAGAACAAATTTCTGTTGTTTTAAGCCATTCGCTTTGTTACAGCAGTCTTTGGAAATTAATGGAGAAGATAAGTTATTAGGAGCATGAAAGGTTAAAGTTTGTATAATTTTCTGGTGCATTGAAACTTTCATAGTTATTACATGCTACTGTTTATCCATGATTTTTGCCTTAACTTCTACTTTGATATTAATATTACTACCCCATCTCCATTTTCAGTGTTTGCATGCTGTATCTTTTTACATTTATTCATTTTTAGACTCTGTGTATCCATTTGTCTCTTATGTTTTATGGGTTTTTATTTATTTATTTTTATTTCAAAATATTAAAGGGATACAAATGTTTTTGTTACATAGCTTGAGTCATGGCTATAAGCATGCCAATCACCTGAATAGTGGTCATTGTACTCGTTAGGTGGGTTTTTGCCCCTCCTCTCCTCCCCTAGACCCTGCCTGATTTCCAATTACTTTTCCTTCCCTCTGTGCACATGTGTGCCCATTAGTTCCAATTTATTAGAGAGTACATGTGGTGTTTGTTTTCAAGAATTGTTTTAATTAGGCTAATAATCTGTCATTTATTTGGATTATTTCATTTTCTTATACTGAGCATCAAGTTTTTGTGTTTAAATCTACCATTTTCTTCATTGCTTTCTATTTGTCTCATCTTCCTATCTTATTTCTTCTCTCCCTTCTTCCTTTCTTAGGAAGTATCATTATTAGTCACTATTCCTCTCATTAGCTTGTTATCAGCTTATCTCAGAAAATCCATCATGAATCCCTGACTAATTAAAGTCTAATATAAATCAGCACTTTTATCTTTTATTAGGCAAAGCAAGGGCATTAGAACACCATACCTATATTTAATCACCTTCTAACATATATATTTTAATTATTTGAATTCTGTATATCTTTAGCCACCATAATACATTATTACTGTTTTTAAACATTTAGCATTCATCTAAGTGTACCTACATTTTTAACCTTGCCATTGCTTCTTATTCTATCTTTGTGCTTTCTTGAGCTCCTATCTGGGATTATTTTTTCCTTCTGCTAGAAACACTTGCCTTAACATTTGGTTTAGAGTGGGCCTGCCGGTGATACAATCTCTCTCTCTCTCTCTCTCTCGTGTGTGTGTGGGGGGGGCGGTGTATTCGAGAATATCTTTATTTTTACTTCATTTTGTCTTAGTCCATGTTTGCTGCTGTAACAAAAGATCTAAATGGGATAATTTATAAAACACAGAAATTTATTTCTCACAGGTTTGGAGTCCAGAAAGCCCAAAATCCAGGTATCAGCAGATTCAGTGTCTGGCAAAGGATCAAAATTTTCTTCCCAAATAGAGCCTGTTTGCTGCATCCTCACAGGCCAGAAAGGGCAGACACTGTGTCCGCACATGGTGGAAGGTGGAAGGCAAAAAAATGGGCATAGCTAGTTCTCTCAGGTCTTTTATAAGGTATTAATCCCATTCAGAAAGGCAGAGCCCTCATGATTTAATCACACCATAAAGCCCTCACCTCTTAATACTACTGTCTCACTGGGCCTTAGTTTCAACATATGAATTTGGAGGGAGACACAGATAGTCAAATCATAGCATACTATCCCTGCCCCCCTAAAATCCCTGTCCTTCTCACATGAAAAATACATTCACTTCATCCCAATAACCCTGAAGTCTTAAGTTTTTCCAGCATCTAACTTGTTCTACATCAACTTTAAAGTCTAAATCCAAAATTTCTTCTAAATATCATCTAAATCTGATAAGGGTGAGATTCAAGGTATAATTCAATCTGAGACAAATACCCTCCAGCTGTAATCCTATGAAATCAAACAAATTATGATTCCAAAATATATTGGCTGTACAGGCATAGGATAGACATTCTCATTTCATGAGGGAGAAATAGGAAAAAAGAAAGGAGTAATAGAGCTTGACCAAATCCAAAACCCAACAGGGCAAACATTAAATCTAAGTTTCCAGAATAACATACTTTGACTTTAAGTCCCGCCTTCCACACACTGGGGTAGGGATTAGACCCCTAAGGCCTTGGGCTGCCCGGCCCCCATGGCTATGCTGGGGGAAGCACTCA
Organism: Eulemur rufifrons; assembly: GCF_041146395.1. Classification (NCBI taxonomy): domain Eukaryota; kingdom Metazoa; phylum Chordata; class Mammalia; order Primates; family Lemuridae; genus Eulemur; species Eulemur rufifrons. The sequence continues at coordinate 11,955,432 of NC_091010.1, forward strand.
CAGCTGTTCTCAGGGGTTGGAGTCAGGTACATGAGCTCTCCCAGGCTGGAGTTGCCTGCTGGTGGCTCTACAGATCCGAGGTCTCAGAGGAGCCCTGCTCCCATGGCTCCACTATGCTTTGCTCTAATACAGGCTGTCTGTGGCAGCTCCGCTCCTGTTGCAGTTCTCTGCCTGGGCTCCCAGGCTCATTGAGGCATCCTTTGAAATCTAGGTGGAGGCAGCCATGCCTTCACAGCTCGTACACTCTGCACACCTGCAGAATTGGCACCGTGCAGGCACTGCCAAGGTTTGCCACTTACATCCTCTGGAGTGGCAGCCCAAGTCACACCTGAATTCATTGGAGCAGCATCTGGGGTGGCCAGAATGCAGACAACAGAGACTTGAGGTGGTGCTAGGCAGATCTCACCAATGCCCTACATTGAAACTGTTCTGCCCTCAGGGCCCTGGCACGCTGGTCCTGTGATAGGAGTGGCAGTCTGGAAGACCTCCAAAATACCTTTGCAGTCTTTCTTCCATTGTCTTGATGGACAGCATCTGGCTTCCTTCTGTCCATACTAATCTCCTCAGCAAACCGCACTTGGCCATAGCCTTGGTATTGTCTCCAAAACATACCTTTCTAATCTTTATATGTGGGCCAAGCTGAGAATTTTTCAAGTCTTTAAGTTCTGTTTGAAATTAAGTTTGTAATTATATCATAAATTCTATCTTTGATTCAATCTCTCATATCACAATTTACTACAAGCAGTGAAGAGAAGCCATGCAGTGCTCTCAACACTTCGAGATTTCTTCTACCGAATATCCTATTTCATGCTCTTAAAGTCTGCCTTCCACAAAGTGAAGAATCCAGCCAGGTCATTTGCCATTTTGTGCCAAGGATGTCTTTGCCTTCAGTTTCTAATGAGACATGCCTCATTTCAATCCAAGTCCTCATCCATATTTCTGCCAGCATCCTGACCATGACCACTTAGATAATCTCCAAGAAGACTAAGACTTTCTGTGAAGCTTTGCTCTTTTCCAAGCTTTCACCAGAATTTCCCTGCATGCTCCCTTCACAACAATCTAGGCTGTTTCTTGCATGCACCTCCAGACTCTTCTAGCCTCTCTCCACTACCAGTTCCAAAGCCCTTTGTACATTTTCAGATATTTGTTATAGCAACAACCTACTTCTCGGTACCAGCTTCTGCCTTTGTTCATCTGTACTGCTATAGCAAAATCCCTGAGACTAGAAAATTTATAAAGTACAGAAATTTATTTCTCATAGTTCTGAAGCCTGGGAAGCCCAAGATAAAGACACCAGCAGATTCAGTACCTGGTCAGGGCCTTTCTCTACTTGCAAGATGGTGCCTTGATGCTATGCCCTCACGTGGCAGAAGGGGTGAACCACGTGTCCACACCAGCCGCTGCATGGAAGGGCAAAAAATGTGCCTAGATAGTTTTCCAGAGCCCTTTTGTAAGGGTACTAGTCCCACTCGTGAAGGCAGAGCCCTCACGATTTAATCATCTATGGCAATTTAACCACCCTTTTAAAACAATCACACTGGGTCTTAAGTTCCAACATATGAATTCTGGAGGGATATATATTTTCAAACTTAGCAATATCTGAGGGCTATTTACATTAGATATAGAATTTTAAGTTGACAGAATTTTTATTTTCTTTCAGTACTCTGAATACAGAATTTCATTGTCTTCTCTTTTCCATTTGATTTCATGTTGAGAAATCATCTGCTAGCCTTATTATTGCTCCTTTAAATTAATACATCTCTGCAACACCCACTCCAGGCTGCTTTTAAGATATTTCTCTTTGTCTTAGAATTGCTGTTTTACTGTTATGTGCCTAGATATGGTCTTCAAAATGCCTCTCCTGTTGGTTTTTCAGTTTCTTGAATCTGTGGCTTTATATTACTTGCCAGTTTGTGGAAAATTCTAAGTCATTATCTAAGAAAATATTGCTCTCCCACATTTTATCTTTTTCTCCTCTCCTCATGGGAGTCCAATTACACAAATGTTATTTCACAATATTTCATATGCCTTTTATTCTGTTTTCTGTATTTTCTTTTTTCCTCTTCATTCTTCAGTGTGAATATTTTCTTCTGATCTATGTTTCATTCACAAATTCTATTTTCACTTGTGATCAATTTGCTGTAAACCCAAACATGATTTTTTTTAATTTCAGAATATTATGGGGGTACGAACACTTTGGTTACATAAATTGCCTTTGCACCACCTGAGTCAGAGCTACAATTGTGCCCATCCCCCAGACAGCAGCAGCACACCTGTTAGGTGTGAATTTACCCATTCCCTCCTCCTCCCTCCCACCTGCCTGACACTTAATAAATGTTACTTCCCATATGTGCAGATAGTGTTGATTGATTAGTACCAATTTTTGGTGAGTACCTGTGATGTTTGTTTTTCCATTCTTGTGATACTTCACTTAGAAGAATGGGCTCCAGCTCCATCCGGGACAATACAAGAGGCAGTGCACCATTTTTTTTATGGCTGAGTAGTACTCCATGGTATACATATACCACATTTTATTAATCCACTAATGTACTGATGGGCACTTGGGTTGTTTCTATTCCCATGCAATTGTGAATGCTGCTATAAACATTTGACATTCTCTAAAAAAGACATCTGCACCCAAATAAGAATTTTTAAATTCAGTTGTTTATTTAAGTTCTAGGCTTTTCATTAAAAACAACTTTTATCTCTTCTATCACAGATAGAGATTAAAAACTTTAATCTGCAGTGGAAAGTGATCACAAACTGCTACCTAGAGGCTCTGATGGGCATCCATTGCAGTTGGTGAAACAGATAGAAAAAAATTAACCCTGCGGGAGGGGCAGGAGTGTGTGCTCAGCACAGCACAAAGGCTGGACAAGAGGCACAGACACTAGGAAGGCCACACACTAGGAAAGTGGGGATATAATGCCTACCTAAGATTAATGCTTGGTCAGAGCATCAGAGAACACTCCCCTCACCTGCCACCCACAAACAGGCAAGTACCATAGAGTAAAATATCAGGAAAGCGCTAATTGAAGAGCTGCAGGACACAAATTCCTTCTGGGGCACAGAGCAAAGGAAATATCCAAAAGTCAATGAGGAATTAAACATTGAAAACATAACCCTGGAAAACTAGCCCACAACTTAAACCCACAGTCTCACTAGAAGAATTTGAAGCCTGTTTTGCACTGAGGGTAACTTTGAAGCCTGATCATATCCTGGCTAGATTAACATAAACCTGTGCAGTGAAGCTCTATCAGAAGGAAGGTTTTGATCACCCTCAAGCATAAAAAATATTTTCCCAAGTATCTACTGTCCTTCACAATATGCCTGGCTTTCAACAGTAAAAATAAAAAATTGCAGCCTATTAAAAAGCAAAAAACAGACTCCTAAGAGACAAAGCAATCACTAGAAAAAAAACCAGGTGTTAAATGTTCAAAGTATCAGACGGAATTAAAAAATTGATTACTATACTAAAATCTATAATGTATCTAGATGAGATAAGTAATTTCAACAAAGAGATGCAAGCTATAAGAAATAATCAAGTGGAAATGCTAGGAATGAAAAACATAGCAAGAAAGATGAAGAATGCCTTCAACAATCTCATAACACAACACAGCTGAGAGAAGAATCAGTGAACTTGTATATAGAGCCATAGTAATTATCCAAAATTAAATATAAAGAAAAATAGAAAGGTGGGAAAAAGAGAACATAACACCTGAGAGCTGTGGGACAGTAGCAAATCATCTGCCACACATGTTACTGGTATTCTAATAGAAAGAGAGAAGGGCCAGAAGAAATGTGTGAGAAATAATGGCCAAGAATGTTCCAAATTGATTACAGACACAGAAATAGAGATCCCAGCAACTCAGAGATCACTAAGCATAGTAAATATCAAAATAATAATAACAACAACATCTAGTCTTATCTTGTCCAAGCTGCAGAAGACCAAAGACAAGGAGAAAATCCTGAAGGCACTAGAGAGAAAAGACACATTACCTAGAGAGGAACAAAATAAAAATTTCAGACTTGTCAGAATCACGCAAGTAAGAAGACAACAGAGACAGATTTCCAGAGTCTAACATAAAAAGCTGTTCCTTCCCAATTCCAAAGAAAGTTAAAATATGTTTCAAAAAAAAAAGATGCAAAAAAGGGCCTATATCCAGAATATTTTTTAAAAAAAACTCTCAAAACTGAGCAATAAGGAGCCAATCAACCTAATTAAAAATTTTATAAAATCAATAAGATATGACATACCTATTAGAATGGCAAAAATCCAAAACACTGATAACACCGAATGCTGGGAGGATATGGAGCAATAGAAATTCTCATGCACCGCTCATGGGAACGCAAAATGGTACGTCTACTTTAGGAGATAGTTTGTCAGTTTCTTAGAAAGCTAAACATAGGTTTGCCATAGGATTTAGCAGTTGTGCTCCTAGATATTCACCAAAATGGGTTGAAAACCTACATTCACACAAAAGCCTACACACAAAGGTTTCTAGCAGCTTCATTCATAATTTCCAAAACTTGGAAGCAACCAAGCCATCTTTCAATATTTCAGCAGATAAACAAACTGTGGTACATACATATAATGGAATATTATTTAGCAATAAAAAGAAATGAGCTATCAAGTAGTGAAAAGACAAAGAAAATGTAGGGAAGACTCTTTCAGATATGGGCCTAGGCAAAGAGTTTATGAGGAAGACATCCAAAGCAATCATAGCAGCTACAAAAATAAATAAATGGGACCTGATCAAATTAAAAAGCTTCTGCACAGCCAAGGAAACTATCATTAGAGCAAATAGACAACCTTCAGAATGGGAGAAAATATTTGCTCTCTACACATCTGAAAAACGGCTGATAACAAGAATCTATCGAGAATTCAAAAAAATCAACCAGAAAAAATCAAATAATCCCATCAATAAATGGGCAAAGGACATGAATAGAAACTTTTCAAAATAAGACAGAATAATGGCCAGCAAACATATAAAAAAAGTGCTCAACATCTCTAATCATTAGGGAAATGCAAATAAAAACCACAATGAGATATCACCTAACTCAGTAAGACTGGCCTTCATCAAAAAATCCCAAAGCAACAAATGCTGGAGAGGATGTGGAGAGATGCGAACACTCTTACACTGCTGGTGGGACTGCAAATTAGTGCAACCTCTGTGGAAAAGAATTTGGAGATACCTCAAAGAGCTAAAAATAGAAATACCATTTGATCCAGCAACAGCACTATTAGGCATCTACCCAAAAGAACAAAAGTCATTCGATAATAAAGACATCTGCACTTGAATGTTTGTGGCAGCACAATTCACTATAGCAAGGATGTGGAAACAACCCAAGTGCCCATCCATCCATGAGTGGATTAATAAAATATGGTATATGTATACAATGGAATACTACTCAATTATAAAAAATGATGGTGATCTAGCACCTCTTATATTTTCCTTGATACAGCTTGAGCCCACCCTCTGAAGCGAGGTATCGCAAGAATGGAAGAATAAGCACCACAGGTACTCGCCATCAAATTGGCACTAACTGATCAACACTAAGGTGCTCACACAGTAGTAATATTCATTGGGGATTGGGGGGTTGGGTGGGTAAACTCACAACTAATGGATGCGATGAGCATTGTAGAGGGGGAAAGGGCACGTCTCAAATCATGGTTGGGGTGTGGCAAAGCCATAACATGTAACCAAAATGTTTGTACCCCCATAATATCCTGAAACAAACAAAAAAGAAACTTTAAATGCATATTTCTAAGTGAGAAAAGATAGTCTAAAAGTTTGCGTAGTATGTGATTCCACTTATGGCATTCTGGAAAAGGGAAAACTATAGTGACAGTAAAAGAATCAGTGGTTGCCATGGGTTTGGGGTGAGGGAGTGGATACGCAGGTGTTGCATAGGGAAGTTTTCAGGTAGTGAAATTATTCTTAGGGATATTGTAATGGTGGGTCTATAACACGCATTGTCAAAACCCACAGAACTGTACAAAGAGTTAATTCTGATGTAAACTATGGGTTTTAGTTAATAAAAAGGTATCAAGGTTGGTCCACCAATTACAACACATACCACACTAATGCAAATGTTAATAATGGGCAACATTGGGGGTTAGAGGTAGAGGGAGTACGTGGGAACTCCGTTCTTTCAGAACAGTTTTTCTATAAACCTAAAACCACTGTGAAAAATAGTCTTTAAAAAAAATGCACAAAAGACTTGAACAAACACTTCAAAATGATATAAGGCTGACAAATAAGCTTATAAAAACATGTTCATTGATATTACCCTTTAGGTAAATGTAAAATAAAACAACAATAAGGTATGAATGCACACCTATAAAAATGCCTTTAAGAAAAGTATGGGCAATACCAAGTGTTAACAAGGGTGTGAAACAACTGGGAAATCCATACATTGCTGGTGGAAGGTAAGTGTTTCAGACACTCTGGAAACAGTTTGTTATGTAGATAATGCACAAAGTATGATCCAACAACCTCACTTCTATTTTTCTACTTTATTAGCAGTGTTTCTAAACATGTTATTCATTACACTAGTAGCAAATCTTTTTGAACGTTTTTGTAACTACCTCACCATGAAATTTTAATACTACAGGTATACTATTTAGCTGTTTATGTATTATATGCATATCTGTGCTTTATGCATAAAAGGAATAGGATATATTAGGGCCCTCAAAATAAATTTTTCCCCTTGGGGATGTAATAATCTTCTCATTGAGAATGTGCATTCTAAGAGAAACAAAAATTTATGTTCATACAAAAATCATTTTATGAATATTCATAGCAGCTCTATTCACAATTGCCAGAAACTTAAAATAATACAAATGTTCTTCAATGGATTAAAAGGAAACTACAATACATCTACTATGTGAATAGTAGAATGCTATTCAACAATAAAAAGGAGCAAACTATTGATATCCTCAACAACCTGGATTAAACTCAAAAGTATTATACTATACTGAGTGAACTAAGTCACAAAAGGATACATATTACATGGTTGAATCTCCATGGCATTCCCAATGGAAAAGTTCGAATGACAGAGAATACATCAGCAGATGCAAGGAATTACTGGCAGAGTTAAGGATATGTTCATAATAGCACAAGGGAGTGTTTTCAGGCAAAACTATTCTATTTACTTTTTGCATTGGTAGCTGCAAAAATCTATACATCAAAATGTATGATGACAAGGTCAATTTTCCTGTATAGTAACTAAAAACATAAAATTTTAAAATGAACAGGAAATAAAAATGATCTCACACAAACAAAACCTGAGATAAGACATTGGTAAAAGACCTACTCAATGAGAAATATTAATGAAAAGTCTTGAGGCAAAGGTAACATATCATTTGGAAATTTGTGTTTTTTGTTTGTTTGTTTGTTTTTGTTTTGTTTTGTTTTTGTTTTTGTTTTTTGAGACAGAGTCTCACTTTGTTGCCCGGGCTAGAGTGAGTGCCATGGCATCAGCCTCGCTCACAGCAACCTCAAACTCCTGGGCTCAAGCAATCCTACTGCCTCAGCCTCCCAAGTATCTGGGACTACAGGCGTGCACCACCATGCCTGGCTAATTTTTTCTCCATATTTTTAGTTGTCCAGATAATTTCTTTCTATTTTTAGTAGAGACGGGGTCTTGCTCTTGCTCAGGCTGGTCTCGAACTCTTGAGCTCAAATGATCCGCCTAACTCGGATATAGAAAAATTAATGAAGATCACTGGAAATGGAATAAATAATGATAAAATATAATTTATAGTTTTCATTTATTTTTAATTGCAGAAGATAATTGATTTTCTGACGTAAAAATAGTATCAATGTATTATGTGTTTATAAAATGTATAAAAGCAAAATATATGAGAACAATATTACAAAGGACAGTGAAGGAAGTGGGAATATACTCTTTCTCATAAGATCCTCATATTAGATGTGAAGCAGTAGTCTGTTATTTGAAGGTAGACTCATACTAATTAAAAATGTACAATAAACTTTTGGGTAACCCCTAAAATGTTTGAAATAGTATAAATAATAAGTAAATGGAGAAAATAAAGTTCTCTAATAACTCAAAAGTAGTCAGAAAAACAGGAAAAATAAATAAAGAACAGATGGAACAAATAGAAAACAACAAGTTTAATATGTTTAATATAATCCAATCACATTTATAATCACACTGTAGATGAATGGTATATACGAATTGTTTAAAGATTTAAATTGTCAAATTGGATACCAAGCAAGACCCAACTATTGCTATCTACAAAAAATTCACTTTAAATTGCAAAAATAAAGAAAGATAGATAGATACATTAAAAGTAAAAGTATTAAAAATATACTACGGAAACACTAATCAAAAGAAAGCTGGAGTCGCTATAGCAATTTCACACAAAGTGGACTTCAAAACAAGGAATATTATCAGGAACAAAGATGGACATTAATTAATGATAAAAGACTTTAATTCTCAGAGAAGATATATTAATTCTAAAAGTGTATGCACATGAGAGAGGTTCAAATTACTTAAGCAAAAATTGTTGGAACTGAAATGAGAGAAAAATTTATCATTAAAGTTGGAGGTTTCAACACTCCTCTTCCAATTGATAGTTCAAGAAGGCAGAAAATCAGTGTTTCTCAGAAACCTAAGATATAATGTAGGCTTTGACTAATGGACCTAACTGTATTACAAATGTATAGCATAACCTCACTACAGGCTGTGGGAAAGAAAGTAACCAGCATAATTATATCTGGAAAGTAGTGATTTCAACCAAATTTCATGAAGCTAAAGACAAAAAGAACCATATATAAAAACTTTAATTGATAAATGTGTTTCTCACAGGAGTACAGGATAGCCATTCTGAAGTTACATTACATATGCCCTAGGTTTTGACAAAATAATACATAATTAGACAATAAAAGCCAGGTTCTCACTTCCATTGAAAGATGTTACAAATAAGCAATAGCAGAATGTGAGAATGAACCTGTGATGCTGGACTGGAGTATATTTTTTAAAATATATTTTTTAAAATGAATATACAGATACATAGATCCAGAAATAAGTATATATATATAAATACACATAAATGCATATGCACATGTGTGTATATTTTGTATGTTTCTGGAGACAGATCACTCTTGATCTCTAAACACCATTCTGGACTTCTTGGAGAAACGGACGATTCCAGGGACAGGAAGAATAAAAGATAAACCTGGAACATCTTTTGGTGCCAGCATAGAAGGAAATGCTTTAAAAAGCAGAAAAATATCAGTGTGGGGCATGTCTTTAGGTCACAGGAGCCAATCTGAAAGAGTGCCCGGTGACCAAAGTTGGAATTGTTTGAGCAACAAAATAAAAAATGATAGTTTTGGGTAATAACCCAAAGAATAAACTAAATATCTAGAAGTCCATACTGATAGAAATACTTAGCTGAATAAATACATAAATGAAGGAGAAAGGGCAGCTCTTCCTTACAGGGAATTTCAATTAATACACATAGAAGAATGAGGGCAATGGAAAATCACCACTAGAACACCACAATAATAAATGCTACACACAAAATCCATTGATAAATGCTGCATTTAGTGGATGAAATATTTGCATACCTTCAAAGTGTACCCCCAATATATTTATTAATTACTATGGCAGTTTTAACGTCTGCTCACAGTTTCTTTAATACTTCTCCTTCCAGTAGGTGGAGCTTAATTCGTCACCCCTTGGATGTGAGTTGGACTTAGTAAGTCACATCTAACAAATAGAGTAAGGAAAGGGGAAAATATCATCTTTACAAGAGAGAAATGTGGCAAGCGTGACCTTAACCAAGCAATTGAGGTTAACATCACCAGTCACGTGGACACCACGTGCCCCTGGTAACCATGCAGTATAAATGGCCATCGCCTCTGAGGTATTCTTTCCCCAATGTATAACCTCAGTCAAATCACAAGAAAACAACAAACATAAATCAGGGAACATTTTACAAAATATCTGATGAGCACATTTCCAAAGTGTCAAAGTCACCAGGACAAGAAATAACTGAGGAATTATCATAGATTATACTAAGACATATGACAACTAAATGCAATGCACAAACCTGGAGCAAGAACAAGAAAAAATAACATTAGTCAAAAAATTTAGGAAATCTAAATAGTCTGTAGTTTAGTAATCAGTATTTTCCCCATGTTAATTTCTTAGTTTCAATAATTGTACCATGGTTATGTTGCGATGTTAACAATTAGGAGAAGCTAGGTACAGGGTATGTTGCAAGGATCTTCACAAGTTTTCTGTAAGTCTGAAATTATTTCAAAATAAATTGCAGAAAAAAACAATACAGAGTCTAATAATATTCTATCATGGAAATAAATATCCTCTGGGTAAATGGCCTGTTTCATCATCCCGTTTTGAATTATTGCAAACCTTCAGTCAATCCTAGTGGTGTAGATGTCCTCGGAGGACAGAAATTCTCTCCTCACCATCAGTTCCTCTTCAGTGACAACAAAGTTGAGAGAGATTAAATTTGTTATATCTTTTACCTGGCTGGATATAGTTTGGTGCCTGTAAATGTGAATCATAAGTCTCACCAATTTAAAAATAAAAAAGTCAGTCTCACAATCATTTGTTACATTTTTCATGCCATTTTGCTGACTGTCTCACAAAACAGAGTAACTTTTTTTCTCCTAAATCTTCTAATAGCCATTCTCTGTGTCATCAATCACACACATGCGACACATGAGAAACAAGTCTCACTAAAACAGTTTTGTTTTATATTACTGCAAGGCACTGTATGATTTATGGTTTAAATAGTGTGTGTCTATATATATGTGTGTATATATATATTTACATACTGAATTGTATACTTTATTGTGTGTTTGCTTTTTGTTTTACTTATGATTTACCCTACAATTAACATTTCCCAATACATGTAGACAAATTCTGTGGTCTTTCTGTGACTCATTTTCTGAGTCTGGCAGGATCCCAAACCCCATATATCCATGGTAGTAGAAAAGAGCTCTTCCCAAAATCTGTTGCAAGGAAAATTGTTCTCTTATGAAGGTCTCAGATCAAAGGAACCATGATCAAATTAATACAAAAAATGTTACATTCTATATTCCTTTCTTGGATATTTCAAAGCACATTAAAGTCTCTGAAAATACCAATAGAAAAAATGCCCAAATTACTTTCTCATGTAATTCCAAATAACTGTGGAAGTCATTTTGCTTTAATAAACACAATATATCCTAAAGGCTAAACTGGAATGCTATTATTTTAAGCTGACTTATAGCACTTGGTGGCCAGTCCAGGCATGAAAGGAGATTTCTGACCCTGAAGCTGGGTAGACAACCAGATTAGATAGATAGATAAATGATGATGGAGGGAGGGAGGGAGGGAGGGAGGGAGGGAGGGAGGGAGGGAGAAAGGAAAGAGAAAAGAAAGAAAGGCAGGAAGAAAGAAAACAGCTAATGTTTGAACATATCCCACCAATATCCTATCACATGGGGAGTGAGAGAATAAGTGAAGGAAGATACAAAAGAGTAGAGTCAAGTATTTGGGGTAATGTCTTAAAGAGGACAAGGGAAAAAAGAAAAACTAAAGCAATATTTAATATTTGTATAAAATGATATGGTATTTCTCACATATGCTTCCTTTTCTGTATTTCTATAGGATCCTGTGATTATTATTATAATGTTTACCCCATTCTTTATGAACATTTATTTACCAATATCTCTTTTGCACTCATGTGAGCTCCAAGTAGTAACAACATCATATTCATAATTATATTATGGGTAACTAGTAATTATCTAGCATAGAGTTGCCAATCAATAAATAAGGCTTAAATCAATGAAATTTATAGAAGTACCCTACCTAGAGTTAAGTTTTATAGCAAATGTGCATAAAGAGGTAGGTTTAGGGACAAATTTTTAATAATAATAATAATAGTATGCACTGGAAATGTTTACAAAAGAAAAAACCCTGAGTTTTTTAAAGAAAATAATGACAACAAAAGTCATTAAAAATGAATTATAATTCCACAATATTAATATGTTTTGAAAAAATAAACATCCCACAAAATAAATCTGAAAAAGAGGGGATTACCTAAAAATAAAAGGAAGAAGGAAGAAAGGAAATGCAACAGTAATTGCAGAAAAAATGCTTAATTTATAATGAAATACAACTGATAGCATATATTGATTAATCTGAACTTTTTATGTAAAAGAATTTTTATAAAATGTTAAAAATCCAAATTACCAAAATTATTACTAAATGAAGTAGAAAAACTGGTAAGTAGATAATACGAAAAGTAGCTGATAATTTGTTAAACAATGACCCAAGTGAAGCCCTAGGTCTTGTCATTCTAAAAACTAGTTCTTGCAAACATTCAGCAGCAGAGCATTTCCATACAAGAGAAAACAAACTAAAACACAGATCAAATAAAGTAAATCAATTTAATATATAAGGGAAATATAACCCTGATATTAAAGTATACCAGGATAATGCAAACAGAAAATTATAGATCAATCAATATAGATTTAAAAACCTTCAATTCTTTCTTCATTTAAGTCAATGGCTCACTATTAATAAAACATTTCCACTATGACCAAATAAGGTTGATCATTTAAACACAAAAAATGGTTAAATATTGGAAATTTTCCTGTAACAAAACACCAAATCAATCTGTCAAATTAGAAAAACAAAGCAAAATAAAACTCATCTCAGTAGAAACCAACAAGCCTTATTATATTATAAAACTCTTTCTAACAGGTGGTATCTAGTAAGAACCAAAATTCAATATGATATTTAAGAGTGAAACAATAAAGTTGTTTTTGTAAACATCAGGAATCAAATAAGAATGACTATTATCATTTTTGCTACCTAATACTATTAATGGATAATCAAGGTACTTATGTAATAACAACAAAAATAACACTCTGATTTTGAACTATTTCTTGAATATTTACTACTTTCCAATTTTAGTTCTTAATACTAATATGTCATTAAAATGTTGTGTATTTATGAGATTTATAAATGAAAAAAGAGATGGTGAGATGGGCCCAAAATCTGGCCATCCTGGCTTCAAACACAAGCTTTGCAGGGAACTAGTTCTATGATTTAGGCAAAGGTAAATGAACAAATACAGACAATTCATAAGAAAAATAGTAACTATTAAACATTATAAGCAAGCAATGAAAACAAGTTAATCTTTGCCAATAATCAAAGAAATATACACTAACACAACCAGTATTTGTTTTTCATTTATGAAACTGGCAAAATATAAATAAGATAAATACCTGATCCTAGGAAGGATAAGGAAAATGTTTTCTCTTGTGTAATGAATGTGGTGATGAAAATGAGAACAGAACACTTCAGGGAATAACAATGGCAGTATATGTTAGGAAGCATAAATAGCCTTTTAGTTCTTGACAGGATTAAAGAAATTGTCCATTATATGGGAAGAAAACTATTCTATTAAATAGGTTCCTTCATATGTGGTATTCAAGTGGTGAAAGATACAAAGCAATCTACTGTTTTGGAAATAGTGGAATGGTTGAGTAAGTTACGATTGATCCACCAAATTGAATTCCATATGCAACTGTTAAAATTATATTTTCAAAATCATGTAGGAACACTGATATACATTAATTTTAACTGAAAAAACAGGTACAAGAGAAAATAAACACTGTGATTATAACAAAGATATTTGCACATGAATCCTACCATTACATTGGGCATAAAACAATTAACCAGTGATGCCCTTGAGCTGTGGCTTCTGGAGTGCTGTGCAATGGTGGAGTGCAAAAAGCACAAGTGCTCTGCACAGTGGGAATCTGTTTTCATATCAGCCTCTGCCCACAATGTTGTAAATCACTGCGTCCACTGCCAAAGCTGTAGCAGAATACTGACGATGCCAAAGACAACTCAGAGGTAGTTCTCTCACTTTAACACAAAAGAGGTCTGCAGTTTCATGCAGCCATTAACAAGAAGAGCAGAAAGTCAGCAGGCAAATTGTAGGGAAGCCAAGCCTTGTGGGCATGCTGTGACAGAAAGAAAGAAGGAAGGAAGGAAGGGAGGGAGGGAAAAAGGGAGGGAGGGAAGGAGGGGAAAAAGAGGCTGAAGGTTGAGCAAAGATTAAGAACTGAAGGATAAATCCTTGAAGTAAACCTCTTATGTTATCCTTGGTGGAGCTGGAGCCCGTTCTTCAAAGTGAGGAATCACAAGAATGGAAAAACAAGTACCACATGTACTCGCCATCAAACTGGTACTAACTGATGGACACTTAGGTGCTCACATGGAAGTAATATTCATTAAGTGCCAGGCAGGTGGGAGGCGGGTGGAGGGGATGGCTAAACTCAGAACTAATGGGTGTGGAGCACACTGTATGGGGGATGGGCATGCTTGTAGTTCTGGCTTGGGCAATGCAAATGCAATATATGTAACCAAAATGTCTGTACCCCCGTAATACTCTGAAATTTTAAAAAAAGAAAATAAATAAATTGAAAAAAAACAAAAAGAAAGAAGTTCAAGTAAAAGTGCATTTCCAATATGGGGCCCAAAAGAAGGTCTTCATTACATAGAAGATGAATCCAGATGGAACAAAATTTTGCATTAGTTAACTGATTGAGAGTTAATAACAGTTCCTTAGTGACAATGAGGCTGGAACCTAAGGACTTAACCTACAGGTAAATATAAGGAGAGATGCATCTCTGCAGACTGAATTTCCTGGAGTGAAAGAATTCGGCGTCTTTTGGATGGAGGTGATTTGAGTTGTATACATAGGGAAGAACTGTTGCACATGTATCTGTGTACATGTGCACACGTTATCTTCTTTTTAAGCAGAACACAGAAGACCAATATGGGCATTTGATGAAGAATGAGTTTCTGCTTGAGCAAGTTGAGGTTTAGAGCCACTGTGTTTTGGCATGAACGTTCATGTGACCCTAGTTTTTAGTCAAGAGTTGGCAAAATGTGAGGCTATTCATTTCAAAAGTTAGAATTCCAACATATGTAGTTTTTGTTCCAGTTGCCTACTGCTTCATAGTAAATACCTCAACATGCAGTGGCTTAGAACAGTAACATTGATTTGCTCATAGATCTATAATTTCAGTCGGGGTTGAGAAAGTCTGGCTCCCATAATAGCATCACCTGAAGTGGCCCCAAGGCTGAGAGCTGTAAATATCTGAAAGCCTGTTTATTCATATGCTGGTAATTGGCGAAGGCTGAAGATCTTAATTTTCTCTACACGTGGCATCTCCATGTGGTCTCTGCCCATAGGCTAGTTTGGACTTCCTTCTCACACAATGTCTGACTTTTACTTGACCAGAGAGCAAGTGTCCCAGAAGCGGGGCAGGAGGGTGGGGGGAGAGAGAGACAATCAGGTAGAAGTCATATTGCCTTCCTAGACCTAGCTTGGAAAGTCACACTGGTCACTCTATCATTATTAATTCTATATTACTTCTATTAACCCAGGCAGTTACAAAAGTATACCTGCTTCTTGAAAATGGAACATAAACTCTTGATGGAGGAGTATAAAGTTCACACTGTAAGGAAACTGTGTCGAATCAGATACATATCAGTGCTTCCACCTTTGGAAAATACGATCTGCTACAGTCTGTTCTCTGGCAACAAGAATCCTACTCTCTCACATCCACAATACACTCATTTGTCTCCCCCAAAACCCTCAAGTTTCATCTCAAAAAGGCACTACTTCAAAATCCAGGTTTATAGCATCCAAATTATGTCCTGTTGCCAGTGAGATTCCCTGAATGAAATACCTCAAGGATATCTCTTCAAGTAGAGTTTCTTTAGATCTGAAGACTTGCAAACTAAAAAGACAAGTTATGTGCCCCTCGGAATAGCCACTGGTTAACTGCTATGGACCTGCCTGTTCAAAGAGGAGAAAATGGGAGGTTTATAGCAGTTACTTCTCCATAGCAACTTCGAAATCCAGCTGGACAACGATGCTGGTTACTGGATTGGAACTGAGTTCTAGTGCCTGGAAATAATTCTCCCTGTTTCTCATGGCCACCCATCGACCTCCTCATTTTGCTTCCTGAGTCATCCCTTTTACTCATAACAAATGGCTGGGATTTATAGCTGTGTAGTTTTTTCAGATTGTTTTCTAATAGTGGTAACTTGGAGATACAAAGGCCTATTTTCATTTTATATTGTCTTTATCTTTTCAGTTTAAACTGATAAAATTCTTTTTAAAGTTTGTGGATTTTTTATGAATTAATATATAATAAATTTTAATAGAGGAAGAGCCACATTTAGGAATCTATTCAAGAAAAGCTTTTCTCTGCTTTAGACTTTCTATCTATACCAGCCATGGGGCATGACCCTCACAAGGCCTTTTGTTGAATGGAAAGGATCTAGAAGGCATGACTTTTATCCAACTAAACGGCTCTCTGAGACAGTAACTTAGAGTTTTCTGAAGTCTTAATAAAGCACCTTATATTCCTACCTGGAATTTATCTTTTCTCTTAAGCCCTTTCTTAATTTGAAATTAGTAAACTGGGAATGAAAAAGTTTTATTTTCAAACCCCTTAAGTACTGGCTCTTTTATATTTAACAGTTATTTCTTCAGCTTCTCTCTCTCTTCTTGTATTTTATTGTAAGAGCCAGCTAACACCTTCAGCACTTTTCCCGAAAATTTCTTTAGTGAGACCATCCAGTTCATTAGGCTCATATTCTGCCTTCCACATTATGATACTTGGCACTGTTGCTAAACTACCTGAAACTACTAGAGGATCCCATTTCCCTTGGTTTTCTTTTTATTATTATTATTTCAGCATATTGTGGGGGTACAAAAGTTTAGGTTACATATATTGCCCTTGTCTCCCCACCCCCCCGAGTCAGAGCTTCAAATGTGTCCATCCCCTAGACAGTGCGCACCACACTCATTATGTATGTATACACCCATCCCCTTCCTCCCCACATCTGCCTGACACCTTATCAATGTTATTCCTGAATGTGCTCTTAGGTGATGATCAGTGAAACCAATTAGATGGTGAGTACATGTGGTGCTTATTTTTCCATTCTTGGGATACTTCACTTAGTAGAATGGGTTCTAACTCTTTCTAGGAGAACATTTCCACTCTAAGCTCTCACCAATGGCCTCCAAAAGGGCCATGAGGTTTCCTGTAGGTCCTTCCAACTACTGCCTGTCACTTAGTCTCAAGTCTATTACCACAATTTCAGCTTTTGCTTATGGCCACATCCAACACCCAGCTACTAATACCTGTACCAATTAGTTTGTGCTGCATAAAAAACCAACCCAAAACATAGAGGCTTAACATAACATTACTATGGGTCATGAATCTGCAGTCTCCGCAGGGCTCAACAAAGGAAGGCTATCTCCACTCCGTGTTACCTGAGTGGCTCGAGGCTTGGAGGCTGGGATCTACAACAGGCTTGTTCACTCACATGTCTGACATTTGATGTTGTCAGCCGGGGCCTCAGTTTCTCCCACAGCGTGGTGACTGGCTTCCCCCAGAACAAGCATCCCAAAAAGAGAGCTAAGAACCAGGAAGAAATTGTTTTGCCTTTTGTGACATGTCCTTGATTATCACGAATTGTCACTCCCACCAATTCTATTGGTCGTAGCAGTTACAAAGTTCTACCCAGGTTTAAGAGAAAGGAATGTAGACTAACACTGCCAATGCAGCAGTGGTAACCCCTAGAAGCATCTGTGAGATGGGATATACACTAATCGGCTATACTTGGGAAATACAACATGGGAAGTTCTCACTATAGTAAGCAACACATTATTGTGTATGTACAGATACATACACACACAGACACCCACGGAGAGAGAGAGAGAGAGAGAGAGAATAACAGATAAAAATACAGATGTATAATTAAAATAGAGTAACCAGAACCTTATTATGACCAGAACAAAATGCATGTACAAGGAGTTTGATTATTATTTAAAGGATATGGAGTTAGCAAATTAACTTACTGCCAAAGTGAATGATGTTGCTATAACTTCGGATATCAAATCAGACCTAGAAATGCCTTTCATGGATTCATCCTCCAATTGCTATTGCGTGAACAAAGGTTGAATTGTGCATTTTCCTTGACAACTCCATTCATCCCCAGGGAAGTTTCCTCTATCAGCCCTCAGCCGTGTTTCAAAATTAGGCATGTTCCACTCCTACAGCACCGTATCACCTGCTCTGATTTTTCTTCATAACTATCGGCAATTGAAAGGTCCACTGGACATTTTTGAAGCTTGTCTTTTGTAGGGAATGGCAATATTGCTGGCAATCTATTTGCCTTTTAATTTGACATAATTATGTAGTAACCAAGAAAGCATGTACTTTGGAATTAGATCAAGGTCACAATGTAAACCAGCTTTGTGACCACAAATTTCTTAAATTTTTTTTTTACTTGAAAATGTCTTAATTTTTATTATATTTGTTTGTATATTTTTCTTTTCTTTTTTTTTTTATTTCAGCTTATTATGGGGGTACGAAAGTTCAGGTTATATATATTGCCCATGTACCGCCCATCCCCCGAGTCAGAGCTTCAAGCGTGTCCATTCCCTAGATGGTGCGTAAGGCACTCATCATGTAGTTATACCCCATCCCCTCCCCCCACCCCCCACCTCATTCTGATACCCAATTCTGCACAGCCAAAGAAACAGTCACGAGAATAAACAGACAACCTACAGAATGGGAAAAATTTTCGCATACTACACATCAGATAAAGGACTGATAACAAGAATCTATTTAGAACTCAGGAAAATCAGCAAGAAAAAATCAAACAACCCTATCAAAAAGTGGGCAAACGACAAGAATAGAAATTTTTCAAAAGAAGATATAAGAATGGGTCCTTGCGAGAGCTATCAGGCAAGAGAGCAGAATCAAGGGAGTCCAAATAGGGAAGGAAGAGATCAAACTCTCACTTTTTGCTGATGATATGATGTTATATCTGGAAAACCCCCAGGATTCAACCAAGAGACTCCTGGAATTGATTAACGAATACAGCAAAGTCTCAGGCTACAAAATTAATATACACAAATCAGAGGCATTTATATATGCCAATAACAGTCAATCGGAAAACCAAATTAAAGACTCAATACCCTTCAAAATAGCAACAAAGAAAATAAAATATCTAGGTATATATCTAACTAAAGAGGTAAAGGACCTCTATAAGGAAAACTATGAAACACTGAGAAAAGAAATAGCAGAACTTGCAAATAGATGGAAAAATATACCATGCTCGTGGATCGGAAGAATCAACATTGTTAAAATGTCTATACTACCCAAAGTGATCTACAGATTCAATGCTATCCCTATTAAATTACCAACATCATTCTTTACAGACATAGAGAAAATAATTATACACTTTGTATGGAATCAAAGAAGACCCCGTATAGCAAAAGCAATTTTAAGCAACAAAAACAAAATGGGAGGTATTAATTTGCCAGACCTCAAACTATACTACAAGGCCGTGGTTCTTAAAACAGCCTGGTATTGGCACAAGTGCAGGGACACAGACCAGTGGAACACAACAGAAAATCCAAATATAGAACCATCCTCATATAGTCACCTAATTTTCGACAAAGCGGGAAAGAATATACTCTGGGGACAAGAATCCCTATTCAACAAATGGTGCTGGGAGAATTGGTTAGCCACTTGTAGAAGACTGAAACAGGACCCACAGCTTTCACCTCTCACAAAAATCAAATCACGGTGGATAACAGACTTAAACCTTAGGCGTGATACAAGCAGAATTCTAGAAGAAAATGTAGGAAAGACTCTTACAGACATTGGCCTAGGCAAAGAATTTATGAAGAAGACCCCCAAGGCAATCACAGCAGCAACAAAAATAAATCAATGGGACATGATTAAATTAAAAAGCTTCTGCACAGCCAAAGAAACAGTCCAGAGAATAAACAGACCACCTACAGAATGGGAAAAAATTTTTGCATACTATACATCAGATAAAGGACTGATAACAAGAATCTATTTAGAACTCAGGAAAATCAGCAAGAAAAAATCAAGCAACCCTATCAAAAAGTGGGCAAAGGACATGAATAGAAATTTTTCAAAAGAAGATATAAAAATGGCTAACAAACATATGAAAAAGTGTTCAACATCTCTAATCATCAGGGAAATGCAAATCAAAACCACAATGAGATATCACTTAACCCCAGTGAGAATGGCCTTTATCAAAAAAACCCAAAACAACACATGTTGGCGTGGGTGTGGAGAGACAGGAACACTAATACACTGCTGGTGGGACTGCAAACTAGTGCAACCCCTGTGGAAAGCATTATGGAGGTATCTTAAACAGATTCAAGTAGACCTGCCATTTGACCCAGCAATCCCATTACTGGGCATATACCCAAAGGAAAAAAGGTCATTCTGTAACAAAGGCACGTGTACCCAAATGTTTATAGCAGCACAATTCACAATAGCAAAGATGTGGAAACAACCCAAATGCCCATCAATACATGATTGGATTAGTAAACTGTGGTATATGTATACCATGGAATACTACTCAGCTATAAGGAATGATGAAGATACAACATCTCTATGGTTCTCCTGGAGAGAGTTGGAACCCATTATATTAAGTGAAGTATCCCAAGAATGGAAAAACAAGCATCACATGTACTCACCAGAAAATTGGTTTCCTTGATCATCACCTAAATACAAATCTGGAAACGACACCAATTGGACATCAGACTGAGGTGGGGGGTGGGGGAGGGGATGGGGGTATGCCTACACAATGAGTGCATTGCGCACCGTTTGGGGAGTGGTAACACTTGAAGGTGCTGACTCGGGAAAGGGGGGGTGGGGAAAAAAATATGAAACTATTGTTTTTAACTTGCACTGTTCACTTAATAATTTATCATGAACATTTCCCATATTATTTCATATCATTGTACAAGAAATAATGTATACATTATGAGGACATACTGTATCTAACAAGATATACTGTTAGACTCTTTGATTCTGTAAAATTAAATAAAAAAAAAAAATAAAATAAAGTGCAACTATTAAAAAAAAAAAAAAAAAAAAAAGAGACTTCCCAAGATCACACAGTCAGTGTGTGGCAGAGCTAGTCAGAACCCAGTCCAATTGACTCCTAGCTGAATGCACTTTTCATTTAATCACTGTTTCGTTCTATCTTGTTTCTAAGCAAAATCTACCTAGGAACCCAAGTCTCCAGGGCACTAGCTGAAATCGCCCATTGGAGTTCCTGCTCACTGCTAACATTCCCCATTCCCCATCCTGAGCTGTTCCACATAGAGAAGGGCGGGGAGGAGGAGTGTTCCATTCTGAGTACCCATAACAATAGCTAATAGCAGCCAAAATTTATCGAGCATTGTGTTGGGTACTGTGCTTAGTACTTATATGCATCAGCTCATCTAATACTCTCAACAAACATACAAGCTAGGCATGATTATTCCCATTTTACAGTTAAGGAGAATGAGGTACCAAGCACCTAAGACACTGGCTTAAGCTCCCACAACTGCTAAGGGGTGGAGGTAGGACTGCAGTCCATCTCTGTTCCCCATCAAAGGCAGCGCTCTGACTCGCTGACTTTTTAAAACCATATAGTAAATGCAGGGTCCAGGGGAACTCAAACTTTGGCTGACCATGAGGAATCCTCATATACTTAGCCAGCTGTCTCTGCAGGAAACTGGCAGCCCTTGTCTAGCCATGGACTCTCACCATGGATGGGAAACTGCGGACTTGGGAGTTTAGTTTCTAGTTCTTTTGCCCAAACTCTTTTATTGGGGGTTGAGGGAAAGGAAGAGCAATGAGGAAGTAAACATTCTGGTTTAATGACACTTTAAAAGCCACACCCTGCTTTAAAGAGCTACGGAAGAAATTCTATGCTGTTCTTAAATTCTTCTACCATGCTCAGTAACTATTCCATTAATAAGTCTTACATCAGATTGGACTTAAATTCGACACAAAAAAAGGACTTCTGGGCAAAACGAGCCAGTCATCTCTGTAAATTGGGATTTCTCTTTACAAAATCCCTTTCCTGAACTGAGAAAAGTAATGAGCACAACCCGCTCTTAGGGCCTCCTTTAAATTAAGGCCACCCGAAGGCAGAAATACTGAAAGTTTCAACAGGGAAAGGCATGAGGTAGTTTTCAAACTTCTTACCTCTCTCGGCTTTAAGGTCTTTTGTGTTCCGACTGGTTTGTATGTATGGGACAGAATGCGGTTAATGGAAAACGGAGGTTTGTGAAACAATGGCCGCACGTCTGGAGAGTCCCCGGAGGTTGTAAACCTGACAGTGCAGACACCGGCATTCCTATCCCTTATAAAGACCCCCTCCCTTATCTCCACAGGATGAGACTGACCCAGGGGTCCCAGAAATTGGTTGTTTGAAAAAACATTTTTATTGTAGCGGCTATTCTGGCCCAGGTACTCACTCCCCTCTGAGAAACCCTCTATAAAATCCAAGGCTTTCCTCTCCCTCAGTGTGGATGCTCTTTGGCCTCCACCCGTCTGCACCCAGATGCCCAAAATAAACAGCATTTTGCTACAAAAAAAAAAAAGAAAGAAAGAAGATATAAGAATGGCTAACAAACATATGAAAAAAATGCTCAACATCCCTAATCATCAGGGAAATGTAAATCTTAAATTTTTGTAAGCTTCACATATACTCTAAAGATCTCTGTCAATATAGAAAAGTTGGTGTGTAGATTAAATGCAATAAAACGTGAAATAACCTAGAGAATTCCTTCACAGAGTGATCACTCGCTAAAAGTTAGCTACATGGCTGCTTCACTGCCTTCTTTGTTCTCTTCCTCCCTGCTCCTAAAACACAAATGCGATGTGATTTTCCACCTTTGGGAGTACACCATGACTTTCAATTTGTTCCCTGGAGAAGAGTCGGGGGTGAGCTGGTAAACAGATGATATAATCTAGAAAATGATATCATGGAGAAATGAACAAAAAGCTTATAAACCCAGAAGTGGAGAAAATTTTAATTACTCAGAATACTACAAAAACTGTCCACTTAAGTTGAAGCTCACTGAATGCATAGTGAGTTTGTCTAGCGAAGAATGAGGCTGGGGGAGGGTGGGCCTCCGGCCTGAAGCCTCTGCCCTCAACCCCACTCCTAAATCCTGTGTAGTCAGAGATTTGAGGAGGGCTCGTGGCATTGGTTTTAGAAAGAACAAGCTAAGCAACCTTCTTTATGACAAAAAGAAAAAAAAAAAAAAAGAAAAGAAAAAGTTTCAGTAGCAGTTTACTTCTACTTTAGCATACATTTCAGAAGTAAAGCACATTTAAGTCTCTATTTTTATTCCAAGCAGACAGATTGTCATAGCGTCTACTTGTAGGGCACCCAAATGGTTTTGTTTATAAAAATCAATAAGCCTAATGCTCTTCTTTTTTTTTAAGCCAACCTATTTCATCTTTTACCTGTCTGCTGAAGAAAACCATGTATCTTCCGGCAAGCTGTTGGATTTTGTCAATTCTTTGTGGTCCATTATCAGCCAGCCAAGATTCAAGGTCACCCATTTTAGAGTGTTTGTGTCCTGGCAGAAGTCCTTTGTCCTGATGAAGGCCCTAAAAGTTGGTAAATGGGCACAGACTATTTTGGGCTGTATGAAATCAATTGGTCACCTGGCCCAATGCTCCCCATCTAGTCTTGCTTTGTGTCTGATCATTTGGCATTTTCAGCAGGAGAATGGAGCCTCACTGGAGCTCATTTTCTCTGCCCCTTCTCTAAAAGGGCCAGGGTAATCAGCGTGCAAGACCTATGAGGTAAGGCTGGTCATACTGCTGCAACTATTCGCTATAAAGCAGCCAACTTCTGCCCAAGATTGTGTAATCCACTCACTTCCCCAAATGTCAGAGCACTAAGAAATAACCCAAAATTATTTTCCTAATTCAAACACATTGACATAAATTTTATAAACATATATTTAAGAAGTCTCTGGGGTTTTTGGTTAACTCCATGTTTTACCTTTTTATGTTATTATTTTTGTCTATCGCCTTTATTAATTTCTTCTTTCTGCTTTTCCTTAATCACTGACTTGTTCCACTCTAGCTTTTTAAATCAAAAGTTCAGTTCATTTATTCACAAAATGTCTTATTTTTTCTAATGCTTTATTTCAAGGCCATAAATTAGTCAATGTTTACTGTTGTATTAGCCAGTGTTCTCCAGAGAAACAGAACCAATAGGAGATTGGAGGGGTGTGTGGGTGTGTAAATATACATATACATGGGGGAGGAAGTAGTTGGCATAACGCTCATCCTGCCATCTTGAAATATGAAAATTCCTTTTTGTGCTGGAAAATTACCCATGTCTACAGTTTGTCATATTCATAGTGTTAAACTCAGTAATCTTCTAAAAATCTAGTTTATTTGTATTTGTGCTTATGCCTCCTGTGCCATTCCTAAGATTTTGTATTGTTCCATTTTTTCTTTTTCTCATAAGTTGAGATTGTTAAAATTATATTTATCTTACTATTTTGATAGGAAAAGTGTTTTATTAATTATCCTATCTGCTCATTTGATTGTTTTCTATTCCTTCAATTTTAGTTCTTAATCTTGATTAATTCCCTCCTTTTTAGTTTCCATTTAGTTTACTCAATGCATTTTTCTGGATTTTTAATAATAAAAAAGTACCATTACACATTTTTATAGTTATAAATTTGCTGTCACATATATTTTAGCATGTAGTTTTCTCATTTTCATATAGCTTTAATTTGAATTCTGATACCAATTTGCTTCAGAGATTACTTAGGAAGAGTGTCTTAATTACCATATTGATTTTCATTTAATGTTATGGTTGTTTTACTTTATAAATTTATGAAAAATGAAGGAGTCTAATAACTTTCTGAAATTTTGAATGTTTAATTTTATAAATGAAAACAATATATATTCAATGTAAGAAATAAAATTTTCTCTATATAAATGTATCAAATCAAATTATTTTATTTGATAATCCAAATCTCCTTTATCTATGTACATTTATTATCTACTTAATTTGTTCTTTCTGAGAAAAGTTTTATTAGCATCTTTCACTATAATTTTATGTTATCAAGTTCTATCTCCTGCAGTTTTTACTTTATTTGGCTCCATTTTCTTTGTGCATAAAGAAGTATATATTTAATAATTCTTTACACATAATGTCATTCTTATTCCTATGTGATGCATTTGGCTTTGCCTTTAGCCTTGGGTTTGGCCATTCATCCTACTTTCATTTTATTACATTTGCTTGATTTATCTTTGCTAGACTATTTCAAAATTTTCTTTGGTACTTTCATTGGGTATTACTTGAAAATATCAAACAAATTATGCATGTGTATGTGTATTTATGTATAGTACTCTGAAAAATCAACGTCATGAGAAAGAATTCTAATTCATTCTGATTTATTGTGTTGACTAAAATATTTGGTTTTATTCTTTCTATCCTAATTCATATTTGCTATTTATTGAACTGTCTACTATTTATTTTCGTTGTTTGTTTCTTTCCTAATCCTTATTCTTGCCAGCTTAGATCAATGTCTCTTCAACATCCACCATTAATTTTTAAACCTACTATATTTTTAAATTACTTCAAATATCCTCTCAACCATAAAAATATTAACTTGCCTCACTGTATTAGTCAATATATAATGTTAAATAATAATTATGTATTTCTAATAAAAATTTTGCTCACCTATTCCTATATTCCCCACCTTCATAAAAGTGAAGCCATTCAAAGGCTTTTAAATCTCAAGTTTCCGACCATCTCTAACCCTCACCCCAGTCCCTCAACCTCGCTGGTCAGCTCTTCCTTCATCTGGCATTTCTTATATAGAATGTATAACAGGGATTTTCTTTATCTAAGCTACGGTAGCCAGTATGAGGGAGAACAAAAGTCCACATGCATTTTCATATTTTTACACTATTCAGACTTCCCAGGATTGAGTTTGCTAATGAAAGTCTGGTCTTGCTTGAAAAATGGAATCACAATGGATGGAGACCGTGAGCAGAGGTAGAATTTGTAAAATGTGTTCCAGATACTAGATGTAGAGGAAGAGTGATTCCCTATGGCCCCCATAAGAAAGCTATTGAATATTAGACCTTGCATGAAGCCTCATTCTCCATAAAGATGTGACAAAAATTAGAGTGATAGTGGGGTTTGTGGTCTGAGCAGTCCAGGGACCAGGGATTGGCAAACCCTTATTGTACTACCTAGATTTCTATAGGTAAAATAGTGCTCCTATAAAGACATGCACATACCAATCCCTGGAATCTTATGAATAGTGTATGTTACATGGCAAAAAGACTTAAGGTTTCAGATGGAATTAAGGTTGCCAATCTGCTGCCCTTGAAATGGGGAAATTATCCTGGATTGTCAAGATGGGCTCAATGTAATCACAAATGTCTTTATAAGTAGAAGAGGGAAGCAGGGGCAGAGATGGAAATGTGACAATGGAAGCAGAATTGAGAGTCGTTTAGTGTGCGAAAGACTCAAGCTGCCTTTGCTGGCCTTGCTGATACAGGGAGTCATGAACCAAGCATTGTGGGTAATCTCTGGAAAGTTGAAAGACAAGGAAACAAATTCTCCCTTAGAGGCTGCAGAAAGGAAGATAGCCTGGCTGACACTTTTTGGTTTTAGCCTAGTGAGAACAATTTCAGAACACTGACCTGAAAAACGGTATTTGTGTCATTTAAGTCACCAAGTTTGTGGTAATTTGTTACAGTAGCCATAGGAAACGAATACAAATGTGGAATCACTTTTCTGAAAAACTGCATCCTCTTTCCCTACTAACTCTTAAGTCTCCTGCCTCCATTTTCTTCCTCTCTTACTTCCCTCAGCTCTTTCCCCTAACTTCTACTTTGAAGGTGACCCTATACCCTTTCTCTTTCAATTCCTCCCTCTTTTATCTCATTTCTTCCCCACTTTCTCCCTCTCCATTGGACTATCCCCAGTTTCTCTTTTCTCTTTTTCCCTTCTCCCATTTTTACCTATATTTCATATTTCCCACATACTTCTCCTTTCTTGGGGGAAAGTAAAAGTCAGAGTTGGAAAGAAGGCAGCATGAGGATATCTGAGTACCCATTGTATACTTTTCTTTTTATTTATTTATTTTTTAATTCAGAATATTATAGGAGTACAAACATTTTGGTTACATATAATGCCTTAGCCTCGCCCAAGCCAGGGCTACAAGGGTGCCCTTTCCCCATACAGTGTTCTCCGTACCCATTAGTTTTAAGTTTACCCACCCCCACCACCCTGCTCCCACTTGAAGGGTACCCAGTGAGTATTACTACCATGCAAGCACCTTAGTATTGCTCAGTTAGTACCAATTTGATGGCGAGTACATGTGGTGCTTGTTTTTCCATTCTTGTGATACCTCACTTTGAAAGATGGGCTCAAGCTCTATCCATGATAATATAAGAGGTGTTAGATCACCATTGTTTTTTGTAGTTGAGTAATATTCCATGGTATACATATAAAACATTTTATTAATACACTCATGTATTGATGAGCAGTTGGGTTGTTTCCACATCTTTGCAATTGTGAGTCGTGCTGCCCTAAACATCTGAGTACAGATATCTTTATTATAGAATGTCTTTTGTTCCTGTGGGTAGATGCCTAGTAATGGGATTGCATGATCAAATGGTAGTTCTATTTTTCGTTCTTTGTAATATCTCCAAATTACTTTCCACAGGACTTGTACTAATTTGCAGTGCTACCAGCAGTGTAAGCATGTTCCAGTCTCTCCACATCCACACCAACATTTGTTGTTTTGGGACTTTTTGATAAAGGCCATTCTCACAGAAGTTAAGTGATATCTCATTGTGGTTTTGATTTGCATTTCCCTAATGATTAGAGATGTTGAGCATTTTTTTATATGTTTGCTGGCCATTATTCTGTCTTCTTTTGAAAAGTTTTGGGTCATGAACTTTGCCCACTTTTTGATGGGGTTGTTTGATTTTTTACTGTTAATTTTCTTAAGTTCTATATAGATTCTTATTATCAGCCCTTGATGTATAGAAAGCAAATATTTTCACCCATTTTGTAAGTTGTCTATTCGCTCTACTGATAGTTTCCTTGGCTGTGCAGAAGCTTTTTAATTTGATCAGGTCCCATTTATTTATTTTTGTTGCTGCTGAGATTGCTTTCGGGGTCTTCTTCATGAATTCTTTGCCTAGGCTAATGTCTATAAGAATTTTCCCAACATTTCATTCCAGAATTCTTACGGTTTCACAAAGAACAATCCACCCAAATAAAGCCAAATATACATTCTTCTCATCATCTCATGGAACTTTCTCTAAAATTGATCACATAGTAGGCCACAAATCACATCTCAACAAATTGAAAAAAATAGAAATTATACCATGCATCTCCTCAGACCACAGTGGAATAAAATTAGAAATCAATTCCAACAGAAACACTTGCCACTTCACAAAGTCATGGAAATTAAACAATCTATTGCCAAATGACTATTAGGTCAAAGAGGAGACCCAGATGGAAATCAAAAGAGTCTTCAAACTAAATGATAATGGGGACACAAGTTACAAAAATCTCTGAGGTACAGCAAAAGCATTCCTGAGAGGAAAACTAATAGTTAAATGCTCACATCCAAAAGACAGAAAGTTCACAAATTAACAAACTAATAAACCATCTCAAGGAACTGGAAAAATAAGAGCAAATCAATCCTGAACCCAGCAGAAGAAAATAAATAACCAAGTTCAGAGCAGAACTAAATCAACTTGAGAATAAAAGAGCTATACAAAAGATTAATAAAACCAAAAGTTGTTTTTTTGAAAAAATAAACAAAATTGACAGCCCTCTAGCTAGATTGACAAGAACTAAAAAGGAAAGGACTCTAATAAACTCAATTAGAAATAAAAAGGAGAGGCCCCTACAGACATCATGGAAATACAAAACATTATATTTGAATACTATAAAAATCTATAAGCCCAAAAACTACAAAACATGGAGGAAATGGACAAATTATTAGAAACATACTTTTCTTTTTAGAAAAGAATTTCACTGAGCTTCAGTGCTTGCCTTGAGAAATCAGTGAATGCAAACATTCCAGCAAAGATCCACAGCATAATAGGAGCAATGCATGGCTTGCTCCTGGTAACCCAACTGCACACCTACATGATGAGTGTGAAGTGCACTGTCTAGGGAATGGACACAACTGAAGCTCAGACTCAGGGGGATGGGGAGGCATGGGCAATGTATATAGCCTGATCTTTTGTACCCCCATAATGAGCTGAAACACAAACAAAAAATAAAAAATAAAATAAAATAAAATAAAAACTGGAAGCCCTTTCTTTTTCTTCTGTCTAGGTTTGGGCTTATTGTTGTTGAATGTTTTCTCAAAATACGTGCACTTGTTTTTTAAAGTAAAATATGGCACAATAATAAAATATTTTATTTCAAAAAAAAAAAAAAAAGAATGAGTTCAGTTGCAGTTTGTTCCTATCTGCAACTCTTGATCTTACTGGAAAGTGCTAATCCATTTAGGAGTTTCTCAGAGTGGAGCTCTTAAAATGCAAAGATTTCTATCCAAAGGTTCTGTCTGTTCAAAAAAATTGGCTACACAAGATTGAAATTCTGCAAGTTTCCTTTAATTAAAAAAAAATTACGATTAAAATTCTACAAGAAACTAAACAGGAGAGATAAAAAAAAAAAAAAAACAACAAACCCAGATGTGCTACACTGGATGCTGACTATAGGGAAATTGCAGCCAAGTTTAAACTTTAATTATAAAATGTTATTTAATTTTAAACAACATTCAGAGTTTGGCCAAAGGGTCAATCTGGGTATAAGAGGTATGAAATAAATGCTCACCTACTTTTTCCTGTTGTTTTATTGTTGCTAATCCCCAGCAGTTTGAAGAATTGCAGAGGTTTCATGCTTGAGAAGACCCTAAGCAAAATGCTTGACATGTACATCCCCCAACTGTTTATAAAGTTAGTAATGGACAATATGAAAATGGCCTATATTTTTATTCATGTTTTGTGACCCAAGTACTACATGGGAGAGGAGCCACACAGATATATATGAGAGATTTTGCCCATATTCACAGAGACTGAGAGAGAGCCCTTCTCACAGGAAATCAAGTCCAAGCCCAGCAGGCTGATGTTAAAAGCAGACATTCAAGAAGGAAGCTAAGATTTGTGACAGCTAGTCAAGTATTGAGGGAAAATTGGAATTAATCCTGCTGAAAGGTTTCCCTAACTCTGTGGTTTTTGAGTTACATTATGTTAAAAGTGGCATTGGTGATTCCCATAGGAAGAGTTTGGGGGGAATCACTGGGAGTGTGGAGCAAACTACCTAGAATCTAGCCAGCCATGAGGAATTTCTGGTCTTCAAGAGGAAGCCATGATTGTGAAGCATGATTTGCCCTTAGAATAAAATCCATACTCCTCATCATGCCCCTGGTCTCTGTCTGTTCTTCTAGCTTCACGCTACACCATTCAGACCCTGTTCATCATACTTCAGCCATAGTAGTGGTCTCCTTTATGTTTCGATAGCTCAGTAATCATAAATCACTCTTTGATTCAATTCTTTGTATCTACAATCAATAGAATATAAGCTCTTTGCAGGCAGGAACCTGCCTGTCTTTGTCACCTCCGTATGGCCCATGTATGCTAGAGTGGCTAACACATTACACATGCTCAAGACATATTTGTTGAATGAATGAATGAATGAATGAACAAAGACCTATACTATGGCACTTACCATAGCCAGCAGCTAAAATACAAGGCATATGTCCAAAGTCTTGAATATAGAATTTTACTGCAACACCAGAGAGAAATATATTACGAATTATCTTTAAAATATAACCATAAAATCTGTGAATATAGCCTTTTCTCTTCAGGATAATGTAAACATCTCTTTACAGTTTCTTTTTTTGTTTTCCAAATGAACCTCTTTGCTGACTCCCACAGATGTTTATTGGTTTCTGTGCTCCCTTCTCTGCTTGCTTCTTTGTGCTTTGCTGAAATTATGGAGTGGCAGCTTCAGCATTGCATTGGCCTTGTACAAGTCTATATTCATCCGGACAGTGGGCAAATCATACAGAGAAATATCAAGAAGTCAGCGCCTGTATCCAGCTCAGGGAGCAGGCTCTCTGGAAAGGAACAGGCAGCAGAGAATGCATGCCCCAAAGACACGCTGGCAATCAGTTCTGGACCTTCAAGCACAGCTGTGTAGAAAGGCTCTAGTATTGCAGAATTCATAAGAGTTTTTTCTAACGTAATTTAGGGGGGAATAATGCTCCTTCACAAGCCACCATCCTACTTAACTTATACCAGGGCTGAGGCCCTGGCCCTAAGCATTGAAGCAGAGCAGCCTCAGAGCCAGAAAAGTGTTCCCTAAACAAGTATCAGTTATGTCCAGGGACAAGTCTACCTAACACTAAGACAGTGTCTATCCATCAAGGATAAAGGACAAGAGAGAATGAGGGAGGAAGAGAAGTAGTAAAGGAATAGGGAAGGAAGGATGAAGGTGTGACAGCAAAGAGGCAGACATAAAAAAAAGACAAAAAGAATGAGATGAGAGAGATGAGAAATCAGGACTACAAAATGGAAAATGAGGGTTGAATAATATTTAAGAAAACAAAGCAATGAACGGGGATAGCTGCAGATGTCTCAGGATTCCTGCTTCTGTTCCCCAGGGTTGGGCGGTGACCATGTTCCCTTGGTCTTTTTGTCACTTCTGGGGAAAATTTGGGAATTTACTTAAAATTCTCAGCTACCTTCAGGTCCACACATTTGGGGTAAAGGATTTGATGAAAGTGTAAGAGGTGATGATGATGCCTTAAATTTACTTCCCAGTCTTTCCCCAGGAATCTTAAGACCATCCTGCGGTCCAAGAGGAAGCTTGTTGGGAAAATCCTGACCCGGCACTTCACTCATGAGAGATCCAAGCACAAAGCTGCCCCAGGGAAGGGAAATTCTTAAAGTGGAGGAGACACGTAGCAGCAGCAGACCTCAGTTGGATATTCATTCTGCAATTTATCATTGATCCAACACTGCTCCCCCATGGCATCATGAGAGGAGACCCACAAGCCTGCAGTGAATCGGGAAGCATGCCAGAGCTTTGCTGTCTGACTGCACACTGGGGATGGCCTGGACAAAGGGACGCATGTGGGCAATTGGCCTTCCTGAGGGCTTCTCCCACCTCTTGGTCATCTTATATTTCCAGCCAGCTTCTGATTCTGTTCATCCCAACCATATTTCTAGGAGCTGATTGCCAACCACATGGTCACCATGAGGGAAGCTATTTTGTTCATATGGAGGAACCATATAATTTATTATCTAAACTAGGGCACTTTGAGAGTGAGAGAAGGTGCTGTGAATGATAACAGGGATAACAGGCATGAGCAGGACTGTCTGAGGCAGACCGCGATGCATAGTCACTCTACTAATGATGCTTTCTACACTGATCACAGTGGCCAGAGGCAAGGGCCCAGATCTAAGCTGGGCCAATCAAAGGGATCTTAGAACCGGTAGTAAGTAGGACTGTCCTCTTTCTGATGTATAAAACTATTGAATGCCAACCTGTCAGAGGTCATGCTTTTCACAATGTGTCCTGGAGAGGCAGAGAGGGCAGATATGGAGACAGAGCAAGAGAATCAGGAACAACACAGACCTGTGCTGGCACCAAGGTTCTTGCATCCCAGCTCCATGACACCTTGGATGCACCCTTCTCTGTCACATCAAGTTGTCCTTTGGAGAGGAAGAGGAGGTAGTGAAAGATACCAGAAAGACTGAAAACATATTCCAAAGAGACTCACTTCACACTCACCCACAGTCACAGTCACCTGTGCTTAAACATCAATGACCTCTGAGTTAACCTGACCCTCTTCTATGCCTGTGAATTCAACACTAGACCAAAATGTTTCGAGAGCCTATTATGCTTCCATTCCTGGGATAAAGTGGTGAACAGAAACAGAACAGACCATTTCTCTGCCCTTACACAGTTTGCATTCTAGTTGTGGAAAACAGAAAGTCAATGAATAGATAAATAAAATAAGTCCAGGTAGCAAAAAGCATTGAAAATTAAGTCAGGGTAATGGGATAGAAAGTGACTACAGAGAGCATTTCCCACAGCTGAGGTGATCAGAGGCACCTCTTTGAGGATGTGACACTTGAATTGACACCTTAGTGATGAGAGGCATTATTTTAACTGCCTCTACTGTGTGTTCAGCCAAAGTAAAGAGTTATCACCCTCCTTTCAAAAACTCACCCAGGCAGCAGCATCCTCGCTACATCAAATTCTCTTCTTATAGGTCTCAATAATGTCACTATCTACGAATAGTTCACCTCCAAACCAAAAATCTTCCATTACTCCCTTTTCTTTATCTACAACCTTTTAATTGTCTGCTGAATACTCTTGAGTCTACCTCCAAAATATCTCAGCAGTCCTCAACATCCATTGTCAGGACATAAGACACCAGCACCTTGCTATGTCCTTAGTCCCCTGTAAGCATGCCCAGGTCAGGAAGTATTTCCAGGTTCTTCATCACTGAGCCTCCAGTGTCTTCCATGGTCCCTAACACAGGGTAGGCTCCAACATATCTTGTTATTGACCCAAAGAATACATCTGATTATGGAAAATATCTTAATTTGTTTCCTGATTGCTACAGCATAAAAGCTAAACCCTTCATGAGGAAACCCCAGATTGCCCATCCATCTTCGCCTCTAATCACTCTGAATTGACCATTTCCTATGCATGCTCTGCTCCTTCACAACCCAATGTATTTTCACACCTGCTATTGTGAATGCCTAGTTCATCTGGAAAAACAAACAACAACGAAAAAACAACTCTCATCTAAAGGATGCAACTGAAATATCATCCCATTTATGGAGACCTCCTGGAATCCATAACTGTATTCCCAGACCACTACATATTGTAGCGCCAGCAGTTGTGTATTGCCATTGTGCCATCTCACTCACTGCGAAATGCTCTAGGTAAGAAGTTTGATTCCTCACATTACTAGCTACCCAATATTTATGGCAGTGGTAGGCACAAAAGTAGATGCTCAATAAATGCTAATTGAAGAGATAACATGAGCTTTCTGCTGCTTCATTTCTAAAAATAATGATTATAGACATTGATCCAGTGGATCTATACTTTTAATAAATCATTGACTAGAGAAGCACTAGTTATTAAGACCTAATAGAAATCAAAATAATTAGTCACACAGCATGCCCAAAGGTGCCTTGAAAATCTTGCCTGTACAGTGCTTATATAAATGGAGTGGTTATACTTTTTGCATCATCATGTGAAACCAATGAAATGTGGGTCAGGGCCTGTGAAGATTAGTTTGCGTTAATGTTAATAAGTACACACACACACACACACACCTGACCCTGATATATTCTGGAATTTTATAATATCAAAGACCAAATGATGTCTATACTACAAAAACCATTCCAAAGTAGATTTAAAATATTAGAAACAATTTATTCACTTCATATTTTGAAGCAAATGTGACTTTGATTGTCAAATATGATGAAGGGGCAAAAAAATATCATAACAGACTGACTTATGACAATATAGAACTATTTTCTCAAACTTATCTTAACCAACCTATCACTCTGTTTATCTATCAAGACCAAAATGACTTTCCTTTTAAATAGAAAGCAGCTTTAACACAAGCATACTACAATAATAAAATGTAATTCCCTGAGTGCCAGTTTGCTTACCTCCAAAGTGGGAATAATATCTCATGCATACCCATCTTGGGTACTTTATAAGGACTAAGTGAGTTAATATATGTAGAGTCCTTTAAAATAGTGCCTGGCAATTACCAAATGCTAATAAATGTTAGCAATCATTATGGGTAGTGGTAATGTTAGTGATAGTCATAAGCACTAATGTGTCTCATACATTATTCTAAATATTTTTCACATATTAATTTAATCCTTTCAACAAGTCATTGAGGTAGGTTATGTATGATGCTCCCTTTTATAAAAGGGCAATTAAGGCTAAAAGTCTTTAATTTTCCTAAGGTATCCTTGCTAGAAAGTGCTAAAACTGGATCTGAATTTGTGCAAGTCTCTTTCTGAATGCTCATGCTTGAACATCTAGTTATATTGCATCTCAGTACAGAAGGGATGGACTTTTTAAAACTGAGCCTTCTATTCATTAAAATCTCACTATGGTTATTTGTTTTACTCTCCAAATAAGCACTATTGTATAATATAAATTCCTATATTTAGTGAAATGTAATAGAATAAAGTATATCTATTTTACATATTTTACATGTATTTTATATTATATATGTTCATATATTACTATGTAAAACATAATTGTTATAACAAATAACAATAAATTGTAGTTGTAAAAGTATGTAAATAGATATTGCATTATGTACATTATAGATCATATAAATATACAAAGGGAAAACAATGACATGAAGAGGAAATAACCAATGTTTATATTTTAAAATTTATTTTATTCCATGGTATACATATACCACAGGTTACTAATCCAGTCATGTATTGATGGGCATTTGGGTTGTTTCCACATCTTTGCTATTGTGAATTGTGCTGCTATAAACATTCAGGTACATGTGTCTTTGTTACAGAATGACCTTTTTTCCTTTGGGTATATGCCCAATAATGGGATTGCTGGATCAAATGGCAGGTCTACTTGAATCTGTTTAAGATACCTCCATAATGCTTTCTACAGGGGTTGCACTAGTTTGCAGTCCCACCAGCAGTGTATGAGTGTTCCTGTCTCTCCACACCCACGCCAACATGTGTTGTTTTGGGTTTTTTTGATAAAGGCCATTCTCACTGGGGTTAAGTGATATCTCATTGTGGTTTTGATTTGCATATTACTCAGCTATAAGAAATAATGAAGATACGACATCTCTATGGTTCTCCTGGAGAGAGTTGGAACCCACTATATTAAGTGAAGTATCCCAAGAATGGAAAAACAAGCATCACACGTACTCACCAGAAAATTGGTTTCCCTGATCATCACCTAAATACACATCTGGGAACGACACCAATCGGATATCAGACTGAGATGGGGGGTGGGGGAGGGGATGGGTGTATGCCTACACAATGAGTGCATTGCGCACCGTTTGGGGAGTGGTCATGCTGGAAGGTGCTGACTCGGGAAGGGGGGGGTGGGGAAGGGAGAGATATATACCTACATGATGGGCGCAACGTGCACTATCTGGGGAACATACACACCTGGAGCTCTGACTTGGGGGGAAAGGCGGTACATGGGCAACGTATGTAACCTGCAATTCTGTATCCCCCATAACAATAAGATGAAATAAAAAAAAATTTATTTTACATATTAAGTATACATCAAAACTTTTCAAAGGTAAATATTCTTATTAATAATAAAATTTCGATAACAATGTGTTTGAATATGCATCATTATTTTTAAATAATATCTGTTTAACTCTTGGTGATGTAGAGATTCAAAAATCTACTACTAAGCTCAGTTTATTTTGATTTTTGGTTTAATGTTTGTAGTATATGAAATATGTAGCTCACAAAGGTTCAAAAATCCAAATGAAGAATGTCATCATAGGCTGTGTGTAATTAATCATAGTACCATTTTTCATCCCCATTATGCAGTGGTATTTGCAGAAATTAAACTTGTATATTTCCATGATTCCTGAAGTCAACCAGCAGTTCTTACACACTGAGAAGATAATTTCATTTTGATATTTTAACAAATTGATTCGGCACTCATTGAAACTCCATATTTAGAAAAATTTCTAAACACATAAAATTCCAATTCCAAGTTTTGTGAGTTTATGTGTCCATGTGCAAATAGAATTTATGATTTTATTTAATTTCTTTAATTGCTTTATTAGGTATACTGACTTATTTTGTGGTTTTAGTGGTCACTTTTGGGTTTACAATATGCGTCATTAATTTTGCACAGTCTTGCTTTGAGTAATACAGCAAAGAACCATACAGCAACATCCTTTCATTTCCCCTCTCTTGGCCTTTCCAGTTCTTCTACACAAGTTATAAACCACATAATACATTTTTTACTTTAAATAATTAATTTTCTTATAATATAAAAGAAGAAAAAATATTTTATATTTACCCACATATTTAACCATTTCCAGTGGTTTCCATTATTTTATGTAGGTCCAGTTTCTATGTCACATATTTTTCCTTCTGTCATAAGGAGTTCAACATTTCCTGTAGTGCAGGTCTGCTGGGGATAAATTCTTTCAGCTTCTGTAGGCCTGAAAAACTTTTTTACCTTCATTATTGCAAATGTCTTCTTGGGTATAGAATTCTAGATGGATAGTTTTATTTTGTTTCTTTCAATACTTTAAAGATATTTCTTTGCTGTCTCCTACCTTACATTGTTTCTAAGGAAAAGTCTAATGTATCCTTTTCCTTTTTTGTTGTTCATGTTTTTATATCTTACCTAAAAAATCTTTGCCTAATCTAGGCTACTAAAATCTGAATGTAAAACCTAAGCATATACCTTTTACAAGAAAATATAGGAGACACATTTGGGACCTGGGTTTGTTTTTGCTTTGTTTTGTTTTTATTTTTGTTTTTGTTTTTTGTCTTTTAAGTCACTACTAGTCAGAAAATAAAAAGATAAGCCATAGATTAGGAGAAAACATGAGTAACACAAATATCTTTAACCAGAATATTAAAAGAACATTTAAATCTAAATAAAAACTAGAATCAAAAAAGCAACCACGTGGTATATATACACAAGGGATACTATTTGGCCGTAAAAAATAAAGTCCTATCATTTGCAGCAACACAAATGGAACTGGAGGTCATTCTGCTAAGTGGAATAAGCCAGGCATAAAAAGACAAATATTGCCCGTTCCCACTCATACATAGGAGCTAAATCTTTTGAGAGTAGAACTGATAGATATCAGAAGCTGAGAAGAGGTGGGTAGGTGGGAAGCGGATGAAGAGAGATAGGTTAAAGGATACAAACATATAGTGAAATTAAAGGTAAAAGCTCTATTTTTCAACAACAGATAGAATGATTATAGATTAAAAATGTATTGCATATTTCAAACTAGCTAGAAGAGAGGACTTTAACTGTTCCCAACACATAGAAATGATACACACCCAAGCTGATAGATAACTCGAATACCCTGACCTGATCAGTATACATTCTATGCATTCAACAAATAGCATGTACCCTATAAATATATAAAATATTATGTATCAATAAAGAAAAAAATTACAAATTAAAGAAAAAAAATTTTAAGCAACTAAAAAACAGGCAAAAATGTAAGTGAAAATTTGACAGATAAAACTATATAAATAGCAAACAAACGAGAGAAGATTAACATCATCATTCAATACTGGGAAAATGCAAATTATGACCACAATAAGAAACTGCTACTACACAGTCACTAGGAAGGCTAAAATCAAAAAGACTCACAAAATCACATATTGGCAATGGTATGGAGTAACTGGCACTCCCTGATGTTGTTAATGGGAATGCAATTTGATTGTTTCTTATAAAGTGAAGTATGCACTTGCAGTATTTGACCCAGGAATCCTACCCTCAAGTATTGGCCCAAAGAAAATGAAAACTTATAACTGCACAAAAGCTTGCATGCAAAAGTTTATAGAACCTTTTTCAAAAGTAACATAAAATTGGAAATAATTCAAATTTCCACTCAAAAGGTGGATGAGTAAAGCACTTGTGGCATATACACACAACAAGAAGGAATGGACTAATGATACATGAACCACATGAGTAAATCTCAAAGCATTGGACACCATAAAAACATACCATGCTATCTGTCAATTTAAAAGAAAAATAAATAAATAAACGGAAGAAATCCAATGCAAAATATTGCATTCTGTATGATTCCATTTATATTAAATTCCAGAAAACTCAAAACTATGGTGACAGAAAGTAGATCAGGGTTAACTAGGTCTGAAATAAGGAGATATTGACTACAAAGAAACATGAAAAAAACCTGGGAAGTAATGGAAATGTTTATTATCTTGACTGTGGTGATTGTTAAATACCTATTTGCATATATGAAAACTTATCAAATTGTACAATTAAAATTGATGCATTTATTGCGTTGTACAAAGATAAAGCTTTTTTTTAAAAAAAAGATGAAACTTCAAAATGATGTTTTGATACAGACATACAATGTGAATTAATCAAATCAGAGTATTTGGGGCATCCATTACCTCAGGCTTTTATCATTTCTTTGTGTTAGAAACATTCTAATTCCATTCTTTTAGTTCTTTTAAAGTATACCCTAACTTATTGTTGATTATAGTCACTTTGTTATGCTATCAAATATTGTTCATTCTAACTACCTAACTTTATTTTTTACCCATTAATCATTCCCACTTTATCTCCCTTCCCTGCTACCCTTCCCATCCTCTGGTAACCATCATTCTACTCTCTATCTCCATTAGATAGATTGTTTTTAATATTTAGTTCCCACATATGAATGAAAACATGCAAGATGTGTCTTTCTGTAGTTGGCTTATTTCACTTAACGTAATGTTTTCCAGTTCCATCCATATTGTTGTGAATGACAGGATTTCATTATTTTATGGCTATATAATATTCCATTATGTTATGTAATGCATTTTCTTTAACTATTCATCCATTGATGGACAGTTAGGTTGATTCCAAATCTTGGCTATTGTGAATAATGCTGCAATAAACATGGGAGTGCAAATATCTTTTTAATATACCAAATTCCCTTCTTTTGGATATATACCTTGCCATGGGATTTCTGGGTTATATGGTAGCTTTATTTTTAGTTTTTTGATGAACCTCCATACTGTTCTCCATAGTGGTTGCACTAATTTACATTCCCACCAACAGTGTACAAGGGTTCCTCTTTCTCCACATCCTTGCCAGCATTCATTATTGCTTGTCTTTTTGATAAAAGCTATCCTAACTGGGGTGATATGATATTTCATTGTAGTTTTAATTTGCATTTCTTTGATGGCTATTGATGTTGAGCATCTTTCATATACCTGTTGGCCATTTGTATGTCTTCTTTTTAGAAATCTATTTAGATCCTTTGCCCATTTTTAATTGGATTATTCGATTTTTTGCCTATTAAGTTGTTCGAGCCCCTTATATAGTCTAGTTATTAATCCCTTATCAGATGGGTAGTTTGCAAATATCTTCTTCCACTCTGTGAGTTGTCCTTTCCCTTTTGTGATTGTTTCCTTTGCTCTGCAGAAGCTTTTTAGCTTGATATGATCCCATTTGTTTAATTTTGGTTTGGTTGCCTGTGCTTTAAGGGTATTACTCAAGACATTCTTGCCAAGACAATGTCCTTAACCATTTCCCCAATGTTATCTTTTAGTAGTTATAGTGTCAGGTCTTAGATTTACATCTTTAATCCATTTTTATTTGATTTTTATATATTGTTAGAGTTAAGGGTCTAGTTTCATTCTTCATCCATGTTTATATGGATATCCAGTTTTCCTGGCACCATTTATTGAAGAGACTGGCCTTTCCCCACTGTAGGACTTGGCAACTTTGTCAAAGATAAGTTCACTATAGATGTGTGGAGTTTTTTCTGAGTTCACTATTTTGTTCCATTGGTCTATATGTCTATTTTATGCCATTATGATGCTGTTTTGGTAATCACAGCTGTGTAGCATAATTTGAAGTCAGGAAATGCGATTTCCCCAGTTTTGTTCTTTTTGCTAAGGATGGCTTTGGCTACTTTGGGTCTTTTGCATTTCTATATAAAGTTTAGGATTATTTTTTCTATTTATTTGAAATGTACCATTGGCATTTTGATGGGGATTACATTGAATCTGTAGGTTGATTTTGGTAGTATGGACATTTTAACA
This sequence comes from Eulemur rufifrons, assembly GCF_041146395.1. NCBI lineage: Eukaryota > Metazoa > Chordata > Mammalia > Primates > Lemuridae > Eulemur > Eulemur rufifrons. The sequence goes on from NC_091010.1 coordinate 11,996,186, forward strand.
ATATTGATTCTTCCAATCCATGAGCATGATATATCTTTCTATTTTTTTGTGTCCTCGTTGATTTCTTTCATTAATGCTTTATAGTTTTATTATAGAAATCTTTCATTTCTATCATTAAGTTTATTCCTAGGTATTTTATTTTATTTGTAGCTATTGTTAATGGGATTACTTTCTTGATTCCTTTTTCAGATTGCTTGCTATTGGCATATAGCCAATTTTTGTATGTTGATTTTTTATCCTGCCACTTTACTGAATTTGTTTATCAGTTCTAATAGTGTGTGTGTGTGTGTGTGTGTGTGTGTGTGTGTGGAGTTCTTAGGATTCTATAGATATAAGATCATATTGTCTGCCAACAAGGCTAATTTGACTTCTTCCTTTCCAGTCTGGGTGCCCTTTCCTTCTCTTGTATGACTGCTATAACTAGAACTTCCAGTGCTATATTTAATAACAGCGGTGAAAGTGGAAGTGGGAATGCTTGTCTTGTTCCAGATCTTAGAAGAAAGCTTTAAGTTTTTCCCCATTCCATATGAGACTAGCTGTGATATAGCTTTTATCATGTTGAAGTAAGCTCTTTCTATACCCAGTTTTTTGAGAATTTTTATCAAGAAAGGATGTTGAATTTTATCAAACACTTTTTCAGCATCAATTGAAATGATCATATGGTTTATGGCCTTCATTCTGTTGATATGATGTATCATACTGATTGATTTGCATATGTGGAAACATCCCTGCATCCCTGGGATGAATCCTACTTGATCATGATGAATTACCTTTTTAATGTATTTTTGAATTTGATTTGCTAGTATTTTGTTGAGGATTTTGTATCTGTGTTCATCAGAGTTACTGTCCTATGGTTTTCTTTTTTTGTTGTTGTTGTGTTTTTGGTTTTGGAATCAGGGTGACATAGGCCTCAAAGAATGAGTTTGGAAGTATTCCCTCCTCCTTAACTTTTTGGAATAGTTTTAGTAGGATTGGTATTAGTTCTTCTTTGAATGTTTGGTAGAACCAGCAGTGAAGCCATCTGGTCCTGGGCTTTTCTTTGATGGGAGAGATTTTATTACTGCTTCTATCTCTTTACTTGTTAGTGGTATATTCATGTTTTTTATTTCTTCCTGGTTCAATCTTAGTTAAGTTTTATGTGTCTAGGAATTTATTCATTTCTTCTAGGTTTTCCAATTTATTGGCATATAGTTGCTCATAGTAGTCTCTGATGATTCCCTGAATTTCTGCAGTATCTGTTGTAATGTCTTCTTTTTCATCTCTGATTTTATTTATTTGGGACCTCTCTCTTTTTACCTTAGTCTGGCTAAAGGCATTTCAATTGTGTTTATCTTTTCAAAAAATCAACTTTTCATTTTGTCCATCTTTTAAATTTTTCGTTTCAATTTCATTTATTTCTGCTCTTATCTTTATTATTTCCTTTCTTCTAATTTGTGGCTTGGTTTGCTCTTGTTTTTCTAGTTCTTTGAGATGCATCATTAGGTTATTTATTTGAAGCTTTTCTACTTTTTAATCTAGGCACTTATTGCTATAAACTTTCCTCTTAATACTGCTTTTACTGTATACCATAGTTTTTTCTTTTTATATATTTACCTACTTTTTTTAAAATTCAGGATATTATGAGGGTACAAATATTTTGGTTACATGAAATGCATTTGTCTTTCTCAAGCCAGGGCCACAACATGTCCTTCCCCCATAAAGTGTGCCCTGTCTCCACTAGCTGTAGGTTTACCCACCCCACCCACTCTACCCCACACCCCATCAGCCCCCACACCTGACAGGCACCCAGTGAGTATTACTATCATGCGAGCACCTTAGTGTTGATCAATTAGTACCAGTTTGATGGTGAGTACATGTGGTGCATGTTTTCCCATTCTTGTGTTACCTCACTTCGAAGGATGGGCTCAAGCTCTATCCAGGATACTATAAGAGGTACTAGATCACCATTGTTTTTGTAGTTGAGTAGTATTCTATGGTATATATATGTATACATATACACCATATTTTATTAATCCACTCATGTATTGCTGGGCATTTGGGTTGTTTCTACATCTTTGCAATTGTAAATTGTGCTGCTATAAACATCCGAGTGCAGATGTCTTTATCAGAATGTATTTTTCCCCTTTGGATAGATGCCTAGTAGTGGGATTGCTGGATCAAATTGTATTTCTATTTTTAGCTCTTTGAGGTATCTCCAAATTATTTTCCACAATGGTTCTACTAACTTGCAGTTTCACCAGCAGTGTAAGAGTGTTCCAATTTCTCCACATCCAAGCCAAAATTTTTTGTCTTGGGAATTTTTGACAGAGGCCATTCTCACTGGAGTTACATGATATCTCATTGTGTTTTTGATTTGCATTTCTCTAATGATTAGAGATGTTGAGCATTTTTTTAATATGTTTGCTGGTCATTATTCTGTCTTCTTTTGAAAAGTTTCTGTTCATGTACTTTGCCTTTATTGATGGAGTTGTTTGATTTTTTCCTTGTTGATTTTCTTAAATTCTATACAGATTCTTGTTATCAGGTCTTTATCAGATGTTTAGAAAGCAAATATTTTCTCCTAGTCTGTATCTTCTCAGACAATAGTGGTATAAAACTAGAGATCAATTCCAACAGAAATGCTCACCGCTTCACAAAGTCATGGAAATCACACAATCTGTTGCTAAGTAACTGCTGGGTGAAGAAAGAGATTCAGATGGAGATCAAAAAATTATTTGAATTAAATGATAATGGGAACACAAGCAATCAAAACCTGTGGGATACAGCAAAAGCATTCCTGAGAGGAAAAATAATAGCATTAAATGCTAACATCCAAAAGACAGAAAGCTCACAAGTCAACAAACTAATAAACTGTCTCAAGGACCTGGAAAAGGAAGAGCAAATTAATTCTAAACCTAGCAGAATAAATGAAATATCTAAGATTAGAGCAGAACTAAATGAAATTGAGAATAAAAAAACTGTACAGAAGATCAATAAAACAAAAAGCTGTTTTTTTGAAAAGATAAACAATAATTGATGGCCGTCTTGCTAGATTGACAAGAACTAGAAAGGAAAGGACTTTAATAAACTCAATCAGAAATTAAAAAGGAGAGGTCACTACAGACATCATGGAAATACAAAACATTATCTTTGAACACTATAAATATCTATATGCCCCAAAGCTACAAACTATGGAGGAAATGGACAAATTCTTGGAAACACACAGCCTCCCTAAGCTCAATCAAGAGGAAATAGAATGCCTGAACAGACCAATATCAAGCACAGAAATTGGAGCAGCAAAAAAAATCTTCCAAAAAAAAAAAAAAAAAGTCCTGGATCAGACAGGTTCACACCCAAATTTTACCAAACATACAAAGAAGAACTCAAACCTATACTGTAGAAATTATTCCAAAATATTGAGAAGGATGGTATCATCCCCAATTCATTCTACGAAGCCAATATCACCTTGGTGCCAAAGCCAGGAAAGGATGTAGCAAAAACAGAAAACTACAGACCAATATCCCTCATGAATATAGATGCAAAAATTCTCGAGAAAATTTTAGCAAACAGAAACCAACACCACATCAAAAAAATAATTCACCACAACCAGGTGAGCTTTATCCCAGGGATGCAAGGCTGGTTCAACATACACAAATCTACAAATGTAATTCACCACATAAATAAAAGCAAGAACAAAGACCATATGATTCTCTCAATAGACATAGAAAAAGCATTTGATAAAATCCAGCACACTTTTATGATAAAACCTTCAACAATATACCATAGGTTTTGATGTGTTGTGTTTTAATTTTCATTTGTTTTGAGAAATTTTTAAATTTACTTCTTAATCTCTTCATTGACCCACAGGTCATTCAGAAGCATATTTTTTAATTTCCATGTGTTTGTATAATTTCCAATGTTCCTCTTGTTATTGATTTCTAGTTTTATTACATTGTGGTCAGAGGAAATACTTGATAAGATTTCAATTTTTTTGAATTTTTTAAAGACTTATGTTGTGGCCTAACATATGGTCTATCCATGAGCTGAGAAGAAGAATATGCATTCTGCAGCTGTTGTATGAAACCTTTTGTCAATATCTATTAAGACTGTTTGGTCTACAGTGCAGATTAAATCCAATGTTTCTTTGCTGATTTTCTGTTTGGATGATCTGTCCAATGCTGAAAGTGGAGTGTTCAGGTCTCCAACAATTATCATAGAGATCTTTCTCTTTAGCTCTGATAATATTTGCTTTATATATCTGAGTGTTCCAGTGTTGGGTCCATATATGTATAGATTTATTATATCCTCTTGCTAAATTCACCCCTTTATCATTATATATATAATGCCCTTGTCTCTTTATACGGTTTTTGCTTTGAAATCTATTTTATCTGATAGAAGTATAGTTATTCCTGCTCATTTTTGGTTTCCACTTGCATGGAGTATCTTTTTCCATCCCTTTATTTTCAGTCTATGTGTGCATTTATAGGGGAAGTGTATCTCTTGTAGACAACATATGTTTAGGTCTTGGTTTTTTATCCATTCTGCCACCCTATATCTTTTGATTGGAGAGTTTAGTTCATTTACATTTAATGTTATTATTGATTATTGATAAGTAAGGACTAAATGCTGCCATGTTATTATGTGATTTCTGGTTGTTTTCTGGTCCTCTCTTTCTTTCTTCATTCCTTCCTATCTTCCTTTGTTAAAAGTGATTTTTTCTCTGGTATTGTGTTTTAATTTATTTTTTATTTATCTGCTATAGGTTTTTGATTTGAGGTTACCATAAGGATTGTAAGAAAAGATTTTATAACCAATTATTTTAAACATATGATAATTCTGCTTACAAACAAATAAAAAAGCAAAGAGAAATCTAAAAGAAATTTTTACATTTTAACTCCATCCCCATCCCACTTTTTAACTTTTTGTTGTTTCCATCTATATCTTTTTGTACTATAGCTCAAAAAGTTGTTATATTTATTTTTGATAGGTTTTTCTGTTAGCCTTCCTACTCAAGATATAAGTGGTTTATACACCATAATTACAGCAATATTCTGTATTTGTGTACTTACTGTTACCAGTGAGTTTTATACCTTGAAATGATTTCTTATTTGTCATTAATGTCCTTTTCTTTCATTTTGAAGAACTCCTTTTAGCATTTCTTATAGGACATATCTGGTGTTGATGAAATCCCTCAGCTTTTGTTACTCTGGGAAAGTCTTTATTTATCCTTCATGTTTGAAGGATATTTTTGCAGGACATAGTATTCTAGGGTCAAGGTTTTTTACTTCAACACTTTGAATATGTCATGCCTCTCTCTCCTGGCCTATAAGATTTCAACTAGGAAGTCTTCTGCCAGACATATTGGAGCTCCTTTAATTGGTTTTTTTTTTTTTTTTCTTTTTTCTTGCTTCTCCTAGGAGCTTTTCTTTATCCGTGACCTTTGGGACCTTGATTATTAAATTCCTTGAGGTAGTCTTGTTTAGTTAAATCTCTCTGTGGTTCTATGACTTTCTTGTTTCCTGAACATTGATATCTTTCTCTAGGTACAGAAATTTCTTTGTTATTATTTTTCTTTGAATAAATTTTCTACCCCAGTTTCTCTCTCTACCTCCTCTTGAAGGCCAAAAAGTCTTAGATTTGCCCTTTTGAGACTATTATCTAGATCTTATACGCATGCTTCATTCTTTTTTATACTTTTTCTTTTTTCTCTTCTGACTCTGTGTTTTTGAATAGCCTGTCTTCAAGCTCACTAATTCTTCTATTTGATCAATTCTGCTGTTGAGAGACTCTGATGTATTTCTCAGTTTATTAATTGATTTTTTCAGCTCCAGAGATTCTGTTGTTTTTTTATTGTTATTCCAATCTCTACGTTAAATTTCTCTGATAGGCTTTTGAATTCCTTCTGTGTTGTCTTGAAGTTCATTGAACTTCTTTAGGACAGCTATTTTGAATTCTTTTTCTGAAAGTCACATACCTCTATCTCTCCAAGACTGGTCACTGGTACCTCATTTAGTTCATTTGGTGAGGTCATGTTTTCCTGGATGTTCTTGGTGCTTGCAGATGTTCACTGATGTCTGGGCATTGAAGAGTTAGGTATTTATTTTAATGTTCACAGTTTGGGCTTGTCTGAACCCATCCTTCTTGAGAAGCCTTCCCAGCTATTCAAAGGGAATTGAGTGTTGTGATCTCAGTCCTTGGTCATTACAGCCGTATCAGCACAGTGGGTGCCCCAAGCCTAATAATACTACGACTCTTACAGACCCTTGGTGGTACAACTTTGGTAGACTTGGGGAAGATATGGGAGAATTCCCTGGATTATCAGGCAAATTATTTCACTCTTTTCCCTCACTCTCTGTGCTGTGCTTCTAGAGTTAGGGAGGAGTAACATAACCACTGCCTCCTGGCCACTGCAGCTAGGACTGTGTGCTGGGTCACAGGTTAAGCCAGCCCAGTCTCACCCAAAGCCCATGGTACTGCTGCCTGGCTGCCTGGCTGCCTCTGATGTTTATTTAAAGCCCCAGGGATCTTTAGTCAGCAGGTGATGAATCCTGCCAGGATTGGGTCCTTCCCTTCAGGGTGTCATGTTTCCTTCTGGTTCAAGGTTTATGCCATCTAGGAACTATGTCCTAGAATCTGGGGCTTCAGGAGTCTGCTTTGTGCTTTATTTTAGGTGGCTGAGCTGGTATCTAAGTTGCAAAACAAAGCCCTCTGATCTCTTTTGTTTCCTTTCCCCAAGTGGAAGAAGTCACTGAACCACACTGCCTGGAGTTATGGGAAGGTTGACACAGGAACTGGCTTGACCACCAATGCTGGTGTCTCAGTGGGTCGACTGGCTCTGAGCCAGCACAGACACAGGAATTGCCTAAGGACTGCAGCCTTTGTGGCCTGACTGCCTTACAAATTTATTCGAAGCCCCAGGCCACTTTTTGTCAACAGGTGGTGGGGCTAGCTGGAACTCAGTTTTGGGAATAGAGGATTTCCCTCTCACAGGGCAGGTCTAAATGCTCCTTCTGTGGAAGCTGGCAGTATCCTGTCCTTGCTCTGTTTTCCTATGACAGGGCAGTCCCGAGTTCCAAGGCAAAGTCCTACAATCACTTCACTCTCCCTCCCTGAGTACACAGATTCTCCCTCCACTCAACATGCTGTAATAGCACTGCCAGAGGATGAAGGATAGGGGCCACAGGCAATGCAGAACTCTTTTCTGCTCTCTTCAGTGTCTCTTTTCTTGATGTAATGTTAAAACCAGGTACTGTGATCACTCATCTGATTTTTGGTGCTCATCTTCTGAAGGTGCTTACTTGCTTGGATAGTTATTGAATTTGGTGTTCATGCAGAGAGACAATTGCCAGAGGTTCCTATTAAACATTTGGCCATATTGCTCTGTCCTAATCTCACAATATATTTTTTAAAATGAAAAATAAAAATGTTGATCTTAAAAACATAAAAAACTCTATAAAATGCTAATATTAAAACATATAAAAATACTATAATGACTTACAAATATAGTCTTCATGTACGTGAAAGCAGTTCAATATAAGAAAAGAAAAGAATCCAAATAATAAAAAGTCAAATTTATTATATGATTAATGTAATTTCTAATAATTAGCTTATATCCATGTAAACATTGTTTAAATATAAACTATAATAAAAAATGAATAAAAGGCACCAATTTATTGCTCTGAAAAATTCTCTAGCCTATATCATATTTTCACCTAAATAAGATCAGAAGGAAAAGGCTTTTTGGCCCCTTAGTTCTCTCTATGACAATTAGTGAAAATATTTAATATTTTTGTTCATTTACAGGTGTTCAAAAACAAAATTTTAGTAAAGTTAAATGGGTATGAAAGAAAAGAAAAAGAAAAAAATAGAAAAGAAAGTGAAAAGAAAAGAAAGACATACATTACAGGAACCAAGAGCTTTTTTCTTAACAGTAAATCAATAAAATTGTAAATATTAAGAATAAATGCCTTTCTTTATCAGATTTTTATAACATACAATTTCTTTAACGTCAAAAACAAGCTATGCCACATTTTAACTTAAACATAAAAATTAATATAATTAAGCAATATAGAATTTAAAAACAAGTCTAGATATATGCTTTATTTAGAAATAAAATTTTAAAACAATTTTAGAAATTTAAAAATAATTTTAAAATTTTAGAAACAGCACATCAGAAGATATGCAACAGGAGAGAATAGGCATTGGATATATTTTATTAGATTAATCGAAAATTGAAGTGATTTTGACAAAATTTTTACGCTGTATAGATGCAAGTATACCAAATACCTAAATTATACTAAAAGAAATATAAGTTCCAGCTATTGAGAGACTTAATATTTATGCCTATTAAAAAGACAGAATAATATTAGAAAGAAGTTAATTGATTTAGATATAAATACAGGGTATTTAAAAATTATGTATAAGAAATATACAATGGAAAGGAATAATTTAAAATTATGAACTAAATGATATAAAATAATTTGTTGAGATCAAATTCAAATTAATGTTCCAAAAAGAGGAAAGTATGAATAAAGAGCTGATTAAATCCAGAAGAGAAAGTGAAATAAGAGGTGTTATCTCAGCATCGGAGACTAAATTACATGGTGCCTAAAGGAGAATTAATTTATGTAATAAAGGGAACATTGAAGAAAAGTATGAAAATATCCAAGAACAGAAAAATTATATAAAGAAGTAAAAATGATGAGAGACAAAGTGATAGATACCGAAAGCAGGAAGATTAACAGGGACGGATGGATGATGGAAACACGACTCAAAACTAGTGATAAAGAGAAAAATCATAAAAGGAGACAGAAAAATAAAAGGTGGGGAGAAGCAGGCTAAGGACAGAACTACAAAGACAAAGATGACAGCAGATTTCTCATCATCTTTAAAACACTAAAAGAAAAAAATTATTAAGCAAGAATCTTATATCTTTTGAAAATATCTGTCAAAAATAAAAGAAAAATAAAATCTCTCTTCAGACATACATGTGAAAGAATTAATCACCAGCAGACCTATACTATCCGTACAAAAAATGTTAAAGGATGTCCTTCCAAAAAATAACAGGCAAATAATATCAGATGAAAATAAGGATTTACATAAAGGACAAAAGAAATCCAGAAATGGCTTCTATTTGGATAAATACAGAAGAATTTTTTTTTTGTTATTTACATATTTTTAAAGGATAATTCACTATTTGAGCAAATATGATAACAAAGTAGTTTGGAGTTTATAATATATATAGGAATAAACTGAATGGCAGAAATAGAAAAAGAGCAGAGAGTGGGAAGATGGAAGTGTACTGTTTTTAGGTTGCTATACCACATGTGAAATGGCAGGCCACTTAAAGGCAGACAGCAATAAAGCAAAGATGTATACTCTATACTCTAGAGCAGCCAGTAAAATAACAAAACAAAAAATTATAGTCAGTAAGCCAACAAGGAGATAAACAGAATCATAAATAATATTCAATTTATCCAGGAAAGGGAACAGAAAGAAGAAACAAAGTAGAAAAAAGCAGATGGCACAAACAGACACAAATAAGATGGTAAATTTAAACTGAAACATATCAATAAACACATTCAGTGTAAAGGGTCTACTGCTCTCCCTCACAAACACAAAGTGAGATTGAGTGAAAAAGCAAGATCAAAATATATGCTGCCTACAAAAAACTTACTTTAAAAATAATAACACAGATTGGTTAAAAGTAAAGGGATGAAAAAATATACAATGCTATAACTAAATAAAAGAAAGCTGTAGTAGTATTAATATTAGATAAAGTAGATTTCAGAGAAAAGAATGTTATTAGGATAAATAAGTTTATATAATAATGATAAAGGAGTCAATTCATTAAGAAACAATTATAATTCTAAATGTTTATGCAACTAATAAAAAAGCTTCAAAACATATGAAGCAAAATCTAATCTAACTAAAAATAGACAAATCCACAATTATAGTCAGACACTTCAATGTCTTCTTTTTGATAACTGATGGAAAAATTAGACAGAAATTCTGTAAGGATATAGAAGATTTGAGCAACCCTAGCAAAATTTGACCTACATGACACTCCATCTTATAACAGTAAAACAGGTATTTGTTTCAAGTGCACATGGAACAGTTATGAGGATAGACCATATTCTGGGTCATAAAGCTGATATCAATAAATTTGAAATGATTCAAGACATCCAAGGTATCTTCTCTGACCAAAATGTAATTAAATTTGGAAAAAAAATAACAAAAAACTATTTGGAAAATTCTCAAATACTTGGAAATTAAGTAACATACTTCTAAATAGTGAATGAATCAAAATGTAAATCAAAAGGAAAGCTAGCAACCATTTTGAACTTAATGGGAGCAAAAATGCAAAACATTAAAATTTGTAAGGCACTGACAAAGCAGTGCTTAGTGGGAAATTTATGGCACTAAACATTTATATTAGAAAAATAAGAAAAGTCTCAAATCAATGACCTCAACTTCCACTTTAGGAAACTACAAAAAGAAGAAGAAACAAAGCCCAAAATAAGCAGAGTAAAATTTGGCAGTTTCTTAAAAAATTATACATTCACCTACCACATGACCCAGCAATCCTCATACTAAGTATTTAAACAAAAGAAATGAAAGCATATTTTTATACAAACTAGAACCTTTATTTGTAATGGCCAAAAAAAAAAAAAAAAAATCCAAATGTCTTCAAGAGATTAACAGATAAATTGCTGTATATCCATGCAATGGAATAGTACTCAACAATAAGAAGGAATTAATTATTGAAACAAGTAATAACATGGGTAGATTTCAAAATAATTATACTGAGGAAAAGGAGCCAGATGCTCTCTCCAAAAGATTCCCACATTTTGTATTATTCCATTTATATAAAATATAGTAAATATTAAATAAATAAGCTAAAAATAATGACAGGAAGCAGATCAGGGGTAGAAATAAATGGTGACAGAAAGTTTAAAAATGTGAGAGGATCCAGGAGGAGTAATAGGGAGGGATTACTAAGGGGCATGAGGAAACTTCTGAAAGTGATTAATATGTTTGTTACTTTGATTGTGGTAATGGCTTCACAAGTGTATACCTATGTCAAAATGTATCAAACTGTGCACTTTAAATAGGTGCAATTTATCATATGTCAACTAACCTCAAAAGAAGATGTTATTAATATTATAAATTAGAAAAAAATAAATATCTTCATGACTTGGAGTAAGTAATGATGTTTTCCAGAGATTTCAAAAAGACAGTTAGGACAGTGAAAAGATAAGACTCAAGTGTAAGAAAATATTTTCAAAACATATACCCAACAAAAAATACAAAAATAAAATTACATGAAGGCACTGGAGAGTGAAGAAAAGCATGCTACATCTGGAGGGGACTTAAAACCTGGGAGAATGGAACAGTACAATGAGAGAGAAGGTCAAAGTTTTGTGGGGCAGCTAAAATTCTAGCAGGAAAAAAGACAGTTTACATGACCTGAAAGCCCAGGACAGAGTCTGAAACACCCACAGCTACTAAATCTGACTGGAGAAACCACCAAAAGAAAGCCAGACAAGGAAGCAGTTATACAAAGAAAAAGCTAGAAAGAAGCAGCTTAAACACTGGCTAAATCTCTAGCTGATCCCTCAGCTACACACATACAAGGCAGATTTAAAGCCATACAGTTAGAGACTTTTTAAATATGAACTTATATTGCAGCTGCCAAAAAAAGAAACAGAGTTACCAATTTAAGTCCAACCAAGTGAACACTCTTCAGAGGAATATACAGAATCCAGAGTACGCACATAAGCATGACCACACTGCATAGGATGCAATGAAAAAACAAATGCAACATACAAAGAACCACCATGCATTGTAACCTAGACTTAAGAGAAAAAACAATCAACTGAAACCACTTCTGACATGATCTAGTTGTTGAAATTAGTAAATGAAGGTCCTAAATCAAAAGTGTTTAAAAGAAATACTGTAAATAAATATATCAACAAATTAGACAACTTGGCTGAAATATAACTTCTTAGACACAAATTATCACAGATGACTCAAGAAGAAATAGAAAATCTAAATGGGCATAGAACAAATATATAAATTACATTAGTAATTTAAAATATTCTCACAAAAATAAGTTCAGGCCAGATGACTTCACTTGTGAAATCTATCAAATATTATAAGAATAATACAAACCTTTCACAAATTGTTCCAGAAAATGGAGATACAAGGAACAGTTCCCATTTATTCTGCCAGGCCAACACTACTCAGCTACCAAACATGATCATATCAATAGATGCAGAAAAGGCATTTGACAAAAATCCAACATCTATTTATGATAAAAATTTCTCAACAAACTAAGAATAGATGAGAATGTCTTCAACATGACAAAGGGCATCTATGAAAAACCTACAGCCAACAACACACTCTGTGATAAAAAACGGAATGTTGTCTCCCTAAGGTCCACAACCACACATAGATGCCTGCTCTTGCCGAGAGAATGGCAGAAACATGGAGCCAGGTGCTGAGGAACAGAACAGCTACCTGACTCCGAAAATATACTTCATGGTTTTAGCCAGTTTGAATTGAGTCATCCATGTCTTGTGACTTAAATCATTTCAACTTGTATAGGCTCTGACAAAAAATCAAGTTTCTAGAATTGTGGAAATGAGAGCCTGTCTCTGGAACAGAGTGACTACTGCGGGCTTCTTCCTTGTACAGTTTTCAAGGGGTGCCTCTCAACATATCTAAATTAGAATAATAGGGCATGAGTGATAAAAAATGTTTAAAGTCAGTGTTGACAAGACTGTGGAGAAACATGAACAGTGCACATTGTTTTTGACATAGCAAATTGGTTCAATCTTTCTAAGGAAAAATATGTTGCTATGCAATAAAACCTTTAAAATTGTTCAGTTTTGACCCAGAAATTCCACTTCTGTGATTATATTCCCAAGAAAGTCTTCTGAATAAAAATAAATAAAATTTTTGGTACTCATAGAAATACAATGGAAAATAGGAAAAAAAAACTGGTAAATAATCCAATTACCAAGTAAATTGGGAGGATGATAAATCAATACAAAGAAAAATTATGTTGCCTTTCTGGATTTAAAAATATATATATTGGAACTATGTCCAACTTGGAATGAATATGAAATAAAGCTAAATGAAAACAGTAGAACACAAAACAGTAAGAACATATTATTCGCTAGGACATCAGCCTCTATTTGTGTGCTCATAAATTACCTAATCAAATCAACTTCCACAGATGTAGGGGAAGGTTACTGTCCTATAAACACACACACCCTCCCTCTCTCCCCCTATCCCGCAGCAATAGACACAACAGCAGCAATTTTGAGTCAGGCACTTAGCTAAGCAATGGAGACACAAAGGGAAAAAAAGATAAATATGTGTCTTCATGAATTCACCGTGGAGTATGGAGCACAACAGATGATCAAGAAATCACAGGAATGAACAAGGTAGTCACAAGTTGTGATAAGTTTGGTGGCAGTATGGGCAATATGGTAGTGGGAGTGTGTAACTGGGTGACTGTGGTTGGAGTCTGTTACAGATTGAATGTGTCCCCTCGACAAAATTCATATGTCAAAGCCATATCTTCTAATGTGATGTTATTTGAAAGTGGGGCTTTGGGAAGGAAATTAGGTTTAGATGAGGTCATAAGGATGGGACCTCCATAATGGGATTAGCATCCATATGAGAAGAGGAGACTGGAGCTCACTCTCTCTCCTCCCCGTGAGGACACAGCAGGAAGATGGCCACATGCAAGGCAGGAAGAGAGCCCTCACCTGGAACCAAATCTGCCAGCACCTTTATCTTGGACTTGCCAGCATCCAGAACTGTGAGAAATAGATTTCTGTTGTTGAAGCACCCAATCTCTGGTATTTTGTTACAGCAACTCAAATTTCTTTGGATTAGGTGGCTAAAAAAAAAAAAAAAACAATTTGTCTGAGGAGAAGATATTTAAGATGAGATTTGAATGATGAAAAGAAGATTTTCGAAGAACTAAGAGAAGAGATTTTATGTAGGGCCATCAATGAATGGGATGAACTGAGGTGGGGAAGACCTTAGCATGTTCTAACGAAAAGCATGTGCTGCCCAGGGTAGCAGGGACACACTGTGGCTTTCTAGGAGCCCAGAGCCATATCCCGTCACAGGAAATAATTGAATTTATATGAAGTGTAATGGAAGCCACTAAATGGACAGGAGGAGGAAATCATCAGATTTAGTTTTAATCAGATCGCTCTTGCTGCTGTGCAGGCAGTGACTGAATTATAGAGCCTAAATTTGGAAGCAGGGGCAGCAGTGAGGAGGCCACAGTACTGTCCCAGCAAAATATGATGGTGGCTGAGGCAAGGGCGGTGGCGACGGCATTCAGAGCAGCAGAGCATGTGTGGAGGTAGCATCAGTAGGACACATAAATGGGTTCAAGACGGAGCAGGAGAATTGCTGCCAAGACCAGATCCCAGGAGTGTGTCCTGCTACTTCACTGTAGGTACAGAGCCTGGAGCCCAAAGGACAGCACTAGTGAGTGAGTCCACGTGATCTCCAAATGAAATGGACAGACAATCTGTATCTAGGGAGCTATATTCAGAAAGCGTATGATGAGAAGCATGGACCAAGGCACAAAACTAATGGAGTCTGGAATAGGAGAGTGGAAGCCCAGCGTGAATAGGAGGATCGTGGATTCTTTGAGTTTTGAAGAAGCAGCTGCACACTTTTTGTTGGTGTTGTTTTGCTTCCTGCTACAGTGAGCAGAGACAGAGATTGAGGCAAGTTGTCCCCAGATTAAGATCCTTGTCTAGACGCCATCTCCCACCTTAGTGTTATAAGCTGCCAAATCTGCACCTCTGCCTCAGAACTCCCTCCAAATACCCTGGGTCACAGTGGACAGTGTTCTCCTGGACACTTTTATCTGAGTATCCTGCTGGCATTTGATAATCTACATGTATAAAAGAGAATTAGCATCTTCTATTGCCTTGCCCCCAACACTATGCCTATACACCTTACTTCATTTACCATGGTCTTCTTGCACTGCTACGTTTTTCTGTTGTTTCCAAGAATGTTAATGTCTAATGAACTTGTCATTCAAAGCTCAGAATTGCTTATCTCCTTGTAAGTCCTCTCTGATCTCGGGTCTTTTCTTGGAAGTAGCAATCATTCTGTTTTATTCCCTATCATGTAACTTGTATCTCTTTTTACCCTTCACCACGTGCTAACAACTATCTGTAGACTATTTCCACCTGCATCCTTCATCTCTGTATTCACAGAATCTGATAAGTGAGATATATTAGATGTTAGGTGCTCAGGACCTATTTGCTGAATGATTAGATGCATGCAAATCTATTCACTAGCAGGCAAGGTCATCAGGAGAAATGAAACATCACAATTGGAACAACACAGTTCACAAAAATAGAACATCATGAGGGTGAAGCTGCCCAGGAGGACTTAGAAGAGGCTCTAATTGCAGCCACTCTGTGCAGATTCCTTCTCTTGTGTTATGTGGATCCCAGTGTACCAGGCAGGGCTCAGTCGGAGCTGTAGAACACTGGTGGTGTGAATGTCCTGCAGAATCCCAGGACCCCGGTTAGGGGACTAAACACACACCTGGTCCAGGAGTCCGAGAAGCTGAAGGAGGATCCAGGGTAAGGTGGGGCAGGTGCAGGCCAGCTGAAGCCTCAGCTGATCAGCAAGTGTCGAGCTCCGAGATGGCCACTCCTTCCTTTCTGCCTCCAGATCTCCCAAGCATCTCCCTGTGGCCTATGCTAAGCAGACACACAGAGGAAAGGGAATTCTTGGAAGTGTAATTTAGCATAACCAAGTTGACAAAGCCACCGCACCCAGCAATGTTGATGCTGGGGTTAAAGAAGGGAATCCTGGAAGCTCTGAGGTTCGATTACTCTCACGGGAGCTAGATACCTGATGCATCAAAAGGACGTTAGATTTCCTGCGACAGTCTCATGAACATATTATCTGTTAATTCTGCAGTCCCTCCATCACTCTAGTAAACAACACTCAAATCTTGAGCCTCAGACATCACAGCCTCTATTAATGCCTTGGAGCTGCAGACAGGCAGGATCAAGGTCAAATCTGACAGAGCCCTTCCTCCAAAAAGGGAGGAGTTGAAAGCCCGAGGGCCCTTGCTCAGAAGATGACCCAGTGCTCCAAACCCTGTGGGACGGGCATACCCAAGTCTAATCGTACCTCTAGGCTTTGCTTTCCTGTATGTGCTCTGCGATGACTTTATTGATTAATTATAGGCGGTGAATGGAATGGATGGGCTCACATCTAACTATGTGCATAGCTGACAGCGTCCATAATATAAAAACAAGATAATTGATCAAAATTATGACTCTTACTAGTGTCGAGTTTTCCCTGGGTATGGTCACACAGAGGACCATGAGTGAGCACATAAACCGTGTTCTCCGCAACAGTCTGACCGTCCTCACCAAAATCAGTTTCGCGGGGCTATTCCGTACAGTGCCCTTCAATTTAATCAACAGGCACCACACAAAAGCTCAGTTTAATAAAGTGGTTTACAGGGGCCCAGGATGTTGTAGCTGAGCCAGAACAACATTTTAATACATTAAACAATGTGCCTCTGTTTTTGTCATACTATTTTTTATTCCCTGTCCTTACCCACGTAAGCTTCACAGGAGGGTTATTAGAGCCTTTTAAAGTTTAAGAAGTCTAATCCTTAGAGGACCAAGGTCATCCAATAAAAAAAAAGTGTGTTGGGGCAGAATATGGCTCCCAGCTCCTGGCATATATCCCCCAAGGTCCCCACGTTATGAAGAGGAGAGAGGCTAGCAGGGACATGGTGGGGAGCAGAGGTTGGCAAAGGCAGGGCTGAGGAGACTGGAGCTGAAGGGGACAAACAGGCAGAAGAGGAAACCAGTCAGTCAGAACACTTGAGCACACACTGCAGTAACAAACAAACCCCAAACGTCAGAGGCTTCCAATACCAGAGTTTATATCTTAGTTTTTGTACATGCCCGTAAGGGTCCTTGGCAGGACTCTGTTCACTCCAGAAGCAGAGAGACAGAGACTACCTGAAATCAACGTTTTGTAAATGAATGAGTACAGCCACGGTGAAGCTATGGCTTCACGGGGAATACTTCGGACTCCACCCAGAATAACCTTTCTCTTTCCCATCATCGCTGCAGTGCCCTATACCGCACTCTCTCTTTTAGGGATTTACAATCCTGCGATATTTTCGAAGGTAAATCGGCAGTATCTCATAGGGCCGATAGACTTAACTCTTGCATGATAATCAGTAGGCAGGGCAGCTATTATAGTGAGTGCTGTCAGTTACCATGTCAGAGAAAGAGAAATCACTGTTCTCAAACTGGGAATTAAATGCTCCAGCCAAGAAGATACATATCCCATCTGATCAAAACTCATTGGACAGCTAGGTGCAGTGACTCACACCTGTAATCCCAACACTTTGGGAGGCTGAGGCAGGAAAATCGCTTAAGGCCAGGAATTTGAAATTAGCCTGTTTGAGAAACATAGTGAGACCTTGTCTCTACAAAAAATAGAAAAATTAGCCAGGTGTGTCAGCACACACTGTAGTTCCAGCTACTCAGGAGGCTGAGACAGGAGGATCACTTGAGCCCAGGAGTTTGAGGTTGCAGTGAGCTATGATGATGCCCCTGGACTCTAGTCCAGGCAACAGATCAAGACTCTGTCTCAAAAAAAAAAAAAAAAGAAAAGAAAAGAAACCCACAAAAACAGCCTCATTGAACAGAGCTGGCTATATGGTCCCACCCAGCCTCTGAGGTCCAGAGGAGCCATCCTCTACATGCCTGGAAAGAGGAGAGAAGTGGCTGTCTATGGGCAGCACTGATGAAACCCCAGTCAGCATCCAGAACTAGCCTGGCCTCATTTGAATGAGCACCGTGGAACCACATCCCAACCCCATTGGCTTCAGTTTCCTTTAGGGGAAGCGTTAACTTCATCTACATGGAGGTGCTGATTTCAATGTCCTCCCCATTGCAGTCCACGAGGACCTCTCATGGACAGTGGCCAGCAAATTGCCTACTGATTTTCCGAGTTAAGTCTATTGGTCCTATGAGATACTGCTGATTTACCCTTGAAAATATCCCAGGATTATAAGTTCCCAAAAGAGAGGGTGTGGTATAGGGCATTGCACGATGATGGGAAAGAGAAAGGTTATTCTGGGTGGAGTCCGAAGTATTCCCCGTGAGGCGATAGCTTCACCGTGGCTGTACTCATTCATTTACAAAACACTGATTTGGGGTAGTCTCTCTCTCTCAGTTTCTGTGGTAGGCAATGAGGCATTTCGCCACACTTAAGAAAATATCCCAGTCTTTGGAAGATGTGCAATGAGGTTGTATTAATTGAAAATTTCAAGATTTATTTCATTTTAACAATTTCAGGGTAGGTCTATGAGTGCACACTATACATGCAAGCATGTGTGTGTGACAATAAAACACACGGATTTCAAAATCAGGCAGAATTGAATTCTTTCCCTAGATAGCCAGTGATACCTCAGATAATATACTTCATCTCTCCTAACTTTTCTCATGCAAAATGAAAATGGTTTTTATATTACAGGGTTGGCTTCACTTATCGGTGTTAACACTAAGATTAGTATTTATATTTGTAAACTGATTAACACAGAGCATGGTGCATTAAAGAAACGATTGTTATTACATTATGGCTACTACATTTATATGTAAGATGCGCATGACTGGTTTCAGTAAACATGTATTCATTCCTGCTACTGAGGAAGCCTTACAGAGGTGAATCAGATGTGGTTTGGGGGCACTTAGGATCTCCCTTTTAAGTGATGTTGGTTTAAGATGCATGCAGAAAGGGGACCCAGTGGAAGAATTGGTGAGAATTGCAGTCATTGGTAAAAGCAGGTGAGGACAGGAGATTAATAAGGACAAAAAGGAGCTGTCCAATGTTGAAAAGAAGATACTGAAGTGTGAGTATATCCACCACAGAAAAGGACAATGCAGAGAGTTTGGAATGGATAAAGAAAAAACTGACAGAAAGAAATTACTAGAGAAATTTAGGTGAGCTAAATAAGCCATGTGGAGACAAACATTGATTCAAATGTTTACTACTTTATAATGAAATAAGTAATTTGGGGTGGAGAGAACTCCCTGAATCTCAGCAACGTACTTGAAAGGCAGGAGTTCTAAATTGATCTTACAACATCTAGAACAATAGGTATTTAATAAGAGCTTTTTTGGTTCTTTCTTCATTGGCTTTGTTGGACCATGAGCATGTTATCAATGGAAATTACGGCATTTAATTTCCCCCATGTCTTTATAAACAGCAGAAAAGATATCACACATTAGGTGTTAAAGTCTTTATTAATATTAATTTTTACTCTATAATCCTGCTTCTAAAAATCCACCATTAAAATTAATCACATATGTGCCCGAAGCTTTACTGTCATGGTATTCATCTCAACTGCAGAAAGGTTGTAAACAGTCCTAATGTCCTCCAGCCCAGATTGGGGGGGCGGGGGGAGGGATTTCAATACTTTATGGTCCATCCAATAAAATATTGTCCAGATATTAACATTTAAGGTTTAGAATACGTATTCCCAGGAAAGGTAAGGCACTGTCCTGTTTACACCTCTGTGAAGCCGTGTTCTCATACTGCCCCCCGACAGTGACCTAGCTGACTGCTCCTGTTTCCGTCCCCTTCGTTGACTTTTCCTTCTCCAGCCAACTGCAGAACTCCTCCCAGGGTCTCCTCTGACCCTGTTCTCCAAGTTCAGGGCCAACACCAGTGCTGAGGTCAAGGTCCCACCTGCATACCTCCAGTCTAGACCTCTCCTCTGAGCTCCAGGGGAGTAGATCAAATCTCTTACTAAAAACTTCCGCTTGGCTGTTTCACAGCCTCTCAGACAGCACACGCCCAAACCCAAGATGAGTCTCTCGGTTACCCCACGTCTACCTCCCCTCAACAGGAATCAATTCAAACTTAGTTCTCCCCCGGCCTGATCCATACCAGTAAATATCACCACCTATTAAAAAATCTTGAGGGTATAACTGATCTCCCATATCCAGCCATTATCATAGACAGTTGTCTATGTCCAAAGGACATCTCAGAGGTTTGTATCTTTCTCGGTCTCTGACGCTCACAGCCCACACCAAGCCACCATCGCATGTTGGCTGGATGACTGATGGCAGTAGCTTCCTACTTGTTCTCTCTGCCTCTGATGTGTCCCCTTACTGTGTGTCCTCCACACGTCAGTCAGAGAGATGTTTTTAAAAAATGTATTAATATAAGATTAAGTAGCACAGTCTCTTGCTTAAAATCCATTCATGGCTTCCTGCTTTATTTAAAGGAAAAATCGTCCTGTGGCTTACGTGGCTGTGTCCTCCCCATCCAACCTGACTTCTTCATTCTCTCTGTTTCTGCCCCTCCCTACCCCTCATGCAGAACAAGTTCCTGTTCACACCAAAGACCCCAGGTTGCTGTCCCTTTGCCTGGGACATTCTTCTCCTGGCTGCCCCATTCTCAAACCAGGTAACTTTTGTTTCCTTACACTTAGGGTCCATCTTAGTCGATAGAGGGGCTTCTGTTGGGGTCTCTTAGATTACGTGGTGAAAAGAGAGGTATGGAGGGAAGGATTGTGCGCATGTGTGTGTAAAAATATTGGAAAGATTGAAACCCGAATCTTCACATTGGTAATTGATGAGTCACATATTATGTATAAGTGATTTAATGTTTTTCTATTTTGCAAAGATTCTGCAGTGCATATATATCTTGAAAATAAGGGAAAAGGTTAGTTTTAAAAAGACATCAATTTTAAGTGAAAGCTTTCCGTAGGCACAGGTGACCTGGCCGATCTCTGGAGGTCGCTGGTAAACGCTCTGGTTCCTGAGAATCCGTGTCTCACGCAGACATAATGAGCACATCCTTGAGTCTGGCCAATTTGTTGATTTTGATTTGCTCAGGAGTGAATCCGCTTCCCTGAGACCTGACTTCTTGCTCTCACATTCTTCTTAGTGAGGTGAAGAGTCCCTGGCTTCCTCCTGCTTCTCTCTCACCTGGGCTTTTTCTTATCTCTTGCAGTAATTGAAGAACGTTAACCCCAAATCAGAGGACAGAAAGGAGATAACGCCTGGAGCTTAATTCAACCTGCATTTTAACAAGCTGTCTTCTGGTTTCACAGGATACACCCCACAGAGGCGATTACAGAAGCTGCCTCCCTGCCTCGCTCCCTCCCACCGAGCCTCTCATCTCTCCACCTGCAGGAGCTGTCCTGCCCCAATTCCCAGGGCAGTCAGGTGGCAGGGCCCTGAGTCACCCTCCCTGGGGACTGACCTAGAACGCAGAGTTCCAGCACTGACTGGCATTGAAGGCCTGGGCTCCCTGTCTTTCAGTGGGAAGCATGGAATGCCGCTCCAGGCCCACCCAAGCCTTCTGTTTCCTATTTCATTCATGGGCACTTACCCCATATTAATTACACCGGGAATGTGTGACGTTCTCTGCAAGTTAGCTCAGGTTACCTAGTGTTATCACGTTACTTTTCTGAATGCTTCCTCCTGTAATATGCATAACTTTTCCCTGCCCTTGTCCAAATTAAATTCTATTCATCCTTAACGGCTCATCTCTAGAACCATCCCCCAGAGACACTTCCCGTGTGCTCCTTTCTGTGTCCTCCATGTCCTTTTGTATGCCCAGTGGAGTAATTCACCTGGACTGGTGGAGGCAGCTGCGTTCTCACAGACCATGCTAGCAACTTGCACATACAAACCAGTTGCCAGCTACTAGGGAAAGAGCATGCACTCCTGGCGTCGTGTAAGATTCTTCTTCGACATAAGGATCCTCTGTCGTCTCCCTGGAACTCCCCTCCCTAACTCTCTACTTTCCTGCCATTATCTGGAGTTTCCCATTTGCAGCATCGGCTTTGGCCCATCAGATTAGGGACTCAAGGCTTGTTTGGACTTGAGGAATATGACTCCCAGCTAGACCCTCAGAGTTGTTTGCCCTCCAGAGTTTGGAATTACTCTAAGTGACAGACACTCTCTGTCAAAACTACACACATTCTCCTCCTCTCCACCAGGGGAAGAGAAATTTGGCCACAGGTGAGGTGTGTCTGTTTACATTTCCGATTCCCCCAGCGTACACGGCTCCCTGAGGCCGAAGACCTGTCCCCCTTCTGTGTGTGTGACCCATGCCTGGCAGAGCATTCAGCAGCTGGGGGCAGAAGACTACAGAGGATCTGGCTACATCAAGGACAGAAAGGGAGTTCATGGTCCTAATTGGTCCTCCTTGCAGCACAGAGGTGGACCCCTCGTCCCAGCGTAGACCCGTGGGCTCCACCATCCCTGAGGGGACATTGTCAGCTCCAGCTCGTCTCTGTGACCATGTAGAGAAGGGAGCCTCTTTGTAGCCACAGAAGAGGACCTCTGTTTTGGTCCCGGTGCTAAGATCCCATCCATGATGCTGTGTGCTTATGTGTGTGCTTGTGTTTGTGTGTGTGTGTGTGTGTGTGTGTGAAGGGTGCCACCTGACTACTGAATTACCGAATTCTGGCCTCCTGCCTAGACTCTGATTACTGGCTGCCTGCACTTTAATCTGGACCCACCTGTGGGTTGTCCCCCCATTTGTCCCTCTAAATCACCAATGTTACTGTTTCCCTGGAGCTAAAGAGCACTGTGCAGTGACTTTTTTTTAACATTCCCATCCTTTATAAAACAAAAGTATATTCAGTATTAATCATGATAATAATAGTGGCCAGAAATTTAAAAAAAAAAAAAATGGATGGTGAAAATTCACTATTTGAATATCGATTAATTACAGATTTTTGGAGATAAGTATAAAATGACTATTTCTTTGTCTTAAAATTTAAACATAAATTCCATCAGAAGTAACTCAAGTTCCATTTTATTCTCTTGTCTCCAAAATTGCAGTGAATTTCTAATCTACCATTTAAGCAGAGGTGCTCAGAGTAGCACAGGGCTGAGAGACATGGACTGTGCCAGAAATTAGCTCAAATGACTCCAAACTTCTAAAAACTTTCTTTCAAAAATGACAATGTGCAGCCGAGTTTACGGTGTGCTGGGGGCAAAGAGATAACTGGTGTTTCTCTAATTAAAATCGATGTTGTTAAATATAATGTTTATTGAAGGGTAAGTAGAAAAACTCAATAACAGCTGGAGTCATCATTTATAACTTAGATCACAAAAAGATTTAGAGGGGGGTTATTACTGAAATTGTTGAGAGCTGGTGGAGCATGGGAATAATATAGTTATGGGCTGAATTGTGTCCTCCCAAATTGGTAAGTTGAAGCCCCAACCCCTAGTACTTTAGAATGTGACTGTATGTCGTTAATTTAGGTACAAGGAGACTGTTAGGGCAGGCCCTAGTTCAATACTACCGGAGCTCTATAGGAGGATGCAGTTTGAACACAGAGAGAGACACCAGGAATATGTGACCACAGAGGCAGAACCAGGTGGAGACACGGTGAGAAACAAGCCATCTGCATGCCCCGGAGAGAGGCCGCAGAGGAAACCAACCTGCCCACACCTTGACCTTGGACTCCCAGCTCCCAGACCTGTGAGCAAGTAAATTTCTGTCATTGAAGCCACCCAGTCTGTGGTGTTTTGTTATGGCAGCCTGAGCAAACTAATACAGATATAAAGCAGATTGATTTGCAGAACATCGCAGAATTCCTTTTATTCTCCGTGGACAATGCAGCCCAGGGTGGACTCTGCCTTCTGCTTGGCTCGTCAGGTGTTGCTGACCCTCTGCTCTCTGTGGGACTGCAGCTCTAGTGCCAGGCAATGCCGATCCCCTTGTTAGGGACACAGTGATTCCCTGATAAATCCTAACAGATAACTGGAGCATGCAATGTCCCATGGAAGAAATCCGCCCATCACAAAGGCAAAGACACATCTCGGGAGATAGCTGTGCAGGGACAGCAGTAGCTCGGGAGGCTGTTCCGTGGGAGACGCTCATTGCAGGGACCCCAGGATCACAGGCAGACAATTCACACACCTGCTGCCACACAGGAGGTCACAGAAGCAAAGGCAGAATTGCCTACAGAGATGTTCCCTAAACGCAGCCTTACATGTGTCGACAGGTGGTGCAGAGAAAATGCCCCTATCTGGGATGACACACTCACCCAGGAATTGATCTCAGATCCAGCCCTGGAGCAGGGGCCATTCATGACACCAGTGACCTTCAGACACCAATAGGTATTTCAGGAAACACACTCTAGCCTGAAAAGCAAAGATACCCTGCAGAGATGATCCTCAATGCTCAGGACAACGACGTCCTATGGTCAGGGAAAGGAGCAGGAAGGCCCGGACAGCAGGCCTCCCTCTTACACGACTGTCCCTCTGTCTACCCCCAGCTGACTACACAGCTGCTTATCTCTCTGTCCTCGGCGTGCAGGCATAATTTCTGAGTCTGTTTGAGGACGCTGTCCTTTTGCTCCTTGGTGTATATCACAAGAGGGGAGGCCATTGTCACAGGCCTTGGAGCTGAGACATTTCATAAGGTAAAAGTTTGCCAAGGACAGATAACACTCTGGACACCTTGCACCAGGGTACAAGGGCCAGAGATGTTTTCTCTGAAGCCTCCAACACTATTCTCTCCTTTTTTCTAAGCAAGTTAGTACTTCTCTAAAATGGAATGGGATTGGGAATCTTAAGCACTGACCCAAGTGAGGACTGATCAGTGAGAAAGGCAAACGACAGCAGTGAAGGCACAGTTTACCCAGCAGGTGCTAGCTGGGGCTCACACCCTCCATGACTCCCTCCTTCCCTCCCCCAGTGGCATAGCCATCCACACCCCACCCACCTGCTCCCTCTCCCCATCCCCGACTCAGAGCCCCTCTCACTCTCTCACTTCCCAGTGCCGTGGTAATAATTGCATTTACAGTCTGGGTCATTACGCTGCCCCTGGGGATCCCACTGCTGAGCTCATTCTGGCTGGCAGTTGCTTGGGAGAGGCAAACACCCCAAAGGGAGCTCAGACGGTTTTCAATTATAGATCAGTAGAAATCTCCCTGCTGAGTGTGCTTCTTCAGAACACCTGTGGGCAAGCTGGGGCAGGGCTGGCAGGTGGGAAGAGATAAGATTTTAGCTTCGGTAGATGCTATGCATTGGGAATTTCTATCCAACTCCCCCTGGCCTCTCCATCTATTGTGACCTGCCTACAGTGGCATATAAACAGTGGGGGAGCATAGGAGTAGGCACTTCTATGGGCAGAAGGGTTTTGTCACTGACATTAGGTTTTCAATTGCCAGAGCATTATGGTTAAACAAAGCAGATCAACTTTTAGTTGATTTTACTATTGTTTCTAAATTCCCTGCAGACAATGCATGCTCTAATGGTGTGCACCCAGGACAGACTTCCCCACTGCCTACTGCCCGACCCTTGCTGCAGTGCTGTGCACCTGGATATCGGTGACATTGCACACTAGTAAATGCAGCCAATCACCGTCTTAGGATCAGACCAATCATATTGACATCTCTTTGCTCTAAGGCTTGGACAATGGAGAACTGCAATAAGAGATGTGTCCCTTGAACAAGCAGGGAGCTAACAGCTCCTCTTCCCTACAGCACTATAGAGACCCTTCAGAAAAACAAAAACAATTATGGCCAAGAGAGATGCCCAGTGGGACCTGGACTTCTTGCCGTGAGAGCAAATGTGGTTCCTCAGTTAATATAGTGGTTTTCAAACCTGGACAGGTGTTCATCTATTTACTTCTGGACAATTTCACATGACTTTTTCCATCAGGACCAATAAAGGATTCTGCTATAGGGATACTTAGGGTTTCACTCTCCCTCCCGGGGGTGGGGGGGGCTGTGCTTGGCAAAAGACAAAACACACACACATAACAACAGAATTGAATGAGGTAAGGAGGTTGAAAGGACTCTGGAATAAAAGAAAGGAGACCCGATCTCTAATCCTGGCTTTCCCACTCACTGGGTATTTGTATTTGTATTTGTCAGCTCCGCCTGCTACCACACAACCGCACAGACTTATTGGTTTAAACAACAGAAATTTATTTCTCACGATGTGTCAGCTAGAGGTCCCACATCAAGGTCCAGCAGCAGCTGGTTTCTGGGGAGGGCTCTTATGGCTTCCTTTCTCTCTTCTCCCTGTGTTCTCTCTTGGGAGGTGGGAGGTGGGAGGTGGGAGGCAGGGCGGGGGGAGGGATAGGGAGAGGGAGAGATCACTGGTGTCTCTTCTTTTGAAAACACTAATCCTATTAGTTCAGGGCCCCAACTTTATGACCTTATTTAACCGTAATCATTTATTTAGAGGGTCCATCTCCAAATAGGGCTTCAACACATGAAGGAGGGGGTGATTCAAACATTCAGTCAATGACACCTTGGAAATTATCTTCATCTCTCTTAGCTTCAAGGAAATGGGGAAATACATACTTGCCTTGCTTAAATCACCAGTAAGTGAGAAAATAATGGAAAGGAACATAGCGAGAAATGCATAATATCAGCTAAAAGAACTATTATCATTATTATGCCAGTTTCAGAATGTTAAAATCAGTGTACTTTGAGGAACCAAATATAAAGATTTCTGAGTCCCATCTTCACAATGTAGCACAGAGGAAAACTCAGCATGAGAATTTAGTATCAGGAACATGAACTTTGGAATTAGACAGGGGTTCAAGTCATGATCTATTAGCTGTGTAGTAGTGCAATGTTATTACACTTTGTAACAGTTGCCCATTTATGTAAAGAAAATAGCTATTTTCTCATAATGGTGATATAAGATATAAAACTGGAATAGTCGTATCTCTTGTTATGTGGCCTGAGTTTTCTTGCCCATGTAGATTGGATTGGGCTGTTCCCAGCCTGTACACAGGAGATGGTCAGACAGACCAACCCTCAACCAATCACTGCTCTTCACATCTTTGGCCATAATGATTGGATTAAATATGGATATATACAACCTAACCTGATCCAATAGTAGCTTAACCCAAACTTTCCATGATAAAGATACCCTCCCTTTTTCTTTCTGCTGCTTAGAGGAGGAAGATGCTCTCTAGGTGTGAAACTGCACCTCCATCTCACCACCTCAAGTGGAGAGCCTGCCTGGTACGGAGGCAGTAAGAGCAGTCAGGGAAGCAGAGCTGGAGATAAGGACATATTTGTTCCAAATGGCTTCGTCTGAGCCTGTAGATCCAGCCATTCTAAAAGTCAGCTCTTTGTTGACATATCAGTTACATGGACCAATAAATTGCTTCCTTTCTTTTTAAGATGTTTTGAGGGCACAGTGGCTCACGCCTGTAATTCTAGCACTCCAGGGGGCTGAGGCAGGAGAATTGCTTGAGGTCAGGAGTTCAAGACCAGCCTGAGCAAGAATGAGACCCCATCTCCTACAAAAAAGAGAAAAAATAGCCGGGCGTGGTGGCATGTGCCTGTAGTCCCAGCTACTTGAGGAGGCTGAGGTAGAAGGATCACTTGAGCCCAGGGGTTTGAGGTTGCGTGAGCTAAGCTGATGCCAATGCCCTCTAGCCTGGGTGACAGAGGGAGAGTGTGTCTCAAAAAAAAAAAAATGTTTTGAGTTTGATTTCTCTTAATTGCAAACAACAAAAAAAGGAACCATTAAATTAATTGGACTCAGGAGTGGGCTATTAAAAGTTACAAACCCTAATATGGAATTGACTATCACTGTAAGACCATGAGAACGCCTCTATTACTGGCTGGAAATTTGTTCTTTCATATCATGCAGACGTGAGTCATACATAAATTCGCTTGTATCCTGGGACTGAGGCTACATACCTACAGAGGCTAGAGCAGTAAGTGACTCCATGAGAAAAAAGTAAACTGCAAGATGCTAGCCTCCGGCTGTATCTGCCAGTCTTCAGTGAGCTTGCATTGCTTTGAATCCCCTTAGAGTGGGACCAAAATGGAAGCCACTAAGGTCAGGCTCAAAAACACCGAAGCCTAAAGCTTAGCGAGCAGAAAACCCTGGTGAAAGCTTTATATCCAAGTAGTTATATAAAGACAGAAGAATTGAGAGTGGCAGATACAAGTCTGTGGTTCAGTTCTCAGTTTCCATGAGGAGTCACAGCCTCCATGCCCACCAGGCCCCAGGGGCTCCCAGACTTGCCCCTGCCCATCCATTTGCTGAAGTGGGGCTCACCAGGCAGGCCTTGTTCTAAATCCTAATGAGGTAAGCTGTAGCTCCATCGTTACTGCCCTAGCAGGCCCTGGAAGACAGGTGCGTATCATTTTGTGGGCCACTCTGAACCCAGTGAAAACAGGACAAGATGAGTGCAGGGATCCTATTCCCACCTGGGAATTCAGCCAGGAACCCGCAGAGGAATTACGCTGAGGAGACATGCAACACCGCCATGTGCCACAGACATCCAGACAGAAGCACAGATAAATTTGCAATGGAGATGGTTGAAATACGTTTGCTGTAGCATCCAATGGGAGAAAACAAAACTGTACAGCAAAAAGCAATGGAATTACATGCTCAGTTATGGCCAATCTTGAGGATTAAGTGTCCTAATCCAACAAAGGAGATTATTTTAAAGGACTCTAATAGATACTGAGACACAATGACTGGCCTCCCTCATGCTTTTACCTTCTAAAATTTGGTTTCGTTGGAGAGTTGACTGTCAGGATAATCAAGCAGAACTAGATGGAATCCTGGACTTTGGCCACTAACTATTGCCCACATAATTTGGGGGTCTCTTTACCACTCCCAACTGTTTCTTCTTCCCTTACAAGGTGGTGGTATATATTACCAGTATATAACAGACTCTGATGTGCACTTTTTCTCAGTCCAACCCCAGGGAATGGCCAGCAGGGAGGATTAAGTGCGGTTTAGGGCTTTGCTTGTCCTCGGAGGTGGGAGCACAGTCTCTGTTTAGCTTTTTCGGAGAGCTGAGGGCAGGAGCCATGCAGGGAGCTCTGCACTTTCCATTCTCCCCTTCCAGCTTTGGGGTCCCACGTTGCACTGTGCCATGAGTACGAGGTCTGTGTGTCTCCTTGTGGTGAGTACAAGACCAAGCAACCTGCACTTTTTCAGAATTATGCTGCACCTTTGGTCGTTTTTAATCCATTTCTCTTTGAGAAAAAGTGACCCTAGGAACATGGGTGTTCAGTACTGAAAGGATCTAGGAAAATGACCCTCCACGTTTGTTCAGCTCGGGGCTGCCGGATCGGCTTTGTCCCGGGCTGCAGAGCTGGGCCTGGGGGCTGGGTGCTTAGTGCCATTAACTCAGTGCACCTTGCACCTTGCTGCCGTGACCTCCTGCTGTAACTGTGTCTAACAGTCCTGCCTTGCTGTCCCTTCACACCACAAGAGGGGCGTGCTGCTTGCCCACTGGGAAGTGATCACTCATGCTCTCAAGGCAAGAACTTGCCCGGACTCGGGACCTGTGCTGAAGGCTTCAGGGTCACGAGAGGGGACTGGAACCAGGCCCATGGAGTTCATGCGCCTGTTGCTGAGGGGAGCAGTCTGAGCGGGCCTGCAGGGGAAGAAATCAACCTCAATCCCCCATTCTGAAGAGCTCGGCAAAGAAGGGAAATCTTACCTGCTGACAGTAATTTCCAGACAAATCCGACAGAGGTCAGTGGATCCTTTGACGCTCTCCACTCACTTTCCTCAGTAAAGCGAAGTGGGGCCGGCAGGGAGATGCTTCCAGACCTGCGGCAGACGTTCCCGCCCAGCCAGCCACCAGGAGACCCCTGCGGTTACCATGGAAACAACTGTGGGCAGCCAAAGAGTAGATGGAATCCTTTAACTCGGTTTAAATGCAAATTCTGAGGGTAATTAAGAGGCAAACCACAGTAAGAGCATTACAGGAGATATATAGTCACTGGAAAGGTAATAAATGCCTGCCTTGAAATGGATATAATAAAAATTTGACAGTTTGTCTCAGCAAGAAATTTTGTCTTTAAAAAACTTCAACCTTTTCTATCTTCCCCTCCAATTTTGGAACTTGTCCTTCTAGTTTTGGGTTTTTTTTTTTTTTTTTAATACTAAAAATTCAGGCTTGCAATAGTGTTAAACCTCTTCTCATTAGCAGGTGTCTCCTAACTTCTCCCGAGTTCTCACTGGAACCTTTCATGAGCTGGAATTGCATGGACTTCAATTTTCATGTTGTTGCCAAAGAATCAATAGGTTTGAAGGGGAAATTTTCTCTTCCATTCATGTCTCCTCAGACTTGTTCCTTGGACTGAGCACCCACGTGGGGTCCTCAATTACTAGGCCCTGGTGCTCAGCCCAGTGCCTGAGGGAGCCCTCCAGCCACCCCAACTGGCCTCCTCAGGCCCCCAGTACTCTCCCAAAGCAATCAGAAGGTTCCTCTCAGTAAGCCCAAGCAGAAGTGGAGGAGAGGGTCCAATCAGGGCATATTTTGGCTGGGAATTAAAACTTCAGCGACGCGCACCCCTCCAGATGATTGGTCTGAATTAGCTCTGAAATGGCAGCAGGCTAGGCCCATGTGGCTGTACTTGAAAAAGTCAGCAGCTCCTTAATTAGGGTTTCATTGCTTTTTTACGCCTACGCACCTAATGAGGGGCACTTGGCTCTGAGTGGAAGAGGCTGTGATTGCAGAGAAAACAGCTTTCTGCAGAGTGGCTGCCGCCCCCACACCCCGCTCCCCGCCGCTGCACAGGTGTGGTCCTTGCTTCCCTCCAGGCCTTTGCCGAGGAAGACCTTGGCCCTTTTGTGGCTTCCTTACGTTATTAAACCCGCATTTTAAATTTCACATATTGAAGCTGGCCACTTTAGTGCAGTAATAGAGTCCAGTTGAAGAGGCTGGGTTTTTAGAGTTGAATAAAATAGCAGAGATGGAGAGAAGAGTAGCTTTTCTTTTTAACTCCCTCCTTAGAAATCTCATAACTTATGTCTACATAGTTAAAATTAAAAAGGAATCACAGGAGCTAAGAACTAGAAAGGATATTAGAATTTATCTAGCCTGTGATTTCTTAATTTAGGGCCCATATATTAGTGTCAAAGTAATCAGAGACACCTTGAAAAATAGGATGTTGCCAATTGCTGACATCAGAAGCTAAAATGAATCCATAACATTAAAAAAAAAAAATGAAAGGAAGAACTATTGCTGTAACATCTAGTACAAACAGGTGGCCCCATTTAGGAACGGTTGGATGACTGAATACCTAAAACTGTGTGATTAAGGCTGAACAAATTAGTCCTCCTAATACACTTGTCTCTGTAGCATTGTCTCTATTTTTCCCCATCAGACAGAAATGGTGCTGGCAAAACTGGATAGCCACATGTAGAAGACTGAAACAGGATCTGCACCTTTCACCTCTCACAAAAATCAACTCATGATGGATAACAGACTTAAACCTAAGGCATGAAACTATAAGAATTCTAGAAGAAAATGTTGGAAAAAGTCTTACAGACATTGGCATAGGCAAAAAAATTATGAAGGAGACCCCTAAAGCAATCACAGCAACGACAACAATAAATACATGGGACCTGATCAAGTTAAAAAGCTTCTACACAGCCAAGGAAACTATCACGAACAAGAGCAAACAAACTACAGAATGGGAGAAAATACTCACATGTTACCAAACTGATAAAGGGCTGGTAACTAGACTCTATGAAGAACTCAGGAAAATCAGCAACAAAAAAATCAAACAACCCTATCAAAAAGTGGGCAAAAGACATGAACAGAAACTTTCAAAAGAAGACAGACTAAGGGCCAACAAGCAGATGAAAAAATGTACATCTCTAATCATCAGGGAAATGCAAATCAATATCATAATGAGATATCACTTATCTCCAGTGAGAATGGTTTTTATCAAAAAGTCCCAAAACAATAAGTGTTGGCGTGGATGCAGAGAGATAGGAACACTCATACACTGCTGGTAGGATTGAAAACTAGTGCAACATCTGTGGAAAGCAATATGGTGATCCCTCAAAGAGCTACAAGTAGAACTACCATTTGATCCAGCAATCCCATTACTGGGCATCTACCCAAAGGAAAAAAAGACATTCTATAAAAAAGACATCTGCACTAAAATGTTTATAGCAGCACAATTCACAATTGCAAAGATGTGGAAACAACTCAAGTGCCCATCAATACATGAGTGGATTAATAAAATGTGGTGTACATATACCACAGAGTTCTAGTCAGCCACAAAAAACAATGTTCATCTAGCACTTCTTGTATTATCCTAGATAAAGCTGGAACCCATTCTACTAAAAGTGAAGTATCCCAAGAATGGAAAAACCAGCACCACATGTACTCACCATCAAATTGGTATTAACTGATCAACACTTATGTGCACATGTAGTAGTAATATCCATTGGGTGTTGAGCAGATGGGAGGGGGGAGGAGGGGTTGGGTATATTCACACCTAATGTGTGCAGTGCGCACCATCTGGGGGATGGACACGCTTGAAGCTCTGACTCACGTGGGACAAAGGCAATATATGTAACCTAAACATTTGTACCCTGTAATATGCTGAAATAAAAAAATAAAAAGGGGATGGAGACCCTGAAACTAAACATGTACAATGTATTTTACAGAAAAAAAATTAAACAAAAAGACAAAGGGAAAGCAAAATGGCAAATAAACAAATTAGAGATAGGGATGTGGTTTTGTATACCATGATACCGTTGATGCCGTGTGAAAATACTCTTGTCCACAGGGCATTTTTCCCACTGTGACTGGGAGAGTGCAGGTAAACAAAAGGGTGAAAGACTACTGGTGCAATCTTTTGAGCTGGCCTCACCAGAGATGTTTTCTTCCCCAAAATTACCAAATAATGTCTTGAAAAGACATTTTTCACATTGTTAATCCATCTGAAAGCAATCTAGAAAAAATTCCAGATAAGTAATTAAAATGGAAGTGAACAAAAACTGGCAACTCACATTAAGCCTTTATGACAAAGAGCAACATCCTAAACCAAGCCACCCCCTTATGGCCCAGTACGACAATGAGGAGGATGGGACAGCCAATAAAGAGCTTTGGTTTGCAGGTGACAGCCCTTACTCACATGCCCCTGTGTCAGTCATCAAATCCTAATGAAGACACTAACTAGGAGAAGGAAATGGAGAGAGGCTCTGGGAAGGACATTCTGTCACCTGTGCAGGTGAGAGGTAAATTTGCCTTTGGGAGATGAATATGTTACCAGTTACAGGGGGTCAGAAACCAGTGAAATTTCTAACATTCACTCAACTTCACTTCTACTTCAGTTTTGTCACTTGTTAGATGCGAATACTGTCGTTTCATTTGTTGGTCTGTTTGTGGACCAAATAAACAATACAGATAGAGGCTTAATTCCAATACCTAACAGGTGCTAAGTCCACCTCTTTCTCTACCTATTTATCCTGAAATGATCCCCTAAACACCATTAGACCAGTGTTTTAGATGGATTGCTATTTGTACGAGGCAGACCCTCTGGTGGCTCCAATTATGTTAAGAGGGTTTTTATTTTTTGTGACAAAAATTAATTTTCAATTGCTTCTATTTGAAGATATACTAGCTAAAAGAATTCCAAAGAGATGGCAGAATAAGATGAATAACAAGGAATCTGTTCCCCTTAATGCTCATTGTTATTACTGTTAAATCAACTAACTCAAGGAGCTTTTAGCAGCACCAGCAGCACCAGCAGCAGTTACAGGGAGTAACGAGGGCTCCCAGGAATGGAAGGCAGATAACATCTTTTCCTTTTAGCCACTCCACTCCCCCCTCTGGAGAGCTGTCTCTGTCCGGCCAGCCCTCCTCTTTGGTAGCAGCGATCTGCTCGCTCCCCTTGTATGTGCTACAGCCAAGGATCTAGGAGACTATCTAAGAGCACCTGGGCCCCTGTGCAGGTGTCAGGGGCAGCTGCCACCTCTCACCCAGCTGGCCTCCAAGTAGAGTCCCTTGGTGCAACCAGACAGTGATGATGTCTCTGACTCTCCTCGAGGCTTCCCAAGCCTTGTTCTGCAGCCCCAGTCCGGGTCACACTCCACATGTAGACAGAGGCACAAAAGGGCCTGCGCCTTCAGAGATAGCTCAGCCTGTTCTACTGTCTGCTGCTGCATCAGGACGAAATCTTCATCAGCCCAAAGTGTAGGAGGAAGAGAAAACTATGACCTCTCCCATTGACTTCTGTAAGACTAGGTCCACGTCTGCTGGGAAGGAGCTGTAAAAGCACCTCCTGAAGCCAACCAAGGAAAAATGAGTATCAGCACATCACTCAGAGGACAAAGTCCTGCTGCTTATAAACAAACTTGGAAGCACAGGCATCACAGCCAACCAAATAAAAGCAATGTTGGAATAAGCAAAATGTGACTCTTCAAAGAACCAAATTGGTGACAAAAGATAAACTTAAGAAAAACAGTCTATAAACAGCCCTTGCAACACCCTAAAGCCCCCCTCATTTATGTTCCCAGCACAGTGGACAGGTCTCCATTCAAGTCCTTCTTGCCCTGGAGACATGTGCGTCTTTTCACTCCTGAGATCCTGAGTGACCACAATACACCTCAGTTACCTTTGAATCTCCAATGTCTGGTATCGTCTCTAATGGGTAGGGATGTTTGGGGACCGTTTATTGAGTGAATGAGCAAATTCCCAAATAAAGAAATGAATGAATTAGCGAATGAATGACAAGACAGAACATGGAGATTCAGCCCCAGATGGTCAGTATTCCCAAGGACAGGCATTGATCATTAAAGATCTAATAGAAGAAAACTTATCAGAATGGAAAAGAAAATATTAAAGGGACCTGAGATAAGAAATTGAGAGGGATTAGCACACGCTCAATAGAGTTAATAATAAGAAAATATGCCAAGGCATATCCTAGAGGTAGGGGGGAAAGCTTTCAATTTCAAAGATAAAGACTCCTTCAAGCTTTCAAGCCAAAAAGCCAAAAAGAAAAAAAATCTTACATGCTATCCTTCAAAAAGATTCTTTGACTTACGAGAATAAAACCCTGAGTGTTTCTGAATCAAAATAGAAGAAAATGGAGCAGCTGATCTTACAGACAGGGAAGGTTTTGAGAAGAGATTGTCTTTATTTTGGCATAACCTGTTATTCCTAGGAGGAGCGGGACCCCTCCACAGGACTGTCGTCAAAGGCTCCAGCCAGCGTGGCTAAGAACCAGCTGTCTCTGCCTCTCTAGGGGAATGTGGCTCCAGGGTACCTTGTCACAGCCCTAGCGCTCTGGGCTCCCACTGAGCCACTAACTGTCCCACGGAGCACAGGATCCACAGCTGTGCAGAAGAGTTTAACACTGCAGGTCTGGACTGCTGTCCTTGGAAAGGCCTGCTTGCAAGGTGGCCTCTTGGCTGGTGTCTAGGAACTTAGACTTCAGAGCATTTCCATAATTCCCTGATACGAGTGTCTCACTGTGCCTAAAGTGTTTGTGCAAACAATGTGGTTTACACTGAACATCTGCTTTCCTTCTGGAGTCCTACATGATCAGCCCCCAATAAAAACCCTGCCAGTCTCTAATGAGCTCTCCTGATTAGCAACATCTCTTGCCTGTTGCTGGAGGAATTAAGCACGTCCTTTGTGATGCCATTGGGAAAAGATTCTGGCAGCTTGAGGATGGTTTCCCCCAGATTCCGTCCCATGTGCTTCTTCCCTTTGTTGATTGTTCGTATCCTTTTGTTGCAATAAATTATAGCTGAGTGTGTATTGGCTTCTTTTAGTCTTCCTAGTGAATTCAATCCCAACTCACTACACTCTTTACTTTACCACTGTACCAACAGACTATTCTAATTGTCTCCATCTAGGAAAATATAATAATCTTTTAGAGCAAATGTCTCCATGAAATTCTATGGGCAGACAAACTGGAGACCAGCATGGTAAGAAATAGAGGAGCCAGGAAGAGGCAACCTCCGGGTCCCAAGACTATTGTGCAGACATCTTTGGCAAGAGAGGGGCCTGGAGATGATTCTTGAACGCTTCATCAACTTGTCAAGCAGATGCTCCACATTCTTCCCCAGCACCCCAGTGTCCTGCCAGGTCCTTGCCCACTCCTGCTGGGATGATAAAGAGCTTTATAGACCCTCTAAAACACAGGCATTTTTTTCCAGCTGTGCCATCTGGTTGCTTTTCTTTCTACAGGCAGTCAGCAGAAAGACTCATCTGTTGAGACACAGACAGAGTTGTGTGTGTGTGTGTGTGTGCATGCTCATCTCTTTACATGTTGAGCAGAGGAGTCTCAGGGTGGGTAGAGCAGGGAACACACAGGACAAGTATTCTGAGACACATGGGAAAGATGAAGCCTCAGATGGCTCCGAGGTACACATGTACTAGTGCCAGGAGCAGGTCAGTGGCAGCCTCCTCCCACCCCACCACCCCTGTTCCGACATCCCCATGGGGCTAGCAGTAGGAAGCGCTGCACCTGTGACTTTGCAAGTCAAAACTCGGTGCTGTGCTGATGAGAAACATTGCTGACCTCGGGATGGTCAAAAACATGGTACCCAACTCTCACAGTCAACTGGTCATTAAAATCTGTTACTTTGTGAGCATATCTGCTGTCAATATCTGCCTAGCACACTAGGGACTGAGGAACCATTTTTTTCTTAGAAATCTAATACTACGGATTCAAGAGACTATCTCCCTGACTTTGCCCATATATCTGAACTATCTCTGAAATATCCAAAATATTTGCCTGGATATATAGTAGCAGGTACTCAATAATGCTTACTGCTTTTCTGTAGGTCTCCAAGGAAGGCAGTTCTTCTACAATTGCTCGATTGGTATCAAGTATTACTGAACTTTTACTGCATATCCAGACCTTCTGCTGGTACTCATTAGGCAGTTCTCCAAAGAATGGACATTCAGAAAGTCTCATAAGGGTTACAGCAAGTAAGTGGAATGATCACGGTTTAACCCTAGGTCCAGTTGACTTCAAACCTGTGTCCTTTCCCCTAAAGCAGGATTTCTTCATCTTGGCACTATTGACATTGTAGGCCAGATAATTCATTGCAGTGGGGATTGTCCTGTGCCTTGTAGAATCTGTAGCAGCCTCCCTGGCCTCTATGCACCACATGCCACTAGTACCCCCTCTAGGTATGACAGCCAAAGAGATTTCTAGACATTACCACATATCCTCAGCAAGGGATGGAAAATCTCCCATCCTCCCAGTGCCCACCCTGTGCTGAGAACCACTGCACTACAGTAGACCACCTTTGAATATTTGCTACTCATTGTGGTCCAGGGACCAGCAGCTCCAGCAACGGTATGACCCCAGAGCTTACGAAAGATGCAGAATCCTACACCTCTTCTCAGTCCTACTGAATCAGAATTTCCATGTGTGCCCTTAGCAGCATAAGGCCAGTGTTATTATTCCGTGAGAATTAAGGATGAAAACTAGAGAAGATGGTCTTTAGAATGCAATTAATTCTCATAAAAATTAATATTTCCAGGCACAGCCCATGTTGGAAGTCCTCCCACCCCCTACCACCACCACCAATTTACCTGTCCAGAGATCATTCAGAGCCAACAGGAAGGGATGGAATTTGTCTGAGAAAGGGTGATCTGCATTATAGCAGACCACCTTTGAAGATTTGCTACTCAAAGTGTGGTCCAGGGACCAGCAGTTCCAACAACAGTATCACCCCAGAGCTTGTGAAAGATGCAGAATCTCATACCTCTTCTCAGTCTTACTGAATCAGAATTTGCCTTTTTAAAAAGGTCTCCAAGGTGATCTGTGTGCACATTCAAGTTTGAAGGTACTATTACGTGGTATCTTGTGATCACAGTTGTTTCCCACAAATTTTTCCAGACAAATTCAGTTTCTGGAAGTGAAAGCCAAAAACAAACAAACAAAAACAAAAACACTAGTGCATTGAATCACATTGTTTCAGTCATATTGTTTACAAGATTGTTTATTGAAAGATCACAATTTTTTAAACTCTCTTTGAGTCAGAATAGCCAAAGCAATCTTAAACAAAAAGAGCCACAATATTTTTTTTTAAAAAGCTAATCCTCTGGGTTAGGGCAAGTAGGGCAATGGGCTTTAATCAGCTCATCTATTCATTATTTATTAATGCTTGCTGAGGAAGTTCATTGTGCAGAGCACTAGAGGTGTGGGATGCACAGAGCCTGAATTGCCAGCTGGAAAGCCCATCTTGTGCTTCCACTTTCTGTGATGCCCAGAACATATCTCAGTGGCTGGACACAGATATTTCTCTGCTTTTCTCTGACCTCAGCTAAAGTTCACAGTCCATACATTTCTGAGAACACAACCTGGACTCGCTGCATCTGCACAGAATCCCACTGCATGGGAAGGGAATCTTAACTTTCAATCCCTCTGTTGCTTTACTTGAAATGCACAATAAGGGCCAGCCAATAACCCTAAGGTGAGTGGCTATCTGAGTCACTGTAGCCCATCGTATAATGCTCTAGAAAAAGGAGTATTGGGGAGGGTTTAGGTTTGGAAATCAGGGTTATTCCCTTTTCCCTACCAATAATTTGCTAAAAACCATTTAAGCATGGTACATTCACTGTCTATTAATGTGAGAATATTTTAGAAATGAAATCTGGAATAAGGAGGAGGGAACTGTGCCCTTAGCAGCATAAGGCCAGTGTTATTATTCCGTGAGAATTAAGGATGAAAACTAGAGCAGATGGTCTTTAGAATGCAATTAATTCTCATAAAAATTAATATTTCCAGGCACAGCCCATGTTGGAAGTCCTCCCACCCCCTACCACCACCACCAATTCACCTGTCCAGAGATCATTCGGGGCCAACAGAGCTGTGGCTAGAGCCCATTCCCTCCTGGCCACCAGCAGAAATTGAGTAGAGAATTAACTGAAGCTATGAACTTACAAGACATAAGAGCCCCTGAGGACTGGACTGAACTCCTGTCATGAAGGGGGAGGGATAATGTGTTCCAGGAAACTCAGAGCCAGAATCATTGGACAGGGAGCGCTGAATGGAAGAGGAATACGCAAAGAGAAGGGAAAATGGAAAGATCCAGTGGAGGAGAAGAAGCATTTTGGGGTGATGGTGGTAAAGATTTTTGCCCCTTAGGAAGTTCAAGGCCAAGAGGGAGACAGACTAGGAGCCGTGAGCCTTCTACTCACGCACAAGGACGTAATATTCACCTTGCATGGCCTTGAACACAGTTCACTCCCTACACCTTCTAGTCAAGATTGACTTGACTTCCCTTCTGGGTTAAGTATGTTTGCACTCCAGGATAGAAGGGAGAGATATTTCTCAGAATGGGAGAACAAACCCCCCCCATGATCATCCAATGGTATTTGCTCATGTACTCTTGCCTGTTCTCTGTAGTACTGTGCCTGGACAGACATGAATATGCACAGTGAGCCATGATTTTACATAAAAATACGATATTATGTATTTCATAATGGGTCTGTATTATATAACAGCATCTCATAAATGGAGAAAGAAAGCTTGTAAAATTAATTGCTGGCCCCCCAAGTTGAAAGTCCATTAAAAGAATCAATAATGTCTCCATTTTTCAATTGCTGGTTTAGACTGGTGAAGCTTTCATTGCCCTTCCTTACAATTCAGGGAGAAGAAATGATGTTGTAATTTTCTTCCTAAGGCCCAGTGAAATCTGTGCATGGTGCATGTGCAATTTAGCAAGATCAAATTTCATGATGATTAATGACAATTGGCCAAGGACATTCTTCTAGTCAAAACAAAAAACACTGGGTACCTACGTGCCAGGGTTCTGTACTTAGCATTAAGAATGCAACGGTGAGAAAGTCACACTTTCATCTGGAGGGGGTGTGATATCATGGGGAAGACAGCAATGGGATATGTCCATTCTGATGCATGCTCTGTGCCGTCATGGAGGTGCAGAGGTGTCACTGGCATTAGGAGCTCTCCATCCTCAACCGTACATTTTGGTGGTCAAGGCTTTGGAGAGTCTTTGGTCACAGAGAGATGATAAAGACCAGTCTGTACTGCAGTCATTTGAAAGTCTTGTTTGTTTTGTTCCTTTCTCTTTGTTTTAACTTTACGATCCTCACTGCCATCATGGCAAGTTAGTAAGTCATGGCTCAAGTTTAATACATTTTAGCAAAGTGTGTGTGCATCTATTTTTATATATATGTGTGTACAAATATACTTTTTTATATAGTTTATGTGTATGGGTATATAATTGATGTGCTCACATCCCATGATATATATGTGCATATATGCATATATATGTATGTGTATATTATATAACATATACACATGCACTCATCATGGTCTGTAGCTATTAATAATGGAAAAATATACATATTTTTGTATATGTGTGTGTACACGTATATACCTTTGCATATTATACAAGCCCCTCCTGGTTCAGATTTCTGCCATTATTTTAATACCCACATCCCATGACAAGTCACTGGGGTGTTATCCAGATCGGCGGGAGAGGTGAGCCTGAAATATCAACTTTTCCCCACTCCTTGACAAGATGTCTATGCTCAGAAGCCTCATCTGGGATCTAATTTGCCAACTTGAGGACTTTAGGCATTTTTGAAATGCAGCACGTGGCCAAAAGAAATCAGATTTTTTCAGTGAAATAAGAACTGTTTTCTGGGTCTCAAGTAGAGGAACTCCCCCAAAGTTCAATAGATGAGAAGGGAATAAAAGTCCAAAACTGAGCCTGGAACCTAGGCACAGAGAGATGCAGGCAAAGTCTTCCAAGGTGGGAAGCTTCAATGACCACAGGTGGCATTCTGTGATGGACGGGCAAACCACGGCGGATGCGGAGCTATGACACGGCCTAATCAAAGGCGGATATATGCCAGGCATTGCGCGCGCCAGCACAGAGGCCAGCAGAGCTTCCCCACGTCTATCGGGGCCCTCTCAGCATGGATAAGTGCAGCGGGATGAGAGGGAAGAATCGAGTGACTGAGGAGTCCTATAATTATGCCTCAAAAGAGGTGACATTTACAGCTAGGGGCTGTGACCCCTGTAAATGACTGCTAGAACTGATTACCCAGTAAAAGCAAAGGCAGATTTCAGGTTGCCTGGGCCTAAAAATTATGAAAGTAGATGTTGCTAATCCTTTCCCTTCAATTCTCCTCTGGTGTCCTCAGATGGCCCAGACCCTATAATGCAGTCATCCTTTCCTCAGTTTCCCCAGCTTCATCCCACTCTCACTTCCACACGGGCCTTCCCTTGGAGGCTCCCAGCTCACCTACGGCAGCATGAGCAGTGTTGGACTGATCCCCACATCCCTTGGGCCAGTCACTTCCTCCTCTGCCCATCCTGTGATAATCCCCCTTAGGACTGTCCTCGTATCTGTTACCTGTGCCCAGAACTCCTAGCAGCATCGCACAATCACTGAAGTCCTCATGCACCTCTCGATTTTCATCCATAACTGGTGGACCCGGATGGAGAAGATTTCATATTTGGGGCCAAGTTTGCTGAGAAGATCAGGTGTCTTTAGCATTTGAACTGGACATTAATGGATAAGGAGGGATGTGTTGGGTGGAAAAAAGGAGGAAAGGCCTCCAGGCAGAGGAAGCAGCATGTGCAAGGGGCAGAGGGACAGAGAGGTTGAGGGGATTGAAGCAGCAGTGAGCGGAGCTGAGGGGATACAGCTCAGGGCCTATGAGGAGACAGAGGGTGATACATCTGTATAGTTATGACATCATACAGAAAAGTTATGACATCATAAAGAAAAGTCACGCTGGGAGCAAAGCAGCTAGGGCTGTAAGAGACACTCCTGAGATTAAAGCAGCCAAATCTATGACGGGATGGTTATCGGCGGTTAAAGAGAAAGAGAACTTGAGAGTGTCCCATGAGACTATTAAACTGATTTAACTGAAATTTATCAAAAAAGGGAACACCAACTGCACTGCACCCACCACGTTTAATACTCCAGGTCTGTGCCTGGGAAAGTCCACGTGCTTTTGCTACAGTTGACGCTGAGGCTCTTTGCCTGCCAGAGTCAAGAATATTCTGCTTGGTCAAAGAAGATGCCAGGATTTTGGAAAAACCAACAGAGGAATGATACATCTCCCCACAGAGTTGTCCTGGATTTTGACATGGTATATGCTATTCCACCAGATCTGGGGAAAATTACGGTAAAACCTCTTTTTTTTTTGAGAATTGTCATGAGGTATTTAGTTAACTAAGTCTCCCCTTTATGCTGAAGACGTGCACTGGCCTGGCCTGGACTCCACGTGGTCAGTATTTACAAAGTCAGGCCACATCATCTAGCTGCACTGGCAGTGGCCAGCCAGGCAGGGCCAGGCTGGACCCCATTCCACCTGGATCCTTTGTGTCAGGGCTCCGGCCCTGTCTACAGAGGGACCGCTGGCAAAAAGCAGCCCCAAGCGCTCAGTTGCAAGGTTGTAAATTTCAGCGAGCCTATTCAATATTCATGTAATTACCCCGGAAAGCACATTTGACATTTCATAAATACAGCGGAATATTTAGCATTTGTCTCTCCCTCTCTGCTACCTAAGCATACATGGAAAAATAATTCCCAGGGACCCCGCTGTCTGAAATGGCAACAGTTATTGAATCCATAAATTTGATGGATCAGAGTCTTCCCTCTTCATCCCTTCATAATTTACAAACGTAAGTGAGACCATGTAAACGAGGCCGCTCGCCGGCCTTCCCCACGGAGCATGACAGTCCCTCGGAAGAGGCCTGCCTCCTGCCGGCTCTGCCTGCAGGCCCAGCCTTTATGCCTGGTGCCTTCCCCACAGACCCCGCACAGGGGTGGCGCGAGGGGCCGAGCACACAGGCGCGGACGCCCTGGCAGCGAAGGCAGAGTCGGTCACAGGGGGTGCTCCAGCATCGGAGCCACCGAACCCGAGTGCAGCTGCCCAGGGACTCTGGGGCTCTGCAGGTGAATTGAGAGGGCCAAGGCCTTGCGCACAGCCCTCCCACCCTCCTGCTGCCCACACAGGCTCCAGAGTAAAAACGGCAGCGCGTCAGCTCCACACCTGCGAGCGCGTCTCTGAGAGGGAAACACCTTGTATCAACCAAGCCCGGGCTGCCATGAGCCAGCGCTGCAGACGGAGCTTCTGTATAAGAAAAGCCCATCTCACGTTGCTGGTGGCACCCCAGACACAGGCCGGCTCCTCATGCCAGGCTGGGGAAGGACCCGGCTCCTCTGTCCAGACGGGGAAGTAGTATCTCTCTTCCATGCCTGACATGAAACAATCACTTTCTTTGCCACCAAGAGGTTAATGAAGATGACAAAGGCTGCATGTCCAGATGTTTTTCCCCAAAAGAACTAACAGCAGTAGTTTTCCATACATGCGATAATAAGGTTGGCCAACCAGAGAGTTATTTTCAGAGGTATGTGGTGAATTCTCTTGACTTGTCTCAGTAGTAGAGATGGATTCTTACCATGTAAAAAGCATATTTTATATAAACGCATGCACACAAACATACATAAGCTATATATATGTGTATGTATGTATGTGTCTAATATTGTGTGTTTGAGAGTAAGTTGATGTATGTTCATGTAGGTGTATGTTTAAGTATATATTTATGTCATATATGTGAATGAGTGTAAATGTTAATGCTATCCATGGATACATATAGAATCATTGTATATACTAGTATTTATGGCTGTGTATGTGCTTGTATATGCAAAGATGTATGTGTGTACAGAAATGCATGCAGGTGTGCATGTGAATGAGTGCCTGTGGGTCTATGTATATGTAGTTTAATAAATAATGGTTTATATTTAGTTTGAATTTATCTGTGGCTAAATATGTGGCAGGCACTGCTTCTTACAGATATTATCTCAGTTTATTCTCACATCATCTTTGAAAATCTGTAATTACTTTCACTCTACTGATGCAGAAAGTGAACATCAGAGATAGAATGATCTGTGCAGGGTCACACACAAGTAGCAAAAGGTAAAGTTGGGATTAAATCCCTGGTCTGACACACTGCAAATAGATCCAATTCATAATGTGTGTGTGTGTTTGTCTAGACACATACATGCATGTTGTGTAGGGTTGTCTTTTCGTGTGTGGATGGGTGCATATGCACATGTGTACAAAAGGGGTGCCCTGCACAGGGTTTTCTGTGCGTAGAGAGGCCTAGACGATTGCATGCAAACAGGATTCTCCTGCATCCTCTCGTAGTCTAAGCTGCCTCCTCTAAGAGATCCATTTGTTTTCCTAAAAGCCTTTCCTTCACCCAGCGTCTCTTCACAGGATGATTGTCAGTCTGTGGTCCCTTGGCCCTTTTATGTGCGGCAGCAGGAGCAGCAGCAAAAGCAACAGTCAGATGTGGGACCAGCCACTTTTGCAGGGCCACCCCAATTTGTCTATCACATTCCAGGGGCGTGCAGAGCCAGGGGCTAGGAGGACCTGGATGCCACGGGGTGAGCTCTGGCCACAGAGCAGGCCTGCCAGCTTGCCCCAGTTCATGAAGAAAGGGAGCACCTTCAGGTTGAAAGTTGTCACACGACTCTGAGCC
The DNA here is from genome assembly GCF_041146395.1 of Eulemur rufifrons. Lineage (NCBI taxonomy): Eukaryota > Metazoa > Chordata > Mammalia > Primates > Lemuridae > Eulemur > Eulemur rufifrons. The sequence continues at coordinate 12,040,485 of NC_091010.1, forward strand.
AGCCACTAATCGTAAGATGGGGCCGCCGTGTCTCCTGCCTGAAATGGCAGATAGAAGAAAGCAGATAAGATAAGAGTGTCTGGTGTAAGGCCACGCAGACATGGTGCTCTGAAAGCCAGTGTCCTCTCCTTGCTGTGGAGGCACAGTAAACTGCAGCAGTGCTGCCCAACAGGGTATTTTACTATTTATTTTCTTTCTTTGAAACTGGTACATTTTGTATGTGAGTCCACTTCCAGCCTGCATCCCTCTCTCTGAGAACTGTCCCTGTGCAGCAGGGAGCCCCTGCAGCCATGTTGGCACCATTCGACCTGCCTCCACTCTCAGAGACAGGTGATTAGAGAGAGGGGAGAGTCCCACAGTGACATCGGTGACATTCGGGCCCCAGGAATCTAAACTGAAGTTGAGGGGTCCTGCCAGCCTCTGTGGCCCATTGGAATGGAGAGCCCAGCTAGGGCAGGGCTGAGGCAGGGGCGGAGAAAGTTGTATGTAAAGGAAAACAAAAAATGCAACTGGAAGAAACAGAATAAAGAGACCGTGTGGCCCCTAGAGGACAGACAATGGCCTTGATTCTTGACTTTTCCTTTCTGTGTTCATTCTCTCCCAGACCTGGCTGTAAGGCCTCACCCCAGGTTCGTTGAGGAACCACGTCCTTTCAAAAAAGCCTCCTTTTTGTTCATGCTGTTCTTGGTGGGTCTCTGTTCCTTGCTATTCAGTGGTTCCTGAATAAAAAATGCTCAGCTATTTCTGAGGCACTGAGAGTTCTAGAACTATCCTAGAATCCTCTTCTGCTGTTGGTGAAGACACACCGATTCTGGCAGCCTTATGATCTGGTCCCATCAAGTTTACAGTCCCAGTGACAGCGAGGCTGTAGAAAAACGTGAAAAATCAGGAGATCCTAATATCACTGAGCAAGAAAGATGGCCCTGAAAATTAATGATATGCTTAAGGCTCCCACATTCAAAATATCCTCAAAATCAGCTGCCTGCAAGCACCACCCCAGCCCCAGCACCAAGCTCTCTCTCTGGGTCCACTGGTGCTGCCCTGGCCCACACCCCCTCACCTGGCTCTGCGCCGCCCTGCTTCTCCTCTCCTACCCACTCTTCCCCTTAATTCCTCTATGCACAGACGTTCATCTCTCCTCCACATCCCCCAACCCACTCAGACAATCCCCACGGGGCCTCCAATCATACCCAAAGAGGCCCATTAAGCCTTGTTTTTAAACAAGCACAATTCTCTCCCTGAGTGGAATTCTACTCCCAACATCCAAAACAACATTATTTCCCTCCCCCTTATGCAGGCGACTAAAGGAAACAAGGCCCTCTTGAAGCACTCGGGGACCTCTTTCTGTCCCCAGTCTCCTTCCCAGCTCTGTCCCTCGACACCTCTCTCCTGACAGCCTACCTGCCTTCCTGCTCAGTTTCTCCTGCTCCCCAGAACAAAAAGCAGGCCTTGGATGGCCCGGCTCCTTCCCAAGGGCCTTGCCTTCTGCCTGGAATATCTGACCTTTTCAACTGTCAAATTCCCTGTCATCCTTCTAAACTCAACTCAAATATCGCCTTCTCTGAGACTTCCCCCCCAATTCCCTGCACTGAGGAAGCGTTATTAATAAGCACTGTTGTCCCTGAGTTTTCTCAGACCTTTGAATTCATCTCAGGAACAATGGCCCCTGTGTCTCTAATATACTCATGTCCTGCCTGCCACCTTCCCCTCCTACCTAGGAGACTTTCCACGCAGCGGCCAGGACTTTTCCATCCCTCTGTCTCTGTCATTGCAGCTGACAAATAATTACTGCTCTGAAAACAGATGTATGAATGATGAGTAGGTGATAGTTTTTTGGTCAGTATTCTGAGCACCCAGCATGTACTGACTTGTTTAACTACCCACGTGTACGTCCTCACCACAACCCTATGAGGCAGGAAATGGCATCAGGTGTCTTACACCTATGTGTCCTGAAGCTCATCAATGTTGAAGAACTTAAACAGGATCACACAGGCAGAAAGAACTGGAACCGAAACCTGAACCCACCTAGACTCCTAACTATTATACTGGACCCTAATAAATGAAATTTTTAAGGAGAGGGGGAATAAAGGGATTCTTTATGGACCATGATTTTAAGTTCATGCAATCATGCAATAGACTTCTACTAGGGGGCTGTGTTGATCTAGAATAAAAGCATACAAAGACATCTGTGCTCTATTGTGGCTGTGGTTGTTACGTACTCTGTAGTCAAGCAGCTTTAGTGAGAATTCCTAGCCTGTCTTTGAACTAGTGTAGGAAGCATCTATCATAAATACTCAGGACTCCATAAGGGACAGCCATTTTTAATCTTTAATCTCACTGCTGTATAATAGAATGAGGGAGAAAGACACACACACACACACAACACACACACACATTACAGCAGGCCTGCCAAATGATACAAGCCCTGCAGACTAATCTGAGGCCCTGATTGTTATAGGAACCTAGAATGTGCCTTGGCCATCCAGACAAATGCCCCTGGTGCTCTGGCTGAAGCTGAGGAACAGAAGGACAAGAGCCCAGACCATGACTGTGGGCCTCTGGCCCTGTGGAGCTGGCCAGGTTGGGAGGGAGCTGAGCTTTTCCCTAACATTTTAATGTCATTTGAATTGTGTTCTCTTTGCCAAAAAAAGTGTCCGTCTCTTTGCTAAAATCAAACTCTGAAGCTCTCATAAAAAGATTCCAGTTCCATAAGCCAATATTGACACAAGGACAATGAGCAGCATGTGTAAAGAGAGTTCATTTGAGCCCATGGGAACAAATGTTTCCTGCTCTCACTTGTTAGAATCAGCAGCAGCAGCCTGTAGGGACTTTCCTCCACGAACGCGTGGGGACAATATGAGTGAGCACGTGAGAGTGCGCACAGGAGAGGGAACAGGGCACTACTCTGGATATTGCTGATCATGTTTTTCTGCTTTCTGTAAGTAGTACTGATAATACGTTAATAGCTGACTGTATCAGTTAGCTATTGCTGCATAACAAAGCACACCAAAATTAAAAACTTAAATAACAACTATGTTTTATTTCTCAGGAGTCCACAGCATGGCTGGGTGGTCAGCTGATCCTAGTTCATGCATCTGTGGTCAGCCAGACAGTCGGCTGGGGCTCACTGGTTTACAATGACCCCAGCAGGGACGACTCTGTTCTGCTCCATGTTGCTTTTCATTTTCTAGCAGGTTAGTCCAGACTTGTCCTCATGGTGACTGTAAAAGTGAACGTGTACAAGGCTGTTTGAGGCTTGGAACTAAAGAACTGCCTCTTTTGTCACTCTCTTTTATCTAAAACAAGCCAGCAGGCCAGCCCAGATTCCAGGGGTGGGGAAGTAAACATCCTCTCTTGATGGGAGGAGATGCAGTCACTTTGCAATCCATTTTCTACACTGCTCAACAGTAATAGGTTGAGGGGTTCACTAACATGTGTTGCACATTTAAGACTCATCATTACCTAGTTATTATTATCCCCACTTTTATGATGAGGAAAATAAAACTCAGAGAAGTAACCTGACCAAGACCAGAAGCTGGAGAGTGGGAGCACTGGGGTTTGACACGAGCTGCACTTGACTTTCAAGCCTGTGCCTTTTCCATTTCACCAAACAGGCCTGACAGCTTTCTACGCTCTTCAGTATTGACATGAAGAAGCAAGCGTGCTTGACTCTGGGTGTTCACCAGGGACGTGTGACAGGAGGGAGGATTAGCCTAGGCTCTGGGGAATAGGCAGTGTCCAGGCAAACAGCCTGGCACAATAGAAAGAAAAATGGCTTTGGAGTTAGACACTCCTGGGTCTACACAGCTATAAATCTTTTCCCTCATCTGCAAGATGGTGATAATGGACCCTTCTTCACAAGGCTGTGTGAAGATTAAATATGCTCTGGACCACCTGGTTTCCAATGTGCAGTCTGCTACTAGCTGCGTGTTTGACCCCAGACAGGTTACTCTGCCACCTTGTGCCTTGGTTTTCTCATCTGTAGAATGGGCATAACAAGGGTCCTTGTCTCATAGTTGTGAGGACTAAATGAATTAATTTCTGCAGAGCTCTTAGAATACTTGGCCCCTAGTGGTCTATAACAACCAACATGCAAATATGCATGTATACCAACAGAGCCACAGAGTTGGATGAGGTCATACAAATCCAATGTGCTAAGCCTTGTAGAGGACCTGGTGAAGGGCCAGGCACAGGGATCACTTGTGCCTACTCATTTAGGCACTGAGGGGTCTGACAGTTAAAATCAGAGCTGGAGACACACCCTGACTTCAAGCCCTGTTTGAGGAGTCATTGCTTCTGCCCAACTCAAGAGCAGTGGTATAGGGGGGTTTCAAAGTCATTTTATGTGCAAGTGCTTGGAGATATTTTGCTCCTTGAGGGAAATAATCATCATGCTCCATGGAGTTACACAGATTGGGGGCTGCTCATGTGTAGTTATTGAAAAGTAGGGGGAAAATATTATCAGGAAGCAAACTAGTCATTTCACATTCAGGCATACACACAAGCATGTGCATATACACATTTGCACACACACGCACATATGCACATATAACACATGAGCACATAACTGCACACACAAACACATATGTGCACACATGCACATACACAGATATGCACCCACGTACACACGTGTACATGTGTGTGTACACATATGCATGTGCATACATTCACATGCATGCATATGCAGGTGCACACATGCACATACACACATGCACACACGTATGCACATGCACACATACACTGACACACATATACATGCATACACTCACTCATTTCTAACTGGGTAGTTGGCAGTATTTGAGGTGAAAATATACTGAATAAAATCAATGTTATAAGCTAAACTGTGTCCCCCCAAATTCCTGCGCTGAAATCCTAACTCCCAGTACCTTAGAAATGACTGCATTTGGAGATAAGGCCTTTAAGGAGATAATCAAATTAAAGTGAGTTCATATGAGTGGGCCTTGTCCAATGTGAGTGGCGTCCTACAAGAAGAGGAGATTAGAACACAGACACATGCACACAGTGAGGACACAGGGAAAACACAGTCATCTGCAAGCCAAGGAGAGAGGCCTCGGGAGAAGTCACACATGCTGACACCTTCCAGGCTCCAGAACTGTGAGACAATAAATTTCGTTTCTTAAGCCACCTGGTCTGTGGTCCTTCATTATGGCAGATTCATTGGCCATTAACTTTATATCAAATTTCAGTAAAAGAATCTGGGACTCCCAGACCCAGTCTGCTTTCCCCAGGTCAGGACAACTGTGGGGTTTTTTAATAGTTACATAATAATTGTGCGTATTTATGGGGTACATGTGACAATTTCTTACATGCATGGAATGTGTGTGACCAGGCCACGGCACTGAGGCTATCCATCACCAGGAGCATTCACCATGTCTCTGGAGCTGTGGATTCTTGACAAGAGGGCCGGAGGGTCTGGCCCACAGAGCTGCGGGGCAAGGGCTGAGCTGGAGGCACACTCCCATCCCCCTCGCCACGCGAAGCCCTTCGGACACGACCATCCGCTCCTGGTCAGATCCTACCCAGTCTGTGCTCATGGCCAGCTTTGGCCTCAGCCCATGGCCTGGATTTTCCACCGTGGCGTCCTGCTCCTCCCAAACCTGCCTTCCCCCCTCTCTCCCACTAGACGCAGGCAACCCTGACAGGCAGACTCCTGCCTGCCACCCCTGCTCTCGGCACATCTCCCCACTTTGGGATGATAAAGTGTAAGGACCGAGCGTTATGTGCACATCCATAATACCTGCTGATTCTGCAAGGCCCCTTGGCTTGTAACTCACTTCACATTAACATGAACAAGTTGACATTTTTAAGGTTAATGACCCAGTTGCTTATAAGACAGGAGGGGTTTGAAATCAAACTGGAAGCCTGTGAAACAACCTTTATTATGGTGCTCGGTAGCATCCAAGAAGACTAACTCATCCTTTGGCACCAATGCAACCATCTAGGATCCATGTCCTCCAGCCAATTTGCACTTTGAAAAAATTTCCCCAAGTCTTGTTATTTCTGCAAGTGTCTTGTGGTTTTTTAAAATGACGTACTTCGTGACTCAACTTGTTGCCACTGCTGAAGTTGAGCAAGGGCTTGCTGAAATTGAAGAGTATAAATAAATAGCACTACAGGGAATGGCTACAATGGACAACATAAGGAAATTATGCTAATTTATAACAAACATAAAAATCATCCATTTCTTGCACCAATCACAATTAAAATTGGGAACTTTTCAACAGTGCTGCAAGTTGCATATCATCAATTTTCTCATTTCTTCTTAATTTCAAGATGCTGTGAAGTTTGCAATCTTCTTGCGCGTCTTCCCACTCCTGCCAGGCCTTTTCCTATTAGCAAGACGGGTCCTGAGTCAAGGCAGCCAAAAACTGAAAATCAAAACCCCAAACTGACTTCTGTCAAAGACCAACTCTGTATGTTCCCAGGCCTCAGTTTCCAACCTGTTATTTCTTAATACAGAGGGCTATGCTGAATTTTACTCCCCTATTTGATTTTCTACTTTTTTCCCTTTTTAAAATTGTTTTGATCTTTTAAAAAACTAATGGTGTACAGTAGTTTTAACATATTTTTAAGTGTAGGGTTCTAAAAATATTAGTGTTGCATCTTCTCCCCACCTCCTAATCCCACCTACTTGAGTTGAGTTAAATAGCATTAGCAAGCTCGGTCTGTGTGTATCCATGTCTCCTTTCTCCCTAATCGTGTTGTCTTCCATTTCTTACTGTTTTACGGAAGTTTGAGGCTGCTACTCACATGACAGTGCACTTGAGTTTTTCACTCAGTGACCCCACAAGGCCATCCCTCCGACCCACACACATGCACCTCTTTTTTCCTTTTTAACTATAGCACAAAATTTGATAGTATGAGTGTTCTGGGGTATAATCAACCATTCCCCTTCTGGTGGATATTTGGGTTATTTTGTCTTTATGCTTTTTTTGTTTTGAATACTACAAACATTACTGTGATAAACATTCTTGTACTCTTATGTTTGTACTATCAGCTTCCAAAAGGTCAACAGATATATTTTCAGTTGCATTCTGTACAATGACCTTATTTTCCTAAAAATTTACAGCAATTTATAGTGTATCAGCAAAGTGATCCCCACACCTTATCTCATTCAGATATTACCCAGCCAGACAATATATCAAGATGCAGGAAACCTTGATATATTCAGGAAATTGACCACACACGCCATATGCAATTTGGAATTCCAGCTACCTATGAATGCCCCTAAATTTTCTTTCAACTTAACCTAGTTTTATTTGTATTCTTTCACTTGCAAGAGGCCTGGCTATTTTTCGTATATAGAATTTTTTATTTTGTAATCTGAGTTTTCTTCCTAAAATGTGCCCACATCCAACAATTCTACAATTATTCTCCTGAATTTTCATTGAGAATTTTCATTTTTCAGGTAATTTTTCTGCTGGTATATGGCTTTAGAAATAAGAATTCTAAGATTTTAAGATGTTTTTGATAGCACAAAGACATTAGGCATGTTCACACATCCTTATCATCCTTGATGTCTACACTCAACATCTCACATAAGAAGGCTCAGGAAATATTTGTTGAAGAAAGAAGGAGAAAAGATGGAATAAAGAAAGGAGGAGAAGGGAGGAAGGAAGGGAGGGAGGGAAGAAGGGAAGGAAAAAAGAGAGAACAAAGAAAGTCAAGTTGAAAAGAAGGATGGAAAGATAACAATGTGCTTCTAATCCTTTAGAAAAAAAATATTTTTTCTGTATTTCCCAAGATGGTTAGTCCTGAGTCTATCATAGCTTTCGTGTTCGTTAAGGTTGGACGGGGAGGTCTGGCTGTACTGATGAGGGCTGTTCTTCGGTGGCCCTGGCATGGGACTTTTAAAAGTTCTGGCATGGGAGTCAGGAGACTTTGAGCTTCAAATCCATGATCTTTCACTTATTAGCTGGTTTTCCTTGGAAAAACCATCTAGCATCTCTGGGGTGGTTCTTCCCAGCTGTAAAATGTGTCTAACAGCACCACCCTTAGAGGCCAGCCACGGGGCTTCACCGGGATTATAGGACAAAGGGCTGCCCCGGAGGATGCAGCACAGACGAGCCCATGCTGACTTCGTCCGTTGTTCCTGCCTCCAGCTGGCCTGTGGTGGGCCTGTCCCAGCACATCTTGAGAAACAGAAACACCGGTGCCTGAGGAGTTTCCCACATGTCCCACCTCCCTGCTCCCTCTCCTCCCCCTCCCCAGGTTTACCGGAACCCACAGTATCCCAGGCACCAAGCGGCTCCCTCTGTGTCCTGGGATGCCCTCTAGGACTTGGCACCCCTGCACTTTTTTCCAGATCACAGAGCTCCTTGAGAAACTGGTGAATGTTTTGTAGCCTTACCTCAGAGAAGTGATAAATACAAAAGCATCTCATCATTATGCCCATGCAGTGTTGGTGTCACAGACACCCATATGGAACCCATCCTTGGAAGTCAGTTAAGGGCCGGATCTGGAAAGTGGTGGGCAGCAGGCAAATCCAGGCCCTGCCTCCTCCACCGTTGATGTTTTACACCCAAACACACCCTTCCGTGGCAGCGGTGTGTTCATTAGCCACAGCCGAATTGTAGGGCCTCAGCTCACAGCGTGAGCAGCAGTGCCCATGTGAGCTTGGCAGAGGTGACTGGCCTTCCCCATCAGCCAGGCTGGGTGGAGCATTCTGCCTGGGGTGGGGGGAAGGTGCCCAGAGAGCTCTCATGCTCTCTCTTTTGCTCATTCATCAGGTCGTCAAATAGTCAGGAAAAATGGAAAGTGACTACCTTGTGTAAGTGACCATATTATTTAACCCCCACAACAACTCTGAGCAAATTTATTTTTTCCAGACTATGTATGTGACAGCCTGGGAGGAAGTGTGACTTGATCAAGGTGACATTAATGAGAATGAATAAGAGTCAGGAGCCAAATCCACACCCAAAGCCTGCACTTTCATATTCCAGAGCAGTTTAGTCCAAACCAGACTGGGGCGTGTTCTAAGACTCAGCAACCTAATAACAAAATTAGGATGCTAACCAAGGAGATGGAAGGAGCAACTCATCCTCATGAGAGCTTTCCTACATATCCAGAGACACATCCAGAGGATGCAGTGTTAAAGCAAAATGTGTGAGGCCTCAGTGGCAACAAAGACTCTGGGGCCAAGAATCTGAATGAATGAAACTGAGAGCAACCTTGGGGGAAAGTCTCAATAAATCTTCTCAATCAGCTGAATGCCGGGGCCTTGCTGGTGCTAGAGATAGAAAGATGCATCACCCTTGGTCCTGGTCTGCAAAGAGTCCACAGCCTCATGAGAGGATGATACTTGCAACAGGAAGTAACAATAAGGTATCAGCAAAGTGCTGCAGGGGGTGAAGAGAACAAGTAATTGTGCCTAAAAGTGATGAAAATTCCCTGCATGGTGGTGACGTGACAGCTGGGTATTGGGAAAAAATGTAGCTGCTTACTGTGCAGAAAAGAAAAAGGGAGACATTCTAAGCAAAGGAAAGAGCATGAAAGTGAGCAATTTATGTATTAGTAACAACAATGTCTACAATGTCAGTGGCTTATGACAACAAAGATTTATGTCGGTCTACTCCACACACCTAAGGAGGGTCTGGAGTGGGGCTGGTAGCTGGGAGCGTGGATGCTGCTCCACGCAGTGACTACGGGACCTCGGCTGAACGGACAGCCTCCACGGTCCTCAGACAGGGGATGCCACAGCAGGAGGAGAAACACTGGCTGCTAAGAACTCAGTTCAGGAGTGACAACTTTATTCCCATTTCCATTTCATTGGCTAGAACTAGCCCTTAGACCCCGCCTGACTGCAAGGGCACTGGGAAGTGTTCTCCTCCAAGAACTGAAGAAAGAGAGCAGAGGCGTATTGAAGTGAACACTGGCTGTCTCGTCCGCAGTTTGTTTAGGAAAATGCAAATGGTTTGATTTGTTGGATCACAGCCATATGTTCTGAGCATACCAGGACAGTGTGCTCTGAATAAATGGTTTGGGATCCTTTCTGTCTCGACCTTCTGTAAAGCAATTTGCCCTGATAATTAATTAGGGAAGGACCATATGTGTTTGCATAAGAAATGAACAAAAACAAAATATTCTATTTTGTGTTCACAGACCCTCAGAAGAGCAAGGAAACAAGTCTACGTCAAGGAAATGCCACATGTGGAGAAGGGCATGCAGGACAGTGAAAAGAATGATCCTATCCTGAAATATCTCCCAAAGACAAACTTGGTAACAGCTTGAAAAAACCCAGTTTCCTAACTTGGTACCTCCAACTGTCCGGAAATCATCTTACCTTCCCTGAATCCCGCAACAGGCATCTCCAGCTGGAGTCCTTGGCTACAGCATGAGGCCGTGGCTCCTCTGATTCACTTCCCAGCTGGACCCGAGTCTGGCAGCCCCGCAGCCCCACCCCTCCCACCCCACCAGTGGCACCAACATTACCCATTACTCTATAGAAACCAGTGTTTTTACTGGTTTCTATAGAGCAGTCTGGCCCCTCCTGGACTCAAGGCTTTGGTCTCCAGCTGCCAATCTCTGGGGTACACATGCTCTCTCCTGCCCTGAATCCCCTTTGGATCCTCGGCCTCATATCTTAGGGCATCTCCTTCCTTCTTTTCTGCACAGTCATTTCATTCTCTCCCTGCAGCTTTTCTTCCCCACTTCTGCTTCTCAGGTCAAAGCAGTGCCCTGGGGGAACCACACCATGCTCCTGCCCCGCCCAGGCTCTATGCCTCTGAAACCCGAATCGCTGCAGGAACCTCTGAACCAGCCTGTCCACACCCAGGCACGCTCCTTCTAATCTACTCTCCATAGCTCAGCTAGAACCGAAGCACAGAACACAGAAGGTAAAGGGGCAGGCTTCTGCGTCCTCTCGAGTCCTAGGTATTTCACTTCCTTGGGCCTTCCTGTCTGCAAAAGACAGATCATCACCAGACCTATCTCGTTCATTTGTTGTGACTGGTAAATGCAATAGTGTGCAGAGCACCTACCACGGTTCCTACCAAAGTGCACGTGTTCCATATATTTCACCTGTCATTATCATCATCATCACCATTGCAGATCCTGTACGCTCAGAACTAGCCTAGCCCCTCATGCTAATTGGGCAGAGAACAGCATGAATCTCCATGGCTTCAGGCACCACACCTCTAGAAAGGAGGTGTTCTTGCTCCAAGCTTCTGCTCACAGGACCCACACTGGCATGTCAGCCCTGGAGACCGTGACCAGCATGTTAGACACAGTCACAGTTCACAGCAATAGCTGGACATTGGGTGGCACAGCATGGCACAGAGCACCATTGCTGAGAAGTCAGAAATCCTGTGTCCATGAATGAAGGTGAGTTTGAGAGGTGGGTCCTGCAAGCAGGTCTCAGTGACAAGATCTGGTGCACAGACAGAGGACAGCCAGAACACTCGCACAAGCCTCCGCAGCGTCTGCAATGTGTAGTCTCCTTTTGTGTCACCGCATGTTATCTCAGAGATACGACTGATCTCAGCCCCTCTGTCTGCAAAGCTTCCCGAATCCTTCTCTTTTGGATGAATACATTTCCTGGTAAAACAAGACCCAGGGGAAAGTTTTGAATCCATATAATAATATATCACTGCATTTGCCACAAACTCTTGATTCAACAGAACGAATTTTGTGCGCTTACTACTTGCCCTGGGGATAGACCGTGAACAAGGGAGACAAGGGCTCTGCTCTCACCACCGGGACCTTTAGCAAGAGAGACAGACAGTAAACTGGGAAAGACATAAATGAGCAATAGAGCTTCGGAAGGTGATAAGATCGACAGATTAAATACAGCAGAGTGACGAGATAGAGAAGGTTAGAGGGGGCTGCGTGTGGCCACGGGGAAGATGACAATACTTGCAATCCAAATTATCCAAATTGTGTGTGCACGGGACAAGGACACACAAAGCAGGGTAGTGTGGAGGAAGGACAAAGTGATGTGTGCTGGCACCGAGAAGGAGCTCAACAGACAATGGGTGTTGTGTTCGAATATACTGGATGTCACCAAGGGTGACCCAGGTACAGAGCTTCCGGACTCTGGGGAAAAAGAGCCAGATAAGAAGCCAAGTTGGAAGCACCTCTTCCCAGGGGAGGGCCCTGCGACAAGCTGCCGGTGGCCGTCCCCTGCATTCACAGTCCCTGCTGCCTAAGCTGCCAGGTTTCTCTTGCGTGCAGCTGGCTGGGAACCAAGAGGCCTTTCTCTCATTAGAGCATCTCGGTCTATTCTGTTCTCCTGTCATGTCATAAATAAAGGCACATTGATCTCATAAAATGGCATCTCTGGCTTTGATGTGAGTGGGTACCTGAGGACAGATGATTGTGACTATGCAGGATAACTGAACACAGAGGAGCGAAGCCCCTCCGAGGGCCAGAGGGGGCTCTGGAGAGGGGCAGCCAGCAGCCCCCAGGGCGCTCTGGGAAGTGACATGAAAACAGCCAGGCAGAGCATCTGGCAGGTCAAGGCCAAGCTCACAGGCCTCGAGCGCTTGTTCTTCCTCACTAATTGCACTCCTGCTGGTGTCATGGATCAGAGAGCTGGGACCAAGGCCACGGGGCACAGGAAGCGCAGGTTCACAAGGACAGTCCGCATGCAGGCACGGAAAAGCAAGTAGGAAAGGCTGGCAGGCGACCGTGATCCACCTGGCCTTCAACCCCGGCTTTCAGCACCTTCCCGGGACCTGGGAAAGGCCGTCCCGTTCCCTGTGGACTGAACCAGAGGCAGCTCTGAGGGCAGGGAAGCCCTTGAAATGCCTGGCTAAGATTCCGGGAAGGAGAATCCTAAAAGTGTGCGCCGGCGCGTATGGCTCAGTGCTATTCTTTTCTGGAGAAAAATGTGCATAAATTTTTCTGTCTCAAAAGCACCTGTGGCCCCAAATAACGTTAAGAGACAGAGCTGTCACAGCTCATTGTGCCAGGTGGCATCCAGAGCCCAGGGACCAACTCTCAGAAGAGTCTTTCTACAGAGGGACAGGAAGTGCTGGGCACACAGGCAAGGGAAACTGTGCCTGGTCCGGGCACTGTATCCACCGCTTCACACCCCATGTCTAATGTACTCATCCGCAGTAAGTGCCAAGCCTGCTTCGGTTTCCCCAATTTACAGACAAGAGAACCAAACTCCAAACAGTTGAGCTGGTTGGCCAGGATGGACACATACTGTGGCAGATTTGTACCCAAAGTTGTCCTGTTCCAAGCCATGCTTTCTCCACTTCCTCGCAGTGACTCTTTCAAGTCACCAGCCCCGTGGAGTGATCCTCATGGGGGGACCACGTGAACACGTCAGGTCCAGCCAGGCCAGCCCCGCGCTGTCCACACGAACTCTGGCACCACTTTTCCAGAGCAACATTGTGAATTCAAATCAACACCCTCTTCCATCAAGCAAGGACAGAAAACTCCAAATGACTGCAAGAGAAGAGCTCCTGGGAAACAAGGATTCCAGAGCACATTCTTCTTTTGAAGCTTCTGTGAGTGAAATCTCACAGTCAGGTAGGTCTTGGGGGCTTCCCTTTCCTTAAAGGTCTCTTCCAGGCCTGAGGTTCTAAATTGGGTTCCCCCACACTGTGGGTCCTTTTGGAACCCGTAACTGCCTGGATGGATGAGTGAATAATGTTCCTGCCGGCGTAGATTTTAGCAAAGGCAACATGAAGGGCATAGCTTCTACCCCATTCAAATCCCTGTTTCACAGAGGAGAGAATTGGGGCAGGCCTGGCAAACGACCTACATGATATTAAACCCTATTTTTTGGTGACTGCACTGGGCTCAGCTGGAAGGCAGATCCAGCGTGATGTGGCCAGTGGGAAGGGCCTTTTCCTTTTTGCCGGCCTTACCTTCTCATGCCGTTTCCAAGCCTAGAGTGTCTCGTCCCACAGTTCAGGTGTGATCCCTGCACCTATAACAAAGTACTGTGGAAGGAGTATGGCTTTGAAGTTAGATCACTCCGGACTAATTCATCTCTGCCAAGGCTGAGGATGTGACCTTGAGCAAATGTCTTACTTACCTTCTCTGACCTTCGGACTCTTCCTATAGAAAATGGGAACAATAATATCTATCGCCCAGAGGAGTTGAGTTGCGAGGACTCAGGGAGATGGAGCATACAGAGCACGCAGTGGGTTCTAATGCATGACAGGAACCTCTTATATCCCAGCCCTAATTGTGACTGCGGCTGAGCCAGCAGCGCCAGCCTGGAGTCGGAGACACTGCACCACTGGCCCCAGGTGGAATCCCCTGCCCTTGGGCTGGTCACGTGCTCTTCCCTTGCCGGTTGCTCTTTAGGAGGAACCAATTTCACACTCCCAGATAGATCCACACTCCAAATTGTGTTTGTTTTAAAATAATGAATAGTGGCATTATTATCCCTGCCGCTCTCCAGGGCGCTCTGTGCTGAATGTATTCCTCGTGCGTTAGCAGAGCTTCACTGCGGCAGATAAACGGGCCAGCACCTGAGCTGAAACACACGGAAGGAAGGAAGTCTCACTCTGCCTGTCTCCCACCTCTCCTGGTGAAACGCTCCCACGAGGCTGCCAGCAAGGCCTTGGATGCTCCAGGAAGCAGTCACATGTTTCAGTCGGCTCCAGGAGTGCTGGGCACACAGGCAAGGAGGGAACAGCCAGGTCTCTGTCATCCCCCTACCTCTCCCTGCATCTTGGGTGACAGCCCACAGTGGGTAGAGCTCTTGCAGAAGCCAGAAAAGAACTGAGGGCACAGCAAATGGTGTCTTGCAGAAAACAAATCATCAAAAAAGTTGTGTGTGAATTGAACACCAGGTAAACTCAAGCTGCTCAGATAGGATGTAGCCATTTTCAGGGATGTCAGTGATACAGCCCTTGCTGGGAGCAATCACACGCACGGGAGTCCTGAGTTCAGCTATGTTGCTTTTGCTTTTGTGACCTGGAGCAAGATGCTACTACATCTCTGTGCTTCCTGGTAGTGAAGATGAGGCGAGGGTCACCATAAGACATCTGTTGCTTTCAGGAAAGAAAATGGAGGTGCCTCTTCCTGTGTCCTATTTCTCCCACTTGGGTGGCTGGGGGTGGGAATCACTAACCATCTAGTAGGACGGGCCTGCCTGGTATGTGCACATCATGTGCTGAGTTAAGGGCTAGCAAATGTGCCTCTGTTTTGGATGCCACCTTCTCTGCTGCACTGCAAGGAAGGCCATGGCTATGACAGCTCTGAGTCACCCTGAGCTTGGAGAAACAGGAAAATCACTCAGTCAATGCCTCCCAGGATGAGGGGCTCCCAGTGTGCACCCTCCGTCTCATGCACGTGTATTCAATACAATGACACCCCAAGTCCTAGAGCTAACCTGACTGATTGAAGGAAGGAGACAACCCATCACACAAATTTAAATGTGCATTATTTTCCTGAACCACTATCCCATAATACTGACTACATGAGGTGTTTTGGTTTTTGTTTATTTCAGTTATGAGATTACACTGCACAATCTTATCTTTGCTTTATTTTTGTTAAAAATACTAATTTCTTTAAAGTAAAAATTTAATTTCTATAATTTCTATGACCATCTTTTCAATTTCTTCATGTTTTGTAACATATCAGGAGTCTCAAAGATAGATGTGTCTTGGGTCTCTCTCAACCCCTCAGTGGTCCTGGGTGGAGAGTGGCCCCCCCAAATCCCTTCCCTGTCCTTTGTCATATGACAAACGCTTCCCATGTCTGCAATTCTTCTCTGCTTCTTCCTGCATGTGTGGCCTCCCCAGGACTCTGGAATAGAGTCCTGAGACACAGAAGTTGGTTTTCAGGTGGACGTGATCAGAGCAGATGATCTGCCTGAGGTCAAGGTCTCTGCGGGTCCAGGCAAGCGTTCTGCACGTGTTCACTGTGGCTGATCAGAGCTGTGCTAGGAATACAACACGGCTGCTTTGCTTGACTTTGTTCCCTGCACACATATTTCCCAGGAGGTCCTTGCAGGGAAAGGTGACTTGTCAATGGCATCTACAACGAATTTGGTTGTTGCTGGATCCTCTTGTCAAATATCACCAGAATGTCAGCTGGATATCTCCAAATAGCCGTGACAGCCAGCATAGTGCCAGCTGTCATATGACCAACATTTTGTAGCTATTCAAAATCCCCAGTAAAAGGGCCACCCACCAAGCTGTGGGGTTCTGAGGATGCGGAACTGACCTTTGCCAGTCTCTGCCTTAATTGTCATCTGTCCCACATCAGACATCAGTAGATAGAAGCAGAGCCACATCCACCTAATGAGACCAAGAGCTAGAAGCATCTGGCTGGCAATGTGCCCTTGGGCCTCTTTTTTTTTTTTTTTTTTTTTTTTTTTGAGACAGGGTCTCACTCTGTTGCCCAGGCTAGAGTGAGTGCCGTGGCGTCAGCCTAGCTCACAGCAACCTCAAACTCCTGAGCTCAAGTGATCCTCCTGTCTCAGCCTCCCGAGTAGCTGGGACTACAGGCATGCACCACCATGCCCGGCTAATTTTTTCTATATATATATTTTTAGCTGTCCATATAATTTCTTTCTATTTTTAGTAGAGATGGGGTCTCGCTCTTGCTCAGGCTGGTCTCGAACTCCTGAGCTCAAACGATCCGCCCACCTCGGCCTCCCAGAGTGCTAGGATTACAGGCGTGAGCCACCGCGCCCGGCCGCCCTTGGGCCTCTTGTCTTTAATTTACTTTCCCTTGGCTGTGGCCACGGGGCTGGTGTCCTGGTGCCTGCACTGAGACCCCTCTGCCTGAGCATCTCCCTCGTGTCTGTTCCACTCAGCAGTGGCTGGAGACCAAAACTGTGGCAGGTTCCTCCAGTTCCTTGGTCTCAGAAATGAAGCATGACCTAGAGTTCCCTGTGTAGTCCTCAGCCAAGGTGCTGCAAAGCATTAGAGGCTCATCTGAAAATGGGGGCCTGAGGTCCCTGCAGAACTGTCATCTACCTCTCTCTCCCTGCTGAGAACCCCTAGCCCTCCAGCCATCCGGGACTCAAACTCAAAAGGTTTAGGCAAAATTTGAAGAGAGAAGTCAGAGCTTTATATATGTAAATATCTTCTCTGTCCCTACACCAAGCTTCCAAGTCTCTGTACTGTGCTGTCTTCCTGGAGAGGCAGTGGAGGGGGTATGTCATTTCCACAGTGGCCTATGACACCCACTAGTAGACCCTGGGTCCCAGTAGGAGCTGTAAGCACAGATTCCTCTAACTCAGTTGCTCTCAGACATTAGCAAGCCTCAGAATCATGAGTGGGCCTGCTCAAACACAGATGGCGGGACACCTCTGTAAATGAGCCTTATTCCACATTCTGGGTTGGGCTTAAGAATTTGCATCTCTTAAAATTTCCAGGTGACCCTGAAGCTACGGTCCAGGCCCATACTTTGAGAGAACCACAGTTGGAACTCACTTCAGGGTAGAGTTGCGCTGCCTATTGGAAGCCACACCGGGGCGAATCTGTCCCTCTCCATTGCAGACTTGTTCACTGTGCTTCTTCCCAGAGATTGGCCTTCCATTGCACCAACTCCCATAGAAATGCTCCTCACTCGCCCTAAGGCCAAGTCCTTGGTGTCCTTGGCGCTCTCTCAGCTACCCCTGCCTTCCCCACGAATAACATAGCATGGGGGAGAGGCTGGAGTAGAGTGTCAGGTGGGGTGGGGGCTCCTCCTGGGGAGTTGCTCATCCAGGATTCTGTCTCAGCCAGGAGCTGGGTTCCACGTCCCCACAGATCTGTCCGTGTCACTCACTCAGCAGCCTCTACCCCAGTTTCCCAGAGAAGCCACCTTTCCAGACTGCCAGTCAAACGTCTCCATGCCTCTCAGGCCGAGACAGGATCAGAATAGCCTTTGGGGAATTTTATCACACATAGGGAAACAGTGAAGTTTAGGCACGAATGAGATTATGTGACCCAGGTATATTATTCTGCCACTAGCAGTAGACGTTTCTGAGTCCCAACAGTTGCAGAATAAGAGGGACACAGCAGTGGGTCTGATTCAACTCGATCCCACCAGCCTCTACTAAGAAATCCCCGTGTGCTGAGCACTGATGTGCCCCAGAGCTGCCTGGTAACCACTGCCCCAGAAGTTCATGAGAATGGCCATAGTGAAGCCTGGCGTTACTATTACTGCAGGGATCAGTGGCAAATGTGTTTGCACGTAGCCCACCTTCCCCTCCCATCACAAATGCTGGCTGGAGTCTTACACCAGGCCCTGCTCTGGGCATTGTGGATCTGGGGGGAGAAGAACACGAGCCCAAGAAATAGTGGAAGATCGCACTGTCTCAGAGTCCTGGTAGGAAAGAAATGGCACACTCTAATCAGACACTTTTAAGAAGCACATAATAACAGAACTATTTGCAAAGATGTAGATAGGGTTTAGGAAAAGGAAAACAAAGAATGGTGCAACATCCTGTCTGGTCGGTAGCAGCAGGATGAGCCTGTAGCTTCTACTGTCGTGATACAGTGAGGAGAGGGTAGCAGGGAGACGGTGGGTGCCTGAAAGAGCTGTGGCTTTGGATAAAGGATGCAGACAGCCTGCAATGGAGCCACTGGAAGGAGAGGCCAGGACAAATGGCTCTCTCTCCTTCTCTCCAGTCTCCTACTGGGGCTGCCCATTGGATTCACTCACACGAGAGACAGGCAACAAAGGAGCCCATCAATGCAATCCATACACTTCAGCCTCCAGGGACATGGGGCAGGGTGCAGGAGAGTGGGTAACAGAGTGAGAGAGAGAAATGGAAGATGCCTGGCACATTTCCCAAAGACTGAAACCACATTTGACAGGAAGGGAGCCCTGAGGACGGACATTTAATCCCAGACAGAAAGGTAGGGAGAGCTGGCTAATACTAAAAAATCAAAAGACTCTAAAAATGGCTACTCAACTTGGTGTCCCAAATATTTTTTCAGATGAAAAAAGATAGGGCTACAAACCTTAAGGATTACCAGACACAAAATTATACCAAATGACTCAACTCTCACTACAACAGAAGCTCCACTCCCATAGTCAAAATTGGAAAATAGGAGAGGGCACATTAATAAGAAAGTAGGCAGGGACCTCATAAGGGTTCGGAAGGGTGTTAATATTTTTTTGAGTCTGGAAGGAAGGGAAAGCACTTCAGTAGGGAGAAGGTCATAGCATGCAGGACATAGTTTGAATAAAGGCATGAAATCAGAAGAATAAAGATCTATTCAAGGATTGGTGACTTGCCAAGAATGCACAGTACACTGAAAGGGGAATGTAGTGAAATTCATATGAAAAAGCAGACTGCTGCCACATTGAGAAGATTTGGGAATGACAGACAAAGAAGAACAGACTTCGTGATGTATGCAATGGAGCATGGTTGAGTGGGGAGTGACTTGCTCAGTCTGGAATGTGCTGTGACACCAACCTGCCAGGTAACTCGAGCATAGGACAGATTAGAGGACACTGAGGCTAGATGTCGAAGTTCACCCAAGAGGCAAACAGTGAAGAGGGAAAATGACTATGGACAGTGGGCACAGGAGGAAGGGAAAGCTGCAAAAATGTCCCTAGGTTAGCAGCAAAGCACATGGGCCCCTAGAGGTCACGGTGCAGTAGAGAGGAAGAAACCAATTCTGCCTGTGAAGTTTCTTGAGTATCTTTCCATGAAAAGGTTTATGCCATTCATCATGATCAGACGGGGTGAGGTGGGGGTGGAATTCAGTTGTAGAAGTAAGTTACTGTATGACGTCCAAGTTGAAATGCTAAATTTGGTAGCTGGAGGTATGGATCTGATGTGGGAAACTGCAATGAGGCGATGGGTTTTAAGGGGGTGCAAACTGAGGCAAGGAGGTCAGAGTCAGGGACCATTTAAGATTGTGACAGGTCTGACATAGGCAGCTCTGGCCTGGGAATGCATCTACAGATTGTCTGATGAGCTCAATGGTGAAGGCTGAAGGGGACTAGGAAGGAGGGGTCCAGTGGTGACGGAAGAGGGTTGAGAATTAGGCAGTCGGGTTTTAGCAGCATCATTCACTAGATATTGAAAAGCTCTGAGACAAAAGCAGCAGAAAACAGGTACATGTCTCTGGTTACAGAATAAAGTGCATGGAAGACCAGACCCTTTCCAGTTTAGAGTCTACTCACCTCTGTGGACCAGCTGCCGGTTTCCTCTCTTTGGAAAGTATTAGTTTCCTATAGCTGCTGTAACAAATCACCACAAATGTGGTGACTTAAAACAACAGAAATGTATTATCTTTCAGTTCTGGAGGTCAGAAGTCTGTAATGGGTCTGGTGGGGCCAAACCCAAGGTGTTGGCCAGGCTACATTCTCTCTGGAGGTTCTAGAAGAGAAGCCATTTCCGTGCCTTTTCCAGCTTGCAGAGGCTGCTGGAAATCCTCAACTCCTGGCACCATTCCTCCATCTTCAAAGTCAACAGATTAATGCCTTCAGATTCTGACCCACCTGCCTCCTGCTGTCACGTATAAGGATGCTGCGGTTACACTGGTCCTACCTGGATGAGCCAGGATGATCTCCCCATTCCAAGATCTTTAACTTCATCACATCTTCTATGCTCGGTTCACCATGTAAGGTAACATATTCACAAGTTGCAAGGATTAGCACACGGACATTGTGGGGAGCCATTATTCTGCCTATCATAGGGAATACACTTTGCCCTACTTGGAATGTCCTAGAATATTCCAGAAATCCTTTAAAATGCAGCTCACACAGCACCTCCTTGGGACTCATTTACTGACACCCCCAGGCAGCTCCTCCCTCCTCCACCCTGCTCCCACAGGATGGGATCGAGGCCTCGGGAGACTGTCAGGCTGACTCTACTGTCCCCACGACCTTCCCCTCCTAGAGCCAGGGCAAGAAACTTGGTCAAGTCACTTCCATATGCTCAGGGACCTGCACAGGTTTGGTTTATAGGATGGATAGATTTTTTTGGTTTTTCTTTAGGAAGATAAGAAGGAAGGGAAAAACAGAAGAGCTAATGGGAGGAGGGAGAAAAATAGGAAGGAAAGTGAAAGTGGTGATTGAGTCTATTAGAATCAGGCCTTTTCTACATTGTTTTTGGTTTGACTCCCAAACAATGCAGCGTAGCAAGTATTATAATCCATATTTTACTCCTGAGCAGACTGGGACTCGGAAAAGAGAACTGCCTTGTCCCAGGTTGTGCTGGGGAGCTGTGAGCTGCGGGCTGTCTGGCTTTTACCACCCCACTGTCAACGGTCATCCCCTGCGCTACTCCACCTGACCCAGGCTGGACAGTGGGCCGTCCTGTAACACACCCCTCATTCCCATCACAGCGCCTGCATGCTTGCCACTCGCCCTGCCAGAATATTCTCTCCACGTTGTCACATCACTTGCTCGGTAGATCTCGGTGTCTGATCTAATGTCGTCTCACCAGTATGGCCTCTTGTGACCATTCTTTCTTTTTTTCTTCCAAAAACACTCTCAAACTTCTTGCTTTTGTATGTTTTTCATCATAACACTTTTCACTAGCTGAAATCAAATAATTTTTTTTTAATATAAAGGCCTAAGAAGGCACAGAGTTGATCTATCTTGTGAATGTCTGCATCCCTAGAGCCTAAAAAATACCTAGCTTAGAAAAGGTATGTCTCAATCAATGTCTACTTAATGAATGAATGAAATATGAGATACAATAATGATACAGGAATGTTAAGAGGGCAAGATTCCAGGAAACACGTGCTGGAGAGGAGGAACCATTAGGGATAAGTTGGCACTTGGGGTGGTTCTCAAAGTAAGATTGGGGGTAAATATCCACTTTGCACCAGGACAAAGTGCACAGCTTGGCAAATGTGTGGGCCCTTTGGAGAAATGAAAGACACATGTCGATGTGTACAGACATTTTGCTCCCTAATGGCCTACTTCTTTCTGGTCTGCATGAGACCTGACGTCTCAGACAGCAGGGTCCTATGGCTGAGGACATGGTCTGGAGCTAGGCCAGCTTGAACATCACAGCCAGGCTTCGCCACTTACCAAACTTCAGCAAGTCAGTTACCCTCTTTGATCCCAGTTTATTTCCTCATATAATTAAGATGATAAATTCTAGTTTCCATCATTTCCCTATATGTACAAATTAGAGGAGGCATTTAAATGTCCAGATATTTAGAGAGTGCTAAAGAAATCTCAATCCTCCCCTTCCTGACTGCTTCCCTAACTGGCCTAGACCAGGTCTCGTTTTTTTGCAAAGTGTGCTGACATGTTTTTATTCTCAGTAATTTCTTTAAACTTCAGGGTCAGATCTAAAGATTATTATTGTCTCCTTCAGCTGCCCCAGGGGGATGACTGTTTTAATGGAACCACATTCCTCGCAGAGCCTGCCCTGCGGGGCTATAGCGGGGTGGCCATCAGCACTCCCTGTTCCTCCTGACCTTGGGTAGAAGAAACGACATAAGGTTCCCTCAGGTCAGCCAAGTATACAGGGAATCAGATGATGCGAGGCCAGCCTGGCTTTGCTTCCCGTCAGCAAGTCTGCCTCCAGCATCCATCCTCTCCCCGCAGACCAAATGTGCCGCAGTGGGAACCATTCCTGCAGAACCACGCGGGCCCTGGGGTGAAACTCTGATCCCATTACCTACCAGTCTTCATTACAACAAGGGAAATCAGAGCCGGGAAGGTCCCACAGGGTGCCTAGAACGGTCTCCTCTCCTATCCTGAAGAGGGTCACTCCCACAGTCAGCCAACAGCAATAGCTTCTTAAAGAATAACATTTTTTTCTTGAAAAAGTCCTTTTAAAGGAGCCCAGCTCCAGTCCCCTTCTGTGCTTTCTTCTATCACTTTCTGCTGTTTAACTGAGTCACCTGAAAAAGGCCAGTGCAGATGTGGGACCACTTCTGAGTTATGAAGGCAGCCGGCCAGCCCCAGACCACAGAGCCCAGCAAAGTGCACATCCAAGTGTCAGGGGCCCCTGGAGAATCTCTCTGACCCTCTAAGACAGAGAGAACTTCTGCTTCCTGCCACTTTTCTGCACACCGGAGAAAATCCAAGATGGTTCTTAAAGTTGGGTTCTCAGACCAGTAACTTCAGAATCATTGGAGAGCTCGGTAGAAATGCAAATTCTTGGGCTCCAGTCTAACCCACAGGGTCCAAAGTTCTGAGGGATAAACCGAGCCCTCTGTGTTTTAGTAAGCCATCCAGGTAATGTTATGGTCTGAGACGCGAGAAATGACCACCTAAAGACCGAATTGAGCCAAATCAGGAGTCTTTATTAGCTGGCCAGCGACCACCCTCTGCATCGCCAAAGGCAGCACAGAGAGCAGCAGGGAGCCTTTGAAACGGAAAGTTTTTATACTGTAAATTTGTGGGTGGAAAATTACTAAGATAGAGCAAGCACACGTACAAAAAGCCTTAAGCAAGCATTACATCATTTTCTTATCTTTGATGTAACAGGATCTGGGTGGTTTGGGATCCGGGCCATATTTTGTTTACACAAAACGTGGGTGTTGTAATCACTTCATGCAGAACATGGGTGCTGTAATCATTTTACACAGAACATGGGTGTTGTAGTCACTTAGGAATTTCTGTGTGGGGGGTACTATCTTGGGCAAGCAGGAGCAAGCAGGTTTTACAGAAGCAGAATGGCAGGTTAATGATTTTTCAGCACCAAGCTCTCACTCCAACAGTAACACATATGTGCACTCACTAGCCTAGAAATCCTAGCTCTTTGCAAAGTCACCAGGAATCTGGGGGATGCCTGGTGTAGGCAAAGAGGAAAGCTAAGGAGGGAAGTGCATGCAGTAAAGGATAAGACCCGTTCGCAGTGATTGACAACTGGCCGACCCAAGACAGGTCAGCTGGCTGACCCTGCCTGAAGCCCACTAGTTGCAGTCTACCCAGAAAGACCCTAGAAAGGAGAAACTCTCACAGCCTGGCTCCAAGTCACAATGAATTCCTTGGCATTCAGGTGGTTCTATAACAGTTTTGGGGATAAGGAATCATGACCCAATCTCAGCCTTGTGATGACCCTCGTGTTCTCAATAGTGCATTAACCAGAGGATAGAAGGGAAAAATGGACAATCCCAACCATCCCAGCCCTGAGGTTTACTTGGGTTTTCCCTTTGACTGATTTTTTTGTTTTGGGGAATTTTGATGGAACCCTGTGTGATGCTACCACCTACAACTTCCCTCTCCAAGTCTGTCTCCTAACCATGAGCATTTTTTTTTTTTATATTGGGAAGTTTACTGTGTACACAGAGCAAATAAACAAATCATTTAAGTCCATTGCATTAGACAAGACAGATGAGTTCATGCTGCAATAAGAAATGTCTGTGTCTCAGTGCTTAGCACACAACGCTCACACAAAGTCTATGTAGATCCAGAGGTTCTCCAGGGCACCCCCTTCCAGCACTGACTCAGGAGGTCCAGGTTGTCTCCATCTTCTGACACAACCAACACGAGAGGGAAAAAGTGCCAGAGAGGCCATGTGGCAGCTTTTACTGTCTTAGCCTGGAGGTGATGCACATCACGTCCCCTCATGTTGCATTGACTACAGCTGATGTTGTAAGTTCCCCTAAAGGCAAGGGGGCTGGCAAAGGTGCAGCTCTATGTGCCCTGCAAGAGAAAAAGTTTTGGTGAGCACACAGTATATTTTCTGGCAAACATGGCTTAAAGAAAATAATAAAATAAATATACATACCTGCCACTCAGCTTGACAAATAGACTTCCGCCATATCAGGGAAGTCCACGTGTGCCTTACCCACTGCATCAGCCTCTCATAGGAAAACTCTATCTTAAATTTTGTGTTAACCATTTTCTTCTCTTTGCAATAGATTCTAACACTTGCCTGAATTTCCTTAAGAAATGTGTATAGATTTTCTGTTCTTGAACTTTATATAAACAGAATCATAGTGTATATATTTTTTCCATGGCTGCTTCTTGGCTTGATATTATGTTTTTGAGATTTATTCACACTGAAATGTGCAACTTTAATTCATTTATTTTAACTGATGACTAGTATTGTAGTGTGTGATTTGCCAATATTTATTTATCCATTCTACTGTTTATATACATGTAGGTTGTTTCCATTTGTTTGCTAACTTGAATAATGCTATTATGAACATTTGTATATGTATCTTCTCATGAACTTTAATGAGAGTATTTTAGGGTATAAACTGTTGAAATAAATTGCTAAGTTATAAGATAGTCTTCCTTTCAGTTTCACTAGAGAATGAAAAAATGTTTACCCATAAATGAAATTGGAAAATAACCAGTATTGGTAAGGATATGTAGCAATGGAGACTCTCTTCTACTTCCAGTGGAAGCATATATTGATAAAACCACTTTGGAAAACGGTGTATAAATGAGTCCCATAGTAAGAACAATGTTATTTGGGACAAAAGAATAATTAATAAGGCATTCTAAAAATCGTTGGATGGTGATGCTGGAAGAAGCATTAGGATATTAAGGCAAATCCATATCCAAGACAAAAGGCTCTCCAGTGAGCACAAACACATCCATGATGAAAGGCCTATTCATGACAGAAGACATCATTGCAATTAACCTGCCACTAGGTAGCTGGTTGTTTCCCCTGTGGAATGTGGCTGTATTGGAAGCTCAACATTTGTCTCTGCTATTGTCAGGTAGACATGCAAAAGAAAACATGTCCAGGTTAGTGTTGGCCAGGGGGAACCTATTTTGTTTAGCCCATATATACTGCTCATCCCTGCTGCTCTGCTCACCTAAACTCTTTAAACAGGTACTTTAGTGGCTATGGTAAGATGTTGACTATATCCCCAATTTTGTCATTGCATCCACCTGATTATTGAAAGACTCTTCTATAGTGAATTTCTTTTGTTGTGCATTCACACAAAGAAAACAACTATCCTCCAATTTGGGTCTATTTTGATAGATTCACCCATACATCTCTTTTCCAGATCTCTTTGTCACTGATTCTCAAATCTTGTCATTCCAAGTTACTGACCATTAGGCATAAATGGCATAACCATTAGCCATTGCCTGTGAATCAGTGTATATCTATATCTCTGATTATTTCTTCTTTCAAGCAAAATGAGCAAACGCATTTGCTGACCAAAGTCTTTCCCAGTGATATAGTACACTTTCCCAACTGCAAATGATGGCTACCCCTGATTGTGGGCATAAAACCAGCCCATGTGAGCATATTGTCAAAATCATATATAAATCAAGACAGAAATATTTGTTCACAGGGGACTCCTCAGTAGGTTGAAAATGTGTGTTGAAAGAGAGATGCCAGTGCAACACAAGTGGATGCCATAAGAATCTTGTCCTTTCAGGATCTGTTTAAGCCGGATCTCACATAAACCACTTCCAGGTGATAATCATAACATGACAGGCATTACAGTGTGATGGATTATATAACAACTTACACAGCTGCTACCATGTTCCAGGAAGAAACCAGAAATTATTTTTTCAAAAGGAAATATTTGATAAGGGACATTAGCAAAATGGTAGAGTTCACAGCTACAAGCTCCTGTGCCTCCATAGAAAGATTAAAAATCAAGCAGAAACTGTAAGGTACAAATTTGCTAGAACTCTGAGAAACAGTCAAAAGATTGTAATAATCAAGCAAATACCAGATAAAGAAGAAGGAAACTTCAAAGTAGTATTAAAACATTATATAATAGCATTTTTACTTTCCCTTGCTCTATAGTCTCCCAGGATAAGGGTGATCTTAAAGACGACACCCTGCATTTCTGAAAGCGGACCCTGGTTTTGCATCCAGAAGGAGCATGGCAGATCTTCTCACAAGTTATTGTGTTTGTCTGTTCCAAGATGTCTGGGGACTACCTGAAGGACTTATGCCAGGCACTTATCTCTGTCTGTCCTAACTCAGAATTCACACAGGGTAGAAAAACAGAAAGCAGTGCTAGAAAATGTCATAAGATGAATGAAGGACCTCACCTTGGACAAAAGATTACAATTAAGACACACAATAAATCATCTACAGTCTAGAGGAAAAGCTGGAGAGGGAATTTTGTTTTGTTTTGTTTTGTTTTTTTGTTTTGGTTTGGTATTTTGTTTTTGCAGGGTGGGGAGTGTTAGGACATTCAAAAGCACCATGTACATGCCCAAGGTAGGATGCAGGCTTGGAGAAAGCAGCCTGGTGTAGTGGTGAAGGAATACCTCAGCATAAAGCCAATTTGAAAATATTGGAAGATGTGGTGATTTGGTTTGAGTGTTTGTCCCCTCCTAATTTCGTGTTGAAATTTGATCCCCAGTGTTGGAGGTGGGACATAATGGAAGGTGTTTGAGTCCTGGGGGCAGAGGCCTCATGGATAGTTTAATGCCCTGTTTGGGTAGAGGTGAGGTGAGTGAGTTTTCTTTATTAGATCCCATGAGAGCTGGTTGTTAAAAAGATTCTGGTACTTCCCCCATCTCTCTCTTGCTTCCTTTCTCACCATGTGATCTCTGCACCTGTGGGCTCCCCTTCACCTTCTGCCATGAGTGGAAGCAGCCTGAAGCCCTCACCAGAAGCAGATCTTGGTGCTGTGCTTCTTGTACAGCCTGCAGAACTGTAAGCCAAATAAACCTCCTTTCTTTATAAATTACCCAGTCTTGGGTGTTCCTTTATACCGACATGAAATGGACTAAGACAGGTGGTTTTGCTGTTGTTGTGGTTGTTGTTGTTGTTTTATTTTTAGCTTTGGAATTCAAAGTAATCTTTGTGAAAACACTAGATGAACAGAAGCTGAAGGGTCAGATACTGTAGGGGCCACACAAAACAAAGAACACAGTCTGTGCAAAAATAGGAAAAGTTACTAAACAAACGGATAATTGCAACCTTAAAGAACCTAAAATAACAACCGTAGGAAAGGGAGAGAATCTGATTTCCAGAATTACCACATCATAATACTTCAATGTTCAGTTTTCAACAACAACAACAATAATCACAGGGATGCAAATCAACAGTTAAGTTTGCCCCATTCAAAGAAAAAAACAACTAATTGACATAAACCATTCCTGAGGAAGCCCAGACACTGACTATACTTATGACAAAACTTTAAAACAACTGTCTTAAATATGTTCAAAAAGCTAAAGGAAACCATGTACAAAGAACTAAAGGACACCAGGAAGATAAAAAATGAACAAAAATGAGAATATCAATGAAAAGATAGAAATTGCAAAATCAAACCAAATAAAAATTCTGGAGTTAAAAAGTACAATAACTGAAATAAAAAATTCACTAGAAGTATTCGTCAGCAGAAATGGATAGGCAGAAGAAAGAATCAGTGAATTTGAATATAGTACAATTGATATTAACTAGTCTGAGGCGCATAAAGAACAAAAGAATGAAAAAAGTTAACACAGCCTAAGAGACCTGTGGGACACCACTAATCAGACCTAGTCATTCATTAGAAGAACTCCAAAAGGAGAAAAAAGAATGAAAAAAAGAGAAAAAATATTTGAATAAATCATGGCCCAGAACTTTGCATATTTGATGAAAGATATGAATCTATAAATCCAAGAAGCTCAATCAAATCTATGTAGGATAAACTCAAAGAGATTCATCCCGAAACATATTATAATCAAACTGTCAAAAGCCAAGAAAGTAGCAAGAGAAAAGCACCCCACCATATATAACAGTAAGATTAATAGCTAATTTTATAAAAGAAACCAAGGAGGCAAGAAGGTAGTGGGATGATATATTTAAAGTGCTGAAAGAAGAAAAAAACTCTCAACCAAGAATTTGATAGCCCAAAACTATCCCTCAAAAATGAAGAAGAAATTAATATGTTCCCAGATAAACTGATCTTGAGGAATGTTGTTATCAGTAGATATCCCCTACGAGGCATAATAAAGGAAATCCTTTAGGTTGAAATTAAAGGACATGAGATGGCAAAACAAAGCTGTACAAAGAAATAAATATCTGTGGAAACAACTCAAGTGCCCATCAATACATGAGTGGATTAATAAAATGTGGTATATGTATACCTTGGAGTTCTACTCAGACACAAAAAACAATGGTGATCTAGCACCTCTTGTATTATCCTGGATAGAGCTGGAACCCATTCTGCCAAGTGAAGTATCCCAAGAATGGAAAAATAAACACCACATGTACTCACCACCAAATTGGTATTAAATGATCAACACTTATGTGCACATATAGTAGTAAGATTCACTGGGTGTCAGGCAGGTGGGGGGAGCAGGGGATGGGTATAATATATATATATATATATACATACACACACATACACCTAATGAGTGTGGTATGCACCATCTGGGGGATGGACACACTTGAAGCTCTGACTTGGGTGGGACAAAGGCAATATATGTAACATAAGCATATGTACCCCAATAATATGCTGAAATAAAATAAATAAATAAAAGAAACCATAGTAAAAAAAAAAGATAAATGCATGCAATAATTATAAATCTATGTTATTCAACACATAGTGTGTAAAGACATAATTTATGACAACATAAATAGAGGAACACAGCTAGATAGTAGCATATATTTTGCATGCTATTCTAGTTAAGTTCATACTAATTCAAACTATATCATTATAAATTTAGGATGTTATTTGTAACCTGCTACTGTAACCCACAATTGTAACCCATGGTAACCACTAAGATTATATCTAAAATATATATACAAAAGGAATGAAAAGAAAATAAAAATGGTACACTACCAAAAATCAAACAAACACAAAAAAAGGTGAAAATGGAGGAAACGAGGAAAGAAAGAAGTATAAGACATATAGAAAGCATATAGGAAAATAGAAGTCTTTCCTTCTCAGTAATCATTTTATATATAAATCGGTTAAATTCTGCAATAAAAATATAAAGCTTGGCAGAATAGATTTTTTTAAATCACTGAACTATATGGTGTTTACAAAAAATGTAATTTTGATTCAAAGACATAAATATGTTGAAAGTAAAAAGATGGAAAAAAGATACTTTATGCAAATGGTAATTAAATAAGAGCTGGAGTGGCTATGCTAATATCACACAAAATAGACTTTAAGTAAAAAAATTCTTACAAGACACAAAAAAAGACTTTATATATTTTTAAAAGGTAAATTCACCAAGAAGACATAACAATTACAAAATATACATACCACATAAAATAATCCTAACATATATGAGACAAATTTTGATAAAATGAAGGAAGAAATAGATTACTCTGCAATATTAGTTGGAGACTTTAATATTTCACTTTCAATAATGGATAGAATATACTGAAGAAGATCAAGAAGGATATAGAAGACATTAGCAATACTATAAACCAACTAAATTTAACAGTTATGTTTAGAACACTCAACCCAACAGCAGAATATACATTCTCAAGTGCTCATGAAACATTCTCCAGTATAGACCATATTCTAGGTCACAAAACAAGTTTTAGTAGATTTAAAAATATTGAAATCATGCAAAGTATCTTTTACAACCATAATAGAAGGAATCTAGAAATCAGTAACAGAAGGAAAACTTTAAAAATCACAAATATGTGGAAATTAAATAATTTACCTTTAAACACTCAATGAGTAAAAGACCACAATGATAATTAGAAAATACTTACAAATGAATGATAATGAAAATACAAGGTACCAAAGCTTATGGGATGCAGCAAAAGCAGTGCTCAGAGGAAAATTTATAGTTATAAAAAACTACATTAAAAAAAGATTGCAAATCAACAACCTAAATTTATAACTTATAGAATTAAAAATAATAGAAAACCAAATCTAAAGCTAACAAGAGGAAGAAAATAATAAAGATTAAGGTTTAGATAAATAAAATAGAGAATAAAAATCATTATAGAGAATCAGTGAAACCCAAAGTTTATTCTTTGATAAGATCAGGTAAATTAACAAATCTTTGGCTATACTGACAGAGGAAAAAAGACAAAGTGCAAAATCAGAAAAGAAAATAAAGGCATTTACCCATTATATTAAGTGAAGTATCCCAAGAATGGAAAAACAAGCATCACATGTACTCACCAGAAAATTGGTTTCCCTGATCATCACCTAAATACAAATCTGGGAATGACACCAATTGGACATCAGACTGAGGTGGGGGGTGGGGGAGGGGATGGGGGTATGCCTACACAATGAGTGCATTGCACACCGTTTGGGGAGTGGTAACACTTGAAGGTGCTGACTCGGGAAAGGGGGGGTGGGGAAAAAAATATGAAACTATTGTTTTTAACTTGCACTGTTCACTTAATAATTTATCATGAATATTTCCCATATTATTTCATATCATTGTACAAGAAATAATGTATACATTATGAGGACATACTGTATCTAACAAGATATACTGTTAGACTCTTTGATTCTGTAAAACTAAATTGAAAAAAATATATATATATAATAAAAAAATAATAAAAAAAAAAAAAAAAAGAAAATAAAGGCATTACTACAGATCTTATAGAAATAAAAAGACTCTAAAAAATATCATGAACTTTTATATCCAAAAAATTAAAGAACATAGATGAAATGAACAAATTCCTGGAAACACATAAATTACTGAAAATAATCCAAGAAGAAATAGAAAATCCAAACAGAAATAGACCTATAACAATTAAATATATTGTAACAATAATTTAATATCTCCCAATAAAGAAAAGTCCAGAAATGAATGACTTCACTGATGAATTCTACCAATATTTACAAGAATTAACACCAATCTTTTTCAAACTATTCCAAAAATTAAAGAGGAAAAAATACTTCCTAACCCATTCAGTGATCCCAACATTACCCTGATAGCCAAGACAGCTAAAAAAATCACAAAAAATTAATGACTAACATCCCTTAAACATCCCAAAAATCCTATAAAATACTAGCAAAGCAAATCCAAGAGCATTTGAAATAATTATTTACCATAACCAGTGGAATTTATCCCTGGAACATAAATGTGGTTCAACATAAGAAAATCAATCAATGTAATATACCACATTAATAGAATGAAGGGAAAAAATGATTATCTCAATTAATGCAGAAAAAAACATTTGACAAAATCCAATATCATTTCATTTAAAAAACACTCAGAATAATAAGAGTAGAAGGTAATTTCAATATGATAACTGACATTCATGCAGAAAGCTTTTCCCTTAAGATTAGAGAAATGTTAAAGATACCTGCTTTCACCATGGCTATTCAACATTGTATTGGAAGTTCAAGCTAGAAGAAGAAAAATAAATAAAAGATATCCAAGTTAGAAAGGAACAAATAAAACTATCTTTATAATGCAGACGGCATGATCCTATATGTAGAAAAATCCCAAAGAATCCACAAAAAAAGCTACTAGTGCTAATAAAAAAATCCAGCACAGTTGCAGAGTATAAGATCAACATGCAAAATTAATTATTTCTATATACCATCAATGAGCAATCGAAAAAGAAAATTAAGAAAACAGTTCCATTTACAACATCATTTAAAAGAATAAAATACCTACCTAAGAATAAATTTAACCAAAGAGGTAAAGGACTTACACACTAAAAACTATTATACAAAACTTTGTTGAAAGTAATTAAGAAGACCAAAAATAAACAGAAAAACATTAGGTTCATAAATTAGAAGAGTTAATATTGCTGAGATCTCAGTATTATCCAAAGTGATCTACAGATTTCAATACAATCTTGGTCAAAATTTCAAATCTATTTTTGCAGAAATGGAAAATTTAACCCTCAAATTCATATGGAATTTCAAGGAGCCCCAAATGGTCAAAAGAATCTTGAAACAAAAAGAAAAACAAAGTTGGAGGACTCACATTTCCTGATATCAAACTTACTACAAAGCTACAGACATAAAACAGTGTGGTACTGGCATAAGAATGCACCTATTGACACATAGAATAGAACGGAGATTCCATAAATTAATCCATATATCTATTGCCAATTGATTTTTTGACCAGGGTGCCAAGACCATTCAATGAGTGAAAGAGGAGTCTCTACAACAAATGTTCTGGGACAACTAGATAGCCACATGAAAAACACCACATCATATAAAAAAATTAACTCAAAATAGATCACCAACCTAAATCTGAATGCTAAAATCATAAAATTCTTAGAAAAAAAGCATACAGGTAAATATTTACAAATTTGGATTTGGCAGTGGATTCTTTCATATGACACCAAAGGCATGAGGAACAATAGAAAAAAAGTAAAGTGAACTTTATCAAAATTAAAAACTTTTGTGCATCAAAAGATATTTCTCATAAATTTAAAAGACAACCTACAGAATGGGAGAAAGTATTTGCAAATCATATATCTGATGAGGGTTTAATATCCAGCATGCATAAATAAATCTTACAACGTAAAAACAAAAAGACAACCCAATGATTGGCAAGGACAATACTGGAGAGATATTGGAATACTGGAGATACTGGAATCATTATTCATTGCTGGTGGGAATGTAAAATGGCCCAGGTGCTGTTGGAAACAGTCTGGCATTTCCCCAAAAAAGTTGAATATAGAATGATTATATGACCCTGCAGTCTTACTCCTGGGTATATACTCACAAGAATTTGGGACTCTAACATGCACATCCATGTTTTTAGCAACACTCAAAAGTGGAAACAGCTCATATGTCCCTCAGTATAGTGCTCCCCAACCTTTTTGGCACCAGCGGCTGTTTTCACAGAAGGCAATTTTTCCATGGACCGGGGAGGGGGGAAATGGTTTCGGGATGATTCAAGCACATTACATTTATTGTGCACTTTATTTCTATTATTATTACATTGTAAAATAGAATGAAATAATTATACAAGTCACTATAGGTTGGGAACTGCTCCCTCAGTGGGTGAATGAATAAACAAATTGTAGTATATTCATAAAATGTAATATCATTCAGCCATAAAAGGATGAAGTACTGACACATGCTATAATGTAAATGAATCCTGAAAATATTATGCTAAGTGAGGAAGCCAGACAAAAAAGTTCTGGAATATTATATGACTATGAAATGTCCTTGATAGATCAATCCATAGAGACAGAATGCAAGTAGGTGGTTTCCAGTGGCTGTGGGGAGGAGAGGGAGGAGAAACTGTTTAATAGATAAGGGGTTTTGTTTTGCAACAGTGGAAATGTTTTGGAACTCAAGAGAGATGGTGGCTTCACAACGTTGTGAATGTACTAGATGCCACTGAATTGCTCACTTTAAAACAGCGAATTTTCCTGAGTTCTAAATAGATTCTTGTTATCAGTCCTTTATCTGATGTGTAGTATGCAAAAATTTTTTCCCATTCTGTAGGTGGTCTGTTTATTCTCTGGACTGTTTCTTTGGCTGTGCAGAAGCTTTTTAATTTAATCATGTCCCATTCATTTATTTTTGTTGCTGCTGTGATTGCCTTGGGGGTCTTCTTCATAAATTCTTTGCCTAGGCCAATGTCTGTAAGAGTCTTTTCTACATTTTCTTCTAGAATTCTGATTGTATCACGCCTAAGGTTTAAGTCTGTTATCCACCGTGATTTGATTTTTGTGAGAGGTGAAAGCTGTGGGTCCTGTTTCAGTCTTCTACAAGTGGCTAACCAATTCTCCCAGCACCATTTATTGAATACGGATTCTTGTCCCCAGAGTATATTCTTTCCCGCTTTGTCAAAAATTAGGTGCCTATATGAGGATGGTTCTATATTTGGATTTTCTGTTGTGTTCCACTGGTCTGTGTCCCTGCACTTGTGCCAATACCAGGCTGTTTTAAGAACCACGGCCTTGTAGTATAGTTTGAGGTCTGGCAAATTAATACCTCCCATTTTGTTTTTGTTGCTTAAAATTGCTTTTGCTATACGGGGTCTTCTTTGATTCCATACAAAGTGTATAATTATTTTCTCTATGTCTGTAAAGAATGATGTTGGTAATTTAATAGGGATTGCATTGAATCTGTAGATCACTTTGGGTAGTATAGACATTTTAACAATGTTGATTCTTCCGATCCATGAGCATGGTATATTTTTCCATCTATTTGCAAGTTCTGCTATTTCTTTTCTCAGTGTTTCATAGTTTTCCTTATAGAGGTCCTTTACCTCTTTAGTTAGATATATACCTAGATATTTTATTTTCTTTGTTGCTATTTTGAAGGGTGTTGAGTCTTCATGAATAGAAATTTTTCAAAAGAAGATATAAAAATGGCTAACAAACATATGAAAAAGTGTTCAACATCTCTAATCATCAGGGAAATGCAAATCAAAACCACAATGAGATATCACTTAACCCCAGTGAGAATGGCCTTTATCAAAAAAACCCAAAACAACACATGTTGGTGTGGGTGTGGAGAGACAGGAACACTAATACACTGCTGGTGGGACTGCAAACTAGTGCAACCCCTGTGGAAAGCATTATGGAGGTATCTTAAACAGATTCAAGTAGACCTGCCATTTGACCCAGCAATCCCATTACTGGGCATATACCCAAAGGAAAAAAGGTCATTCTGTAACAAAGACACATGTACCCGAATGTTTACAGCAGCACAATTCACAATAGCAAAAATGTGGAAACAACCCAAATGCCCATCAATACATGATTGGATTAGTAAACTGTGGTATATGTATACCATGGAATATTACTCAGCTATAAGGAATGATGAAGATACGACATCTCTATGGTTCTCCTGGAGAGAGTTGGAACCCATTATATTAAGTGAAGTATCCCAAGAATGGAAAAACAAGCAACACATGTACTCACCAGAAAATTGGTTTCCCTGATAATCACCTAAATACAAATCTGGGAACGAAACCAATTGGACATCAGACTGAGGTGGGGGGTGGGGGAGGGGATGGGGGTATGCCTACACAATGAGTGCATTGCGCACCGTTTGGGGAGTGGTAACACTTGAAGGTGCTGACTCAGGAAAGGGGGTTGGGGAAAAAAATATGAAACTGTTGTTTTTAACTTGCATTGTTCACTTAATAATTTATCATGAATATTTCTCAAAAAAAAATAAAATAAAACACTATACAGTACTACAAAAAAAAAAACAGTGAATTTTGTTAAGGGAAAGCATAAAACTATAAAAGGAACGGAGGATAGTTGTCTGTAGAAGACACGACGTCTTTGCTCTAAAATCCTAATAATTTTGTGCTATTCTTCTCCAGAGAATGGTCTTCCCAGAGCTCCATACAGTATCCTTAGGATAAAAAACACTTCAAGTTCCATTGGACTTGGAAGATACAAGTGGCAAAACAGGACTCCAGTCCTGCTACAGAACTTCTTTTGCTCTGTGTTCCTCTAAAAAAAACAATGGATTTATGAAATACTTAGTAGACAGTTTCAAACAGATATTGAAATGTGGCGTATATGGCCTCCATAATTCAAAGTGGCCCACCAAAAAAGCCTACAAATAGCCTAGTCTTTGCGTCTGTTTTTGGACTTGAATAACATAACCTTCCACATGGAGAAAACAATACCACAGACTACTGGATCTCTGAAAATTTCAACCATTTCCAGTGGTTTTGCTTCCTATTTACTGGCCTTTATTTATATTTCACAATGGGTACTGTAGTGATACTACTGACCAAATAAAAGTGAGAAGAAAAAATCTAAATAAACTTCAGAAACAACCTCAAAAGTTACCAGTTTTTTAAGTGATGCCATATGATGATTTAATGCATTTACTGCAGGAGTTACACTTATATAAAATAAAACATGACTTTTCATTTAGATCAGATGACTGCTTTTCAATTTAATTTCACTTATATTTGATTCCAAATTTTCTTATGAATATACAAAGAATGTAGAAAATTTGCTAATAAGTTGTCTTCAATAACAAAATGAAGATTTTGCAAATAGTTATATGAGGTGAGAATTTTATGAGTACTGTCAGGTGCTTCAAACAGAATACTAGTCAAGTTAATTCTAATAATGGCTCAAATTTCAGTCCACTTAGAGAATCTAATCAAAGTGGTCAGAAGTTCATTTTATTGAAAGAGAGAAACATGATGTTATTGTAAATGTAATTCTAAATTCATCTAAAAATCTATTTTCAGAATTAACTTATTGTGTAATAAAAATACAAATAAAAATTTTACTGAAGCAGAACCTTACATTCTTTAGTAAGAAGAATATTTTTACTAGATTAATGGACCGATGTAATAAAAATGTAATTGGAATTGTTTGTGTAGTACATACATAAGTCCTAATTACTTTCAAACAAGCA
Organism: Eulemur rufifrons; assembly: GCF_041146395.1. NCBI lineage: Eukaryota > Metazoa > Chordata > Mammalia > Primates > Lemuridae > Eulemur > Eulemur rufifrons. The sequence goes on from NC_091010.1 coordinate 12,077,498, forward strand.
TCACTATTCTGATGATTTAGATTAAAAACTATAGTCAAAATATATGAATGTTTACATATACAGAGTAACTGAGTGACAATTAGAGTGACAAAAATGTTGACTACAAAGACTCAGCTTGGCAGCACATGCTTTCACTCTTTGTTGTTTGACATCAGTCAAATTTTAGAAATGTTTGAGCCTTTGAAGAAGTACTTTGTAAATCAGCTTAAATGTCCTACAATGGTATTGAACATTGTTTAAATGAGTTCTCTAAATTGGTCATGTGTTTTATGAAAATCAGCTGTAAATCTTCAATCAGCATATTCAACAAATGGAGTACCAAAAAAAATCAGCTTTTGAGATTTGAGCAAATTGAGACTGTTGAAAGCAAAGCTTGCAAATAGAAAGACATTTAAATTTAATTCTACAGAAGCAAAAATGAAACTGAACAAATTAAACAGGAAGACTTAGAATAGTTTTCAAGATTTTTTAAAAATTCTATAATTACTTTTTCAAATATCTCAACTTGTGGGAATAATCTTTCGGTAGAGATTCTATTTTTATTTCAATAAATTGATATTCAGTGACAGCAGAATAAAATTGAGATGAACACTGGTTTTGCGGCATCTGCATTTTATGAAACAGTCAAGAAAATAAATACAGATATCTTATTTGATGACATTTTGGTTGTAAAAGTATTTTTCAAAGAAAGGTACACTTGACTGAGGCAAAAAATAACAGTTGTGAAAATATATGATCCACAATATATACTGATTTTAATACAAAAAATAGAATTATAAATAACTTCCAGTTAGCAGTATTTTCTCTGAAATTATAAAGTATCTCAGCACTTGTAAAGACAGTACTTTTTCATTTAGAAAAATTATGCTCTACAGGGAAAGATCAATTGAAATGTCAAGTTTGAAAGTCATTATCCATAAAATACAACTTTGAAAACTTTTCAGACAATTTTAAAAAAAATTAATAAGCTCATACTAAAAATAAAATCTTCAGGAAAAGTCCAGTAATACAGGTAAGCTACAAAACTGATGAAGATACATGAATGTGTACCAAGACTAAATTGCTTTATTTAATGTTATTTATTTTAGATAACATATAGTTTGCCTTTTTTTCTTTAATGTACACAAAAAGATGTTATTATTTTGTTTTGGAAATAATTGTGGAAAATATTTTTTAAAAAGAACCATGTTAACTTATACATCTACCAACAAAATAAATTCATCTTGTTAATTGATATATAAATATTTCAAAATGATGTCATTATAATTCAATAAATTATATGGTGAGCCTAGCTATTAGTTACCCTCCTTAATTCCTGACCTTGAGCTAGCAGTCATAGGGTGCCAAGGATGGATCACCATGTTATCTCCCAGACCCACGAAACAAAAAAATAAATAAGTAAACATAGAGTATGAAAAAGAATATAACTTGGGGGTTAAGAGAATGGATTCTGGAGCCACATTAGACTTGTGGCCCCAGAACTGCCACCTTCTGTGTGATCTTGCTTCAATGTCCTCATCTATAAATGAAAGTAATAGTCCTAGCCTTGTCATGACAATCAAATGAGTCAACACATGCAAAGCACTTAGAGCAGTGTAGGACCCAGTACTATGAGAACATGATACTAATTTACTAGAGTTCTCGCTATTGACAATTTCCTCAAGTTTCTCGTTTTGTGCAACTTAAAGTTGCCATTATTTACCAGCTTGAATTCTACTAACCATCTTCCCTTCCCTGGATCCCTGAGGGTTTTGGGGGGGTTTGTTTGTTTGTTTGTTTGTTTGGGGGGGGGTTGTTTGTCTCTTTGTTTGCTTTGGTCACTCCAATTCCTTCCATATTTCAGCCTGTCTTATGGTAAACGAACCTCAATTCCCAACTTTGTCTTTGCCTCAAACATAGCACATCAACAGTAAGGACGCTTCTGAATGCAGTCCACCCACGGCGTAGGAGGTAATGCAGAGAAATCAAAATTTCCAGATGAGAGTTTTGAAGGCTCAAAGGGAAACCCTATGATGGGTTTCTCCTGCCACTCATCCCTAAGGTAGAAAACAGCAGATTTATGGATGGTGTCATCATCAACGTGTCTCCCGGGCCACAGTCTAGCAGTTCTCTTGTTTGGCTTGAATCCGTTGACTGTACTAATTACTGAGATGGCGTCATGTATCATTATGCCAAACAGCATCTTTATTTGTTTGGATTTAGGATTCTAGCAAAAGGGAAGCAAAAACGGCTTCTAGCCCAGGGATGCATTTGCAAAAAGACAAAGCAAACAAAAAGGGCAGGAGATGACTGGCCAGCAGATTTAAACAAACTCTTCCCTTTAAGAACACTTACTGGCGAAACAAACACGGAATAGATGACTGCAATGATCTCATGGAAAGAGTTTGGCTAAGTGTTACCTCTGGATGTAGGTCACTGAATCACAAATGAAGTCTAATTTTATAAAGGTAAAGTCCTAATAATAGAGCCAGAGATTATTATCTCTCACCACAGAATTATGGGAAATCCAGTAACAATTTTTTTCTCCTCTCTTCGTACAGGTTCTTTATCTGTGTTCAGTATATTCACTGTAAGCTAATTGGCATCCTTCTCCTTTGCTCCTTCTGATGCTGGGTCCTCACTCCCTAATGGACACGACCCTCTTACTTTCTCCTTCTAATACGTGGCTTGACACTGTGACTCTGCCATCTTCTTCCAACCACCTACACCGGCCACATTACTTCCCGGTTTCCAGTTGTAATGCTCTTTTGTCTCCCACATTTATGCATCTACCTAACTCTCTCTGTGACACCAAAGTAGGGAAAATCTCTTTTCTTACCCCCCAGAGTTTTCCTTGAGCAGAAGGCTTCTACTAGGCCACAAGCAGGGCTGCCATGTGCTCTTTCTAGTCTAATCTTTGGAACTCAATCTGCATTACACTCAGCAACCTAGACTAAAACTTGCCCCTTCCCTCCCATAATCTACTTTTGTCCCAGTACCAAACTTGTATGTGATGTCTTCCTTTTGCTTTGGCCATTCATTCAACAATCATTTCCTTAGAATTCACCTTGTGCCATGCTCTGAGTTAGAGGCTAAATGCATGGATATGAAAGATACTGTCCCTGTTTGTATTAGCTTCCAAGGCTGCTATTTAAAAGATACCACAAACTGGAAGGCTTAAAACAACAGAAATTTGTTGTCTCACAGTTCTGGAGGTGATAAATTCAAAATTAAGATGTCAGCAATATGAGTTCATTCTGAAAGCTCTGAGGGAACACCTGTCCCATGCCTCTCTCCTAGCTTCTGGTGGTTGCTGGCAGTCCTCGGCATTGCTTGACTCATAAATACAACACTGCAATCTTTGCCTCTTTTGTCATGTAATCTTTTTCCTTGTGTGTCTTCATATGGCCTTCTTATAAGGACACTAGTCACTGGATTTAGGATCTACCCTTACCCAGCATGATCTCATCTTAGGTTAACTAATTACATCTCCAAAGACCCTTTTCTAAATAAGGTCACATTCTGGGTTCAGTGTGGACATGGATAACACTATTCAACAAAGCACTCCTTTTGTTCACTCCTTTTATTAAGGAGTCCACAGTTTAGCAGTAGATAGAGATAATTAAGGAATAAATTACCACCCAGTTTGATGTGAGATTTGAGAAAGATAGGCTAGTTTGCCTCAGAAACATGAAGGAGGGCCACTCAACTAGCTTGGGATTAGGGAAAATCTCCCCTGAATAGTATGCTCTTAAATGCAGGTGGAAAAATAAATAGAAATCAGTTAAGGCAGGGGCATATAGACGGTTACCAGGAAATATCAATGCCCCAATAGATGCTGGAGACCATGAATCTCAAGTAGCACCAATTTTTAGGCTTGTCTAATGTTCTCTAGGTATATGAAGCAGTTTCGAAGCAAGAGAAATGAAGGAATGGGTTTGTACTTATCCAGGCTGACGATGCCATGGAGGGCCAGAGGGAGAAGGGGTGAGAGTACTGGTGATAATACTGCATAGAAAAAAAAGAACTGAACCTGAGAAGACGTTGGCAAATAGGAGACCATAAAAAGTGGGGGTCTGCTGTCTTAATAAATCAAAGGATTAAAACAGGCATCTAGATGTCAGGAGGCACAGAACTTTAAGTTTAGAGTAAGTAAGATCCAGAAGTTGAAAGATCCTGGTTGTCAGAAGGTTGAATGGGGATTTCTGCATGTGACCGGGTATAAAAATCACGTCTTAGAGGAGAGCAGAAGGCTAGACCAGGCATCCAAGTTCCTTAAATTGTGGCAACTGACCAACCAGGTGGTAGAAAGAGAGAAGTAGAAAGTTATAAAGTTGGATTTCATGAGCTTCAATAACCGCCATAACTGCTAACATTTTTAAGTGCTTTCTGTGGGCTGAGACTGATACATATAATAATTTAATCGTCAAAATGTCCCTATGAGTATCTACTGTTATTTTCCCCAAGTTAGAGATTAGCACTATAGAAACAGGTCAAATAAATATTTATCAAGTGGTAGAGTAGCATTTTCATTCAGGCATCTGACTCCTCATCATGCACACTTAACCACTGCCTCAAATAAGGGGCCTGGTTTATTTGGGTGCAGAGAAATCATTTGGAAGAGGCACTGAGGATTTCCTACCTTGAAATGAGCATCTGCTGAAGAAGACTGCTATAAATGAATGTCAACAGAGTATATGGAATCTTAATTTTATCACGTAGAGGGAAAATTGAGTGAGGACTTTGACGATGGGCAAAAACACACAGCAAGACATTAAAGGCTCCAATGATAGAGGAAGTTCAACAGTGTAAAGGTGGATTTTGGAAACAGAGAAACTAAAACAACATGGGGTTAAGAGAATGTGTATGTTTTATGACAGAAAAAATAGTTGCAGGGTTGTGAGGCAGGAAGTTTTGGCTAGTTTTAAGAGTTCACAAAAGACCATGACTAGCACTGTTTACTACCAGCATGGACTGTAGCCCAGTTAGCCATCAGAGGCTTGATGATGCCACTAGACAAGCCATCACATTGAGACTTTCTCTGTTGCGTTGTCTTTATGCTGTCAGCGTTGCTATGGTATATTTATATTCATAATAAAGCTCAGCTTAGATTCTCTCTGAGCTGTAGGTAAAATTAAAGAAAAGGTAAGGCTGTACTCCACTTCAAGGCTACTTGTAGCCTGGTCTGGTCATTCTTTGTCTTTATCATTGGCTGATAACCTAAGCTTGGCTGTGGAAAGCACATACCTGGCTTGCAGGTAGCTGAGACTTAAGGAGGCCTGGGATCATCCTCCAAGCTGCCATTCGGTGCCATGGAAACCCAGATCTTATCCATTAAATAGATGCAAGGAGGCAGGTCTAGTATGAATTCAAGGAGAGGAGGACTCAAACAAAAGATATGCTAGTTTACTGAGATTTCTGGTAATGATCACATTCTTGTCCAAACAGAGCATGGTTTTTCACATCAGATTCCAGTGAATAATCTCATGATAATATTATAAAATCAAAATGTCCAAAACCCTTACACAGGCAAAAACTCAAATATAAACAGACATTCAAGGCAAGCTAAGACACAGACAAACGCACCATCTGCCAGGCTATGCAGGCTTGGCTACAAATGTGCATACATATACACATGCACATGTGTAGCTGAGTGCACACACACACCCCCACACACACATGCAAGAAAAGTGATTGATCAGGTCTAATGCAAGAGAAGGGAAACCCTTAGCGTGCTAACTACAGAAGGAATAAAAAGTTAGAAAATCTCCACAGATACTAAAACTAGTGAATGAATCTTTCATGGGGAAAAGGATATTTATGTAGTCTCAAAGTATCTTCCTGCAAATTATTTTTTACAAAAGGGAAAAAGAGTAATTTCACAGTTGAGAAACCTGGTGAACACCATGTTAACCAAGACATTAAAGTTAATATCAGTAATATTGGGAAATGTGGAATCATGTGATTTTTGATATGATGCATTGAGAAGGATACAATAGCTCTCCTGTTCCATTACTGACAAATAATAATAAATACAATCATGAGAAGACATCTAATAAGTGCAAATTGAAAGGCACTCTACACTGTGCTTGTACGTTTCAAAACATATCAAGAAAAAGAAACACAAGGAAATCTGGGGCATGATTCCATATTGAAGGAGACTGACAATTCATGACAATTAAATACATGCATTTAATATTGGATTATTAAACTGGGAAAATAACTAGACCAAGGACATTATGAGACAATTGAACAAGGAACTTAACCATTCTGTGTCTCACTTTTCCTAAACTGTCAAATGTGGGTAAACCCATTCATCTCCAGAAGTTATTAGTGCATGAAATGAAGTATCTTTGTAAAGTATGTTATACAGGTCTGAGCATAATAAATATCTAATATATGTTCACTGATAGTTTCCTTATTCACAACAGCCCTCTTTCTCCACACTATAATTTATTTTTACTTTGTGGTTGGGCTCATTCTGCCAATTTAATTTATATTAACCACTTAACTGTAGGGTCACTTTTGCAACTGTCCTGCCCAATGTCAGGTGGTGATAACTTAGCTTCTGGTCTTTGCTTACTTCTCCCACCTACCTACAGTGTCCAGGTCTGAGTGTCTCAGCCTTCCCTCCTGATATTATCAAACTTTCTACTCATTTGTCCATCTTCCTTTGAAAAGCTTCTGTTAATGTCTTTTGCCCACTTTTTAATGGGGTTGTTTCCTTTTCTTGCTGATTTGTTTGAGTGCATTGTAGATTCTCAATATTAGCCTTTTATCAAATGTATAGTTTGAGAATAATTTCTCCCATTCTGTAGGTTGTCTACTTGCTCTGTTGATTATTTCCTTCTCTATGCAGAAGCTTTTAATTTAAATAAGTCCTATTTATTTATGTTTGTTATTGCTGTATTTGCCTTTGGGCTCTTAGTCAAAAATCCTTTGCCTAGCCCCATGTCTAGAAGAGTTTTTCCTACATTTTCTTCTAGAGTTTTTTATAGTTTCATGCCTTACATTTAAGTCTTTAACCCATCTTGAATTAATTTTGTGTATGGTGAAAGATAAAAGTCCTATTCCATTGTTCTTCAAGTGGCTATACAGTTTTCCTAGCACCACTGAGGAACAGGGCTTCCTTTCCCCAGTGTATGCTATTGTCAGCTTTGTCAAAGATCACTTGATTATAGGTAGATGGTTTTATTTCTGGGTTCCCTATTCTGTTCCATTGATCTGTCTCTACTTTTATACCAGTACCATGCTGTTTTGGTTACTATAGCCTTGTAGCATACTTTGAAGTCAGGTAATCTGACACCTCCAGATTTGTTCTTTTTGCTTAAGATTGCTTTGGCTATTCTGGCCCTTTTTTGGTTCCAAATAAAGCATAGAATTATTTGTTCTAGATATGTAAAATATAACATATTTTGATGGGGATTATGTTGAATCTGTAAATTACTTTGGACAGCATGGACATTTTAACACTGCTGATTCTACCAATCCATGAGCATGGGATGTTTTTTGCATTTGTTTGTGTCATCTATGATTTCTTTCATGAGTGTTTTGCAGTTCTCCTTGTAGAAATCTTTCATCTCCTTGGTTAAGTATATTCCTAGGTATTTTATTTTCTTGGTAGCTATTGTAAATGATATTGAGTTATTAATTTGACTCTCAGCTTGACTGTTATTAGTATATAGAAACGCTACTGATTTGTGTACATTAATTTTGTAACACAAGACTTTGCTGAATTTATCAATTCTAGGAGTTTTCTTGAGGAGTATCTAGAGTTTCTATAATAGATACAAGATCATGCCATCAGCAAACAGGGATAGTTTGACCTCCTCTGTCCCAATTTGGATACCTTTATTTCTTTCTCTTGCCTGATTGTTTTGGCTAGGACTTCCAGTACGTGTTGACTAGAAGTAGTGACAGTGGGACTTGGGTTATTACAGCTCTTAGGGGGGATGGTTGCAACATTTTCCTATTCAATATGATGTTGACTATGGGTTTGTCATATATGGCTTTTATTGCTTTGAGGTATGTTCCTTCTATGCCTAGTTTGTTGAAGGTTTTTTTTTTATCATGAAACGGTGCTAGATTTTATTGAATCCTTTTTCTGTATCTATTGAGGTGATCATATGGTCTTTGTTTTTGCTTCTATTTATGTGGTGAATCACATTTATTGATTTGTGTATGTGGAACCATCCTTGCATCCCTGGGATGAAAGCCACTTGGTCATGGTGAATTATTTTTTGACATGCTGTTGAATTTGGTTTGCTAGTATTTTGTTGAGGATTTTTGCATCTATATTCATAAGGGATAAAATGTCACTTTCTTAGTAATACTTTCTCTGACTACATATAAGATGGAAAGCTACTGCCACTCAGAAATCTCTAAACTTGTTTATTTTTCCTAATATTTATGCATTAATGTATTTTAGATATTTAATTGTTTTGGAGATTTTTTTATCTCCCCATCACTTGAATGTAACCTTCATGAGTGAAGGATTTTTTTGTCTGGTTTTTCACTGATATATCTCCACCATCTAGAACAGACCTGATACTTCATAGATACCCAATAATAAATATTTGTGAATGAATGAATTTTTATCACATCTTACTAGGTGCCTTTGTACTTCCTCTGATGAGGCCTGCATGCCACATATACAGCAGCAACTGTGGACCAAAGTGGAAATTTATGGATGTTCATTGGGTTAATCAGTATTTCTCAAACTGGGTTTCACAAATAGAGACTTAAGAATTAATGAGTTTATGTAAAATTAAAAAGAAATATTCTAATATCTTATTGGAGATAAGGTATTATGAGTATAAATGTGGCAAACATAAGAAAATGAAACATTTCCAGAGGGTTTTTTGCTTAAAAAAAGTGAATTACCTTGTTACATGGAAAAATGAGACCACTAGACAGAGTTCCCATTCAGATGCTAGAGATAAAAGAAAAATAGAAATATAGTGATTTTAAATGACTGCAAGGGGAAGAAGTGAGTGTCAAAATAAACCTAATGATTTAGGATGTCACCACAGTAATTTTCTAAATATTTCAAAAAGAGCAATATCTTAAATGTATACTTCTAAAGAAAAGTATGAAAATGCTAATTTTTTCATGCCAAAGAAACTCTCATTCACAATTTCAAAATTAAACTTAAAAAAATATATTGTTGTAAGAACTGTTAATGTCTGGTCTTTCTGCTTAAAAATATTTTTAGTTTACAGTATCTTATTTTTGCCTCTGGGTACAATGTTGTGTAGCAGATCTCTAGAGTTTATTCATCTTTCTTAACTGAAACCTTATGCCTATTGATTAGTAACTTCCTATTTATCCTTCCCCCAGTCTCTAGCAACCACCATTCCATTCTTTGATTCTATGAATATTACTATTTTAGGTACCTTATAGAAGTATAACCATGCAGTATCTGTCTTTCTGTGACTGGCTCATTTCAATTGGCATATGGCCTCAAGGTTCATCCATATTGTCACATATTGCAAAATTTCCTTCTTTTTTTAAGACTGAATAGTTCTCCATTGTATGTATATACCACATTTTCTTTATCCATTTATCTGTCAATGTGCAGTAAAGTTGTTTCCATAACTTGGCTATTGTGAATAGTGCTGCAAAGAACAAAGATGTGCCACTATCTCAAGACCCTGATTTCAATTGTTTTGGATAAATACCCAGAAGTGGGATTGCTGGATCCTATGGTAGTTCTGTTTTTAATTTTTTGAGAAACCTTCATACTATTTTCAATATTTTGCATTCCCACCAGTAGTGTTCAAGAGTTCCAATTTCTCCATACCGTTACTGATACTTGTTGTCTTTTGTTTCTTTGATAATAGCTATTCCAACAGGTGTGGGGTGATATCTCATTGTGATTTTGATTTTCATTGCTCTGATTATTAGCAGTGTTGAGCATCTTTTCATATTCCTGCTGATCATTTGTAGGACTTCATTGGAAAAATGTCTATTCAACTCCATTGCCCATTTTTTAACCTGGCTGTGAGGGGTTTTATTACTGAGTTACAGGAGTTCCTTGTATATTTTGGATAATAGTCCCTTATCAGATTTATGGTTTTCAAATGTTTTCTTCCATTCTGTATGTTGTTTTTTCACTCTATTGATGATTCCTTTTCTGTACAGAAACTTTTCTGTTTTTGATATAGTCCCATTTATTTATTTTTGTTTTTTTACTGCTTATGCTTTTGTTGTTATACCCATGAAATCATTGCCAAGACCAAAGACATGAAGTTTTTTCCTTCTGTTTTCTTCTAGTAGTTTTACAGTTTCAGGTCTTATGTTTAAGTCTTTAATTCATGTTGAGTTGATTTTTTTGTGTATGGTGTAAAATAAGATTGAATTTCATTCTTTTGCATGCTGACATCTAGTTTTGTCAATATCATTACTTGATAAGACTATTTTTCCCCATAGTATATTGTTATTATCTTCATCAAAGATCAGCTGATTATATACATGAATTTATTTATGGGCTCTCTATTTTGTTTCTTGTCTATATGTCTGCTTTTATGCTAGTACCATGTTGTGTTGATTACTATATCTTTGTAATATATATTTTTTAAATAAGTAGATATAATGACTTTTGCTCTCTTCTTTTTCAAGATTGATTCAGCTATTTGTGATCTTTTGGAATCCATATGAATTGTAGAATCGTTTCTCTACTTCTGTTAAAGATGTCATTGGAATTCTGATAGGTATTGTATAAAATATGTCAGTGGCTTTGTTAAGTGTGGACATTTTAACAATATTAAGTCTTTCAATCCATGAACATGATATGTCTTTCCACTTGTTTGTGTCTTGTTTAATTTCCTTCATCAATGTTTTATACTTTTAAGTACATGTCTTTCTCCTTAGTTAAATTTATTCCCAGGTATTTTATTCTTTTGATGCTATTGTAAATGAGATTTTTCCTAATTTTATTTTAAGATAATTCATTATTAGTATATAAAACACAATAATTTTTTATGTTGATTTTGTATCCTGCAACTTTACTGAATTTGTTCATAAGTTCCAACAGATTTTTGTAAAGTCTTCAAAAATGTGTGTATGTGTGTGTGTCCATATATAATAACATGACATCTGCAAACAGGGGCAGTTTTACTCCTTCCTTTCCAATTTGGATGCCTTTTATTTCTTTTTCTTGTCTAATTTCTCTGGTTAAGACTTCTAGTATATATGGCAAGAGTGAACATCTTTTCTTTGTTGCTAATCTTAGAGAAAAAGCTTTCAATTTTTCAATGTTGAATAATATTAGCTTATTACTTATGAACTTTTCATATATGGCCTGTATTATGTTGATGTAATTTCCTTCTAAACCAATTTGTTGAGAGTTTTTATCATAAAACCCTGTTAAATTTTGTCAAATGCTTTTTCTTCAACTATTGGGCTATTCATGTGATTTTATCCTTTCCTATATTCTGTTATTTTAGTCTAAAAGTTTATCAATTTTATTTATCTTTTAAAAAAACCAACTCTTAGTTTCATTGATTTTTTTCTATTATTTTTCTATTTCTTATTTCATTTATTTCTACTGTAACCTTTGTTATTTCCTTCAAGATAACATAAGAACACATGAAACACGTTGGTAAAGGTAAAATATAGACAAATATGGCATATTACTATAATGGTGTTGATTAACTCACTTTTAATTCAGTATACAAGTTAAAAGACAAAATATTAAAAATAAGCATTACAAAAACATGTTAAAAGATACACAGTATGAAGAGATGTAAATTGTGACAATAATAACATAAAGAATTGGGAAGAGAGAAGTTAAAGTGTATGTGATTGAATTTAAGTTGTTATCAGCTTGAAATAGTCTGTTATAAGACATTTTATGTAAGCTGCAAGGTAACCACACATGAAAAAAATTACCTATAGAAGTGACATACAAGAATAAAAGAAAAGAATCAAAGCAGATCAACATATAAATCAACAAAACACAAAGAAGACAGTGACAGGAAAAGACATACAAAAGGACTACAAGACTAATGGGAAGCAGCTAACAAAATGGCAGTGGTAATCCTTCCCTATCAATAATTACTTTAAATGTCAATGGATTAAACTACTCGATCAAAAGACATAGAATGGATAAATGAATTAAAAAATAAGACCCAAATATATGCTGTCTACAGCCTTTGCTCACTTCACATTTAAGGACATGCATAGACTAAATTGAATGGATGGAAGAAAATATCCCATGCAAATAGAAACAAAAATAGAGGTGGCTATATTTATATCAGGCAAAACAGACTATGAATCAATAACTGTTAGAAGAGACAAAGAAGATTATTATGTAGTAATAAAGGGATAAATGCATCCAGAGGATACAACAAATTTATGTGTGTGTGTGTGCATGTGTGTGTATGCATCGAATGTTGGAGAAACTAAATGTATAAAGTAAATATTAACAAAACAAAACATACCAAAACTTAATAGACTGCAGCAAAAGCAGTCTAAAAGTAAAGTTTATAGTAATCGATGCCTACATTAAAAAAAAGGAAGATCTCAAATAAACAACCTAACTTTAAGCATCAAAGAATTAGAGAAAGAGCAAACTAAGCCTAAAGTTAGTATAAAAAAGAAAAAACAACAATCAGAGAAGAAATACATAAAATAGAGACTGGAAAAACAATAGAAAAGATCTATGAAACTAAGAGTTCATTTTTTAAAACATAAATTGACAAACTCTTAGCTAGAATACACAGAAAAAAGAGAAAAGAGTCTGATAAATAAAATCAGAAATGAAAGGGAGACAGTACAAATGATGCCACAGGAATACAAAGGGTCATAAGAAACTATTATGAACAATTATATGTTAATAAATTAAATAACCTAGAAGAAATTCCTAAAAGCACGCAACCTACCAAGACTAAATCATGAAAAAATAGAAGTCTAAAAAATCCATGAGTAAAGTAATAAAAAATAATCTCCAAATAAAGAAAATTCTAGGGCTAGATAACTTCACAGGTAAATTCTGCCAAATATTTAAAGAAAAATTAGCACCAGCCCTTCCCATACATCTCCAAAAAACTGAGAAGGAGGGAACATCTCCCAACTTATTTCATTAGGTCAGCATTACCTTGACATCAAAGTCATACAAGGACACTGTAAGAAAAGAAAATTACAGGCCAATATCTTTGATAAGCATAGATGTAAAAATTCTCAACAAAATGATAGCAACTGAATTAAAAGGCATATTAAAAGGATCCTATACCATGAGCAAGTGAGATTTATCTCTGGGATGTAAGAATGGTTCAACATATGCAAATTAGCAATTGTATATCACATTAACTAAATGAAAGATAAAAGCCACATAATCATCTCAATAGATTCAAGAAAAGCATTATCATTTCATGATTAAAACTTTCAACAAATTAGGCATAGAAAGAAACTACCTCAACATAATAAAGGCCATATATGACACCCTACAGCTTACATCGTATTCAATTATGAAAAGCTGCAAGCTTTTCCTCTAAAATCAGGGCATCCCCTTTCACCACTTCTATTCAACATAGCAACATAGTACTGAAAGTCTCAGCCAGGGCAGTTAGGTAAGACAAAGAAATAAAAGGCATCTAAAACAGAAAGGAAGAAGCAAAATTATCCCTGTTAGTTGATGATATTATCTTACATATAGAAAACCCTGAAGACTTCATTAAAAAAGAAAACTAATAAATGCATCAGTAATGTTGCAAGATAGCAAATAAACCAACAAAAATAGTTACAGTTTTATACACTAAGAGCAACTACCCAAAAAAGAAATTAAGAAAATAATCACATTTACAACTGAATCAAAAAGAATAAAATACTTAGTAACAATTTTAACCAAGAAGGTAAAAGATCTGCAGACTGAAAAATATAAAACAGCAATGAAAAATACAGGGCAAGATGGGGAACTAGAAGCAGCCTATGCATGCCACTCTCAAGGAGAGAATAGAAAATTGCAAATGGATGCCAACCTACTGATGGGCCTTCTTGGAAAGATAATTGTGAATCATCAGAGAAGCAACTGGGGACATTCAGAGTGAAGGAGAAGGTGAGGGGGCAACCCACTCAGCAAGATCATAAGGTACCTAGGGGAGGCATCCACAAGTGGGGAAGGACAGAAGAGAACACTGGGGCTTCGTGCTCTACTTACAGACTCTGTGGCTGAAGCTCTGAGGGGCCCCCTCTGGCACCTCTGGCACAGACCTCCAGACGGATCAGAGATCTTCTTGGCATCTGCTTGGAGACACTGCACCAGAGCATGGGCACAGCCTGGACTGGGTAGCATCTGTTCCTGGGCAGCTGCAACTGATGCTAATTCTGAGCTCTCAGGTCCAAAGCACCAGGTCTACACAGGGCTTGGCTTTGCTGCAGATGCCTCCACATCACCCTGGCCAGGTCAAGGAGGGAGCAGGTAGAGTGGACTAGGAGCAGACAACCCCTTCCCCCATGGGAGGATTTGAGCAGAATGGGCTTCGTAGATGCCACCTGAGAAGCCCTGCAGCCCCCTAGCTCTAGCCCTGAGGCTCCAGTACTCTGCTGGGCCCTACAGCTCTACCCTCGTGGTTCCTATGCTGTTATCCATCCCTGTGGCTCTGCCCCCAAGGCTGCCATGCTACCACCAGAACACATGGTACTGCCCCTAAGGCTCCTACTGGCCACCTGGTGGGAACTGCCCATGTGGTCCAACACTCCACCAGGGGCCCACCAGCCTCAAGCTGCCATAGCCCCTGGACCCAGTTGGAATGAACACTCCCATAGGGAGATCTGGGCAGAGCAATCTCCAGCAATGTAAACCTCTGTGGAGAGAGACTCACCCAGCCCCTACAGCAGCCTGGGGAAAAAAGCACCACTTCACACAAAGATCACCCATGACCAGTTAAGACAGTGACAATCAAAGGGGAATGGGACAACACAGAACAGCTGCATTACAGGCTCCTAGTGCATCCTCCCCTCAGACAGATTCACAGCCAAATTCTACCAGACCTATAAAGCAGAACAGTACGTATCTTATAGGAATCATTCTATAATATTGAGAAGGAAGGAATCCTCCCCAACTCATTCTCTGAAGCAAATATCAATATTCCTGGCTTGCTATCAAAGCCAGGAAAGGAAACAAAAAAAAAAAAAAAAAAGAGAGAGAGAGAAAACTACACATCAATATTTCTTATGAATGCAGATGCAAAAATCCTCAACAAAATACTAGCAAACCAAATTCAATAGCACATTAAAAAGAATTCACCATGATCAAGTTGGTTTCATCCCAGGAGTTCAAGGATGGTTAAACATATGCAAATCAATAAACATAATTCACCACACAGAAGCAAAAACCTCTTTATATGGTCATTTCAATAGATGCAGAAAAAGCATTCAGTGAAATCCAACACCACTTCATGATTAAAAATCGCTCAATAAACTAGGAACATATCTCAAAATTATAAAAGCCATATATGACAAACCCACAGCCAACAACATACCCAATGGGAAAAAGATGAAAACATTTCCCTAAAGTAGTGGAACAAGCCAAGTGTGACCACTGTCACCACTTCTATTAAATATAGTACTAGAAGTCCTAGCCAGAGCAATCAGGCAAGAGAGAAATAAAGAGTAACCAAACCAGGAAAGAGGAGGTCAAACTATCCCTATTTGCTGATTATATGATCTTGTATCTAGAAAACCCAAAAGACTACTAGAATTGATAAACAAATTCAGCAAAGTCTCATATTACAAAGTCAATGTACACAAATTGGTAGTATTTTTACGTAATAATAGCAATCAAGCTGAGAGTCAAATCAAAAACTCAATACCATTTACAATAGCTACCAAGAAAATAAAGTACCTACGAATGTATTAATCAAGGAGATGAAATATTTCTACAAGGTGAACTGCAAAACACTCATGAAAGAAATCATAGATGACACAAACAAATGGAAAAATATCCATGCTCATGGATTGGTAGAATCAACATCATTAAAATGTCCATACTGCCCAAAATGATTTACAGATTCAACATAATCCCCATCAAAATATGTCATATTTCACAGATCTAGAAAAAATAAATCTATGTTTCATTTGGAACCACAAAGGAGTCCAAATAGCCAAAACAATCTTAAGCAAAAAGAATAAATCCTGAGACATCACATTACCTGACTTCAAAATATACCATGAGGCCATAGTAACAAAAACAGAATGGTACTGGTATAAAATTAGAGACATATCAAAGTACAGACAAAATAGAGAACTCAGAAATAAAACCATCTACCTACAACCAGCTGATCTTTGACAAAGCAGACAACAACATACACCGGGGAAAGAAAGCCCTATTCAATAAATGGTGCTAGGAAAACTGGATAGCTACATGCAGAAGAAATGAAACAGGACTTTTATCTCTTACCATATACAAAAATCAATTCAAGATGGATAAAAGACTCAAACTGTAAGGCATGAAACCATAAAAATTCTAGAAGTAAACAGAGGAAAATGCTTCTGACATTAGCCTTGGAAAGGAATTTTTGACTAAGAGCCCAAAGGCAAATACAGCAACAACAAAAATAAATAAATAGGACTTAATTAAATTAAAAAGCTTCTGCATATCAAAGGAAATAATCAACAGAGCAAATAAACAATCTACAGAATGGGAGAAAATATTTGCAAACTATACATTTGATAAAAGGCTAATATTGAGAGTCTATAATGAACTCAAATAAATCAGCAAGAAAAAATAAAACACCCCATTAAAAAGTGGGCAAAAGACATAAACAGAAGTTTTTTCAAAAGAAGATAGACAAATGGCCTACAAAGATATGAAAAAATGCTCACCATAGCTAATGATCAGGGAAATGCAAATTAAAACAACAATGAGATACCACCTTACCCCTATAGGAATGGTGATTATTAAAAAGTAAAAAAATAAAGCAATAGATGCTGATGTGGATTCAGGAGAAACGATCACTTATACACTGTTGGTGGGACTACAAATTAGTACCACATCTATGGAAAACAGTATGGAAATTCCTCAAATAAATAAATGTAGACTTGCCATTTGAGCCAACTATCCCACTACAGGGTATCTACTCAAAGGAAAATAAGTCATTTTATCAAAAAAATACTTTCACTAAAATGTTTATCACAGCACAATTCACACAATTGCAACAATGTGGAAGCAAACTAAGTGCTCATCAATTCTTTAGTGGATTAAGAAATTATGGGGGCTGTACACACACACACACCATGGAGTACTACTCAGCCATAAAAAGGAATGAAATATTATTTTTGGCAGCAACTTGGATGGAATTAGAGATCATTATCCTAAATGAAGTATCTCAGGAATGGAAAAACAGACACCACATGTACCCTGTAATAACTGGGAGTTAAATTATGAGCACATACAGGCACAGAGATATATAAAGTTCATTGGAAACCAAGAAGGGGGGAGCATGAGAGGTTGTGAGGGGTAAAAAAAATACCTATTGGGTACAATGAATGCTATTCTGGTGATGAGCACATTAAAAGCTCTGACTTAAGCATTATAATAGCTATCCATGTAACAAAAACATTTGTACCTTCATATTTTGAAATAATAAAAAACTAAAAAAGCCCTCAAAAACATTAATGAAAGAAATTGAAGAATATACAAAAAAATTGAAAGCTATTCTGCTTGTGGAGTAGAAGAACTAACATTGTTAAAACGTCCATACTTCCCAAAGCAATCTATAAATACAATGCAATCCTATCAACATTCCAATGGTATTTTTCATATAAATATATAAAACAATCCTAAACTTCTTTTGGAATCACCAAAGACCCCAAATAGGAAAAGCAATCTTGAGCAAGATAAATAGAGCAAGAGGCATTACATGTTCTGATTTCAAAATATATCACAAAGCTATAGTATCCAAAACAGTATGTTTCTGAATAAAAACAGACACAGAGACCAATGGAACAGAATAGATAACCCAGAAATAAACCCTTACATAAATAGTCAACTAATTTTTAACAAAGATGCCAAGAATACCCAATGGAAAGAGAATATTTTCTTCAATAAAACACAAAAACTAACTCAAAATGGATTAAAGACTTAAATGAAGGACCTGAAACCATTAAACTCTAAGAAGAATACAAAGAGAAAAACTCCTTTAAATTGATTTTGGCAATGATTTTTTTAATTTTACACTAAAAGTACAGGCAGCAGAAGCAAAAATAAACAAGTGGAGCCACATCAAACCAAAAAGTTTTTGCACAGCAAAGAAAACAGTTTACAAAATGAAAAGGCAACCCTTGGAAATGAGAGAACATATTTGTATACCATATATTTTATAAGGAATTAATATCCAAAATATATAACTCATATAACTCAATAACAAAATATATGTATAACTGGATTTTAAAATGTCCAATTAAAATAAATAACATTTTTCCAAAGAAGACAAATTGTCAACAGATATATGAAAAGATGTTCAACATAACTATTCATCAGGAAAATGCAAATCAAAACCACAATGAGATATTGCCTCACAGCTGTTAGGACTACCCTTATCAACATAGTCATCAGATAAGAAGTATTCATCATTATATGTATATGTATATATATGCGCATGTATATATGTGTGTGTGTGTGTGTGTATATACCAATATCATTCAGCTTCAAAAAGAAGGAAATCGTGCCATTTGTAACAACAAAGGTAAACCTGGAGGATATTATTCTAAGTGAAATAAGCCAGACACAGAAAGAAAAATACTACCTGATCTCATTTATGTGAAATCTAAAACAAAGTTAAACTCATAGTAACGGAGAGTAGAATGGTGGTTAGCAGGGGATAGGGGATGGAGAAAAGGAGATATATTGGTCAAAGGGTAGAAACGTTCAGTTATAAGATGAGTAAGTACCTGAGATCTAACGTACAGCATGGTGAATATAGCTAATAATAATGTATCATATACTTGAGATTTGCTGAGTGTAGATCTCAAATAATCTCACTACAAAAATAAAAATGGTAACTATGTGACATGATGCATATGTTAACTACCTCAGTAGTGACCATCACTTCACAATGTATACATATATTAAAATATCATCTTGTACACTTTAAATATATACAATATTTATTTATCAATCTTAGTGAATATGAAGAAAAACTCATCATGCAAAATAAGATACACACAAAATGGCAAAAGTAAATTCTTTTCTATCAACAATTACTTTATATGTAAATCTATTAAACTGCTTCCTCAAAAGACAGAATGGCTGAATGGATAAAAAACAAATAAACAGACAAGGCCCAGCTATATACTATCTATAAGATACTCACTTTATATTTAAGGATACACATAGGCTGAAAGTGAAGGTATGGAAAAAGATGTTCCATGTAAATGGTAACCAAAAAAGAACAAAGGTGGCTATCATTATATCAGACAAAATAGACTTTAAATCAAAAACTGTCACAAGAGACAAAGAAGGACATTATATAATGACAGGGTGAATCACCAGTAAGATATAATGATTATAAATATAGGCCGGGCGCGGTGGCTCACACCTGCACTCTGGGAGGCCGAGGCGGATGGATGGCTCGAGGTCAGGAGTTCGAGACCAGCCTGAGCAAGAGTGAGACCCCATCTCTACTAAAAATAGAAAGAAATTATATGGACAACTAAAATATATATATACAAAAAATTAGCCGGGCATGGTGGTGCATGCCTGTAGTCCCAGCTACACGGGAGGCTGAGGCAGTAGGATCGCTTAAGCCCAGGAGTTTGAGGTTGCTGTGAGCTAGACTGACACCACGGCACTCACTCTAGCCCGGGCAACAGAGTGAGACTCTGTCTCAAAAAAAAATAAATAAATATATATGCACCAAACATTAGAGCACATAGTTATGCAAAGCAATACAATAATAACAGGAGACTTCAAAATCCCACTTTCAATAATGGACAGAACATCTAGACAGATCAATAAGGAAACAGAGGACTGGAATAACTCTATAGACCAAATGAACCTAACAGACACATACAGAATCTTCCACCCAACAGCAGCAGAATACATATGCTCAGGTGCACATGGATCTTTCTCCAGGATAAATCATATGTTAGGGCACAAAGAAAGTCTTAACAAATTTAATAAGACTGCAATCATACCAAATATCTTTTTTGACCACAATGGAATGAAACTAGAAATTAATAACAGAAGGCAAACTGGAAAATTCACAAGTAAGTGGAAATTAAACAACATACTCTTGAACAACAATTGGGTCAAAGAAGAAATAAAAAAGAAAATTAGAAAATACTTCAAGACAAATGAAAATTAAACACAGCATACCAAAATTGATGGGATGTAACAAAAGCAGTACTAAAACCAAGGTTCATAGCAATAAACACTTACATTAAAAGAGTAGAAAGATCTCAAATATACAGCTAATCTTACATCCCAAGGAGGTAGAAAAAGAAGAACAAACTAAGCCACAGTTAAATTCTTGTTAGGAAATTTCTCCCATTGCAGGAAAGTTCATGGATCATATACCACACACAACTGGAATAGACTCACTAGATGGATTGACATCTTGGTGATGCTGACACCATGAATATATTTTTATTTTCTTTTTCTTTTTTTTTTTTTCTCCTCTATCTATGAGCCTCTAGATAGCAATAAGTCTCCACCATGATCTTTTATTAACATTGATAATGTGAGTCTAGATTATACCTGTACTGTGTTCCAGGAACAAAATTTTATCACAACAATTAGAGATTTCCTTGTGTTTTCTATGTTTTGTTCTTGTTAGACGGAAACTGCAATTCTTATGTGATGTTGCAGGCTCTTCATAAATGTGGGACACATAAGAGGTTTGAAGACGGATAACTCAGCTTCGAAGATGCTGGCATCACACACTGTTCATTGCACCACCTTTCCTGATATTCTCTGTTGGGCAACATGGGTGGACTTGATATGGGATGTAAAACAGAATCATAGGTACACTGTTTGATAAGGAACAAAACTGACTTTAAAATTTAGTTTAATTAATAGACTACCCTAACTCATTTCAGAGTTTTCTGGGTGCAAGGGACTTATACCTGAGCTTCCTACCTCTAATGAGGAGGGATTTAATGAAAAGAAAAACAGAATTGACCCCAGAAAGTCATAGATCTTCAGCCTCTGAAAAGACAACTGGAGTTCTGATTGATCTTAACCATCAAAGACAATATAACAAGTTTAAATATTTTGGGCAATGCCAGGGAGATCCAGCATTTCCCTGTGTTCACTCTGTCCATAGAAAGGGGATATTTTTTATTCCATTCCCAGAAGAAGAAAATATTGGAGTGAATAATTTCAGCTCCTGTCTGCACTCTTATATTTTCTCTTCCCATACTGACAGTCCAGGACACTTGCTAGGCTTGAAGAAATAATTTGCATCAAAACTGGAATCAGAGGACACTGGACTCTGTTTTCTCATCCTGTGCACTAACCCCAGGGCCAGTCTTTGCCCTCTTGCCCTCTCCTTCAGAGGAGAGAGAACCGCTGGTCCTATTTTGGTTTCAGTTAACTGGAACTCCTGTTATTTCAGGACTACAAGCGTGTCCTGGAAACACAATGGTCAGATAGACATCCACGCATTTTGTTTTTACTCTGTTAGAACTCAAGACAGAAGGAGGGGGCATATTAGTCACTCCTCAACTTCAACAAAAGCAATTCTATAATTCAAGCTTTCAGATAGTCTAAAACAAATTAGGCATGCAACAGTATTTGAATATGGAAACACATCCCCATGGATGAGCTTTGTCTTCTGTGAAGACGTGGAGGGAGAGCAAGGGAAGACATAAGAAGGAGCTGCTGGAAAGGAGGGGGTGGGTCAGGAAACCTCATTTTTATCGAGGGTAGTGCTGCCTCGTCCTGGCTGGGCCAGCCCTGGAGGGACTATGTGGGCTGGCTGCAGAGTTAATTGAATTTCACAACTTGCCTCACATTCCTGCTGACACAAAGTGCCTTGTAAGGAGGGAGGCAACCCAGGAGGCCAACACAGTGGCAAGACCAAGGCTGGGAACTGCTGTGAGTCTCTCTTTATACAACTCCTGGCTCAAAATAGCTTTCTTGTTATCACCCCAGCTGAGAGGCCCCACAGGCAAGGAAGGAAAATGTGTGCCGTCTCTAAGATACAGGCAGCCGTCTGCTCCGAGAGGAAGCCCTGGACCTGCAGTGGCCCTTCCCTTCTCAGAGCCCTCCAGGACTCACCTGTAAAGTAGGTATTTGACCACGCGAATGCTAAGTTCCACCCAGCTGTGACACCATGGTCGCCTAATGCTCTGAAAATCAACTCGAGACCTCCTTCAGCATCAGTCCCAGCCCCATTCGTGTGCAGAATCTGTCTACTCAGGGCCCAAGCTTCCTGCCTCACCTCCCACTTAGATATTAGCCAAGGGCGGAACGCGGCTATGCACCAGGCACCTCCCGCGTCTTCACACAGGTTACCATATGCAAAATATTGTAAGCGTGAATGATGCGTCTCCTAACAAGGAGATAACATCTCAAAGGTTTTAGGGGACTTGACTAATGCCAACAAATTTGTAAGAAAAAGAGCTGAAATGTAAATTTAAACTATACAACTCCACAGCCAGAGGCTGTTTCCACAGAACTATTCTACTCACACAAAACGTGAATTGCTTCTGTGACGATGCCCTATCCCATGGTGCTTTTTCAGTACCTGGCATAACATCATTCCTGAATACATGTGTATTAATGAAAGGCTGTCCAAATTAATATACGATTTATTGGGTTCAGTATATTAGAGCATTTGATCAGTAAGAAGAAGCATTATTGCTTACAACATTGCTTGCCAACAAATTCTGACTTCTTCGAATAATATTTCTGAGAATACTTCTGCACAACCTTCATTTATTTGTGTATTCATGCATTCAGAAAAATGGCACCTACAAGAAAGACACTAAAGGCACTATGCCAGGAGTTGGTTCAAAGAAGAAACACTCCCAGAATACATAGCACACACTGTCTTGTGGGAGGACAGCCTAAATGAAATGAATGTGCAGTTAAAACATGGGTACGTGCTGAGAGGGAAAGCTGCCCGGGGAGCTGGAATGTGCCCTGGACAGTCAGAGTGTGCTTTCCTGCGTGCTTGGCAATTCCACTGAGATTTGCAGGATATGCAGGTATCAACCAAGTAAGGGAGGCTGAGAGTGTATCACCCTGTGCAGCAGACAGCATATGCAGAAGTGTTTGGCAGGAAGGACCGTGACCCACCGCAGGAACAGAGAGAAGGCTGCGGAGGCTGAGATGAGCCTGAGAGAGCGCTGATGCCCACACCTTTGTCCACAAGGACAAAGATGGCCTTGTGATACTCACACCTGCAGACCTTGCACTCACACTCATGTGGACCTTTTTCAAGCACACATTCTATGCGGATCTCCTTCTTTTAAAGGCCACTCTATTCATGGTCTGAAGCTCACTCCCACCATCTTCAAGAATTTAACTTCTTCGTAATTTTCCCTGGGTTTAGCCTCACCGATGTCCCTTTCTCTTTACAGAATTACCATAGTATATAAACATACCCTAATGTATCCTACCTAAACAAAGAAGAAAAGAAATTCCGCCATTGCCCACATTTCCTTAACATCTATCTTCCAAACTGCTTTTCTCTTTTTTATAGATAAAATTCATTATAAAGTTGTCTTCATAAACAATTTCTCACCTCCTCTCTCTCTCTCGCTCTCTCTCTTCCTCTCTCTTCTCTCTGTATGTGTGTGTGTGTGTCTCTCTCACACACACACTTTTTAAAATTGAGAAATATGACACACATTTAGAAAAAGGTACTAACTAATTGCCACCCAGGACAAAAATACAACAGAAAAATGTTAGCCCCTCAGAAGCTGTCCCTCTTCCCTCCCCAATTCTTCTCTTTCTCCACTCCAAAGTTAATCACTATTCTTAATTTTACTTGTACAATTTCTTACTTTGCTTTGTAGTTTTACCACCTCTGTATATATTCTTAAATACTATGGTTTACCTTGGCTGGCACTGCCAAAGTTTTTAAATTTGTATAAATACAGCCATAAGCATGGAATTTTATTTAGCTTCTTTCCATCAATGTCATGTTTGCAAAAGTCATTCATGTTATTACACAAAGCTATAATTTATACATTTTTTTCTGATGAAAATCTTCCATTATGCAAACGTACCTCTTTCTCCATTCTATTTCTAATGACCAATGGATTGTTTCTAACTTAGAGTTCTTATGAATAATGTTGCTATGAACATCCTTGCACACTTCTGTTGGTAACTGTCGACATTCATTTTAGATGTAGCTCAGTGTATAAGTGAGGGGTTGTAGACTACGTATCTTCAACTTTAGTAGATAATGATAAATTTTTAAAAATATTTATGCTAACTTACACTCCTACTGGTAGTATACAAAGAGCATCTGTTGTTTCACATTATATTTTCCAGCACTTAGAATCATTAGTCTTTTTCCTTTTCTCTTAGGCATTCCGATGGGTGGAATGTTGTACTGTGTGTAATTTAAATTTGCATTTCTCTGATTACTATCATAAAATTGTGCATTTAAAAGATACATTTATTGGCCTGCTGGACAAACACTTTGGTCAAGTGCTTCTTCAGATCTCTTGTACATTGTTCTATTGGCTAATCTATTTTCGTTAGAGGTAGTTACACATTCTGTAAATGAGTTCAGTATTTATTATATGGGCTGCAAGTATCTTCTCCCACTCTGTAGCTCACTTTTTTTCCTTTCCTAATATTGTATTTTATGAACAAAAGTGTTTAATTTTAATGTAGTACCATTTTTCAATATTTTCATTGTTACTTACAGATATTTATGTCTTCTTTTAAACAGCTTCTCCTACACCAAGGTTATAATCATATTTTTATATATTATCTTCTAGGAGCTTTGTTGGTTTATAATTCATATATAGATTTGCACCTCCTGTGGAATTTATTTTTGTGTTAGGTACAAGATAGGGGTCAAATCTCATATTTGTTCATCCGAATATCCAGTTGACCCAGCACTCTTTACTGAAAAATCCTTTCTTTTCTTATTGTTGTCTAGCTCCTCCTCTGTTTAAAAACAAGTGACCATTTATAAGTAGGCATAAATCTGGGCTGTTTATTATTTCTTTGGCCTACTTGTATAACTTTATAATAATATCACATACTGCACTAGATATGACATTTGGGACTAAGATTCTTTATAGATATACTTTATTAGATCAAGGCAATTCTCTTCTATTCCTAGTTTTCTAATACATCAAAGATGAAAAGGATATTAAATTTTATCAACATCTTTGCATCTTTTGCAATGATCATATAATTTTTCTACCTTATTCTGTTAGTGTGGTAAATTACATTATTTGATTTTCTAATGTTTAAACCGCCTGGAATTAACTCAACATGATCATGAAGCTTCATACTTTTTATATATATTATGAGCTATATTTGAAAAACTGTGTTAGGCTCTCTGGGTCTTTTTTCAAGAGTGAGATCATCTTGTAGTTTTCATTTACATACTCGTCAGATTGTGATATTTAGGTTATTCTGGACACACACAACAAAGAGAGTAGCAATCTTTATATTTCTCTTTTGCTGAAAAAATTTTGTTTTAGTCTAAATTACAGAAAGAAAGCTTCAATTTTTGCCATTATTTTTGCCAAAAAATTGGTAGACTTTTCTAAGGACCTGTCCATCTGGATATGCACTTTTCTTTGTAGAAATATTTTGAATCACAAATTCACCTTCCTTAACATTTAAAGAACTCCTAATTTTCTCCTTTAATCAATTTTAGTATTTTATTTTTCTAGGTATTTTTAAATTGAGTCTACATTGTCAAATTTATTGTCATAATGAGTAATCATATATTCTCATTATCTATCTCATAACTTTAGCATCTATATTACCAGTTCCTTTTATTCCTAAAAGTGAATATTTGAGTCTTTTTTTTTTTCTTGGTAGGATCTTAACAATTTTATTAGTCTTTTCAAAGAACTACTTTTAACTTTTTAATTCCCTCCCTGCATGTTTTCCATTTCACTTATTTTCCCTTGTGTCTGTCTGGTTTCCACCACTAAACTGCATGTGAGTGTCACTTGCTTTATTTTTTCTAGCTTTCTGAGATGGATACTTAGGCCACTCATTTTTAAGGTTTTATTCTTTCATAATATTTACATTTAAGGTTATAAATTTCTCTTTAATTATGTGTTTACTTACATTCCAAGTATTTTTATATATAGTAGTTTCATTATCATGCTGTTCCAATATTTTCTAACTATATTTGATATATATTGATACAAGTCATTTAGAACTGTATTTCTCAATTTTTCAGACAAATGAGAATTTCCTAGTTATCCTTTTATTATTGAATTGTAGCTTAATATCAGTGTGGTCAATGAAGCTAGTCTGAAGGATTTCAATCCTTGGAAATTTGTTGAGATTTCCTTTACGGCCCAGCATGTGGTCAATGTTGGTAAATGTTCTATGTGTACTTGAAAATAATGTTTATTCTGTATTTGTGTTCTATGTATCGCCTATTTTGTCAGATTTGCTAATCATTTTGTTCAAATCTTTTGTATCCTTACTGATTATTTTGCCTGCTTGTTTTATCAGTTACTGAGAAAGAAGTGTTAAAATTCTCAAATATGATTTGGATTAGTGTTTTTCTCTCTTCTGTCAGTCTTGCATTCAATTTGAAACTCTGACATTAGGAGCACATACATTAGAATTTATAATTGAGCTTTTAGCATTATGAAATGTCTCTCTTTAATTGAATATCTCCAGACCTGACCACTCCCTTGAACTCTAGACTCCTAAGTCCAACTGCTCACTCAATGGCTCCATTTGATGGTCTAATGAGCTTTTAAAATATCACATATGTGAAAC
Organism: Eulemur rufifrons; assembly: GCF_041146395.1. Lineage (NCBI taxonomy): Eukaryota > Metazoa > Chordata > Mammalia > Primates > Lemuridae > Eulemur > Eulemur rufifrons. Next base: position 12,104,367 of record NC_091010.1, read on the forward strand.
AGAAGTCCTGATTTTCCCTCTTAAATTCACTCTTCCTCCAAATTTCCCTCTTTAAATAAATAGCACTACCAGTCCTCTAGTTACTCAAATGGTAAGCATAGAAATAGTTCATGATTTGCCCCTTTCCCTCAAGCTTTCAGGTCTTTGTATTGATACCATGGCCGGAAAAGCTATACATGACCCAATCTTCATGTCTCCTACCTTGCTTTGCATCACTCTCCTTTCTGTGCACTGTATTATACTACATTGCTTCTTTCGGCTCCCTGTGGTCTTTTCCAACACAGGGTATTTGCACACACCCTCACTTTCCTTAGACTTCTCTTGCCTCTATTCTATTAGTTAGTTATTCTTTTTCTTTAAAGGAAAGTTTGCAGGATGGACTTTCTTGTCCACTCATTTCCTTAAACTCTCATTATCTTGTTTGTGCCCATTATTGTTATTATGCCTTGCAATTATTTTATGTCTTTTCCTTGATTTTTGTTTCTCTCAGTAGAAAATGGCTTCTTAAAAAGAGGAATTGTGCTTGCCTTCCTCTTTTCTGTAACCCCAGTGGCTTGAATAGTGCTTAGTATGGGGCGAGCTGTCAACAGATACCTGTTAAGAGAATGAACCAACAAATGGTTCAAAGTCCTTTAAAAACTTTGGCTTTTATTCTAACAATGAGGAAGATTTTAAAGGGAACAAAATTGAGGAGAGTTTGACAGGACTGATGTGTTAAGAATGGTTCAGGCCGGGCGCGGTGGTTCACACCTGTAATCCTAGCACTCTGGGAGGCTGAGGTGGGCGGATCGTTTGAGCTCAGGAGTTCGAGACCAGCCTGAGCAAGAGCGAGACCCCATCTCTACTAAAAATAGAAAGAAATTGTATGGACAGCTAAAAATATATATAGAAAAATTAGCCGGGCATGGTGGTGCATGCCTGTAGTCCCAGCTACTCGGGAGGCTGAGACAGGAGGATCCCTTGAGTTCAGGAGTTTGAGGTTGCTGTGAGCTACGCTGATGCCACGGCACTCACTCTAGCCTGGGCAACAGAGTGAGGTTCTGTCTCAAAAAAAAAAAAAAAAAAAAAGAATGGTTCAGAGGAAAGCAAGAATGGATGCAGGAAGGCCAGTCCACATAGGACCAGGTGCCCGCTCAATCTTATCTTTTTGGTATAACAGTGAAGATGACAGGAACTTTGGTTTCAGGGAGAAATAGGTGTGGAGAATGACAATTACATTTCTTCTCTATGCAACTGAATGTTTATGCCATTTCTTGAGTTAGGGAATACTGGAAGAAACTGCATATTGGCAGAGTTAGCTATAGGTTTAAACTTACGGATACTGAGCATGAGGTATCTAAGAGACATCCAAGTGAGGAAATCAAATAAGATATTGGTTGTACCTTGGGTGACAACAGGTTTGAGTTTGCTTTGGACAGCTGAGTTCATATCAATTTTTTCAGTGCCATAATTCATAATGCCTTCTTCCCCTCTCAAAAATAGTTCTTCACTGTAGGTATATGGCATCAGAGTTTGGTCAGAGTTGAAGACACATGTGGTAGTTTTCTGCATCTAAATTTAAGTACTTGGGATGGACGTTGTTGCTTAAGAGAGAGCATAGAGTGAGAAAAGAAAAGGATCAAGAACCACAGCTGAAAAGAGCAGTCCAAGATGGAGAACTAGAAGCTGCCTGCACACGCCGCTTTTATGGACAGGACTCAAAGTGACAAGTAAATATTCACCTTTGGGATGGATCATTAAGACAGAGCATTAGAAATCAACAGAGAAGCGATAGGAGGCACCCAAAGTGAAGGAGAGGGAAATAGGGTGACCTGCTTGGCAGGATTGGAGGTAGCTGAGGGAGGAGACCAAACATGGGAAAGGGGCAGGCAAAGAGAATCCCAGGGCTCCACACTCCCCCTGCACACATTGCAATCTGAGCTACAGCAGGGTCTCTCCACCCCCAACAGGCCTCTGTACTGATACAGGGAGCTGCCTAGAGACCATGCAACAGCATTGCAGAGCAGGGCCCCACTGGCCTCTGAAACCTCAGTGCCACAGCTGGTGCCATTCTGAGGGACCAGACCTAGAATGCTGCATCTGCCCAGGAGTCAGCTCCATTGCTGTAACCTCCTCATCACTGCTTCCAGGCCAGGGAGGGATCTGGGAGGCTGAGTGCTCTTGTGTATCTCAGGAGCAGGTGCTGCATGCCACTGCCACCATTGGGGGACCTGGCCATAGCAAATGTCTTGCACCCTCTGCCACTACTGTAAGCCACTACCTATAGCTGCTGCCTAGATCCACCATCACTGCCACTGCCACCACCACTGCCACCACTGCAGGACATGGGCAGAGCAAATGCTCACAGCTGCTGGCACCCACTACCACCACTGAGGTAACCTAGCTCCAGGCACTATGGCTGCCACTGCCAGAGTGGAGCAAACCCCCACAGTAGCTCACCTCTACAAAGAGGGACCCACCCTGCCCCCAGCCAAGTTGTAAGCACTGGCCTGGGGATGAGCCCGCCCCTCCACACAAATATCCCCCAGCACCTGCTTGGACTGTGGCAATCACAGAGGAAAGGGGAGACACAGGAAAGCTATGTGCATCCGCCCCCTACTGCCTGATCAATCTTTCAGAATGGGACTCAAGTATGCCATCCAAGGGCATAGAACTAGAGACTATGACATAACCTAGTCCACGACCACTGGCACCTGAACACCTTTCCAGGGTTCTGAGTTCCAGATGACCTGAACACCTTTCCAGGTTTCTGAGTTCCAGATGACCCAAATTGCCAGCAAAACCACAGTGGGTACCTACTGGAATGAGCCAAAAGGCAGTGTACCTCTCCCTCTCTTCACTGAACAACAGAGTTCTCAGCAGAGGAGAACAGGTGAAACACATAACTATCTGTTTTGCACTGTGGGAAGAGATCCCAGATGAGAAGAAGCAATCATAAAAACTCTGGCAACATGAAAAAAGAGGGTATTTTGACAATGCCATAGGATTACACTAAATTCCCAAGCTGTGAATATGTTGCCTTACATGGAAAATCGAACTTTGTGTAAGTGATTAAGAATCTTAAGATGGAAAGATTACTCTGGGTTATCCAAGTGCTCCCGTTATAATCACAAGAATGTTTACAACAGGGCAGGAGGAATGTTATAGAGAGATTTAAAGATGCTAGTCAGCTGGCTTTGAGGATGGATGAAGGGACCATGAGCCAGGGGACACGAACAGCATCTAGAAGCTGGAGAAGGTGAGGAAAGGAATTCTCCTCTAGAGCCTCCAAAGGAAACACAGCCTGGAATGACACCATGGTTTTAGCCCTGTACGACCCATTTAGGACTTCTGACTCCAGAGAAGTTTGAGAATAAATTTGTGCTGTTTTAAGTCCCTAAATTTGTCATAATTTAGTACTTCAGCAATAGGAAACTAATATTAATATATCCACACACCTAGGAATGCAAGCTGATGCATACTTCATCCTGCTCTGAAATTATAACAATGACTCCTTTTCAGGGAACACTTTCCAAGTACCCAGGTTCCTGAATGCTAACTGGGGATGTTCCTCAGAAGACAATACAGGCAAATTTTTACACATAAATTTAGGTTTTTAAGCCAAGAAAGACTGAAAAATCTGATTCCACAAGAGTTACTTACCTTGACTCATAGCCAAGCATTGCCGCGTTAGCAGTAGAAGCCACAGCTACTCAAATGCCATTGGCGCTTCTTGTTTTCTGCTGTCTTTTATGTACTGAACCTGTGTACATTACAACAACTCAGCACATTTCACTTTGACAGAATGTTTTATTCTTTTATAGAACCATTGATGTATAATTTATGTATAGGGTAGAACAACAGTTAAAAAACTGTAGTTCGTGGAATAGAGAAATTTTTATTAATTTATTAAGTCATTCATTTAATCCATAATTTACTTATTCACTCATTCATTTACCAAGCAATTATTAAGTGGCTAGGATGTGCCAGACACTTCTAAAGAGACTGGACATAGAATTGACTAGGAAAGACCAGAGTTATATTTTCACAGAATTTTCATTCTAGAAGGAGAAGGCAGATAATAAAGACACAAAATAAATAACAAACTGCCAAGTAGTGACAATGGCCATATTGTGGCAGAGAGCATCGAAGGTCTGGAGTGGTCATAAGAGGATCTCCGAGGAGATAAAAGTTTATGCCTGAATGAAAAGAAAAATCCAGCCATAGGAAAGAGCATTTCGAGTGGAGGGAATAGCAAGCTCCACGGGGCGCTGTGTGGTCACATGGACTGGATCTGCACTGCAAAATGCAACGCACTGAGTAAGACAGGCAGATAAATGACAGTTTTATTACAAAAGAATATGTGATCATAAGCAAGTTACTTACCTCAGACTAAATTTCTTTATCTTTAAAATGGGGTGATTAAACATACTCCATTGAGTTGTGGTAAAGACTAAATTAGACGATATTTGTGAAAGTGCGTAGCATACAGTGGAGAGCGCAACGCATTGTAGACTTTTTCCTTTGAAAGAGAAGGCACATAATGCTTACTCTGGTATAATTCCTTATTTCAAAGACACCCTCCTAAAAGACTCAAGGGAGAGAGGGGAGTGGAGTCAGAGAAGAAGACCGAGGGGGAGTTGCAATCCATTCACCGCTGAGAGAGGAGATTGTGAGGTTAGACGGCAGTCAGTCGTGGCTGGGCAACATCTCCACTCAAGGAGAGAGAGCTCTGAGATGAAAAATGCTGAACAGAAAATAGTGGTTGTGCTGATCAAGTAGGCAGCAGCACAGAGGAAAAAAGTAAAATTTGGACACCATCCAACTCTAATTCACCCATTAAGAACAATGTCCTTCCATTGATTATTTTCCCAAACCAGCTAATTAAAAATGTCTTCACCCAGTGAGATACCATGATTGACAACAACCATCTCTTAAGCCTACAGCTGTTTAACAGTGTGTTTCCTTTATTCGAACATTTGCACTTATAATGGATGAATTGCCATCACTCTCAAATTATCTGAGCACAACCTTGTATATGTTGCGATGCCCTCCTAGTCTCTCTGGGATAGCAAGCAGCAAGCCCTCGCTGGTGAGCAGGCTGAGGTCAGCCACAGCGGAGCTGCACTAATGGCCTAATACCAAGCACTCACAATGTTGCATGTCAAGCACCATCAGGAGGCACAGTCACAAGGCCAGCTGCAGGAAACTTAACAGCCATGCCTAGGAGGAGTGCCCAGAGCAGTTCCCCAGAGAATCCAGAGAAACCCAGACTCCAAGGGGGCAAATGGGAGTGTTATTAAACATCTGTCACTTGTCAGATCCTCCGCAGGGGACTGTCAGGAATGCAAAATTCATCAAGAAATGCTGTCTTTCCTTCAAGTTCAGATTCTTCATCTCATGATCACTGCTCAGCCGATACAATCTATCTTCCATTCCCACCACTCACTGAAACCGGCCTCCCTAATGCCAGTGTGTTGTCTGCATCTCCAACATCTACAAGGGCAAGTTCTTGACATTCTTACCATCTTCCTTTCCTGTGGATAATGTGATAAACAAAATATCATTTCCTTGCCACTGTTTCTCTCTTCTGTACCATTTCTAGATCTTTGCTTTTACCTGACCCTTAGATATGTCGGTCTCCTGAGACTAATTTTGAGTCTCTTCCATTCTTTTTGCATGCTCCTCCTGGCAACACAACCATGACCATGGTACCAAGTGCCTACCAAATGCTGAACACTTTTTCTGGTAGAAACGCTTGTGCCACCTCATATTTCACAGACGTGCACGGGTTGTGAATAGACAAACGAGCATGGGTTTTATTCTCTTGATAGCTCAGAGCATCAAAGGGATGCCCTACGTCAGCTAGCTGACCATCTTGCAACCTAAATACAGACTCCACACAGGGGCTGATAATGAATCCAGAGCCACTTTACCTAAATCTCTAACTTATTTCCAAACATCAGCAATCTTATAATTTGAATCAGCGTAAGTCCTGATCCCATGGCAAGAAAAGCACGTGTGACTCACACTTCAACTGGCATCTCCTGGCCTTTTGATACTTTGTTAAGATCACCTCGAACCCTATTTCACATTTGGTGGAATGTCTAGCTCTTTCGGAGATTATTTTTAAATATATAGGAGTCTGAGGTACTCATGATGGCCTTTAGCTCTCGTTTCAGCTACTACTGATGTTACATAACTTCTAGATTGCTCCTGCTTTCTATAAATGTCATTTCTAGTTCCATAGTATGATGCTGTTAAAATCATTCACTTGAATTTTATGTTCTGTTTCTCTCATCTGTCTTTCTCTCTCACATACACACATACACACACTTGTACGCATACACGTTTATTCTTATATGACAATTGTCAACACATTAACAATTGTGTCTATTTGAATGTGTGGTGAAATTTATGGGAGTTGGTTGTAGATGGGAATAGGGAGGTTAAGAAAAGTGTTAATCTAGTAACATTGCAAAACAGTACACAATCTTATTCTGAAATTTTCTTCTCTTGAGGATTTCTTATCCAGGTGAGATGTCATAGACCAGTGTCTCCCTCATTCTCCTCACTAAGAACAGCCTGAAAATAATGCAAAAGGCAATCAGTGAGGACTCTAAAGGATGGAAAGAGAAGGAAACTGGTGAGGGAACCCAGTACTGGAGGAGCAACCTAACGGGAGTGCATCTGAGGTCCCTCCAGCCTACCCAGTAAAGGAAAGCATTCCAGGCCCAGCTTCTTCCAACCCCCAACCCAGAAACAGAAAGCAGCCCAGGTAAAATCATTCCTCTGCTGGATTCAGTGGGGGTCCCTCTGACAACACCAGGAAAACCTGATAGCACCAGCTGTCAATTTCTGGCTCATTATTGGTTCTTGATAAAGAATGAGTACCTGACAACAGGGCATAGAGTGGCTGTGTGAACTTCACAAATTGGGTGCTCTGTGTGCTGCAAATTATGCCAATTATAGATGCACATGGCATTGAAAGATAGTGGAAAGTGTCAGATCTTCAAGAGATGCATTTTTTAATCTACCTTCACTTAAGGATACACGGCTAAATGTGTAGATAGGCACTAATTCAAGGGCAGTGGCTAACTATTTGGCCAACTGCCTAGGACATGTGAGGCTACCTGCCCCCTAAATGCGGAGTATCCACTGCAAAAGAAGCTTGCAAATAATCAGGTATGCAAGACAGCTCATTGCATGGATAACATGCCTCTTCCCTTAGCCATACTTTTACTTGATCAATGGGTCCATGAGTAGAGTGGCTATGGTGCCACTGATAGGGCTAAGCACAGGTTTGACAACTTGGATTTCCTTTGCCAGCCTTGATCTGGCTCATGCTTGCACTGAGTGCCCACCCTGCCAACAGCACTGCCCAGTGCTGAGCCCCTGATTTAGCACCTTTCACTACCAGTTAGCAAGTTCATTGGATCCCTTCCGTTATGGAAAGAGCAGGGCAACAGTGATTTATCTTTACAAGAACAGACATTTATTCTGGTTGTATTTGCTTTCTCTGTTTGAAATGCTTCTTCCAATACTACCTTTCACAGTGTCTTATGGTCCCTTCATAGCATTATTTCTGACCAAGGACTTTTTTTTTGGAGCAATATAGGTTTGCCAGTGAACTCATGCCCAGGAAATTCTCTGATAATATCACATAATCCATCATCCAGAAACAGCCAGTCTGATAAAATGGTAGAATGTCTGACTGAAGGTGCCAACAGCCTGAGAGTTAGGACTGCTGCCTGTAGGATGTGGTATACACTCCGAACCAGCGGCCAACATATATCGACACATTACATGGGTGCAGTACCCCAGGGGCACTGCCTAACAAGCCATTCAAAACCTTTTGACTTTCAATTCTTGTGACCTGGGTTCTCTGGGTGTAGAGGTCTTGCTTCCCTAAGAAAACATGCTTCCACATGGTACTCACCAACAATTCCATCAAACTGAAAGTTGAGGTTGCCTCCTGGATGTCCTATGCTCTTCAGGCCACTGGACCACTAGGTGGAAAATAAGATGCTGTCCTAACTGGAATTATTTATACCAATTAGCAAATAAGAATTGGGGTGTTTCCACCAAATAAAATGGTAGAAGGGAAACTATTTATGGAATAGTTAAGTTGTATGTCTGGAAACCTGGGGCCTGACTAGAGTGCCCATGTCTTAGAGTAAAAGTTAATAGAAGGCAACAACAATCCAACAGAGACAGTCAATGACAGGTCATTTTGTTTCCTCTTTTGCCTCATGACATTGCCATTGTATGCAAGCTAAATACAGGCAGAAGTGTGAGAATTGTTGCTGAGGCACAAAGGTGGACTGTGCCAGTCTTATCTGTTTGTTTTCATTTCCTGCCCAGAGTCCAGAAAGGAAGAAATGTGAGCAATGTGGCAGCAGGATTAAGGATAGACAAGAGGAAAGTTTTCATAAATAGGAACTGGGCTAAGGAGAAAGAGCCAGTATTGTAATTTCAGTAATGTTATCAGGGCAGAATCAGACTGCTGGCAACTGAGCCATGAGTGAGTATTTCAGCCCAGGCGGGAGATTCAGATCGCTCTTTCAAGACAACTGTGGCTGACATTCTAAGCAAGAAGCATGGTGCACGATGGGGTGAGACACAGAAGGCTTGGCACAGTGGGTGGTGGCTATAGACAGGGTGTCACTATGTGGGATGGGGAAAGAATGGACTTGGGAGTCAGGTAGGTCTCAACTGAAGCTAGAAACAGCCATTCTGCACGTGCTTACCTTACTTGTTTGCATTTGATTTAGTCACGTTCAGGTGAGTTCAATGCTGTGTGAGTTCAAACCAACTATTGGATATGAACACTGCACAACTGCTGGCTTGTGAAATTAAAATACAGGTGAGAGTTGGCTCCATGAGGGGTGGCAATGGGAGGACGCAGGACTCTTCCTCTGCAAATCCAGGCACTTAAGAACAGAGGGAGAGGGGTGGGGCACTAGAGGTGAAAAAGAGATGCTGAGGAACAGACATGAGCCCACAGACCAGGGTCAAAATAGCAAGAACTAACGGATAGAATTTCAGGGGCAAAGTCAGTTTCATGTAAAGCGTGTGCACAGATAGAGTGCTACCAAATGATACAAATTCACAGAAAATACCAAACCAAACACTTGGAATAAAAAAAAAAAAAAAAAAAAGGAAACTGAATTCCTCATACTGTAGAGCACATAGCTGCCTGCCCATGCAAGTGAAACGGATTGGGGGGAAAAAGAAAGACCCAAAAAGGCAATTGGGTGAGTAAAACTCAGTAGGACTGCCCAGAAAGACAGAAGAAATGCGCTTGGTGAGCCTTGGGCACAGGGCAGCTGTTGGCCTGGGACGGTCCCTGCTCTGCGGTGGCGGCTACATCCATGGCCAGAAGGATTCCTGGGCACTGAGTTTGCGTTTCTAGAGAATGTTATTAGCTCTACAAAATAGGAAAAACTCCCCAGAGCAACTACCCAGTCTTCAAAAATGACCAAATGAAAACAAAGTATTTCAAGCTCCCTTTCACACAGACGTGGATCACGCCCACTGTGTTCTCTAGAATGATTTCAATGCAAAACGACAGCATTTGGCATATACATACACAAATTTCTCCCAAAAGCAAATAGTCCCTGAGTACCTACTGTTTTCCTGGTCCCATGCACCCCTGCAGGGAGGAGGGGAGACAGAGAAAGCCATTGGTACTCAACAAACACACTGATTAGAAGGAAGACGTGACAAGTACTGAAATATGTATAAGGAAAAGTAGAAAGAGGTAAGGCCACTGCAGACAAGGGAAATGGATTATTTTTCGAGCTCCTCGTACGTCTCAGACTCTCCGGAACTGCCCTTTGCAGATCCAGCTTGAGAGGCTGATTTCTCTGCTTGGCGTTGCGTTTGTCCTCCCTCCGTCCTCACCCGTTGCATCCGCGGCTTCACCACTGCATCCGTGGGACCCAGCATCGGCCAGGCCATAATCAGATCTTACGCTGGTGCTCGCGGCTTCGCCGTGAAGTGATACTGCAAGCATCACCCAGCAGACCCAGACTGCGTTAACAAGAGATCAGATCCAGCCCTAAATGAACTTTTAAAATCTCTCTTCAGCCACGGCATGGACAGGTTTATATAAACCACAGCCACAGGACAGGGTCCGCAGCACCTTTGTCGGCCTTCTTGCCCAGGCGCAAGAACCCCGCCTTTACCCTTGCGTCATGCAACGTGCTGGCTCAGGACCCACCCCAGGCAATGCGTTTGGCTCCCACGACCCCACAGACGTCACGCTCCAAGCTGCCGCTGCCTGCTTCCGGAAGCGGAGCCCAGCAGGCCTGCGACTTCCGCTCTGCTCACCATGGAGGCTTCAGTGACGCTCGGGGCCCCCGAGATGTCCCTCTCCCTTGTGAGCGCGGCTCGTCCATCATCGCTGTGTTTAGCGCAAAGGGAGGTTCACGGCATGAACTCCCAGTCCATTCTGATCAGTGGTCTGCGTCATCTCGTTTAATCTCCACCATACTCTGGGGAGGCCAAGAATGCCATAAATCACAGACTAGATTTCATATAAAAATTATTAGAATAAAACAATTCACAGGCAGTTGGTTAGGTCGAAAGAAGCAGGAGTTAATATCTGTATTTTACCAATGAATAAATTTGCTCAAAAAAATTAAAACCTGACCAAGACCATGCCTCTACCAAGGTTAGATCAGAAACTTAGCTCATACCTGCTGGGCTCCAGAGCCTGTGGATGACGTTGCTGTAGCGCTTTAGGAGAGCTAGGCTTCATCCAGCCACGTGCACGAGGATCTTACTAGTCCGTGAGAAATGAGTAGCCGATGGCAGCTGTTTAGACAGTGTGAACCTATATGTGAAAAGTTCCAGATATCAGAAATACCAGATATATTTCCAGTTCTCCAAACAGAAGCATCCATCCCTCCAGTTGTCAGTCGGCTAACGTGTCTACCCCGTCAGCTCCAATAAATTCACAACTTGTATTGAGTATTATTACCTGCCAGCCCCTAGGCACTGAGAATGCAGATGATTAAACTTCGTCCTGTCTGTAATGTTCTCACAGACTGATAAGAGATAAAGATATCTTAACAAAAATGTTCACTACTGTCTATATGTTAAAAATAATTATGATAGCCAAATGACCAGAATATATCGTAAGCACAGAGAAGGACATTATCAATACTCTGTAAATAAAAGGAAAGTCTTCATAGAGAAGTCAACATTTGAGCTGGTTCCCGAAAGCTGTATAGAGGTGCAAAGGATGCAGGCTCAGGGAACAGCAAGTGCAAAGGGCAAAGGTGTGAAACAGACTGGAATTGCAAGAGTCCTATAGGTCAGATCCTTTCTCTCACTCCCTCCTGCCCAGGTGCAAAGACTGAGCCGGGGTAGAGAGGAAAAGGAACCAGCTCAGGCTGGAGGAGTAGTTTGGGGCTTGTCTCCCCACAGACCGAGCCCCAGCTGAAGCCATTGCATCCACAGGTCAGAAGCAGGGAGACAAGGGTACTGTGGATGAAGGTACAATGATGCTGCTCTCTCCGGTTGGTCCTAGGCAGGTTGCTGGCCTCATCCAAGAGCACTCCCTGAGCTGTGTGTATGTGTGCGTGGGTCTGACACAGAAACGAGAACACTAACTTCTCCAACTACTCATGCCTTGTTTTCCTCCTCCCACGTAAGCAGAACCGGGAAGAGGCGGCTCGTAAGGAATGATTTCACACCAGAGATTTGCCAAAACACAGTGCTTTACCCTGGAGACTTGCCACACAAGCACCTGCCCTCTCACCCTGCTTCAGTCCTGGGCAAAAGGTAAGGTGAGGACATGCAGGGGGGGACTCCGGAGCTGACCCGGCTGAAAGAAGGGTCTGGCAGAGAGAAAGATTTAGGAAGGGGATGGGGGGGGCGGGGGAGTGAGAAAGATGCATCTTTCTTTCAATTTTCTGTTTTCTTTCAAATTCTTCACATTATCTGACTTCATAGCCAACACAGCCTCCAAGGTCTGCTGTGGCTATCTGCAATACCTATTTTTTGTGCATGTCATTTTTCTTTAAGTCCAGTTCAACAAACATTTACCCAGCTCCTTCCCAAACCCAGGAGCTATGCTGAGAATCAGAATTAAAAAAGCGAATAAGGCACGAACTCCATTCTCGTGGGACTCCTGATCTAAAGAGGAAGAACGTGACTCAATGCGACATACAAATAAAATACCGTAAGTGCAGCAAAAGCATGCAGTCTGGAGGCCGAGGGATGTGAGCACAGGAACCTCGGGAACCAGGCACGGCTGCTCGGGGCAGGTGCGTCCCGAGCTGTATACTTAAAGATAAGTGGGAAGTATTTTTAGTATTAATGACATTGTTGATAATGGTAACTGCTCTCAACAGACACGTCGTGAAGTGTTTATGCTGAATAGCACTGCATCAACACAAACGTGACAACCGCTATAATACGAGGAGAAATTAATGGAACCATAACCAAGTTAGGAAACTAAGCCAATTCTCCAAATCTTTAACAGATCAAATAGGCAATCATAAATGGGTTTTAGGAAAACAATAGTACAGTAAATAAAGTTAATTTGCTGGATGTGTATATTTTATACTCCACAATCTTTTTAAATGATTGTGGAATATTGAAAACAACTAAAACAGAAGATGACATTCTAGATACACAGAGACCCTTAACTCAATCTAAAATCTGAAATTATATTAAACTAAAACACAAATTCGAATTAATACCTTTATGAGTCTTTGTAAACAAAAATAAAACAAGTAAAATTCTGGTAGTTTTAACTAATGGGCTAAAAAAAGAAAACTTTTGGATGATAAACTGGGCCTGGCTATGGATACAACTGATTTATATTTTAAGAATTTTTTAATATATGTTCATGGGGAACACTGACCTGTAGTTTTCTTATATGTGTCTGGTTTTGGAATCAGGCCGTTGCTACATTCATAAATGATACAACCAGCATTTGCTCTCCCTCTGTTTTCTGGAAGACTTGTCTATAAATGGAATTCTTTCTTCCTTGAATGTTTGGTAGAATTCATTGGTGAAACCACATGGGCCTGGAATTTCTTTGTGTCTCTTGTAAAGAGAAGAGTTGAATTTGGCTTGTTTTCAATCTATGACATTCTGACATTTAGTTAGACTAGTCCATTTACATAGTGTGTGATTATTCTGACAGTTGGGTTTAAGTCCACAATCTCACATTTGTTTTCTTGTGTCTTCTGTTTCTGTTCTTATGTTGTCGTTTTCTTGCCTTTTATTTTTTGGAGGAGGGAGATACTCAAAACCAATAATCTCATTTATTTCCTCTATTAATGTTTCAGCAATACCTCTTCTACTGCTTTTTTTTTTAATAGTTGCTCTAGGATTAACAATGTGTATTAAACTTTCAACATCTAGTTAGATTAATGGTGTACCGCTCCAGGCCTGACACTTGCCACTTCTGAAGCTTCGACTCTCCACTGCATTCTTCTCACCACTTGTCCAAGGTAATAACTAAAGAACAGTAAAATTTTATGTACGCAACCCTTTTCTTTAGTGTTATCATGCCATTTTTTATTTCTACACACATAATAAATTCTATCTTATGATACTATTATTATTGTTCTAAGCCATCAGTTGTTATTTATAAAAATTATAAGCAGAAAAAAATCCTTAGTCTTTTATATGTTAACCACTTCTTTTCAATTTCTGTTGCCTTTCTTTACTTTCTGTGTATCTGAATTTCCCTCTGATATCACTTCCCTGTGGCTCTAAGGACACTATTTTGAATTTCTTTGATTGCAGGTCTGTTGGTGACAAATTCTCCCATTTTGTTTATCAGAAGATGTCTTTATTAACCCCTCATTTTTGAATGATGTCTTTAGTTTGTATAGAATTCTAGGTTGACCGACCCTACCCCACCCCAGCACATTAAAGATGTCATTCCATGATATTCTGACCTTCTCTCTTCCTGATGGAGAAATCAGTGGTCATTCTCACCTTTGCTCCCATGTATATAATGTGACTTTTTCCCCACCAGATAACTTTCAAGATTTTTTCTCTTTGGCTTTTGGTAGTTTGACTATGATATATCTAGAAGTGGTTTTCCTTGTATTTATTCTTCTTGGAGTTTATTAAGCTTCTTGTATCTGTAAGTCAATGTTTTTCATCAAATTTTGTAACTTTTCAGTTATGACTAATATATTTCACTTTTTTTCTATATCCTTATTTGTCTATTCTTCTGGAAATCCTATTTGCACATATTTTAGACCTTATGATATTGACTCACATAGCCCTGAGGTCATGTTGCATTTTTTCTACCTTTATTTGATCTTTTCTTCAGATTAGATGATTTATTCGGATCTGTAGTCAAGTTCAATATCTCATTTTTTGCTCTGTCTCCAATCTGCTGATATAACCATTCAATGAATTGTTTCGCTTAAGTAAATTCCAAAACTTGTATTTGGTTATTTTTTGTAGTTTCCATTTCTCTGTGGTGATTCCTGATCTTTTCACGTTAACATTATATTTTCTTTAATTTTTTTAAATATATTTCCTTGAGTTCTCCTAACAATTTTGTGATTGCTGCTTTACAGTTTGTATGTTTATGTGTGTGTGCTTGTGTGTGCTTGCATTTCTGCTAAATTCATATAAAGAGCTATCTTGTGGTCGGTCTCCATTGACCTTTCTTCCCCCATGACTAGTTATGTCCATGTTTAGCAGTTTTTGAGTTTCTACTCGACATTGTTGTGGTAAGTTTTATGAACTTTGAATTCTGTTATCTCCCTCTGAAGAATGCTGGCTCTTATTCTAGTAGATAGTTTGAGAACTGCCTTGCTGACCTTGGAATTGAGTAGGCTTGGCCTACATTTTATTATGGAAGATCTGTTGAAAACTAAATCTCTTTCCCTAGCCTCTCTCACTTGGCAAGACTCAACCTCCAAATGCTGTGTCTATTCAGAATCTTGTTTGCTTTCAGGTTTTGTTAGAAATCTAAAGTGTGACTTACTTGAGAGTTTAATCCTCCCTCGTGAGGCAAAGCCTAAAAGTGTCTCAGGTGGATGACCACAGCATCCCTGAGCACTATGTGAACGCCAGTATCTCTTCCATTCTCCACCCTACAGCAACTACATTTTCTAAGTCTCACTTTAAACTGGCACATCTTAGCTCTTCATTGAGGACTCATGGGGACTAATGAGGAAACCCCTGCTCAGCTCCCTAGCCCTAGAGCCTGCCTCTTGCATTCCAACCCCTTTAGTTTCCTCAGACCCTAATATCTGGCCCCTGTAATCGGTGATACTGCTGTTCTCTGCTTGGACTCCGACTCACTGCACGGCTCTCAGGAAATTGTCCCCCAGGTAGAAAGCTGAGGCCATGGTGGGGTTAGTCTAATGAATTACCCTTCTTTTCCAGTAGCCACCATACTGTTTTTAACAGTGGTTGCACCATTTCACATCCCCACTGGCAGTGAACAAGGCTTCTAATTTGCCACATGACTTGCCAACACTTATTTTCCATTTTTATGATAATAGCCAGCCTAATGGGTATGAAGTGCTATCATACTGTGGTTTTGATTTGCACTTCCTTAATAATTAATGATGTTGCACATCTTTTCATAAGTTATTGACCATTTGTATACCTTCTTTGGCTAAATATCTATTCAAGTCCATTGCCCGTTTTTAATTGAGTTGTTTTGTGTTGCTATTATTGAGTTGTAGGAGTTCTTTGTATGTTCTGGTTATTAATCTTATTGGAGGAAGTCCTACTTTTACATAGTAACCAAATGAACATTTTAAATATGTCAAGTATATCCTGCCCCTCCATTGCTTAAAACTCTTTAGAGGTTTTCCTCTGTGTGTAGCATGAAGAATTTGCCATTGCCTGTCAGGTCATTTTCAGGCCCTTATCTGCCTCTCTAGCTAAGTAATCTTATAATGCCTCCTCGGAAACTTTTTTACCTCCAAATATTTGCACCTGCCAGATTCCTGCATTCCAACTGCTGCAGGTTTCTATTTGGCCAACTCTTGCTCACTTTCTAGAATTCAGCTTAAACATAAGCTTCTCAAAGGCCCTCCACTGATCACTTTATAAAAGTAACAACTCCTCCCCCAACTCCATTGTTATTTATCACAAGATCCTGCTTATCCTTTTTGTGATGGCAATCACAGTTCTAAATATTGTACTTACTTACTAATGTATTATCTATTTCTCTGGCTAGGAGGGGAGATACCTACTTCCCTCACTGTGATGTGTGCTGC
The DNA here is from genome assembly GCF_041146395.1 of Eulemur rufifrons. NCBI lineage: Eukaryota > Metazoa > Chordata > Mammalia > Primates > Lemuridae > Eulemur > Eulemur rufifrons. The sequence goes on from NC_091010.1 coordinate 12,120,572, forward strand.
ATGAGTAAAGAACTGAACCTCTCACTCACTCTGTTGTCCCCTTGAGTAGAAATGCACAGAAGCTTCAATAGTCACAAATTTGTTCATATCATTAACCATCTTTGTAGGTCAAAACTAATCTCAAAACTCCTCCTAAGACTTTGATAAAATTAAGCATCTACACTTGGTAAAACTTAGAAATCTGAAACAAAGTAAAATGATGTCAATGTTACTGAATATTGATCTGGAAGTGGAACCCAGTGTGATTTGGGTGAGAATAAGAGTTGCAGGTATTAGAAAGAAGGAAGCGTGCTACCCAAAATGACCTTACAATGGGATTAACTAGCCCCTTTTTTTCTTGGCAGAGTAGGTTAATAGCCAAGATCCTGTACCCTGAAGTTAACACACGCTGGTTAGAAGTGTATATTTAAGGCATAAGTGAGTGTGAGTGTGTGTGTGCCTACAAGTGTGCCACTTACTTGCTCTGCCACGCTGGTAACAGTCACTCTGAGTCTCAGCAGCAATGGAACGTGTAATTAATTCCCTGTGCTCAGGGCCTAGCAATCAAGTAGGAACTTAGTATCGTTTATCTTTGTTAATACTGTTTCTAGGAAGAGCTTTTATTTTGTGTATGAGAAGAAAGCCTACAAAAACAGATATGACAAAACAAAAAGTGAAGATTAAAGAATCTTAAAATTCAGGACTGGTGATAACCCTGTTTGCTGCAATCTGCCATCTCTTGCTTAAACATCCTTTTTCTATCAGAGCTTCACTCATTACTAGCCCTGAGTCTGATAGACACCTTAGCAGTAATTGTGAGGGAGAAACCACGGCAGGGCGAGGGGACGGGCATGCTGGTGTCACCCTGCAGCTACTGGCAGAGCTGTGATCTGACACTGGGTCTCTTCTAGGCCATCCCCTCTGCCAACTGGCCTGTGAACTAGGGAGGGGTATTGTCCTTGTTTTTCTTTTTAACCTAGTACCTAGTACCTAGCTTGTGGCTTAAAAGGAGGGAGGGTAGGATGCACAGGAACAGAGAAGGAGGGAGGAGTGGCAAGTGGAAGAAGTTTGCACAGACCTACTCGGTCATGTTACTAGTGTTGTTATTATACTGAATTCCTCACCCTTTCTTCTTTGGCAGCAATTCTTAAAATAACCGAAACCCATGATCCATGAAACTAAGAAGGAAATGAAGTCAGTAGTAATCTTCTTTTCCCCAGACTCCCTTTTCTATCTTCTCTGAGGCAACTGTGAACAACCGAGACTGTCCCAAGTGGGGAAATTGAGTGTGCCCTGCCAGAGCAGCGCGTGGCTTGGGACGGGGCCGTGTTTAAGGCAAGCCTTGTCGAAGTTTCTGGGAAGCAGTTGGTCTCAAATGTCCTCTCAACCCTCCAACAGCAGGAGCGCCATCCCTCAGCGGGCAGGTGCTTCCTCCCCCTTCTTCATTATGTGCACCTCATGCAGCTGAGGAAAGACTTTCTGCCAGAGGGGAGAACGCTTAGCACATCAGTAAGTCTATAAGTAGCCAACGAAAAAATTGTCCTGAACTGTGTGGATAAATTAAGGCGTAGGTAAAATCTGAGTTCGTAACAACAGAGGCTCCTGAGCAGGTACTTAGAAGAACCCTGTCATAACACTTTGCTCTTGTGAAATGGATCCAGCCTTGTGCTCATTTGCTACGGCATAAACGTGAGCGTGAGTGTGTACGTGTGTGTGCCCACAAGGGTGTGAGGCTTATGTGTGCTTGAGTGTGAGTTAGACCATGTGTGAGGGGTTGGGAGAGCTACAAGAATAATAATATAGCAGCAGAAGATGCTAAGTCTCTCCCTCCCTTTTTCTTCCATGTTCTATGTACTGTTCTAGAATATTCTGGAAGGGGATCTGTCAGAGGAGAAGGACATGCTGTTACTCTCGAGGGTTGAGGCCTGTGCTCAGCTGTGCTGGGAACGCGAGAGCTCTGCCCCTGAGGGACAGGCAGCCCCTCAGATGAAACAACTCCAGAACTGCTGGAATATATATCAGGCATGGTTTAGAGCTATTGGTGAGAATAAATATTAACAACACAAGAAAAAAATAAAGAAGATGAATTAAGAGATCTGTGGATATTGAACTGGTCAAAGGGATGCTTGCTGAGACTGGGAACAGTTTGGACAAGCAGGAAGCAGTGGAAAGGAGAGCATGCCTGGAAGTGGAACCTGAGCCGTGCGCGGTGAGGAAATAAATGGGCAGACTGAAGGGGCGGGGGGGGGGGGGGGCTGAAGGGAGCCCCCGGCAGGGGCAGCAGAAGGAGGACAGGTAAGGAGAGGCTGGGAGAAGGGGGACAGAGCATAAAGGGACTTGATCTGGGTTCCAAACTTTTAGATTTAAGACTCACTCTACAAGTTGGAACATTTTTCCTTTAAACCTTATGGCACAGTGACGGACGTTTCAGAAATATGGTTTCATTTAATTCTTTTCATAGCTCCGGATGGTAGGTGTTATTATTCCCATTTTACAAATAAAGAAACAGAAAAGTTTGAAGGAGGTTAAGAAATATGTCTATGGTGTACGCCAAAACGTGTGTGATTTTGTGTTGTCGTTGTTTTCTTCTATCACATTACCTCTGTCTTGGAGAATCTCTCCTCTGGTTCCCCCGACTGGGAAGCGTGAATACTGACCTGGAGTGACTGTAAATCCCATCTTGCTCTAAAGTTCTAGGCTTCCCAGGTGGGGACAAGGGCAGAGGACCCAGTTAAAATGTGTCACTAAAACATATAAAAATTGAAGCTCATTCTTCTATTCCATAAACACTGATTTGTGGTTTTCTGTGTGCTAGAGCATGGTCATTTGAATGCAGAAATTGTCCCTTCAAATCCCATCTGTGTCAGTAGCTGTGTGAGCTTGTGCAGTTTCCTTAACATCTCTGAGCTTCAGTTTCTTAATCAGGCAAAGAGGGGATAATTGTACTGACTTAAAACAGCTGCATGAGCACCGACTGAAACGGCCCTTCCGTTTCTCTGTACAAAGAAGACAACCGTCCTTCCCTTCCGATGGCCAATCTCCACACACCTGGGTCAGTCATTGCTAATAGAGGGTGCACTGAAAAAACAACTGACAAAAGGCAGATTAATGAGAGCAAAGGCATAATACAGCAAACTGTGTTAACGTGCACAGTGGGAAAAATCACAGAGCAATTACCCGAAAAAGCCAGTGTGGCACAGAAGCTCTTACACCCTTCTTCACAGGAAAGGGTGGAGGTGGGAAATGTAGACGGTTCTTTTGAAGTGCAGTAATCAGGGGGGAGAATGAATGGGCCCTGCATGGGGGAGGCAGACACTAGGGGAAGGTGTAAGGTAGGGCTGCACAGGGGAAGGTGTGAGATTGTCTTATTATGCAGAGAAAGTCCCCAGTTAATCTCTCGGAGCTGCTCTCAGAACAGAAGCCTTCTGGGCCTGGTGGTTACTCCCAGTCTCTTCTCAGAAGTTCGATCTTTCCTGGCTATTTGATGAGATTCCTGGGGAGGAAGTCTTAAGACAATTGCGTTTCTTTTAGAAAGAACTTTTCTGAAGCAGGTAAGAAAATTCCAGAGAGATGGTCCCTCCTGGTGCTTCAGGAAAGAGGACCAGAGAGACAAGAAGGTGGGGGGAGAGGTCAGAGAGAGACCGTGGATCTGAGGCTTATTTCTGAAACCTTTCAATTTTCAAAAGCACTCAGCATGCCCAACCACTATATTTCGGGGAATCATTTTCTGCACCCAAACATTAACAAAAGGGCCCCATCTTGATGGATTCTGCTGGCCCAGTCCTCTGCAAAGTGAAAAGGGTATATCCGTGTCTGCAGACCCTTGCATCTCCAGGACAGGGCTGAGCAGTTCTTGCAGATGCCCTGCTGGTGCGATCCGATGACCCAGAGCTCGTTCAGAACTCAGCATCACCCTGGGTTACTGGCAATACCCGTGCAGTCTGAAGGAGGGTGTCTGGTGCGAGGTGCCAGATTGGCGGGATTTGTGCAGAGCAGAATTGTTCAGAATGTTTCAGAATGCCTCAGAATGCCCAGGCTGGTGACACACAGGCCCTCACGTACCACTGGGAGCCGAGCACCACTGGCTGAGTGAATCAGGATTGCTCATTTGGAGTCACTGACAGGTGGCAACCCGCACCATGTTCTGCTCGAGGCTGGGGACACAGAGGTATGTCCAGTGTCAGAGAGAACATCATTGCGTTTGTACGAGGCCATAGAATGTCCAGTTCTAGGCCCCAGAGGGGCCATCCTCTCTGTGCTCAGAACATCTGAGTTAGAGTGAAGGAAACCAAAGTATTCCTCTTGAAAATACTCGAAAATTGTTGAGCTGAAGAAGGTTAGTACACAAGGGGGCCCTCTCGCTACTCACCTGATGGCCGGACAGCAGTTTACAAAGGCACCGGTCTTCCCACCCTCCTCCCCACCTTTCCCGCCTGAAGATGGGTCCCTCTTCAATGCTTGCTCATTGGTTCAGGGACAGCCATGCCAAAGGACTTTACTCTTCCCATAGATGTACCTTCCCATAGATGTACCTTCCCACAGTCCCCTGCACTTTGGAAGCCTGAAGGTGCTCTCTTCTTTGTTTTGTCACTAGGTAGGATTTATGGCTCTTTGTTAAAATACTGTATAAGCAAGGTCCCCAAACCACTGCCTTGAGAGAGAACTACTTTTGCACCACTGCCTTTTCTGGGTAATGAGTATAATGCACACAGCATGAGAGCATAAACTGCTGCTTGGTTTTTTTCTTGCTAATCTGACTTTTGTTTTCAGCACAGTGTCTCAACTAGGAGCCTCTGAAGGAAAGAAAATAGATTCCATTTCCTTCCTTGCAAGAGGAGGTGGCTTTGCGTGTGGAGAGAAGATGAGGAAGGACACACCACCTCCGGAAGTCTTGTCTTTTTGGAGTGCTTCCACTGAGACGGGAGTGAAGAGAGAGGGAGGTGACCTGGGGACCACGCAGGGCGTGTCAGCTGTGAGCCCCAGAGCACGGTATGTGCAGGGCCGGCAGCGGCAAGCCCTCACCCAGACTGCTAGAAAGCCCTGCAGGGCCCCTGAGAAGACTGCTGTCCCCAGCCACGCCAGGGGTGAAGACGGCTCAGGCTGCAGTGAGGGCACCTAATGGACATGACTCACCTGCACGTGTGTCATCTCATTAAATCTCACACTAATACTGAGAAGCGGTGATGAGGCTTCAAGGTCAGAGACTGACCTGGAATCAGGCATTCTGTAGGCACTGGGTAAACATTCTTTAAATGGATAAACGGGATTATTCTCGGTTGGGATTCAGCATCGGATAGTTGCCAGGTAGCATCTTACTCCGTGGCAGGAGTCAGAGTTAACATAGGCTTGTCAGGGCTTAGGGAGCCCGGGGGCCAGTCCCACTTGTGACCAGGAGCAAGGCTTGGGCTAGGATCTGGGCTGTGTCTGAGGCGAAGCTCAAAGTCAAACTGGGGGCTCATCAGCTTTGTGTTTCAGCATCTTCCTCCCACCCCTTGTAGTCTGTCCTGCAGATCTGGGTCTCGTTTCCTACCTTCCTGGCAACTCACCTGGGAGTTGGCGTCTCTATTACCAAGCCCACTTCTCCCACATGCGTCCTCCCCCACTGCAGACCACAGTGGCCTGGGGTCCTCAGTGCTATGCCCTGACACATGCTCAAAACAGACGAGACTCCACTCCACAATGCCAACACCTGGATGATACAGGACACTGCCTCCTGGACAGCCCATTGTATTCTTATACCTTCCAGGTGTAAAGACTTTGAATAGCAACAAAACACAACCTGGGAATGGAAAAGAACCCACAATTAAATCACTAGCAATTTAATTGCAGTTAAATTTAACTGCAATTAAATTGCCAGACAAAATGGACCGAAAAGGCAATCTTGAGTGGGTCTCTTTCGCAGTCCCCTTCTGCACATCTCCTGGTGGCCTGCAGGGACAGAGGGTGCAGCGGGAGGCCTGGGGAGGTGGCTTCCCACAGCACTGGTTCCTCCTCTGCTGGCTCTTTCTCGTTTCCTTCCCTAAAGACACACAAATAGAATTCAAAACTACCGTGACCCAAATGTGTAACATATGATGCAATTAGTAAAAGTGCATTAAGAACCAAATTGGTCCTCCACTGCCACTTTTCTGATAATGAGAGGGAGGCAAGACTAGGAGAGCAATTGCAAAGCACTAGCTGGGACAAAGGCGTGAACTTCCCCAAGGAAGCAGGCCCTGGGCTCAGTTTCAGGATCCAGGGCCACTTCTTGAGGAAGAAACCTTGTGAAACTTTCTTTCCAGAAAACAGCATTTCTGGAAAGAAATTTGGCAATGTGTAAAAGTCTTAAAAATGTTTAAGACCATTACTTCACGAACTTCACTCCTAAGGGTTTATTGTAAGGAAACAACAAAAAAGTGTAAACAACTGAGATTTATTTCAACATCGATCATAACAGTGAAAACTTGAAAATAACTTGAGGAACAGCAGTATGGGAATAGTTCAGGAAATTATAATGGGGATAAACAGAGGAAAATTATGTCACCATCAAAAATGGTGTTTACCAAGAATCCTTAATAACACAGGGAGATGCTTCTGACAGAATTTCACACCAATCACAGCACATAAATCTAAAAGTGCAGTGTGGTCTCAGCTGTTTTATCTACCAGTTGATGTCTTCATCTGTTTGAAATCTCATTGTAAATACATAAAAATTGTAAATAGTGGTTATTGCTAGATTTTGAGCTCTTGGGTGAGTTAAATAGTTTTTTTGTTATTTTAAGTATCTTGCAAATGATTCATAAAGCATATGCAATGCTTTGATAATCTGAGAAAAATATTCATCCTTTGGAATTAAAAAATGCATCTCCTCCTCTGCCTCATCCTCCTCCCATACTAAGTAAGGCTGCCTTTGAGATTGTTAACTTAAATAATAAGTGACTGAAAACGAGAGAGTCATACTCAATTGAGGTTTATTAAGCCAAGATTTTAAGGACGCGCCCTGGAAAAGCACAGCCCACGAAGTATCTCTTAGTGGACAGACCTCTCTGTAGAAGAGGTGGAGAACTTCTCATTTAAAGGAAAAAGGGGGTACACAGGAGGAAGAAAGGGGTGACAGAGGTGAGCAGTGAGGCAGTTGATGGTATCCTTGTGAAGGTCTATTTGGTGCTCAGTAAATTCACCTAAGCTACGATGAACATTCAAAAAAGAGGGAACAGGAAATAGTCAATGTTGTGAACCTTCTCAGAGTAGGTGGAAGAGTGATCACATCTCTTCCTTGATTTGCAACTGTGAAGATAAACTAGTAATCAGTATTTAAGAGTTTATTTAGGCTGCAGTCCTAAGGTTATAATTTGCATGCACTGTTGTATAGGGGCTGTATATCTTGAAGTCTGCACCCACAGGGCTGAAGGAAATAAGAAATATTTTAACCCCAAATATATTTCTTTGTCCTATCTTGACATGGCTACGGGCACACAGAAATAATGTGGCGAGGCTGTCTAGGTGGGGAGGCTGGGGAGAAATGTGCATCTGTAGAGAATCTCTGTGAAATGCACCCGGCCCTGCCTATTTGCTCTGGGACAGGTTTGCTGAGAGTCTGACCCCCTTAAAAGTCTGAGTAACAATATGTCCCTGAGGACTATTGTGAGACTTATCTGCATAACAAGACCACCTTCCCAGCCAGGCTTCCTTTCTCCCTCCCTTGCCCAGTCCACCAAAAAAATAAAAATAAAAAAACCCTGTGTAGTCATTATCTAACTCCCTCATTTCTTAAAAGAGAAGCCTGTACCCACTGGGGAGAGGATGGCAGTGCCCGTGAGACTCAGTTCTCAGGCTCGGTTCTCACTTTTGCCGTAGGACTTTTGGGAGTCCTGAAATGTTTATTTTTCCTTTACAAGATCAAGGAACCTAGACTTTTTCTTGCAACCAATGCCTTCCTCAGCTCCCAGAAAGAGGAATTCTGATGCCCCAGATGCAGGTTCTCTGAGGTTCTCCAAGCCCCAGCTCAGGGTGGTTCTTTGCCTTCACAAGGCCAGCTCACCTGCCCATTCAAGTTGGGGCAGGGTGGTTAGAGCCAGCAAGAAGAGGACCAGATAGCAAAAATCTTTTAAAAGTGTTTTTCAATCTCAAAATGGGGACTGGAGAGACCAAGGTCACAGCCCCAATCTCCTAAAACTTGTTTACACAAAGAGTGGTCCCTGAGTCCTCAGCATCAGCATCACCCAGGAGCGGGTTAGAGAAGCCAGTGTGTGGGCCCACCCCAGAATTCCCAATTCAGAATCTGCATTTAACAAGATCTGCAGGTAAATCTGGAACACATAAAAGTTTGGGAAATACTGTTCTCCAAGATAGGTTTGTAGCAAATACAACAAACAGGAGATGATGAGACAGGTCACCTAGTCCTTGGTACCAACCAAAAAGCTGCATGGCTTGAAAAGCCGGATGCCCTCACCTGAGGGATATCTGTACACATCTGGATTCTAGTTTCCACGTCTGAAAAATGGGGCTAATACAATATCTCCATTATAAGGTTTGGATGGATCAAATGAGGTAGCGTAAAACCCCTAGGATGCTACCTGGAACAGAGTAAGAATGAAATGATTTTTATCATCATTATTATGATTAGACATGACAGTTGTAAGGATCAAATGAGATAATGAATACTCAAAGCTGCTACAGATGTAAGAGATTCTTACACAGATGTGGAGAGAAATTATTTTACAGATGTTAGGAATCGTTCACATCCAGAAAGCCAACTGTGAAATGATAGTTGGGAAAAAGACACTGAAAATACAGGCTCTCCCAGGAGAGTCTGGATTCCGTGGGCCTGATCTCACAGAAAGAATCCGCAGAGGCAGAGGGGGTGCAGTGAAGGCTTCACAGGCTCGTGGCTTCCTGCATTAGTCTCAGTCCCTTCCCACTCAGGGAGGAGAAGAAAGATGCCCTGATTAGGAGAGGTAAAGTATGTTTCAGGGAGCCCGCCCTCTCACTCCCCCAGGCACCATCACTAGGCAGCCCCTCGTCCCTGAGGCTGCTGTGAGTAATCTTTGCAAATTTTCCCCATTTGGGGGAGTTAGGAGGTGCTGAACTGGAACCTTGAACTAGAAGGAAGAAAAATCTGTGCTTTACACAAACCATGTCATTGGGGAAATGGATAAAAGAAAAGTTTTCAGAAATGGTTCACATCCCTTCAGCTTTGAACAAAAGCAGCAAGAAGATGTCTTAGGGAGGGGAATGGAATTCTCCAGGCAACAGAATGGGCCCACCTGGGGCAAAGTGGATGTGAAGTTTGACATTAGAGGATCAGGGATGGAAATCCAGAGAAAGTAGGTAACTAGTGTTCTCCTTTCAGACCTGGTTGTTGACCAAGTAAACAGGATCTCAGTTCTATTAATCAGAATCCTGGTGGAGAAGTCAGTAAAGCAAATGGACTCAAATGAACTTGGTCCTTCAAATTCTGAATTCTTGCCCATGCCTTAGGGATTGCTTTTCTGGTGTAGGCACTAGGCAGGACCTGATTTGCTTTTGTTCAGTGCTGCACCCAACAAATGCTGTAAATGTACATCCTGCCTGATCTGTCTCTGATACTGGACTTGCCGTTCACACTTTCCTCTCTCTGCTGAGCAGCCATGCTTTCTCCTGGCCTCACTCATGGCCCTCTGACTGCTCTTCCTCCGATCCTGTTTATTTAGTCTTCCCCAGCTGACCTGATGTCTCCTAGAGCTCCATTGTCTACGTTGTGACAGAGGGGATAAGCTCAACACCATGAGGGGCAGCGAAGGAAGATGGGTGTGTTGAAGGATCAGAATGGAATAGGGACTGGTGCAGAGCAGGGAATACTGGAAATGGTATGTTCTGCTGAAAAGGATTCAGTTTTCCTTTTCTGAAACCATTGTCCCCGCCAGATTTGTCCATCTTCAATGTCTGGCCATTGTCTCTTTTGAATGTCCATCCTCAGTGTTTGAGTCAAGATCCTTACCCTGTCTCAAAAAGGAAGCCAAGTTTGGATTTCTGCTGTGGTCAGTGAGGTCCCAGGAGGCCAGCAGTTTCCACAGGACCTGACATGCAGTCATTTGATTGATTTTTCTCCATTTTCTTTGGCTCTTTAGCTAGACTATTTCAGGCCCCCTCTCAATTTTATCTTGATCTCAGCTGGGTCTCCTGGGCTTCCTGGCAATGCCTGGTAATCAAGGAAAACCTAGTCCCAAAGTCCCATGCGTGAACCATGTGTGACAGATGCCTCCAGCGCTTCTCACTTCAGGCCCTCTGCAGTGGTTGGTTTTATGCAAGCTGAACCTCACCTTGCAGGGACGATGGGCCATTTCAAGCAGGAGCCAGGCATCTATCAGCTTTGCTTCTTTGCCAGGACCTTGTCAGACACCATGGTTATCTGCTCAGCCGGTGCATGAGCACAGCCAGAAGTACCTGGGAATTAGACCAACCTTTCTGTCTCTATCTCGTGCTTTGTTCTCACACGTCGGCCAGCCGTGTCTGAGTGTCTCAATCTGTCCTTTAGTGTACCCCACTGAAAAGCATGTGCTTTGTCCTTCACTTCTTCCCTGTCCACCTGGCTCATTTCTATTTATTTTTCACAATTACATTCATTTTTTAGCTCCTACAAAAAGCCTTTTGTCATCCCCCTAACCCCTTCTTCCATCTATGTTAGGTCCTTTAGCTGTGTTTGTATTCTTCTCTGAATCTTGCCAACGTAGAAGTAGTTACCATTTTTGCTTATAATTGTGGGGGAGAGAACATAATTTCTTTTCTTTCCCTTTTTAGCTTCTAGTTTTAGTTACTATATGTTAGTAAGAATTTTAATACTTGGTGACCTTAATTCATAGTGAAAACCTCAGAAGTATGTAATTTTCAACTGTCAGTCACATACTAGCAACTGATGAATACACATTTTATAACTTTTAGAAACATAGGCTTTCTAATGGAGCTTTTTTTACTATAGAACAGGACATATTTACTAACAGAGCTAAATATCTTTTGTTTCTCTGAAATAAGAAGCCAAAAGTATGCAAGCTTAAACTCATATTTAGTAATTAATATTTTAACATTATATTCTATTTGAAAAATGATCTAGATATTCAATGAATATCATTCATTTAATTTACCTTGGCAAAACTCTAAGGGTATAGTTACCAAAGAGATTTGAGAAACTTTTTAAAGTAAAACTTATTAGAAAACATAATTATTACTAAAAGTTCATATACAAACTTTTATCTCATTTATATCTGTTTTATTTATTTAATTTTAACAATTATGTTTGGAAAATTTTATAAGACATTAGACAAATCTAACCATCATCTCAAGTTAAATTTTCAATTAACCATTTTTGTATGACTGTATGTTAGGCAAGTATCATAAAAGCAAGAACCTTAAAGTTAACCACATGTATATTTTGGTGATAACTCAAAAGACATAGTCACTTTTATTAAGCCAACAATATGAAACTAGTCTTATTTACCAAAAGATTTGCTCAAGTCACATGAACATGAAAAATATTTGGACTTATGTATTTAATTTATGAGCACTCATCTATCTTTAAGTTAATTTGGTACCATGTAGACAATATACAAACATATGTATAAACATATATATACACATATTGACACAACATATAACATACACATGTACACATGTATGTATCTAAAAGCCAAAGAGATCAAGGAGTTTAATGTAAAAGAGAGTAAAGCTTTAAACCCGAGAGGAATCTGTCTATCCACAACTCTTGGGGTTCCATGAGGAAAAACAGAGGTTCCCCCAAAAAAGGGGAGTCTGTGGCACCTTTTCTGTTTTCTTCAAGGGGTTTCAGGGCGGTTATGAATCTTCTTTAGCTCCCCTCCTACAGCATGGAGGGTTGCAAGGGGAAGGAAGGACACATAGAATTAAATAGAAGAATAAATTTTAGAGGCAAAAACTATGTCAACAAGAGAAAGAGACAGAGGGAGCACATATGGTTAGCCGGGGGTTAAGAGGAGAGGAAAGTCAACTGAGAAGCTTTTATAGAGAGGCAATCGAGGCGTTAAAAATATGTATGCATATATAGCCTAAATATCAGCTTTTAATTAAGTCAACTTTTGACTATAGAGCTCTTTAAAAAATGTTTTTACCAGATTTTAGTTGGACAATAGCAAACATCCTGTTTCTTGACTTTTCCTTTCTGAAATTTACATCAACAAGGAGTCTTGGAGGTGCGGCACATTTATTTACTAGAAGTTAGTGTAATCACTATTTAAAGCTCTCTGTCTTTGAAATGTTTTCATGTTTTTTGTTTTGTTTTGTTTTTTTCCTGAGTATATGGTTCCACTTAGTTTAGGAAAGAAGGTTAAACAAATAAACAAAAAAGTTCTTATCACACAGTAAATATAAACCAAATTCAAGTCAAATATATACCTTGATTATTTAAAACAAATAATTCTTATAAATATTTCTCTCCTGAGCTAAAAGTATCCACTTATGAAAGCAATTTTGTGGTCAGTTCAAAGGACTTTGACGCTGTTTCAAATTCTGTCTCAGCTGGAATGCTGCTTAGCTAATTCCCTGGATGTTAACATTTCAAAGTCAGGGTAAGATTTACATCTCTAAGGGACTGTGAGTGCCCTCTAAAAAAATACTTTTAGATTAAAATTTCCTAAGGTATATCTACTTCAATTACAACTCAAAAGCAGTAAGTCTTTTTATGGTTTATAACCAGATGCAAGAAATATGTCCCCAAAGAGGGTACGAAAACGCAGTCCCCCTCAATATCTGAAGTTTCTTCCAAAGACAGCCTAAGAAAGTCAAGACCTAATTATTAGCAAAGCAATGAAGATTGAGACAATTAAAGCAAATCCCCAAGAGCCAGCACATTTGGATAACAGACATTTGGGCCCCCAACTGGACTGTCCTGGCTGCCTGACATAGCCTGACATCTTATCCCTCTAGAGTGGGGGAGTCCAGAGAATACATCTGCTGGTAACAAAGCCAAGCTTCTCCAGAAATAAAACAAGATGAAAAAAGAATCTTATTATGATTTTGCACTTTATGGCAAACCATACAAAGGACAGAGACAAGGAAAACAGAGAGAGACTACTATCCTTGGAAAACCAAAGATAATAACCAAATAGTTACCTGAAACAAATCCACAAGAGTCACATATTCAAACAATTAATTTGATTTTTAAACTTTTATTATTTATAAATATTTTTCTCCTGCCAACTTGAATCTGGAAAAGGAAAAATATTTACCTCCGTCGCTCAACCAGGTACCACAGATGGCAGTCTAGGAGAAGCTGACTTTGCTTAAAACCATCTTACTTTTTTCTGCTAGTTTCTGCCAGTTCTCCCAGGATTCGATCTCTAGGTGCCAGAGTGAGTGGAGTGTCTCTCTTGGACCCACATTGGGCACCAAATTGTAGGGGAAGAAACATAATTTCTTTTCTTTCCCATTTTAGGTTCTTGATTGAGATGCTCTCCTGAAAACAAAAGTCAGATTAACAAGAGAAAAGTAAGCAGAAGTCTATTAACACATGCTGTTCCCGTCACAAGGGAGAGGCCTCAGTGCACCAGTATTTCTCTCTCAAGGTAGTGGCTTAGGGGTCTTGCTTAAATAGTATTTAAATAAAGAGTCATAAATCCTATATAGTGACAAGACAAAGAAGAGAGTATCTTTGGGCTTCCAAAAGGCGGGAAAATGTGGGTAGGTAAACTTATGGAAAGAGTAAAGTCTGCTCCTGGCTCTTCTGGCACTGCAGTCTCTGGACTCTGTTTCCGAGCTGATAAGCAAGTGTTATAAAGGGGCCTATCTTTAGGTAGGAAAGGCAGAGAGGAAAGGAACAATGTGCTTTTCTGTGTGTTAACCTGTTAACTGAAATCCCCAGTATTTTAGAGAGGATAGTTTGGTTTCCTGCATTATCAATAATTTTTCTTTCTCTCCCACGTATATTGGAAGCTCTGTAAGGAATTTTCAATCATCTCTGTGTTTGTATTCCTAGTATGTGAAAAACAGCTAGCACTAAGTAAATATTGAGAAAATGAATAAATGAATGAATAAATGCATGATGTGCAGTTATGCTCAGACACCTACTGGCACCGACCAGGATCAAAATTAGTAAATACTTCTTGGGAATTTATTTGCCACATAGAAATCATTCGATAAATGCTAAACCCTTATTTGAACTACAAAAAAAAAAAAAAAAAATTACCCAAGAGAGTGAGGGAAAGGAATATAAATGCAACAAACCTGACATAAGGGTTTTAATTATTTAATGGGTCTGAGAATGGGTGAGTGCATGACCGATTACTTCATAGAACCCACAGGATTATGGGAAAGGGCCAGAGTTAGCTAGAGACCAATATTATTAATTCAAGAAATACTTACGTTGTGCCTAGTTAATGCCAGGTGAAGTGTATAATAAGACTGAGCTTATATGATGAATGGCTCAGTATTCACCAAGCAGTAATTACTTTGAAAGTAAAATAATGTTTACTTGATTTGAATAAATTTTAAAACCTTTAGTATCCTGACGGTAAAATTGGAGTTCAGGGCAACTGGAGATCCTAGCACTGAATGGTCCCTAGTTCCATCTTAGGTTTTGGTGACAACAGGCTGCTTGCACCTGATGTCTATGCTTCAACTGAAGCCTGAGTCTAACCATTAAGGACAATTGTGAAAATTAATTATTAGAACTAATGCCAGTTTTGTTGATGTATATAGGAGGAGGAAGTGTCAAAGCACTTAGAAATCTTTTAGGCAAAATCTTGAATTTGTTGCTAAGGGATCTGAGCCCTAAGCTCGCTGTTACAAAGGTAGAATTGCTGTTGCTGTAGTATTGGTTTTGTTAGCTCTCTTCCTCACTGGTCCACCTCTGCAAATGTCTAGAGAGGCAGGTTTTGTAACAGAAATGTCAAGGGCTTGGAAACCCAAATGAGACTGCCCTTTATTTAAATGTTTGTTTTGTAAACTTGAACACATTGGTTTTGTCATTGAACCTTAGTTTATTTACTTGAAACATGGCAGTAAAACTGCATCTTTTGCAGAATCAAATGAGGTCACAGTCAAGCAGACCTGGTGAGGTTTCTAAAAGCAGTGGCCAGAGAATGACAAAAGGTTCCCCCTTTTTCCTTAAAGAGCCCTTCTATAGGGATTCTTCACCTCAACTTCTGAGATTCTTGCTATTTCTGCTGCCTCCCGCTCCTCTGGACAAAAGTTCAAGGTAAGGAAGAATTAAGAGGCAAAACAGTTTGGAGCAAAGAACCCAAAGTCAAGAAGTCCTTGTCTCCTCTTTGCACTTCTAAGGTCTGCTGAGCTGCTCATTTTCTTGCAGCTTGAAAAAGGAAGAGAACTGGAGATTCTGGAATTTTTGCTTTCAGTTACGTAAAAAACGAAAATATTTGAAATGGATGTGAAAATATCCATTTTTTATTATTATAATCTCATACTTTATCTTCATTTCTGATTGCTGTTTAGTCAGCAATAGCTTAGAACACTTCAATTTTTAGTTTCTTCCTCTGTTAAGCAAGTAATGATCTGTAAACAAACACTTCACTAAGTGCTACTTAAAGGGACCTTTTCATCCTTTTGTAATGTAAAGACTCCTTTTATGGTGCAAATGAGTCCACCCTCCAATTTAGTTTTTGCAAGTAGGATATTCAGGGATTCCACTTACCTATTCTGTTTAGAACTTAATTACACATGGAAGAGATGTATTATTTCTCTATTGTTGATAATAGAGAATAGTAGTAATATAGTAATAAATTACTATAGACTTAGCAGTATAAAACAAACATATATTTTTTTTTTCTTAGCTCACACTTTTGTAGATCAGAAGTCCAGTTCAGGAGGGGCTCAGCTAGGTTCTATGCTCAAGGTCTCACAGGACAGAAATCAAAGTATGGCCATACTGGGCCCTTTCTTAGAGGCTCTGGGAGAGAATCTATTTTCAGTTTCATTCTGATTGTTGGCAGAATTCAGCTCCTTGTGGCTACAGGCACAGCTGGGGGCTGCCCTGTGCTCCTAGAAACAGCCAGCATTCCTTCTCCTGTGGTTCTCTCTGTCTTCCTTCCCACCAGCAGCAGTGCATTGAGTTGTCTTTGTTTTCACATCTGACTTCTCCTCTGTTTTCCTCTTCTTCCACCTGTCCAAGAAAAAATTACTCAGTGACATTTGTTGAAGCACAGTAAGGCAGACTTTATTCAGGACCATCATGGTAGGTGTGGGGACCACAGTGATGGAATTTTGGAGTGGGGAGAGATTGGACTTCACTCTGAATACACCATGGGCAAGTGGAAATTGTATAGCCAGGAAGCAGAGTAGGAGGTCAGTAGATGGAAAATTGCTAAGAGGAAACAGCAGGAGTATAGGAGATTCTGGTTAAACTGACCTAACAGAATTCTTGCTGAACACAGACCAGAATAATCAGACATCGCCTGGGAGACGATGGAAGATGATGAATCTAATGGGATATAGAGGATGATAAGATGGGGAGTTCTTACTAAAACTGGAGTTTACAAGGAAGGACTCAGGTAGGCTTAGGAGAAGGTTCAGGAGCCTGAATAAAGTTTGGTCAAGCAGAGAATCTCTTTCACACCAGGCAGAGAAATACGTATATATTTAAGGACTTATAATTAGATTAGTTCAACCCAAATAATTTCCTTTTTCAAGGTGAACTGTGCCATCTAACATGACATAGCCATGGGAATAATATCACTTCCTTATTGCAGGTTCCAGCATGGAATCTTGGCTGCCATTTTTAGAAATTTCATCCACCACAGGTAGCTTTCTACAGAGAAATGGCTTCATCCTCTGCCTCCTCCTCCATCTCCCTTCTCATGTTCTCAAGGAGGGGACTGACATCCCTGGCAAGAAAGACTGGGGAGGTGAATTAAAGAGCACCAGTGGTAGAAGAAGAAATCGAATAACAGCAGGGATTTCTCAATAGTTTTCTTGAGCTAACACCATTGAAAAATAGGACCTTCTAAGATTGAGCCAAAGTAATGAAGTATCTCCAAAGACTGAGGAGCAATATGCACAGACTTAAAGTTTCCTTGTATTAGAAAGAGTAATTTCATTGTTAAAGAAAAAAACAAACTCTGTAAAATAGTTTACAGAGGTTTATTCTAAGCCAATATGAGGGACTACAGCCCAGAGACACACACACCCAAGAAGCCTTGAGTAAGTGGTCCTGAGGTGGTGGAATTACAGTTTGGTTCTATACATTCTAGGGAGACAGGATTGCAGGCAAAGTTATGAATCAATACATGGAAGGTATACATTGGTCCAGCCCCAAAAGATGAGACATCTCAAAACAGGGACATACAACTCCTAAGTGGATTTAGAGATTCTCTAGTTGGTATTTGGTTGAGCAAGTTAAGCTTTGTCTAAAAATTTGGAGTCAGTAGGAAGGAATGTCTAAGCAAAAATAAGGAATTTTGCTAATCATACATCAAGCCACAATATAGGGACTCAAAGTGATCTGTTAAGCAAATCTGTGGCCTGCAGGCATGACTTAAACTTCGTCCTGCATGGACTTAGGTCCTGTTTAAAATGTAGTGTCTTAATGCTACAAAGAGTCTGTTTTGTCAGTCTTATGATCTCTGTTTTAACATTAATGCTGGTCATTTGTTGGTTCCAAACTCCAAAAAGGAAGGGGTACGATGAGGCACGCCTGACTACCCTTCCCTTTATGGCCAGGAACTCAGTTTTGGGATTTTTCTGGGATCCCCTTGGCCAAGAAGGGGGTCTGTTCACTTGGTGGGGGAGCTTAGGGTATTATTTTTAGTTTACATCATTGAGGTCCTAGATTATATAATATAATCTTTCCTGACAATCCCCTCTGATTGAAGTGAGCACTCACTGTTTGTGGACTATTAGATTACTAAGGACTAGAGTACACAGTTAACTGAGAAAACTGATAGGTAAGAAAGTTCTTCATTAAAACCAGATGTTTGTTTCTTTAGGTACTCATTTATACATTTATCTGAATTATCCATTTACGTTTGAATATATTACACAGTGTGTTGTAGCTAAAGCTGAAATAATTCATTAAAAACTTCCACGTGCTGTGGGCAGACAAAGCCTTCACAAGACACAGGATGAAAAGTATACAGGCCATCATTCCAGATCGTCCTCATTCATTTTTCAGGAAATGCTGGGTGCTTGCCATGTGCCAGACACTGGTGTGGGTATGAGAGAGACAGCAAAGAACGAGACACAAGACGTGCCCAGTCCCTGTCCTCACAGAATTTACATTCTAGGGCCCTGGAAAGTGAGATGTTGCACACCAGATGCACCTGGGCATGAGAAGCAAAGCTGAGTCCTGCAGAATAGTGACACTGCAAGAGCAGGACCCAAGGACGCATGTCGTGCTGGAGATCATGTCAGGCTCAGGGTTTGGTCTGGTGAATTTAAAGCTGAGCTACTGTCCCTGTTACACGTGAGAAGTACTCTATCACCTCCTGCAAACTCCAGAGCTTACCGCTGCCTGCTCTGGCAAGTGGATACATTCAAACAGGAAGACTTAACCTACAGACATCATATCATTTAAGACATAAAACAAAATTTTGTCTTGCATAGGACTTTGGCTGAGATAGCAATTTGAGCACAGGCTTCTAACTGCCTTTCTCTCCATTAATTCCATTAGAAGGATTGATAGGTAATAAAACTAGGAAAAATTATCATCAGGCCTGTGCTGTATGTAATCAAAAGTGAAAAATAAATTTGAAGGATTTTTAAATCACACTTTTTTTTTTATCCAGAGGAAGATAAAGAGGCGCGCCTGACTCTCCAGAGCAGCATCAAGCAGGCTGACAAGCACAGCCAAAAAGAGCATTGGTCCCTAAGCACCAGTGACGTTGCAAAATGCTATCCTGAGCCTAGCAGTAAAGGCAGCCCCCTACACCCAGGGAGAAAGCACAGTTGCTCCTCTGAGAGCAGCATGTCCCCACCAGGGAGGCGAGAAAGCCTCCACCATAGAGAGGGGTGAGGCTGGGTGGTGAGATCGGCCGGCAGCTCTCTTCCTTCATTCCTTTTTGATGTGGGCAGGTGGTATTTAAAAGCAGCTGCACTGATTGCCCCCAGGCTCTGAGCTCCGAGAAAGCAGCCAGTGCAGCCAGGCTGGATTCGTCCCGATGTGATGACAGCAACAACGGCAACAGAAGCTCTCACCCAGCACACACTACATGGGGACCACAATCGCTCTATTTTACAGATAAGGAAACCGAGTCACATTCACCCACAAAAAAATCTTCCTAGTAATACACAGTTAGTGAGTTATAGAGCGAGGAGTCTAAACATGACAGTTAGGTTGCAGAGGCCAAACTCTTACTGGCTACATCCAATTGCCCCTTTCAGGAAGAACACTGGGCCCTGCTGTGACTTACGGCCATGTCTAAGAGGAGGCCATTGCGAAGAGCTGGCCCTGGTGCTACCTCCCCAAACAAAGATAATGAAGGCGGCCAGGATATGCTGCCCCAAAATAGTCCACTTTGGCGTATGGGTAACTTTGATCCAAAGGCCATTGAGAACCAACAGTTGCAGAAAGAAACCTTTTTTGGAGCTTCCCTTATCTGACTAAAAGCAGAAACTTTTGAGAAATGAGCTGCTATAAATCCGCTCTCCAGTGGAGTTTTATGGCCACAAAGAAGATGGAAAGTCAGCACCAAGATGATTCTACACAAAACAAACTTACTAAAATAACCCTTACCTTCCATTTGTTTCCCCATATATTTACTTTCACACAATTTACTGCCCCTAGAAGCCAAGCCCCCCTGTCCTTTCCTTTCTGTAGTCACTTCCCCATAATTTATTGCCCTCTATTGAAATGGTCTATAACCTTCCAAGTTATATACCATTCAGTTCTTTGGGTTTTTTGGGTTTTCCCTTCTTTTTTGTAAAACCCCCATTTGTGTAAAAATTAACATCAATAAAATTTGTATACTTTTCTCCTATTAATTTATCTTCTGTCGGTTTAATTTGCAGACCTCAGTTACTAATCCTAAGACGGTAAAGTTTTTTTTTCCCTCCCCTACAAGAAGAAGAATAGCAGAGATAATACAACCCTCAAGGATTTCCCAAGGTCATGGCTCCCTCCCCATTCTGCTCAGGCTGCAAAATTGCTGGATTTGTTTTGTCAATTACTGGACATGAACTTCTTTCCCCTGCTTGTGTGGACTGGGAGGATTTGGTTAGAGATAACCATAATTTCCTAACAGAGCCCATATCAGCTCCTATTTCACTGGCAGGCAATACTGGCTAATGGCAGGACTGGGGTTTTAAGGGTGAACAAACCTCGGGAAACCATGCTTCTTGGGAATACAGCACTGGAGAATCAGGAAGAAGAGAATCTCCACTTTCTGACCAGTGTCTTAACCAGGAAAGCAGCAAACCCAGGAAGGCAGGGAGTGTTCCCCATCGGTCATGCTCACCGGGTCCCTGCAGCATGTTCTCCTTCTCTGAAGCCACCTGGGAGGGAGCTGGCATATGCAGATGTGGAGAGAAAAAGCCGCTGGCAGCTTTAACCCTGAGGGTGGGAGAAACGTACCTGGTCTCTGTTGCTCAAGAAAGGAAACGGAATGGATGGAGACAAGAATACAGAAGCAATGACCCTTCCTGGCTCTTGAAAGCAAAGCATCCACGGCCAGGCTGTTTCAGGAATGAAAGGAGAGATCTGGAGTGAAACAGCCCTGGGTCCAAATGCCTGCTTCCTGTTCATGGCATGAGCAACATAGAGCAGTGGCTCAAATTGCAGAGTGTTCTGCCACATGAAGACCATCGTTACCTGTGTCCTCTGTCGGTGTGGGAATAACGTGCCGTGGGTGTGGCATGGCAGCACGGCAAATGCTTGCCACGCACGCACGCACACTCATTCCTAAGCTCACTCACTCCAGCTCATTCTCCACACACCAGCAGGACACCCAAAGTAAACCTTTTAAATCGTGAACAGAATCACGCAGTTTCTCTACTTCAGCCCCTCCCTGGCCTGCCATCTCCCTGGGAGCAACCCCACCTCCCGCCCCCCGCCCCCAGTGCGCACAGTCCGCCCAGGCTGCCGTCCCAACCTCATCTCACCAGCCTCCCCTTTGCCCACAGGGCTCCAGTCCCGCCGGTGGCACTTGCCAAGAGTGCGCCTACTCAGGGCCTTTGCACATGCCGTTCCCTCTCACTCAAAGCTCTCCCCCAGATGTTCACACAGCTCACTGGCTCAGTTTCTCTAGGGCTCTGCTGAAAAGCCACATCTCAGATCACACTTCCCTGAAAGACCTATCAAAAAAAAAATCTTTTAATGCTTGATATCCATACCCAGCTTTAGTCCCCTTCTTAGACATTACATTATACATTTTTATTCATCTATTGTCTTTTTTTTTTGTAACATACTGTGGGTTCCAGTCCTCTCTGTCCCCATGCCAGCTCAGTGCTGGCACACAGAGATAACCGATAAATGCAAGTTACCGTCGCCCTCCTTTTTCACTCCCGTCCTCCCTTCCCAACTACAGAGTCGCATTTCAGAAGACAGGAGAATCGGGGCTGCGTTCTCATAACTAAAGGACCATGGCGATCGCAGGCACTGCCATCTTGGCCTATTAAACCCGTATCCAGAGTACATGCTCTGTCCTCTGCTGTGTCCTTACTATGTGAAGCTTCCTTAGCACTGCAATTTATCCCCTGCTAGGAGGAGGCTAGAAGTAATAGATTGCTTCACACAACTGCCTGCCTCATCTTTGGACCTCCGGCTGCAGCTCCCCAATAAGTGCCTAAGTGTAGCCGTGTGCTCTGCAGCCAGTGGCTGGTGTCCTTGTAGGCACCTGGTAAGCTTTATGAGCCTCTATGGCACTCAATCCATAATAAATAATAATATACTGCCAGATGATTACTCCATGACTGCTGCTATGATGAACCATTCAGGAGGAAGTAATAACCATGAGCAAATAGAAAAGCAAACAAAGAAACAATCTGTTGTGCTGCACCTAAAAATAAATCTAGGAACAGAGAGAGATTCATCAGGGATTGAAATATTTTGTTGACAAAGCCACAGGAATAATAGGTGCGTTGAAATGTGCCTTGTTCTGCACAGCTTCACCGTGCCATGCCAGCACACTGTTCTCCCGCCCTCATGGCCACGTGGAGGGAGAGGGGCTACACTGGGGGTGGGGAGGAGGTAGACTCGGTCCCCTAGTCACAGTCTGTGGCCTGAAGCCGTGAGTCAGCTGGAAGCAGGTTTCACTCTGACTCCAGCAGGCCAGAGGTCAGGTGCTCAGCAATGGACAATGATGGGATGTGTGGTCCTTTAACAGACCCTAGTGAAAAAATATATCCTGTGCTATAATTCCTTCTTTTCAAACTCCCGTACTTGTCAGAGAGGCTTGGATAAGGGGTATTATTTTATAGTTTTTGTCCCAGTAAAGGTATATTGCTGGATGTCTGAATGTCTAATAGCAACAAAACACATGTCACCAAAGATTGGATTCTGTTAAAAACTAATGGATATACTGTATGATTCCATTTATAGAACAACATTGAAATGACAAAATTACAGTGATGGAGAACATATCAACGGTTGCCAGGGGTTAAGATTGGGGGGAGAGTGTGATTATATAGAGGTAGCATGAGGAAGTCTCTTTGTAGCAATGGAAGAGTTCTATATCTTGATTGTGGTGGTGTCAACACAAATTTATACATGTGGTGAAATTCCATGGTACTATACAACACCACCACCATCACCACTACCAACAACAACAAAAACTGATGAGAACCAAATAAGATCTATAGTTTAATTAATAGTGCTGTACCACTACGACTTTCCTGGTTTTGAAAATGTACTCTGGTACATAGGATGTTATTGTTGGGGAAAGCTGGGTGAAGCATATATATTCCTGTACTATTTTTGTAACTTCTGTGAGTCTTAAATTAGTTCAAAATAAAAAGTTGAAAAAAATGCAAAAACAGAAAAAAAGAAAATCCTGACGGATATATTCCAGTTCTGTGTTCTTTGGAGTAACTATGCTTCTGCTGTCTCTCCCATGCCGTGACTAGTAAGCCAGGACAGAATACGTGGGGGAGTTACTTGGGGACAGTGAAAAGTAAACAGTAGCATGTGGATTGGAAAAGAAGACCAGAATTCTAAGCATCACCAAAGTCGTGCTAAGTTTATGGGTTTTTCCTCCAGGATCCTCTGGCCTGAATGCAATTCAAACTGAAACTCAGAGGTGGATGTCAGCACGATCCAAGAGACCTCCAGGAAAAGTCCTCCAGCTCTGGCTTAAGGAGCTGGACAGGCAACTCTAGAATCTCAAAGAGAATGTGAAAAATCCTCTGTCATTCTTTATCCTTTTCTTCTGGCCTCTCATGTCCAGCCCTAAGCAATAGCACAGCACTGGGGGCAGAGGCCTCTCTAGTCAGTGGTGTTGGGATTCCAGGGGTGTATAGAAAACTACCATTGCCTTTTTCCTAATGTATCCCCCTTCTACTTAACCCCAGACAAAAGTGCAATCGTGAAAGTTCATAGCAGGGCAGAGAAAATAAAGTCAAAGCACTTTGTCTGAAGGACAAAAAAGAGGAATGCCAGGGACCCTTTGGAGTCTTAGTAACTGATGGATGTACAGTGCCTGGGGGACATGACAAGGGACAAGATCAAGAAAATACCCCCATAACGTTGTGTGAGATCTCCTGGGCTCACTTTCAAACTGCACATGAATGGAAATGATTCTACTGAGCATGCAAAAGATTTAGAGAACAGAACTAACAAATACATCATTGTCCAAGTCTCACATTGACCGCAGGGTGGCACACAAGTGGGACGAATCTAAATAGCACTATGAGGCATTGAACAATGAACCGAGATGGGATTCACAGCCTGCAGACAGAAAAATGAAACTTGCGATATGAATGTCACCAGGACAACTGGCTGCCAAAAAAACAATGTCAACATTTGCCATAGAATTTAAATAAGACCAAGAGTACAAAACATAATATTCAAAATGTCCAGGAAGCAATCCAAAATTACTTCCCACTGGAGGAAAAAAAAAATACAGGATATGTTCAACTTTCATGGGAAAAGACAGTTAACAGACCCACATATCAAGATAACTCTCACGTTGGAATTATCTCATAAAGACTATATAGCATGTGTTATAAAATACTCCAACAAGCAATGTAAACATTCTTTAAAAACTGGCAAAACAGATCAACAAAGAAATAAAATATATGAAGAAGACACAAATAGAAATTTTAGAACTGAAAAGTATATTAACCAAAATTTACAGCTCATTAGATGGACTCGATAGGAACAACAGAGAGAATAAAGATTAGGGGAAAAAATGAACTGATCCCAAAGATCTGTGTGACAGTATCTAAAAACTTAACATTTGTGTCATTGGAATTTTAGAAATAAAGGAGAATATTGGTAAATATAATCAACTGTTCTCCTCTTCTCAAGTTTTTAGAATATATTCAACAGTTGGCCCCATTCTCACTCTTCTCAAACAGAATAATGCCCAGCCTAGAGTCTTGTACCCTGCAAAACTAAGTTTTGTATATGATGGGGAAATAAAGACTTTCTCAGATAAGCAAAAACTAAGGGAATTCATCAAGACAAGACCTGCCCTCCAGGAAGTACTCAAAACAGTGTTACACACAGATAAGCATAATAAACATTCACTAATGTAAAATCATCCAAAAGCTAAAGGTCAAAGGCCACATACCACAATGGTTAGGAGAGAAAACAAAGCAACAAAGTTCAACTCAACAGGATGAACAGAAATCTACCCAACTTATCAATTCTCTCAATAAACATGAATGGCTTGAACTGCCCACTAAAGAGACATAGCCTGGCCAAATGGATAAATACACACAAGCCAAGTATCTTCTGTCTTCAGGAAATACACCTAACCCACAAGGATGCATTCAGACTCAAGGTAAAGGGATGGAAAACAATATTTCCAGCAAACAGAAGCCAAAAGAAAGCTGGCATGGTGGTTCTGATTTCAGATAACTTAGTCTTCAAATCAACAAAAGTAATGAAAGACAAAGATGGTCACTATATAATGATAAAGGATACAATTCAACAAGAAGACATAACAATTCTAAATATTTATGCACTTAACTCAGGTGCATCCATATTCTTAAAGCAAATCCTACTTGATCTAAACAATGTGATAAACAGTAACACGATAATAGCCAGAGACTTCAACACTCCTCTGACAGAACAGGACAGATCTTCCAAACAGAAAATAAACAAAGAAACAATGGACTTAAACAGAACTCTAGAACAAATGGGCCTGACTGACATTTACAGAACATTCTACCCCAAAATCACTGAATATACATTTTTCTCATCAGCTCATGGGACATTCTCTAAGATTGACCATATCCTAGGCCACAAAGCATGTATCAAAAAATTTAAAAAACAGAAATTATACCATACATCTTCTCAGACCACAGTGGAATAAAATTAGAAATCAATTCCAACAGAAACTGTCATATCTAAACAAAGTCATGGAAACTAAACAATGTTCTGCTGAATGATTATTGCATTAAGGAGGAAATCAAGATGAAAATAAAAAGGATTCTTTGAACTAAATGATAAAGGAGACACAAGTTATCAAAATCTGTGGGACACAGCTAGAGCAGTCCTGAGAGGAAAATTTATATCCATAAATGCCGACATCCAAAAGACAGAAAGATCACAAATAAACAATCAAATGAATCATCTCAAAGAACAGGAAAAAGATGAGGAAACCGAACCCAAACCCAGCAAAAGAAAAGAAATAACAAAGATCAGAGCAAAACTAAATGAAATTTATAATAAAAAATACTATACAGAAGTTTAATAAAAAAAAAAAAGTTGGTTCTTTGAAAAAATAAACAAAATTGACACACCTCTGGCTAGATTAACAAGAAGCAGAAATGAAAGAATTCTAACATGCTACATCAGGAATCAAAAAGGAGAAATTACAACTGATGCCATGGAAATACAAAATATCATCTATGAATACCATAAAAACCTCTATGCACATAAACTGGAAAATGTGGAGAAAATGGACAAATTCTTGAAAACACACAGCCTCCCTAGGCTCAATCAGGAAGAAATAGAATTCCTGAACAGACCAATATCAAATACTGAAATTGAAACAACAATAAAAAATCTTTTAAAAAAGAAAAGTCCTGGACTAGATGGTTTCACATCCGAACTTTATGCAGGCCTACCAAGTAGAACTGGTGCCTATTTTGCAGAAATTATTCCACAACATTGAGAAGGAAAGAATCCTCCCCAATACATTTTATGAAGCCAACATCACCCTGATACCAAAACCAGGAAAGCACTCAACAAAAAAAGAAAACTACAGACCAATATCCCTTATGAATATAGATGCAAAAATTCTCAACAAAATCCTAGCAAATCGATTTCAGGTGCTTATCAAAAAAATAATCCATCATGACCAAGTGGGCTTCATCCTAGAGATGCAAGGATGGTTCAACATATGCAAATCTATAAATGTAATTCACCACATAAATAGAAAGAAAAACAAAGACCATGATCCTCTCAATAGATGCAGAAAAAGCATTCAACAAAATTCAACACCTTTTATCATAAGAATGCTTAACAAAATAGGCATAGACGGTGCCTACCTAAAAATGATACAAGCCATATATGACAAACCCACAGCCAACATCATACTGAAGGCGGAAAAATTGAAAGCATTCCCACTTAGAACTGGAACCAGACAAGGTTGCCCACTATCTCCAATTCTTTTCAACATAGTGCTGGAAGTCCTTGTGAGAGCAAGTAGGCAAGAGAGCAGAATTAAGGGTGTCCAAATGGGAGCAGAAGAGATCAAACTCTCACTATTTGCTGATGATATGATATTATATGTAGAAAACCCCAAGGATTCAACCAAGAGACTCCTGGAATTGATAAATGAATTCAGTAAAGTCTCAGGATATAAAATCAATACACACAAATCAGAGGCATTCATATATGCCAATAACAGTCAAACTGAGAACCAAATCAAAGACTCAATATCCTTCACAATAGCAACAAAGAAAATAAAGTACCTAGGAATATACCTAGGAATATATATAACTAAGGAGGTAAAAGACCTCTATAGGGAGGTCTATGAAACACTGAGGAAGGAAATAGCAGAGGATGTAAACAGGTGCTCATGGGTTGGCAGAATCAACACTGTTAAAATGTTTATACTACCAAAAGTGATCTACAGATTCAATGTAATCCCTATTAAAATACCAACATCATTTTTCACAGATCCAGAAAAAAAAATTCTACACCTCATGTGGAACCAGAGAAGAACCCATATAGCAAAAGCAATCTTAAGCAAAAAGAACAAATTGGGAGGCATCAATTTACCAGATTTCAAGCTGTATTACAAGGCTATAGTAACTAATACAGCATGGTACTGGCACAAGAACAGAGACATAGACCAATGGACCAAAACTGAGAACCCAGATATAAAAGCATCCTTACATAACCGTCTGATCTTTGACAAAGCAGACAAAAACATATACTGGGGAAAAGAATCCTTATTCAGTAAATGGTGCTGGGAAAACTGGATAGCCACATGTAGAAGACTGAAACAGGATCTGCACCTTTCACGTCTCAGAAAATCAACTGATGATGGATAACAGACTTAAACCTAAGGTGTGAAACTATAAGAATTCTGTAAGAAAATCTTGGAAAAACTCTTATAGACATTGGTCGAGGCAAGAATTTATGAAGAAGACCCCAAAGGCAATCACAGCAACAACAAAAATAAATAAATGGGACCTTATCAAATTAAAAAGCTTCTGCACAGCCATGGAAACTATCATGAGAGCAAACAGACAACCTACAGTATAGGAGAAAATATTCATATGCTACATATCTGATAAAGGGCTGATAACTAGGATCTATATAGAACTCAGGAAAATCAGCAAGAAAAAAATCCAACAACCTATCAAAAATTGGGCAAAGGACATGAATAGAAATTTTTCAAAAGAAGACAGAAGTATGGCCAACAAACATATAAGAAAATGCTTGACATCTCTAATCAGGGAAACGCAAATCAAAACCACAATGAGATATCACTTATCTCCAGTGAGAATGGCCTTTATCAAAAAGTCCCAAAACAATAAATGTTGGCATGGATGCGGAGAGATAGGAACACTCATACACTGCTGGTGGGGCTTCAAACTAGTACAACCCCTGTGGAAAGCAATATGGAGACACTTCAAAGGGATACAAGTAGAACTACCATTTGATCCAGCAATCCCATTACTCGGCATCTACCAAAAGAACAAAAGACATTCTATAAAAAGGACATCTGCACTAGAATGTTTATAGCAGTACAAGTCACAATTGCAAAGATGTGGCAACAACCCAAGTGCCCATCAATACATGAGTGGATTACTAAAATGTGTTATATGTATACCATGGAGTTCTACTCAGCCACAAAAATCAATGGTGATCTAGCACCTCTTGTATTATCCTGGGTAGAGCTGGAGCCCATTCTACTAAGTGAAGTATCCCTAGAATGAAAAAACAAGCAACACATGTACTCATCAAATTGGTATTAACTGATCAACACTTAAGTGCATATGTAGTAATAACATTCATCAGGTGTTGGGCAGATGGGAGTGGGAAGGAGGGATTGGGTATATATACACACCTAATGGGTGCGGTGTGCACTGTCTGGGGGATGGACATGCTTGAAGCTCTCACTCGGGTGAGGTAAGGGCAATATACATAACCTAAACATTTGTACCCCCGTAATATACTGAAACAAAAAAAGTTTAAAGAATAGAATATGTTCAATGGTTAAAACAAAAATTACAACATTCATCTGATGAAGTTGTGAATGTAGGTTGTTGTAATGTCAGAAAACTATAACATAATGGAGGGAAGGTATGGGGACCTGTGTGGTGGTAAATTTTCTATGCTACTTGATATGGTAAAATTCCTAGATATCTATGAACAAGAAAGTATGCATATTGTAATTGTGAGAGCAGCCACTAACAAACAGATAAAGTAAAAATCACAATAGATAAATTAAAAATGGAATTAAAAAACATAAAAGTCACTCAGTGAGGGCAAGAAAGGAGAAACAGGAATGATCAATAGAGAAATCAGTCAGAAAAAAGATAATGAAACAGTAGAGCTAAATACAGACCTGTCAATGATTATCTTAAATGCAACTGGTCTAAACATATTAAATAAATGAAAGAAATGTTCAGAATGGATTGTTTTTAAAAAATCACCAAACTACATGCTTTTACAACAAACTCACTTCAAAGATAATAAAGTAGGTAAATTAAAAATAAAAGGACAGACAATTATGTTCCATAGAAACATTAATCCAGAAAAGCTGGAGTGGCTATATTAACATCAGCATAAGAACACTTGAGAGAAGAGAAAATTACTAGGGATTTATTACAAGTGTCATTGTATATTGATCAAAGTCTCAATTTACCAAAAGAAATAATTATCCTACATGCATATGTACTTAACAACAGAGCTTCAATAGGCAAAAACTGATAAAAATTAAAGGAGAAATAGAAATATTCACAATTATATTTGGAGACTTCAAAACATCACTTAGTAATAGATACAGCTAGACAACAATCAGCAAAGATATTAAAGAGATAAATAAAACTGCCAACCAGCTGTATATAATTGGTGTTTATAGAACACTACACCCCAAAATAGCAGAATATCCATTCTTTTTAAGTCCACATGGAACCTTCATCAAGATAGTCTATATTCTGGGTCATTAAAAAAAAAAAAAAACTTTAAGAAGTTTGAAATAATTAAATTCTACAAAGTATATTCTCAGACCTTAATAGAATTAAGCTAAATATTAATAATAGAAAGATAACTGGCAAATCTCCAAACACCTGGATATCAAACACCATACTTCTAAATAATCCATATGTCAAAGAAGAAATCCCAAGATAAATTAGAAAAAATTATAACTTAAAGAAAATTAAAATAGAAAGATATTAAGAGTTGTTAAACAATGTTTAGAGTGAAATTCATAGAAATAAATGCTTTTATTAGCAAAGAAAAAAGTTCTCAAAGCAAGAACCTATGTTTCTAACTTAAAAAATGAGCGAAAAAAGAGCAAAGTACAAGATATCTCAAAACAAGCATAAGGGAGAAAATAATAATAATCAATATAAAATTCAATAAAGTTGAAAACAAAAAAATTAAAAAACAATGAAATCAAAAGCTAGTTTCTTGAAGAGGTCAATATAATCAACAACCCCCTATCAAGACTGATAAAGAAAAAAGAGAAAAGACACAAACTATCAATAGTAGAAATGAAAGAAGTGCTGTCACTAAAGATGTCATACATATTAAAACACTAATATGTGAATATCCTGCCCAACTCTAATCACTCTATTCAACCATCTATCTGAAATGATGCAATTCCTTGAAAACTGTAAACTAAATTCATGCAAGATGAAATAGATAAATTAAGTATGTTTATAAATATTAAAGAAAGGAAATTTGTAGTTAAAAAAGTCTTCTGAAAAAGAATCCTCAATCCCTGATGATTTCACAGTTGAATTGTACCAAATATTTAAAGGCATAACACCAGTTGTACAAAATGTCTTTCAGATAATAGAATAAAAACAAACATTTTCTAAATTATTTTATGATGCCTGCATCACTCTGTACCAAAACTGAACAAGGACAGTATAAAAAAAGGAATACTACAGAATACTACAGACCTTCATTAATAGGTGCAAGTATTATCAACAAAATAATATCGAATGGCATGAAGCCATATAAAAATCATCATAATCATAATATACCATGACTAACTGGGATTTATCCCAAGAGAGTAAGGCTGGTTCAATGTCTGAAAAGCAATGAATGTGATCTGCCATTTTCAGAGTCCAAAGAAGAAAAAAATTCATTATCAAATCAATTGATAATGGAAAAGTGTTTGGCAAAATTTAACATCTATTCATAATAAAAATGCTTTACAAACTAGGAACAGAAGGGAACTCCCTCAATATACTAAGGAGCATGTACAAATAAAACCTGCAACTAATATCATACTTAATAGTGAAAGACTGAATGTTTTCTTCTTAAGAATAGGAAAGATAAGTATCCTATTGTCACTACTCCTAGTCAACATAGTACTGGAAGTTTTAGCCAAAGCAATAAGCAAAAACAATTATTTTTTGTACATGTAGATTAGGGTTTTTTGCTGATTTTCCTGAGTTTTATATAAAGTCCAATAATCAGCCCTTTATCGGATGTGTAGTATGCAAATATTTTCTCCCATTCTGTAGGTGGTTTATTTGCTCTAATGATAGTTTTCTTGGCTGTGCAGAAGTTTTTCAATTTGATCAGGTCCCATTTATTTATTTTTGTTGTTGCTGTGATGACTTTGGGGTCTTCTTCATAAATTCTTTGCCTACGCTGATGTCTGTAAGAGTTTTTCCAACATTTTCTTCAAGAACTCTTCTGGCTTTATGCCTTAGGTTTAAGTCTGTTATCCATTGTTAGTTGATTTTTGTGAAAGATGAGAAGTGAGGATCCTATTGCAATCTTCTACATGTGGCTATCCCATTTTCCCAGCACCATGTATTGAATAGGAATTTTTCCCCCCAGTTTTTGTCTGCTTTGTCAAAAATCAGATGACTTGGGGGGATAGGGAGGCATGGGCAATGTATACAGCCTGATCTTTTGTATCCCCTTAATGAGCTGAAAAACAAACAAAAAATAAAAAAATAAATAAATAAATAAAATAATAGTAATAACCAAAAAAAAAAAAAATCAGATGACAATATGAGGATGGTTTTATATCTGGGTTCTTAGTCCTGTTGCATTGGTCTATGTCTCTCTTCTTATGCCAGTACCATGCTGTTTTGGTTACTATACCCTTGTAGTATAGCTTGAAATCTGGTAAATTGATGCTTCCCAATTTGTTCTTTCGCTTAAGCTTGCTTTGGCTATGCAAAATCAAAACTACAATGTGATATCACTTAACTCTAGTGAGAACAGATTTTATCAAAATTCCCAAAACAACAAACGTTGGCATGGATGTGGAGAGATGGGAACATTCATACACTGCTGGTGGGACTGCAAATTAGTATAATCTCTATGGAAAGTAGTGCGGAGATACCTCAAAGAACTAAAAGTAGAACTACGATTTGATCCATCAACCCCACTACTGGGTATTTACCCAAAGGAAAAAGAAAGACATTCTGCAAAAAAGACATCTGCACTTGAATGTTTATAGCAGCATAATTCATAATCTCAAAGATGTGGAAACAACCCAAGTGCCCATCAATACATAAGTGGATTAATAAAATGTGGTATATGTATACCATGGAGTACTCTTCAGCCATAAAAAAGATGGCAAACTACTACTTGTATTATCCTGGATGGAGCTGGAGCTCATTCTTCTAAGTGAAGTATCACAAGAATGGAAAAACAAATAGTACATGTGTTCACCATTAAATGGGTACAAATCAATCAACATTTATGTGTACACATGGAAGTAATATTCATTGAGTGTTGGGCAGGCGGGAGGGGGGAGGAGGCAATGGGTATATTCACACCAAATGGGTTCAATGTGCGCTGTCTGGGGGATGGACACACTTGTAGCTCTCACTCAGGCAGTGCATGGGTAATTTATGTAACCAAAGCCTTTGTAACTCCATAATATTCTGAAATTTTTTAAAAAGTAGATTAGAAATGAAAAAATAAAACTATTTCTATTCACAGGTGACATGATTGTCTGCACAGAAAATCCCAGAGAATAACAGAAAATCCCTTAAAAACTTCCAAAAGTAATATGAATAAGTTTACCTAGTTTGCAAGAGGTTAGTCAATAAGAAAAAATCAGCCTTTTTTCTACATACTAATAAAGTATAATTAAAACCAGAGATTAAAACAAAAACAGTATGATTTACAGTAATTCCAACAAAAACTGAAATACCGTGATATAAATTTTAAAAAATCAAGTACAGAATCTGAATGCTGAAAACTACAAAGTACTGATGAAAGAAATCAAAGAACATCTCGATAAACGGAGGGGCCTACCATGTTCATGGATTATAAAATTTGATATAGTAAAGGCACTAATTCTTCCCACCTCAATCTGTAAATGAATGCAATACTGACTGAAATTCCAGCAAAACATTTTGTAGAAATATACAAGATGATTCTAAAATTTATATGAAAATACAAAGAAAGCTGAATAGCTAGAGCAATTTTGAAAAGAAGAATAAATTCTGAGAAATCACACTGTCCAATTTTAAATATTACTTTAGGTCTATATTAATCTGGACAGTGTGGTATTGGTGAAGGAATAAACAACGGGGCAGAATAGAGTGTCCAGAAATAACCCCACACAGATATAGCCAATTGATATAGATAAAACTACAACAGCAATCCAATGGAGAAAAGTACTCTTTTCAATAAATGGTGATAGAACAAATTGACATACATAGATGAAAAAATAAACCTTAACCTACAACTCACACCTTATATAAAAATTAACTCAGAATTAATCATACATCCAAATGCAAAGTGCAAAACTATAAAAATTTTAGGAGAAAATCTTCACAACCTAGGGCTCTGCAAAGAATTAGAATTCTTATACATAACAACAAAAGCCTGAGACATAAAAGGAAAAAAAAAAAGATAAATTGTACTTCTTCATCAAATTTAACAAGTTTTGCTGTACACAAGACACTTTCAGAAGGATGAAAGGCAAGCTACAGATTGGGAGAACATATTTATAAATCGTATATCTGACAAAGGACTTCTATTCATAATAAACAAAGAATTCTCAAAACTCAGCAGTAAAAAACAATTTTTTCCTCAAATGGGCAAAAGATGTTGACAGACACTTCATCAAAGACAATAACATGGATGGCAAAGAATCACACAAAAAAAATGTTCAACATCATTGGCCACTAAATGAAAATTAAAATCATGATAAACTACCATTGTGACCTATTGAACGCCCAAACTAAAAATGACTGATAATATGAAGTCCTAGGAAAGATGTGGAACATCTGGATCTCTTACACATTGCTGGTAGGAATATAAAATGATCCAGCCACAAGAGAAAAGGGTTAAGTGGCTTCTTCTAAGGTAATCATGTACTTATATAGCCCTGCATCTCCCTCCTGGGTATTTACCCTAGAGAACTAAAAACTTATGTTCACACAAAAATCTATTCGTGGATATTTATAGCATCTTTACTTCTTAATGCCAAAACCTAGAAATAACACAAATGTCTCTTAATCATGGAATGGATAAACAAAGAGTGGTACATCCATACAATGGGAGTGTCCCTCAGCCATAATAAGGAACTATTGATACACACAAGAATATGGATGAATCTCAAATGCATTATGCTAAGTGATAGTGGCCAATATCAAAAGGTTGCATATTATGTGATTTCATTCTTATGGCAAACCTCCAAAAAACAAAACTTTTGAGTGAGCGGGTGGTTAAGTATAAAGAGATTGCATGAGGGAGTTGTTTTTAGAGTGATAGAATGGTTCAGTATGCTGATTATGGTAGTGGTTACATAAATCTGTAATGTATTAAAATTCATAGAAATAACAGTAATAAAGCCAGTGGGGTATTATCAAAAAATAGACAAATAGATCAATGGAGCAAAAAAGAAAGTCCAGAAATAATCCACATAAATATAGTCATCTTATCACAGAGCAAAGGCAATTCCATGGAGAAAGGATAGTCTTTTCAACAAATGGTGCTAAAACAACTGACATCCACATACAGAAATAAATAAATAAATCTAAATACAGATATTACACTTTTCACAAACATTAACTCAAATGGATCATAGACCTAAATGTAAACGTAAAACTATAAAACATTTGGAAGATAACTTAGGAGAAAATCTAGGTGGTCTTGAGTTTGATGAGTTTAGATACAACACAGAAGCACAATTCGTGGGTGAAAAATTTGATAAGCTGGACTTCATTAAAATTAAAAATTTCTTCTCTGTCAAAGGCACTGTTAAGAAAATGAAAAGATAAGGCACAGACTGGGAGAAAATAGTTGCCTAGAAGATATTCAATAGCTTGTATCCAAAATATGCAAAAGAACTCTTAAAATTCAAAAATAAGAAAGCAAAATTGGGTTTAATTTAAATGGTCAAAATTCCTGTAAAGATAATTCACCAAGAAGATATACAGGTGGAAAATAAGCATTTGAAAAGATATTAAACAACATATGTCATTAGGTAATTGAAAATTAAAATGACAATGATAAACTACTACACATCTTTTAGAATAGCTACAATCCAAAACTCTGACAACATCAAATGCTGGCGAGAATGTGGAGCAACAGGAACTCTCATTCCTTGACAATGGGAATGTACAGCCACTTTGGAAAACAGTCTGGCAATTTCTTACAAAGCTAAACACAGCCTGCACATGAATATTTGCAGCAACTATATTCACAACTGCCAAACCTTAGAAGCAACCAAGATGTTCTCCAATAGGTGCATGGACATATAAACTATGGTGCACCTGTACAATGGAATATTATTTAGACTATTAATAAAAAATGACCTATCAAGCTACAAAAGGATATGGAGGAACCTTAAATGCATATTAGTAAGTAAAACAAGTTAGTTTGCAAAGGCCACATACTGTATGATTTCAACTATATGATTTTCTGAATTAGGCAAACTACAGAGACAATAAAAAGATCAATGGTTGCTAGAAATTGGGGCCATGCAAAGAGGGCAGGGATGCGTAGGTGGAGCACAGGATTTTTAAGGCAGTGAAACTATTCTGTATGACATTGTAATGGCAGATACATAACATTTGCATTTGTCAATGCCCACAGAACTGCATAATCCAAAGAATGCATCCTAATATAAAGTATGGAACCTAATTACTAATAATATATCAACATTGATTCATCAATGTACCACATTAGTGTAAGATGCTAACTGTATACAGGGTATGGGGAGAGGAGTGGTATATGGGAAATTTACTTTCTGTTAAATTTTTCTGTAAACCTAAAACTGCTTTAAAAAACAATGTCTATTAATTTCAATAACATAGAACTGTATGCTAAAAGAAAAAAATCTATGTTACTGCATTGATTCAAAAACAAATTGAAATCAAAAGCAACATAGAGGTACAACAACAGGGGAAAGTTCATACGCATTTCCAGGCAAATCCACTCATTCATCATTCAACAAATATTTACTTAGATCTCCATGGACTATTTATGACATAGTAAAGTAAAACATCCACTCTCAGGGTATCATAATTTTTTTCTCCTTTCAGTCAATTAATTACTATCACTTAATCCCCATCTCAGGAGACCCTACAGTCCTGTGGAACTGTGTTCATTCTTCCATAGCCAGCTCAGGTTTTCCCGCTAAGTGTTTTCTCCACTTCCTTGAAATTACACTTGCCTTGCTTGTCCTTTTGCCAAACCCACCTGCAGCCATTCAACTATCTTCCTTCTTCACTTTCACAGGCAGCACACTGAACAACGCTGGAGAAAGCCCCCAGGCAGATCCTTGGCGTGGCAGTCATTACATCTTCTCTGATTTCAAGGAGGTGCATAGTACTACTCAGATTCCTGTGACATTATCCCTGTGAGATTATCCTCCACAATGGTGATTTTAAAATTTCTCCATTTTTAAAAGAACTCTGACCATAATACCCTGATTGCTCTTAGCAGTTAAGATTTTTATCACAGCTGAAATAGGAGTCATCACAAGAGACCTACCCAAAATTCCCAGGACTAAGCTGACACAGGTAGCCTCATCCAGAAGCATGTCTAGTTGTCACTGCCTGTAAAAACGGGGGCTTATTCCTCCAGGGCTGCTCTTGCCTCCTGCAGACCTCATCCTACCAGTCACTTCTCTCTCCATTATCACTCTATTATTGTCAAAGGATTCCTCTCTACAAGCTTTTCCCCAAAGCATTTACACTTTCCTAGTTTTGGGGAAAAAAAAAAAAATTTCCCCTTCAAATAAACACCAGTGCTTCTGTCCTATCTTTTCTCTTACTGATAGCCACCTACTGTCATCATCTCTCATTTCTCACTTGCCACTAAATTCTCCACCAAGTCATCTCAATCCTTTCCATTTCTCCATAAAACTCTTTTCAAAAAGAGACTAATAAGCTGTTTAATGATGATCTAGTAGACAGTTTTTCATCTTTATTTTCCTTTTTTTTTTTTTTTTTTTAAAAACAATAGTTTCATATTTTTTTCCCCACCCCCCCTTTCCCGAGTCAGCACCTTCAAATGTTACCACTCCCCAAACGGTGCGCAATGCACTCATTGTGTAGGCATACCCCCATCCCCTCCCCCACCCCCCACCTCAGTCTGATGTCCAATTGGTGTCATTTCCAGATTTGTATTTAGGTGATGATCAAGGAAACCAATTTTCTGGTGAGTACATGTGATGCTTGTTTTTCCATTCTTGGGATACTTCACTTAATATAATGGGTTCCAACTCTCTCCAGGAGAACCATAGAGATGTTGTATCTTCATCATTCCTTATAGCTGAGTAGTATTCCATGGTATACATATACCACAGTTTACTAATCCAATCATGTATTGATGGGCATTTGGGTTGTTTCCACATCTTTGCTATTGTGAATTGTGCTGCTATAAACATTTGGGTACACGTGCCTTTGTTACAGAATGACCTTTTTTCCTTTGGGTATATGCCCAGTAATGGGATTGCTGGGTCAAATGGCAGGTCTACTTGAATCTGTTTAAGATACCTCCATAATGCTTTCCACAGAGGTTGCACTAGTTTGCAGTCCCACCAGCAGTGTATTAGTGTTCCTGTCTCTCCACACCCACGCCAACATGTGTTGTTTTGGGTTTTTTTGATAAAGGCCATTCTCACTGGGGTTAAGTGATATCTCATTGTGGTTTTGATTTGCATTTCCCTGATGATTAGAGATGTTGAACACTTTTTCATATGTTTGTTAGCCATTTTTATATCTTCTTTTGAAAAATTTCTATTCATGTCCTTTGCCCACTTTTTGATAGGGTTGCTTGATTTTTTCTTGCTGATTTTCCTGAGTTCTAAATAGATTCTTGTTATCAGTCCTTTATCTGATGTGTAGTATGCAAAAATTTTTTCCCATTCTGTAGGTGGTCTGTTTATTCTCTGGACTGTTTCTTTGGCTGTGCAGAAGCTTTTTAATTTAATCATGTCCCATTCATTTATTTTTGTTGCTGCTGTGATTGCCTTGGGGGTCTTCTTCATAAATTCTTTGCCTAGGCCAATGTCTGTAAGAGTCTTTCCTACATTTTCTTCTAGAATTCTGATTGTATCACGCCTAAGGTTTAAGTCTGTTATCCACCGTGATTTGATTTTTGTGAGAGGTGAAAGCTGTGGGTCCTGTTTCAGTCTTCTACAAGTGGCTAACCAATTCTCCCAGCACCATTTATTGAATAGGGATTCTTGTCCCCAGAGTATATTCTTTCCCGCTTTGTCGAAAATTAGGTGACTATATGAGGATGGTTCTATATTTGGATTTTCTGTTGTGTTCCACTGGTCTGTGTCCCTGCACTTGTGCCAATACCAGGCTGTTTTAAGAACCACGGCCTTGTAGTATAGTTTGAGGTCTGGCAAATTAATACCTCCCATTTTGTTTTTGTTGCTTAAAATTGCTTTTGCTATACGGGGTCTTCTTTGATTCCATACAAAGTGTATAATTATTTTCTCTATGTCTGTAAAGAATGATGTTGGTAATTTAATAGGGATTGCATTGAATCTGTAGATCACTTTGGGTAGTATAGACATTTTAACAATGTTGATTCTTCCGATCCATGAGCATGGTATATTTTTCCATCTATTTGCAAGTTCTGCTATTTCTTTTCTCAGTGTTTCATAGTTTTCCTTATAGAGGTCCTTTACCTCTTTAGTTAGGTATATACCTAGATATTTTATTTTCTTTGTTGCTATTTTGAAGGGTATTGAGTCTTTAATTTGGTTTTCCGATTGACTGTTACTGGCATATATAAATGCCTCTGATTTGTGTATATTAATTTTGTAGCCTGAGACTTTGCTGTATTCGTTAATCAATTCCAGGAGTCTCTTGGTTGAATCCTGGGGGTTTTCCAGATATAACATCATATCATCAGCAAAAAGTGAGAGTTTGATCTCTTCCTTCCCTATTTGGACTCCCTTGATTCTGCTCTCTTGCCTGATAGCTCTCGCAAGGACTTCCAATACTATGTTGAAAAGTAATGGAGACAATGGGCAGCCCTGTCTGGTTCCAGTTCTAAGTGGGAGTGCTTTCAGTTTTTCCCCATTCAGTATGATGTTGGCTGTGGGTTTGTCATATATGGCTTGTATCATTTTTAGGTAGGTTCCATCAATGCCTATTTTGTTAAGCGTTTTTATCATAAAAGGGTGTTGAATTTTGTCAAATGCTTTTTCTGCATCTAATGAGAGTATCATATGGTTTTTGTTTTTGCTTCTATTTATGTGGTGAATTACATTTATAGATTTACGTATGTTGAACCACCCCTGCATCTTGGGGATGAAGCCCACTTGGTCGTGGTGGATTACTTTTTTGATAAGTACTTGGATTCGATTTGCTAGTATTTTATTGAAAATTTTTGCATCTATATTCATGAGGGAAATTGGTCTGTAGTTCTCTATTTTTGTTGTGTCCTTTCCAGGTTTTGGTATTAATGTTATATTGGCTTGGTAGAACGTGTTGGGGAGAACTCCATCCTTCTCAATATTGGAGAATAGTTTATGTAGGATGGGCACCAGTTCTTCTTTGTATGTATGGTAAAATTCAGGTGTGAACCCATCTGGACCAGGGCTTTTCTTTTTGGGAAGGTTTTTTATTGCTGTTTCGATTTCATTTCTTGATATTGGTCTGTTCAGGTACTCTATTTCTTCTTGGTTGAGCCTGGGAAGACTATGTGTTTCTAAAAATTTGTCCATTTCCTCCACATTCTCCAGTTTGTGTGCATAAAGATTTTTGTAGAATTCATAGATGATATCTTGTATCTCTGTAGCATCGGTTGTGATTTCTCCTTTCATGTTCCTAATGGAGGTTATTAGAGATTTTACTTTTGTGCTCTTGGTTAGTCTAGCCAGAGGTGTGTCTATTTTGTTTATCTTTTCAAAGAACCAACTTTTTGTTTTATTAATTTCCCTTATAGTTTCTTTGTTGTCCTTTTCATTTAGTTCTGATTTGATCTTAGTAATTTCTCGCCTTCTGCTGGGTTTGGGATCGTTCTGTTCTTCTTTCTCCAGTTCTTTGAGTCTATTCGTTAGGTTGTCTATTTGCATGTTTTCTGTCTTTTTGATATAGGCATTTATGGATATGAATTTTCCTCTCAGGACTGCTTTAGCTGCATCCCATAGATTTTGATAAGTTGTATCTCCATTGTCATTTAATTCAAAGAAATTTTTGATTTCCATCTTGATTTCTTCTTTTATAGAATAATTATTCAGGAGAAGGTTATTTAGCTTCCATGACTTTGAGTAAGAGTGAGGGTTTCTGTTTGTGATCATTGTTACTTTTATTCCGCTGTGATCTGAGAAGATGCATGGTATAATTTCTATTTTTTTGAATTTTTGAAGACATGATTTATGTCCTAGGACATGGTCAATCTTAGAGAATGTCCCGTGAGCTGATGAGAAGAATGTATATTCTGTGGACTTTGGGTAGAATGTCCTATAGATGTCAGCCATGCCCATTTGTTCTAGCATTCTATTGAGGTCCATTATGTCTTTGTTTATTTTCTGTTTAGAGGATCTGTCCTGTACTGTCAGTGGGGTGTTAAAGTCTCCAGCTATTACAGTATTGTTATCTATCATTTGGTTGAGATCTAGTAGGGTTTGCTTTATGAATCTAGGTGCACCTAGGTTGGGTGCATATATATTGAGTATAGTCATGGCTTCTTGATGAATTGTGCCTTTAATCAGTATGTAGTAGCCATCTTTGTCTTTTATTATTTTTGTTGGTTTGAAAGCTAAGTT
This sequence comes from Eulemur rufifrons, assembly GCF_041146395.1. Taxonomy (NCBI): domain Eukaryota; kingdom Metazoa; phylum Chordata; class Mammalia; order Primates; family Lemuridae; genus Eulemur; species Eulemur rufifrons. Next base: position 12,161,503 of record NC_091010.1, read on the forward strand.
ATTGGAAATTAAGATTGCCACACCAGCTTTCTTTTGGTTACCATTTGCTTGAAATATCGATTTCCATCCTTTTATTTTCAGTCTAAATGCATCTTTGCAGGTTAGGTGAGTTTCTTGAAGACAGCAGATACTTGGATTGTATTTTTTTATCCATTGGGCCAGTCTATGTCTCTTGAGCGGGGAGTTCAAGCCATTCACATTTATTGAGAAAACTGATAGGTGAGACAGTTTTTTGTTCAGCTTGTTGGGTAGAACTTCATTGTGATGTTTTCTCTCCTGGGCCATTGTGGTATCTGGAATTTCATCTTTAGCTCTTGAGTAGTTTTACATTCGTGGATCTTTCTTGTGCTGATCCGTGTATAATTCTCTTTTGAGTACTTCTTGGAGGGCTGGTCTTGTCTTGGTGAATTCCCTCAACCTTTGTTTATCTGAGAATGTCTTGATTTCTCCTTCGTATAGAAAACTTAGCTTAGCTGGGTACAAGATTCTAGGCTGGGCATTATTCTGTTTCAGAAGCGTGAAAATGGGGCCCCAACCTCTTCTTGCTTGTAAGGTTTCAGCTGAGAAATCTGGTGTAATTCTGATGGGTTTTCCTTTGTAAGTTACTTGTTTCTTTCTCCTTACAGCTCGGAGAAGTGACTCTTTAGTGGATATTTTGGTCAGCCTGATGACTACGTGGCGTGGTGTTTTCCTATTTGCTATGAATCTCCCAGGGGTCCTTTGAGCTTCTTGAATCTGTATGTCTAGAGTATTGGCAAGGCCTGGAAAATTTTCCTCGATTATGTCTTCAAATAGCTTGTCCAACCCTTGCTTGTTATCTTCTTCACCCTCAGGAATGCCAATAACTCTCAAGTTAGGTTTCTTCACATAATCCCACATTTCTTGAAGTCTCAGATCATTTCTCTTACTTTTTCGATCTATCTCTGTGACTGACTTATTTAGTTGGAAGGAGTTATCTTCAATTTCTGAGATTCTTTCCTCTGTTTGATCTACCCTGCTCTTGAGACTTTCCACAGTGTTTTGTAGCTCTCTGAGTGAATTCTTCACTTCTAGGAGTTCAGTTTGGTTTTTCTTCAATATTTCAATTTCTTTAGTGAATTTTTCCTCCAAATCCTGTATTTTTTGTGTGTTTTCCTTGTGTTGTTTATCCATTGATTCTTGTATATTATTCAGCTTGTTTATAATCCATAATTGGAATTCTTCCTGTGACATGTTGGTGTTTTGAGTCTGGTTTGTGTCAAATGGTTGGGAGCTGGTATTTCTCTTTGGGGATGAGCTTTCCATTTGATTCTTTTTGCTCTCCGTGTTTTTTCGCTGGGTCCTTCCCATCTAGATTTGTCGATGGATCTTTACTTATAGGTTTAGTCTGGTTAACAGGACTCTTTGTGCTCTATTCTTAGGCTGTGAAACAGTCTAGGTATGTTGCTTCTTTTGGCAAGAGGGGGAGACTGTTGTGTATTGTTCAGAGATTTTTCTGTTTCTGTTGGGGGACTGCTTCCGATGGGTCCAATCCTAGAGGATTGGAGTGATCCAGGACCGCTTTGGTGAGTTAGGACACTGTGTTGTGGTCTTTCAGAAGGCAGGCAGGGTCCACACTAATAGTAGACCGAAATTCTCTTTGTTTGTTTGTTTGTTTGTTTCCCTTTGGTTCTTCCTCTATAGGGGAGGTTTCTGACTCTATCTGCCGGCAAGATACTAGGTATGGGGAGAGGACGGTGACTTTGCTTGCTCAGCGCCCCAGTTGCTGTAGCTCCCACGGGCAAAAGTCTGTCTTGGCCCAATGTCCCCAGGGATCAGGTTCCACACTCTCGCTTCTGGAGAAGTATTCAGTGTTTACACTTGGGCAGGGATCCTATATAAGGTCCGTGGACCAGGGGAGAGGGCCGTCCAGGGAGCCTCTTGGTACCCTATTGCTCCGCAGTGACTTGGCTGTGGGCCCTAGAGTGGCAATTGCGTGTCCGCAGATCTCCGGCCCTGGGGGTGACTACTCAGGATCCAGTATGTACCAGAGCCAGGGACCTGGCCCGTTCCGAAGCTCACCGTGGGTCCCCAGTTAGAAGGCGAAAAGAGAGGAGAAAGAGAAGAGAAAAAAAAGAAAAAAGAAAAGGAAAGAAAGAAAAGAAAGAGGAGAAAAAGAAAGAGAAAAGAAAAAAAAGAAGAAAAAGAAAGAAAGAAAAAGAAAAAAAAGAAAAAAAAAAAGAAAAAAAAAAAAAAGAAAAAGAAAAGAAACGCAAAAAGCCAAACCAAAAAACACCAAAAACGCCAACAAAAATGAACAAAAACAAACTACATAGCACTTCACCACACTGCAAGGCAGAAAGATACACAAATCTGAAGTATATAATTCAGCGACTCAATGTTTTTTTGTTTGTTTGTTTGTTTTACGCCTTAGCACAGCTCTGCCCCTTCACTTCCGCTCGGCTGGGTCCGGAGCGGCCATTAGATGTTTTTGTTTTTACGCCTTAGCACAGCTCCGCCCCTTCACGCCCGCCCGGCTGGGTCCCGGGCGGTTTCGCAGTGGATTTCAAGATGGCGTCTGCGCGCCCGCACAGCTCCGAGGGTGGTGGGGATCCAACCTCCGCGCTCAAAAAGGCGCGGCAGCCAGAGGCCCAGAGGGCAAAGGTGCCCGCCGAGGCTGTCCGCCGCGGGAAAAAAAAAAAGAAAAAGAAAAGAAAAGGAAAGAAAAAAAAGAAAAAACCCAAAAAAACCCAAAAACAAACACAAACACAAACAAACAAAACCCAGAAGAAATTTACCAAGAATAAAATATACAGTTCGGCGAGCCTATTCTTCTTGTTCGTGTTGTTTTTTTTTTTTTGCCTTAGCGCAGCTCTGCCCCTTCACCCCGAGCGCGGCCCCGGCATATCCCGCACTCCTGGCATTGGTTCAGAGACCAGCGGAGGGCGCCGGGCAGAGAGAGCCGCTCGGCACTTTATGGCTCCCGAGCGGTTTCGCCCTCGCTTTCAAGATGGCGCCTGCAGAGCTCCGGGGCTGGAGGAGACCGGCTCCTCGGCAGGCAGAGACCGCCACTGCCCGGGGGCTGGCGAGCAAGGACGCGCACCGGGGGGTCACCGGCTGGAGAACCGCCGAAAAAGGCAGCACGGGCAGAAAGAGCCGCTGGGCACTTTTTGGCTCCCGATCGGTTTTGCCTTCGCTTTCAAGATGGCGCCTGCAGAGCTCCGGGGCTGGAGGGGACCGGCTCCCTGGCAGGCAGAGACCGCCACTGCCCAGGGGCTGGCCAGCAAGGACGCGCACCGGGGGTGACCGGCTGGAGAACCGCCGAAAAAGGCAGCACGGGCAGAAAGAGCCGCTGGGCACTTTTTGGCTCCCGAGCCGTTTCGCTCTCGCTTTCAAGATGGCGCCTGCCGTGCTCCGGGGCTGGAGGGGACCGGCTCCCCGGCAGGCAGAGACCGCCACTGCCCGGGGGCTGGCCAGCAAGGACACGCACCGGGGGTGACCGGCTGGAGAACTGCCGAAAAAGGCAGCACGGGGTACAACGCTATTTGCTGTCCGGGAGTCTTTTGTGTTTTTCTGCCCTGGGGCAGATCCGTCCCTCCTCGCCAAGCGCTGTCTCAGCTGAGATCCCCCAGGTTCTAAGGTAATTTCTCAAAAAAAGCCTCCTGTCTCCAATGCGCCACGTATCCCTCAGTGATTCTGTGCTGGCCTGGGTCAGGGCTCTGTTCAATTGGGAGCGGAGGGCTAGCCGCTTTCCCGAGAGGCTGCACCCGCCCCGGCTGGGGGCCGGTGTATCCGACCCGCGCTCCGCTGGCTAGTGTCTGTCCCGCGTTCCCAATTTTCGTTCACCTCAGACCTCACTCGCTCTGTTTGTCCCACGCTGATTCTCCGTGGATTCACACCGCTGTTCCTGTGTGGGAGCGGTCTTCTAGCGTTGTGGCAGGTCCGGATCGATGCCTTCCTTCCCGGGAGCGCAGATTCAGGCCGTCACCACCACTCCGCCATCTTTCATCTTTATTTTCCTTGATCTTCTGTCAGCACTTAAATTTTTCTTCCCTTAGTTTATGTGACTTCATACTCTTGTCCTATTCCTCATTTTTTTTTTTTTTTTTTTTTGTTTGCTCCTTCAGAGACTCCAGGGTCAGTTTTTTATTCTTTTATCTTTCACTTAAATGTGGGTCTTCATACTCTACACATGATCTCCGAACAATCTCTTTGACTCCTATAGATCCACTTAAGTATCTTCATTTCAGTGTAAATCTCTCTCCTGAATTTGTTTTATAACCAACTTCCTATTTCCAAGAATAAATTAAAATTAAAATCTGAACTCTTTATCCTTTCTCCTTCTCCAATAGTTTCTGCTTTAATTGTCTATCCAATTATCTAAATCAGAATCCTGGGAGACATTTCCAACATATTCCTAAAATGCCTCACATCCAATCAATTCCCAAGCCCTCTTGCTTTTACCTCCTAAATATCTCTTGAATACTATCTGTTACTCCCCAGTGTCAGTCACAGCCTCGGTCAAAGCATCATCATATCTCATATGAATTACGCATCTTATCCCTTAACTGGTCTCTTGCCTTTAAGTCCATTTGCCTAGGGCATATTTTTTGACACAGCAACCAGGGTTATCTTTCTCAAGCAGGGTTCTAATCATCTCACTCCTCTGCTTAAAACAATTCAATGGATACTCTTGTGTTTCAGCTAAAATTTTATCTCCTCAACAGAGCTCATAGTCTTTCACAGTTTGACCCCATCAGAACTCCCCTGACTCCGCTCTCAGCACATCCTATTCACACTCTATTTCCCAAACTATCTGAACTAGGTGCAGGTACCCGACTCACAGTTCTATCTCATGCCTGCAGACCATTGTGAAAGAATGGAATGCTCTTGAACTCTTTTTTCTTTTTTTAAACCACTCTAGCTTCTATTTATCCTTTCCTGCTGAGTTCAGATACCACATTCTCTAGACATCCCTTTTTTGGATAAAGTCTGTCACGATACTCTGTATTCATTTCTTTCACAGTCCTGGTCACACTATGTCATAACAATTGGTTACTTGCCTGCTTTCATGCTAATGGAACTTCTTGAGGGCAAATTTAAAATGCTATGCCTTATTGATCTCTATATTCTTGCTGTCTAGCCCAGTAGACAATCAAGAAATGTTTAAGAAGGAAGTTAGAAAATCAGGAAGGAAGGAAAGACTAACCAAGTACATGTCCTTAATTACAGCTCTGTAAAGTTGCATAAATAATAACAGATATTTTTTTTCCTTGCATAGGATTATGGGTGATTCTTCCCCAGTTAAAAAAATTTTTTTTATCTTTTTTTTTGAGAATTAAATATTTATTATCAGCTGTTCATCTATGATTTAGTTTTTTGGTTTTTTTTATATTGTACTCACCCATATGTTTACTCTTTTTTAAAAAAAACTTTTTAAAAAATGTTATTATATTGTTTCTATAATTAAAACAAAACTGATTCATGTTCTACAGGTATGTGACTGGTACTCCTTGTATGGCAGAGACTGTTCTGTGTTCTTTTAGGCACACACCTGACTGGATTTCATGGCCTTCCTCTCTGTAAGTATAGCCCTGGGACCAAATTCCAGCAAAGAGAGCATGAATAGTGGTGGTATGTGCCACTTCAGGACTTGGTCCCCAAAGTCCTCTTACAGTGATCCTCTGTTCTCTCTTCCTGTGTGGAAGGTGACTAGAGAGAACACCAAGAGCCTAACAAAGGGAAAGAATACGAGATGGAAGAAGCCCAAGCCTTCGAGTGGCTGCTTGGAGAGCCACCTTGCCACACACACTCGACTGGACTTTACCTGTGTGAGCAATCAGTTTTGACTGAGTGAAATCATTGAGGTTTGAGAATGTATCTACATGGCAGTTAAGCTGAAGTAATACATTTGGTAAACAGTTAATATGGCCCCCAACTAGAGTCTGGGATCACCTTGATTTATAAATGGTTTGTTGTAGGGCATGTGAGAAACAGATGTCACCAAACCCGATTCCTATAGCCCTGGGATGATGGAATTTATAAATTAGTAAAAACAATTCTATCATGTACTGTTTGAGTTGAACGGGATATAGGGATATTGTCCATCCCTCCACATTACACATGAGAACTCTGAGGTGCAGGAAGAGAAAGACTGAGTCAAATGTTGCTGAGTCATGTCTTGCTTCCAACTCTCCCAGCTCACGTGTTAGAACGCCTTGTCTGGGACAACTCGAAGCACATGTGCTCTGGCAGCCTTGAGGCAACCTTGTCACTGCTTCCCCTTGGGCAATCCTCCTGCAACTGCCTCTGTGCTTGAGGACGATCATCTTCTCAGAGAGGAATGGTTCCTTGACCAAGAACATTCAAGGAGCTGAAATTTCCTGCTAGGACCTTTAGAACAATAAGCCCTCAGCCCAGAATGTTCTTGCAACCTTGGGCTGAGAATGAGCTTCCTAAGCCAGATGTGGAAAAAAGCATATAGTATGAGGTGAAAATGAATTAATCGTGTTATGTCATATTTAAGAATTTCTGTTCAATTAAGGATGCTATAGAGTTTGTTAACCAATGACAGACTGGGAAAAGATTGTTGAAAAAATATAATTCCTCATCCATTTCTAGTAGAAGCGTAAAATGAGATGCCATTTGGAGCTATCTGATTTAGAGCTATCTGGGAGTGCCCAGGGAAGTTACATATGCACACACTTTAGGAGCCTGCAACACACAAAGAAAATTCCTGCATAGATCTTCAAGAGGTCAGGTAAAAGAACAGAAGGCATTTATTTGTCCACGGCTAGAAGAATAAAAGTAAAATGGGAGGGATGAATATAGGAATACAATGCAGCATTCAGAAATACTGAAGATCTCATAGTGCAGCACTGCTAAATATTATAAAATAAACAAACAAATCCTTGAAGGAATAAAGTATAAAACAAAGCTTTATATATCTTGTGTGAGTGATATATATATATATATATATATATATATATAAAATGTACACTTAAATACATACAAAACAGTATAGAATTATTTTTTCTTTTTTAGCAAGAACATTTTCAGGCATACAAAAGTATACATAATTTAACCAAAAAACCATATACCTTCCATACAGCTTAAAAAATAAAATATTTCAAATAAAATTCAACCCCATATGTAAGTGACAATTAAACCTCCAAAAATATATTCCCTAATCTCTTACCAGAGTATAAAATTAGTCCACCCTTGTTGATTATTTATACTTTTGTACTCTTGCAATTTATATATTCATGCAGAAATAATAGATAAAGATAGTATTATTTTATAAGTTTAAAGCTTTCTAAAAAAAAGACATCATATTGCACATATCCTTTTGCAACTAGCTTGATTTATTCAACATTGTGTTTTTAAGAATTATCTCTTTCCTCCCTTATATATCTATTACAGTTTATTTTGACTGCAGACTATTTCATTTTATGCATATACTATATATTATTTCAATTGTCTTACTGATAGATTGTTTCAATTTTTTGACATTACAAATAATTTTGAAATGAGCATTTTTTATACAACTCCTTGTTCATATGTGTATGAGTTCACCTATGGTATAAAACTAAAAACTATGGTATAAAACTATGGCATTGGTGTTTGCATTTTACTAGATATTGGCAAATGATTCTCCGAGGTGGTAATGCCAATTTACATGCTCATTGGTGTTACATGGATGTACCTGTTCCTTGTTGACTCCTTGTCTATAGATGGCACATTTAGGGATTGCTAGCTGTTTTTAAATTCTATTTATCTGATGAATATGAAAAGTCTTCTGAGGTTGAGGATCTTAACATATATTTGTTTACTTTTTGGGTTTGCCTGTTGATATATTTTGTCTTTTTTTAATTTTCTTCTATTTACTTGTTGATTTATAGTATTTTTATATACACTGAATGCTAATACTTTGTCAGTTTTGTATATTGCAAATATCTCTGCTGATCTGTGCCATTTCAATATGTTTGTGTTTTTTGATACAGAAACTTTTTTAATTAAAAATTTTTAATCCATCTTTTCCTTTATTGTTCACATTTTTCTTGATGTATTTAAAAAACACTCTCCAACATCAAAGTTATAAAGACATTTTGCTACATTTTCTGCGAACCATTTTAAAATTTTACTTTTTACAGTTAGATCTTTAACTGACTAGAATTGATTTGTTTTTATAGTATGAAGATAAGATCCAATATTTTTTTCATATGGGTAAGCTATTGCTCCAGAACCATTTGCTGAAAAATCCCTTCTTCCCAGCCAGTTTGTAATGCCAGCTCCATCACAGATCAATTTTCCATTCATACATCATGTTTTTATCATCCACCATGTATTCAGCTCTGTTCTAAGCATTAGTTATATAACAGTGATAAAATAATTATGCCTGAATTTCGTTCTGGGTTCCCATTCTGTTGCTTTATTTAAGTTGCTATCTCTGTGCCTAAAACCTCACTCTTTTAATGATTATATTTATTTAGTCATGCTATCTACTCAAGAAGCTCCCCTCCCTTTATTCCTCCTTTTCCAATTATTCTGATTATTCTTGACTCTTCTATTTCATATATATTACTCATATATATGAATCAAATTGTAATTTCTATAACAAGACTATGTCTTATGTTGGGATCTCAAAAAACAGAGCCTGAGAGAGGGATTCTCGTGAAAGTGCTTCTCTTGAAAAAAGAAGAATGAGAGAAGCAAGCAGCAAGGTGTGCAGGAGAGCGGTCTCCCACGCAGCCCAGGGCAACGCTCTGGTGAAGGGCAGCTGGGGGGCTTATCAGTCAACATTCACGGCAGTCAGGGGATGTGATGAAGCACCAACATTGTCCACTCTAATCTGTAGTATTATTTTTTTTTGAGAAAGAATATATTCTGCAAAACATGTAGATTTTACACATTAAGGTTTGTGTGATGGGAAAAAGACATGGAGTTAGGGATGACTGAAAAAAAAAAAACACTGAAAGGGTTTTGTACTCGGTGGTTGAATGGTGAAGTCCCATTAATGCACATCTCTGTATCTGTGATACAATAAATGACTGATATAAATGAATACATAGTGATCAATAAATACACATACCCGTCCCCAAAAACACACTTACCCTTTACAAGCATTGCTTTGCCAAAACCGAGGAAGCCTTGTGAACAGCTGAGGTCTATAATTTAGGTGGTTTTTGTTGAGCTTTTGTAACTCTCCACTAATGAGTCAGTGTTCAGCCACTGTTCAGTTGTAGCTTTTAATTGCAAACTTTGGGACACTCTAAATTAGGGGTGAATAAAGCCAAATTCACTAAAACCCAATACACGCTGATGGGCTTAATTTTTTCCCCAGTGTGGACTTATTTTCAACCTCAACTCTTACATGTTTTTGCATATGAAGAGGAATAGTTTTTGTGCTCCAATTTATTGAAGCTTAACTCCACAGGCGCATTCTTTGCTAATACTTGTATGAGAGCCAAGATGTCTCAAGAGTAGTGTTTTTCTATGCTGGCTATCTTGCATAATAACAGAATAACATTTATGTTGCACAGTTCAGCCATTTTGTTTTGTTTCCTGATCAGCCAAGGGCACTGTTACCATACTGTAACATCCAGATTAATACTGTCACCTTCACTACCTCATTTGAAACAAGCAAGTAAGACTCAGTCTAACTTTTATAAAATAGCCTAGAGTCAGGAGTTCAGCAATATGGTAGAAGGAGTTAGCAAAATCTCTATCCCAATAGAGTATCTATTCTAATGTTTAAAAGAAAAGGAAGTCTAGGAACAATGAGTGAAGTTAATGGACTGCTAAGCCCCCGAGATGTCACTGCAGAAGCTCCACGTGATGGCATGGCAGAGCAAGGTCTCGGAGGAAAGGGCTGGGATCTCAGTGCTGTCTCAGAAACAGAACACCTAGCTTTGGGTCCAAATTAATCAGGGAGGGTGGAATGAGGCCCTGCTCAGAACCAGAATCATGGAAGGGCTGTACCTGAATGACAGAAAGAAGAGTTGCCTGCACACTCTCCTCATGACACTAGGAACTGAAAACTGAACATGCTTCTGCCTAGGGCTTTGGCTGGGGAAAAATGTCTTCTAAATTTCCTATGGAAATTGAACTCATAAACCTATTTCACATATGAAAATCAAGTCAAAATCCAGTCTACTCATATGAATGAAAAATAACTCACAAATGGGGAAAAAAAAAATCTAGTTCCAAGCTGTTGAAACTCAGGCTTTCTAGTAAAACTAAATGCAAAGCAATGCATATTAACTATTATGCAAATTAAGATGTATAGGATGCCCATAGACAATAATAGTCTCTGCTGAAGATGTGCTTACATAAAATATGAAAATGATCTACCAGGAGCAAGAATCAAAAGATACAACAAACAGCAAATTTAACCCCAAAAGGAAGCATGAAGGAAATACATAAAGAAAATCAACATGATAAGAGACAAAATTAATTAAGGAAAAACCAAAATATAGTCGAGAGGAATGACAACACAAAAATTGATTCCTTAAAAAGAGTAAAAATATTATTTAAAAAATGTTAATATTGAAGAGAAAAAGGAAAGGACAAATTTGCAAAATCAAATACAAAAAGGAATACATCACATTTAAAAATAAAAGATATCATGCCCAACTTTTTGACAATAAATTTGAAAATTTAGATGAAGCAAATAGATTCTTTAAAAAATGGTAATTCATTAAAACTGACATAAAAACAAGAAAAATATAAATAGTCCTTTGTCTGTAAAGGAAATTGTATCCTTAAGCAAAGAAACAAACAAAATCACAAATAAAAGAGCCATTCCACATGACTTCACAGGACAAGCCTGGCAAACTTTAATGAAAGACTAACACCAAGCTTGTAGAAATCTTTCCAGAGAAAGAAAAAAGTGGAATATTGACCATTTTATTTTAAGAAACCAGAATTAACTTGGTATTAAAATAAAGGGATTAGAAGAAAGGAAAATTACTGGTTAGTCCTACTTATAAATGAAAACTCTTAAAGATAATGTTTTAAAAATCCAATAATGCATAAAAATTACAACATATTATGTCCAATTTAGATTTATTTGGTTATTAAAAAGTTGGTTTAACATTAAAAAAGTCAATCAACATAATATTAATATATCTTATTAACAAAATTAAGGAGAAAAATTATATTATCTCAATAGATGTTCAGGTGTCAATTGATAAAATTCAACCTTTATTGATGGCAAAAACTAAGAACTATTTGCAAACCTAGAATATAAAGATTTTTATTAATCTATTAAAAAAGCTTCTGGGGAACACTCATTCTATGGTATAGAATGAAATGCCCTTCAAAAAAGCAAAAACAAAAACAAACAAAAACCCTTCTGATATTAATATTTAGCAATCAGAATGTTCACTTTCATACTTCTATTTAACTTTGTACTGGTTTTATCACATAGAAATGAAGGCAAGAAAAAGAAAGCAAATGTATAAGGATCAAGAAGTAAGAAATAAAACTACATTTGTAGATGATATGGAATTTTTTTTTTGGCTCAACAGAGAATTCTTTATTTTGTCCAAAACAGCACAATAAAAACACCCCCAACAATACATAAACCTATATATAAAATATAGAATATCTCCAATATTTTTCCTTTATATGGTAGCATGCCAGTATATGCAAGAAAACATACTGGTTTCTTGGAAATCGTAGTACTCATACCAATGTGTTCCTGTATAATTATTCACTAGGCTATATTCTTATTATCATCTGTGTACTTTTCTGTATTAAAGGATATTTTTTTTAAGCTTATAATCAAACAGGGCAAAGAACATGGTTTAGAATATGAACTTTTGTGTAAGGAAGGATGAGAAACTAATACTTACCTATCTGTATCATCTGTCTGCACACACACACACACACACACACATACACATGCACACAAGTGCACGCACTAAACAAGAAGCAATGCACAGTTATTTTTAAGGAAAGAATTAAAATTCTCACTGTATGCTTTTTATACACTTTTGATTTGAAACCAAGTAAATATTTTACATATTTAAAAAGTAATCCCTAAAATGAAAAATCAACTGAAACCGATCTTTTTGGTCTGTGTTTAGAAGGTTGAACAAAATCATTGTTTGTATACTATCAACCAGAACAAGCTGGTTAAGTGAACACACATACACACACACACACACACACACACATATATATATACATATATATATAGAGAGAGAGAGAGAAGGTTTTTTTTCCAAAGCCTCTCAGAAACTTAAGGATGCAAATGAACTAAATTCTAGAAAGGGATAAACACATCATAGGATAAAAGAGACCGAGACGGATGGCTCCTGGAGAAGTGTGAAGAGGAAAAATTTATGATAGCTGGGTTTTAGGAGACAGTACGCAAACTCTTAACAAACTTGCCATGGCCAAGTGTGGGCCCGCATGCTAGTGTGGAACTACAAGGCACCTCACGTGCAGCATAAGACTGCACCATCCACCTACCCTTTCTGGTAGGTCCCCACTGAATGCTCCTGGGTAGCAAGAGAAAGGCAGGATGCAGGACAATCGTGGAGGGGGACGCCACTGAAGTATGTGGCCCCTCCCCCAGTGCAGGGCAGCACACTCCACGAGCAGAGGCAGGAAGGGAACGGAAAGCTGTGGATCTGTCAAGGCAAGACAGGCTTTCAACAGCTGAATCGCCAAGGGAAGTTCAGAAGAGCTAAGAGAAACTGTAGCTGGATATTTTTATACTCTTCTCTGATGAATTGATAGAATAAGTATACAAAAATAGGTAAAATACAGAATTTGAAAAAAAACGATCATGCAACTTGACCTAATTGGTATTTATAGAACACCTCACCTCAAAACCACAGAATACCCATTATTTTCAATTGCACATGGAGCAGTCACCAAGACAGACCAACATTCTGGGTCAAGAAAGTTTCAATCAATGTAAAAGAAAGAAATTATGCAGAATATATTCTCCAACCACACAGATTTTAAATTAGAAATCAATAGCATTAAGATATACAGAAAATCCCCAAGTATACGAAAAGTTAGAAATGCCACTTTAAATATCCTATTACTCAAACAAGGAATAAGAAAGAAAATTGAAAAGTATTTCAAACTGAGTGATAATGAAAACACAACATAACTAAAAGTGTGGATTATAGCTAACGTGCTTAAAGGGAATTAAATAACTTTAAGTGCTTTCAATGGAAAAGAAGCCAAAGTCTGTAAAATAATTTTAAAGAGATTTATTCTGAGCCAAATTTGAGGACCATCACCCAGAGCCACACCCAAGAAGCCTTAAGCAAGTGGACTCACCGTGGTTGGGTTAGAGTTTGGTTTTATACATTTCAGGGAGACAGGGATTACAGGTAAAGTCATAAATCAATACATGGAAGGCATATGTTGGTTTGGCCCCAAAAGCTAGGCCATCTAGAAGCGGGGCCTTACAGGTTATAGGTGGATTTAAAGACTCTTTGACTTTGTAATTGGTTAAAGACATGAAGCTTTTGTCTAAAGGCTTGGAATGTTAAGGTAAGTAAGTCTGTAAGTCAGAGACAAGCCACCAGACATACATTTGTTGTATAAATTGAGGACCTGCAGGTTTGTCTTGCATAGCTTGAGGCCTGTTAATGAGTTACAAAGGATATCTGCAAGGGAGAGGGGCATGATGAGACATGTCTGATCTTCCTCCTCCTGGCAGGCAATTTAGTTTTAAGACATCCCCTTGGCCAGGAGGAGGTCCATTCAGTCAGCGGATGGGGGGAAGCCTTAAGATTTTTAGTTCACAATGCTTATATTAGAAAAGAAGAAATGTCTGACACCAATTTTCTTAGCTTCCAACATAAGAAACTAGAAATAAAGCAAATTATACCAAAAATAAGTAGAAAAAATTAATAAATACTATAAATCTATAAAATAGAAAACTGAAACATAGACAATATTAATAATGTAGACCTTTGAAAGCAATAATAAAATTGATTAAAATCTAGCAAGATGGTTTAAGATAGAGAGAGAAAACAAATTTCCAACAGGAACAAAAGAAGGGACATAATTATAAGTTTATAAACTTTGAAAGCATGATAAGGGACTAGTATGAAGAATTTTATGACAATAAATTCTTTAACATAAATTAAATGAATAAACCCTTGAAAATAAAACTTACCATAGGAATGCAAGAAGAAATAGAAAATCAAAAAAACCAATATCTATTAAAAATGGAACTCATAATAAAACAAAATTCTTTCCACAAAGAAAATTCCAGTTCCAGATGAATTCATAATTATATGAAACCTTAATAGAGATAATGCAAGTTCTACACAAATTTTTTCAGAATAAATGAAAAAAATTCTACACAAATTTTTTCAGTATTAAAAAGGGCTATTCCTAACACATTTTATAAAACTGATAAAATACTGATAATATTACCTGAAAAAGACATTAAAATAAAAAAGTTAGAGATACATACCTCTCATGAACATGGACATAAATCCTTTATAAAGTGTTAGTAAATCTTTCCCAGAGATATATAAAAAGAACAATAAATCATGACCAAGTAGAATTTATCTCAGGAATGCAAGGTTGTTTTAACATTTGAAAATCAAGCAATGCAATGTACCACATCAACAGAATGAAAGGGAAAAAAAATGATCATTTAGTAAATATAGAAAACCACTTTAAATTTACAACCTCTTCATGATAATAACTCTCAGGAAACTAGGAACATTGAAAAAATTCCTCATTCTGAAAAAGGACATTTACAAAACAAAAACAAAAACAAAAAACCACTACAGCTAACATCATGCTTAATGGTGAAATATTGAATGATTTTTCACTAAGAGCAAAAAGAAGGTAAAAATATCTTCTCTCCTAATTTGTATTCAACATTGTACTGAAAGTCTGAACTAGTGAAAAACAAGGGAGGAAGGGAGGAATGGAGGCAGGGAAGGCAAAAGGAAAAATAAAGATTGGTTGAAAAAAAGAGGTAAAACTGTTGACTGATAGTATTTGTAACAATGATTGTGTATGCAGAAAACCCAATGAAATCTACTAAAAAACTACTAGAAGTAAACATCAAATTTATGAAGTTCACAGGAGGTAATGTCCATATACAAAAATCAAGTATATTTCTAATACTAGCAAATATTTCTAATTTGAAAATAGGAATTGTCAAAAAAATGTATAAAACAATAATATAATCAACAATAACAAAAAATATTTAGGAAAAAATTAACAAATAATATGCAAGTCTTGTACATTGAAGACTAAAATATTGCATTTAGTAATTGTTCTAAGAATTACAGAAAGAATCTTTAACTTAAAAGTTAATATTATACCAGTTGATCATGAATTTGAAAAACACTGTGATAGCTTTGTTTATCCTTGTCCTTTGAACCATTATTGTCTATGTATATAATACATATGCATATGTATAAATTTTGCTTTAGGAAGTTATGTCTTTTAAAGAAATTACTAGAAGAAAAATTATATGACCTTTCCCATTTCTCCATATACTTATTACTTCCTGGGATCTTCATCTCTTTGTATTAAACTGAATTTCCATATGATGTAAATTCCCTGCAGCCTGAAGCAATTTCTTTAGCTTTTTGTAGGGAAGAGATGTGGAAATAAATTTTCTCAATTTCTTTCTCTGACGATATTTTTATGATGGTCTTATGAAGAATAAATAGTTTTTCTGGTTATATACATACGTGTGTGTGTGTGTGTGTGTGTGTGTGTACGCGTGCCCCTGTCTTCTGGCCTCCATTGTTTCTTCTCACAAGTCAGCTGTCATTCAAATTATTGCTCCCTTTTGTGTAATATATATTTTTCTCTAACTGCTCTACAGATTCTCCATGCCCCTGCCTCAAAGCTTGACAATGATCCAAATAGATGTGGTATATTTGTCCTGCTCCTAAGAAGTTGTCACTCTAGGGTGTCAACTGATCAATTGAAAGCCCAGGATTTTCAACAAGGTCTTGTCACTCTGAGCTGTTCGAACCACCTATGACTGGCCATTTTGCAGCCTCAGAAATCTCTATTCAACCCACAGTTTCTCAGCGGCTTTTGTCTACCTGAGTGTCAACATACCAACAACTTACTGTTTAGCCAACACTTCAAGAGGCCTGCTGCAGATTTTTGAAGTTCCTTCTCCAGACAGCTCCCTCTTCCCCGGCACCCTGCCCTGCTCTCTGTAACCTGCCTCAGCCTGTCAGAGCCTCTGATTTCTGACATCTCAGTTCCTCTAAGCCCCTGAGCTTCCCTTGGTTTCTGCCTCCCTGCATGGCAGTACAGAGTGTCCCCAGGCGAAATGCTGGAGCCATCACAGGGCTTAACTCACGTGTTGCCACGTGTCTCAGGAAGCACATTGCTGCATCACAATGTGATTCTGTAATCTAGAAGCTTTGCCTCAGATACTTCTTTGGGAGTGGGGGAAGGGATGGATGTATACCTACATGATGAGCGCGATGCGCACTGTCTGGGGAACGGACACGCAATTCTTTATATTTGTTTACAGCAAGAGGAATTATCTGGTACTAACTGATCTATCCTGGCAGAGGCAGAACTTCACGAAGTTTTGCTTTTCAAGTTTTCAAACATCTAAAAGTTGTGAAAGAATGTTAATAGTTAGCATTTTGCTACTTTTTAAAAATTCATTTTATGTATTTCTTTACAAAGACATTTTAAATATTTTCAAACATAGTAATACTTCACTCATGAACGCTTCATACATTTCCTCTGAATAAGGACCTTCTCCAATATAATATGCCATTATTACACTTTATTTATAGTCCCATGATAACATCTAATATCCATTCTATATTCAAATTTACCTATTTGCCTTTGAAATGGGTGACTTATTTGTCTGTTTTGTTTGCTTATTTAATTATTTATTCTAGATCCAGGGTCCTATCAAGGTGCACACATTACCATGCATTTGTTTCTTATATTTTTACAGTATCCTTTAATCTAGAATAGCAATCCTGTTTTTTGTTTGTTTGTTTGTTTGTTTCCTTTTTAAAGAGTCAGGCCACCAGTTTTCTTGTTGAACTTTCTACAATCTGAATTTTTGTAACTGCTTACTGATGGTATTGTTTAAAGTGTGCCTCTATTTCTGAATTTCAATTACACTGACCCTTAGAGCTATGATTTGGCTAGATGAAGATTAAATATTTTTGTCAAAAGCGCTTTATAGATGATATTGTACCACATATAACATCTTATCAGGAGGCAAGTGCTGTGAAATTCCACTTTAAATGATGTTAGTTTTGATCATTTAGTTGACGCCATCTCTTCACTTTAAGAAAATATTTTTCCCTTTATAATTAGTAAATAACTGAGAAGTGATATTTGTCACTGTGTAAATTTCTTTTTTTATTCCCCAAAAATATCTTACCAAAAGGTTTTTTCAGCCACTGCTAGTATTTGCATAATAATTTTTTATTAGGGGTTATAAATTGGTGATTTTCTAATTCTAGCTGACATTTTTATAAATACATATTTTCCCCTATTCCCTATAATTGTGATACTTAGAGAAATTGAAAGCTAATGAATAAGAATTTATCACTTTAAAAATCAGCATCTGCAGGTCACTTGTCCTTGTTGGGGTGTCCTGTATAAAGCTGGACTGCCAGGTGTCAAGGGCAGTCTGGCTGGAGTGTCCTTCATTGCAGGCAGGATGGATAACTCCAGGCTCCACAAAATTCCAGGAGCCATTCCCCAAGGGCTCTCCCATGGGGCTCCTCAGTTGCCATGGAGCTGGTTCTGAAAAGTGTCTTTCCTTGTTAGAAATGCCTGATTTTTCCATGGGGACATGTGGGCTTCTGGGTGGCAGTGGATACTAAGGTGTGTGTATTCCCACCTGAGTAAATGCTTGCCAACCAACTTCTGTAAAAATAGATTTCATACCCAAGGGCTCCTTCTCCTTTCTGGGCTGATTATTCTCTGTCAAGGCCAAGAAGAAATAATCCCTGACACGGACTCCTGGGCATGACTGCAGCCGATCCTACTCCATTTTACCTCTGCCTTATTGGCTTGGAACGGTCATTCCTTCCTTGACAGAAACTTGCAGTGGTTACTTTACTTTTTGAAACAAAAGCAAAAAAAATAATAAAATTTCAGGTAAAAAGGTTAGCTCTTCTGAGAATTATTCAGCATGCTGTAGCTCAGGCATTCAGACCAGAGAAATGTCACCCCAGCCATTCTTCCCGGCAGGGGGTCCCAGTGGGGCAGTGCGGAACACAACCCCAGACTTCTCACAACCGCACTGGCAAAGAAGTTCTTTGGCTGTATCTAACTCCTTGTCCCTACTCCCCGGTCTTCAAATGTGACTTCACTGCCCTCAGTCATGTAACTTGGGACAAACGACCTAGTGTCTCAATAATTTACTTTTTTCTTATTTCTAAAACAAGGAAAATAGTAAGAATACTTGAAGTGAATATTAAAGGTGACACTATAGTGCAAACAAGTTCCGAGAGGATGTTCCATGATTTTAGTTCCCTGTTCCTTTTCCTCCAAGGCTCATTACACACCTGGCGTCACAGTGACCACACAAAAGAGAAATCCCTCTTCCTGCTTCAGGCTTAAGGACACCGGCTGGAAGAATGAAGTGACTGCAGTGACAAGCACTGAGCTGCCCTGGCCTCTCTCCTAACCCTTGTCATAAGCCTCTCATGACAGCTGCATTGATGACTCATTCCCACCCAACTCACTCCATACTGAAGTACTTCCCGGAAGTAGGTCTTTCAGTGCTAAAACCAGACAGTCCTGGGCAAACTGGGATGGCTTTCACCCTAGATTTCCACTCCTGCACTTAACTATCCTTCCTTGTTTGTTTATTTTGTTCTTGCTGAAGGGGCATCCCATTGACTCTACCAGTTAACCCAATAAAATCCTTATTCTGCCCAGAGAGCATCTCTGCTACCCTCATACATCCCACCCTGATGCCATCTCTGTGTCTTGCTAGTCCTCAGCTATCTTATTTAATTTTGGGTTGTTTAAACCAAAGAGGTAGATGGCTAGCTGCTTCCCCTGCCATGCAACAATCTCCTGTTAGATGCAAGACTGATAGACTTTGCTCTTTGATCTGCTTGGAATTTTTCTCCCCAGCCTTATTAAGGTAGAAATTACATATAAAAGGGTAAACAAAATGTGGTGTATATATACACAACAGAATACTATTCAGCCTTAAAAAGGAAGGAAATCCTGTCATTTGTGACAACATGGATGAACCTGGACACAAAAAGATAAATACCACATGATCTCACTTATATACGCAGTCTTGAAATTGTGGGTTTCAAGCCCAAGGTATGTATCATCACTTTCCCGATAGGCCTCGGGCCCCTGAGCACCCAGTGCTCTGCTCAGGCACGCCACAATCCCACCTTGGTCCCCGATATTCCACCCCATAGGTGGTCTCTCATGCTACAGATATATAATCCTTTATGTAATTTATTCAAACTTTCCAATAAGTTCTGAAAAAAACAAACCTGAAAGAACACACACACATATACACATACACACATACACACGCATGCCTTTGCTATGCGCCTTTTGTGGCGTGGGGAGGCCAACAGCACCATCTGCAACCTACAGCCATGGCACCCACATCAGTAATGAAGACAGAGCAGGGATACAGTTACCCACCAAAACAGTCATGTGAATGGCCCTTCCTATACTCTGGTCTCATTCCAAACCTTCTTCATGCCAGGAAAAAAAACACACTAGCAGTCTGTGGAGCATGTGGGCCTTAGATTCCATAACACCTGGGTTCATATCACTTTGTATGATTTTAGACAGGCATTTACTTCTTTGAGTCGAGTTTTCATTGCTATAAGATGGTGTGATGATTAAATGATTTGCTATCAGTAATGGTTTAGTTCAGTAGTACTGAGTACTGCAGTACTGAGTACACAGTAGGTGCTTACTAACGATGAGCTTCCTTTCTTCTCTTAAGCTAGGAACCAAGACTCTTCTTCCCCAGGCCTTTCAGGCTATGGTGGGCACTCTGAGCTGCTAACAGAACTGGAGGGGCCCTGTAGGTGCCGATGTGGTTGGTGCCTGCAGGGGCAGCATGAGTGCTGTCTTTTAGGGGCAGAGGCTCTCAATCTCCCGTGCGGGACACATGGTGGCCAGACACCCCTGGGAAGCACCCAGAGTCACTCCTAAGTCCACCTGTGTCCTCCCTGACCACACAGTGCTGGATGCACACGTGGATACTAATTGAATAAAGCTTCCTCAGAATCAATATGGCTTGACTCCAAGGAAGCCTACTATTTAAATAAGCAAAAGGAAACGCTACTGACTGGCCTCTGCTGTTTGTTTCCTAATTACAAGCATATTTGGCCGACTCAGAACCAATTTATGTGCAGAAACCAAACAATTAAAAATGCCTCATTACTAAAACCTGGGCATCCTTTTATGCAAATGAATCGCTGTGATATACAAGGATTTACTGCGAACAAACAAAGCTGAAGTTGGATGCACGTGTACTTCCAGTCAAAGGAAGGACCCAACTGGGAGAGCCTTGGGCTGCCTTTGCTATGCGCCTTTTGTGGAGAGGGGAGGCCAGCAGCATCATCTCCAGCCTACAACCATGGCACCCACATCAATAATGAAGACAGAGCAAGGATACTGTTGCCCACCTAAACAGCCATGTGAATGGCTCTCCCTATACTCTGGTCTCATTCCAAATCTTCTTCATGCCAGAATTTTGCACTTCACACTTTCACCCACTCACAGTCACAGCCACACCTTGAGGTCATATCATGACGATCACAAAAGTAAGAGCGTAAATACCCACCTGCTCCCAGAGAGCTTACAATATACTACACTGTGCTAAGTGCTTTCTGTGCATTATCACATTTAATTCTTGCTACGAGCTTTTGACATAGGAACTATTATTATCTCTACTTTATAGATGAAGCAACTGAGTTCCGAGTTCACACAGCTAATAACTAAGAGACAAGACTCATACACAGATGCATCTAGCATCCAAGTATGTGTTTTTATCGGTTCCACATTACTGTTTCTTTTCTACAATCTCTAATTTAACCTTCCAGTGTTTGATTAAAGTTCGTCCCTTCCTCTACCCCAACAAAACTGCCCCGGCGTGAGCTCATGGGGCGCTCCAATCTCCCAGTTCTGCTTTGTCTTCTTGGCCCATCCACCTTGCCCAGCTTCACTTCCTTCCTGTCATCCTGGGTGCTGCTGTCAATCATTTCAACAGCGTGTTTACCAACTCGCTCAACTCCCTTGATCCCTTAATCTTCCTGCACAGGCTGTGATGATGTCCAGGTCTGGATTAATACAATCACCTGTTTTTCCCATTGCTGCCCTGGGAGTGCAGAGGATAAAATCCACTATATGTGTTCGAATTCAGTCTTCGTTGAGTTTTCAGTATCGCTGAAAATCCATTATCCTGCTCAAGCTGTCTCTCTCCCTTTTCCCTGCAGCGATGCCTTTCAGCCTTGTCTTTGCTTTCGGGCTCCCCACCAGGCCCCTGCCCTCATTCTCTCAGCTGATGAGTAAGTGCTCTATGTCACTGGGAAAATGAGATCCTTAAGCACGAACTCCTTCAACTCTCCTCTAAAAATTCCTTTACTTTCTCTCATTCTGTCCCCCCTGTTACTCAGGTGTCAAATGTCCTG
This sequence comes from Eulemur rufifrons, assembly GCF_041146395.1. Taxonomy (NCBI): domain Eukaryota; kingdom Metazoa; phylum Chordata; class Mammalia; order Primates; family Lemuridae; genus Eulemur; species Eulemur rufifrons. Next base: position 12,183,096 of record NC_091010.1, read on the forward strand.
GTCTTCAGCAGGACCTCACTTTGTCAAGCCCTCCTCCAACCCCGTCTTGCCGTTCAGTGTCCACTGCACTGTTATGTTTATCGCTGCTCAATCACTTCGCGCCTTCCTGAGTCCCCTGTGGAAAGACTGAGTCTTACTCCACTCCTCGTCTTAGTGGAGAGGTGCAGTTCCTCATAACCCTTATCACATTCCCCTCTGCCACTGCCTCTCCCCGACCTCTGTGATGACACACTCTTCATCTCTGGTTGGCTACCCAGGGTCTTATTTGTGACCCTCTTCTCTTCTCTTCTCACTCTACTCAATCCCCCACCAGCACCCGGTAGATTTTGTTGACACACATGAATGCAAATACCATCCATATGCTGATACCTCCAAATCAGTTTCCCAAGCCCAGACCTCCACTGAAGACTAGTGATCAGCACTTCCACAGCAAAAATTATGTGTCAAAAAATAAACCCAACCTCCTCCTCTTAAACCTAGTATTTTTGTGATCTGTTTTTGTCAAAGGCATTAACATCAATCATATCACCCAAGGCAGAAATTAAAAATCCCATCTTACTTTTTCTTATCAATTACTCCCATACGTATGTCTAACCAATATTAAATCCCATTCATTTGATCTCGTTGAATCATTTATTCCAAAATATTTATTTGAAATCTCCTCCATGTGAAGAAAATAATCCCAGCTGCAGCAATGTATAACTCCAGTGGCTTCGTGCATTGTGTGCAACGTAAGGACTCAATGAGTCCTGGTGATACATGTGGAGGGATGAGAATAAGTAATAAATGGCATTCTCTGCCCTTGTGGCTCTTAACATCTAACGGAGTAGCATAAACATAAATGGTCAGCATCAAATAAGTGATAAATTGCAGGGAGACATCAGGAAATGATGATTGGGCCAAGAATTGAAGGCTATGGGGAAAAGGATAAAAAGTGGAATAGGAGAAGATGTATGAGCTCAGGCAGAGAGTGCTATAGGCAAATGCCCTGGGGCAGGCACATCAGGGGACATAACTGCCACCAAATGGCCAGTTGGCTGAAGCAGAAATTGGGGGAAAATTGTGCAAAATGAGACTGGAAATTAGGGAAGAAGCAGACCATGCAGAACTCAGACCACATAAAGGAGCTATGTCTCTGTCTGGTCTAACAGCACTGGCAAGACTACGAAAGCAGTTAGGGATATTCAACATGAGAGAGAGAGAGAGAGAGAGAGAGAGATAGATAGATAGATAGATATATATATTTGGATTTTGAAAAAATTACTCTGGCTACAGGGTGCAACAAGCTCGACAAGGAGGAAGAGTAGATACGAGGGAATGTTTAGGCAGCTGTGGCAGCATCTATGGCAGGAGGGGTGACAGTCTCTTGAATCAGTGTGAAGGCAGTGGGATGGGAGCCAAGGGGATAGGTTTGTCAGTTATATAGGAGGTAAAATCAACAGGACACAGTGATGTGTTGAACACAGGAGACAAAGGAGAAGACGACGTTACGTCAGGTTCCTGGCGAGATGGCTTCCTGGCTTTTATAACTGGATGGGTGATGGTGCCATTCACTGACTGAGAGAACAGAGGAAGCAGATTACGTGACAGAGCAGTGAGCTGGGAGACTGTTAGGGAGATCTCGATTTCAATTCTGGACATATCGGTTTGCTGGGACTTTCAGCCTTCTGAAAGGAGATGCAAACCACAAGTCTGAAACTCGGAGGAGAGATGAGGCTGCATATAAATGTGTGTGCTGTCTGCATATAGATGACAACTGAAGTCACGGTGTAGATGACAATGTCCAAGAAGAAACTCGATTGAGTTGGGAAGAGAGCTGGTGACCAAACTCTGAGACCTCCAGCATTCACTGGTTGGGGAGAAGAGAATGAGTGCAGAAAATGAACAAAAAAGTGGCAAGGGAAGTAGGAGAACAATCAGGAGAGTCCTGTCTCATGGAAGCCAAGGACAGAGTATTCCAAGAAGCAAGGAATGATCATCTGAGCCAAAAAGTGTTGGGAGTTCAAAAAGACACACAGAAATACCTGTCTGCAGCAGAGCTACCTGGAGGTGGGATTATGGGAACCAAAGCCACATTGGAGTGGTTGAGGGATAAATGGAAGATGAAGAAATAAGAATATTTTCCTTTAAGAAGAGAAGGGGGGACAGAATGAGGCTAGGATTTGACTTGTATTTAATGGAAAGGGCTTAAACATGATTAAAAGCTAGTAGACAAATCTAGGTGACAGGATGAATCTATGTATAAGGCAAAGGAAAGATAATTAACCTGTGCTTTCATGCTCCTGGGGAAGCAAGAGTGCACCTAACGTGCAGGGATGAGGGGTGTCCTTGGTCCCCAGGAAAGACACCTCCTCTATTATAACAGGGGAAAAGGGGAGAGATTGGGGGACGATGCATAAATTTGTAATTAGCACAATAAGCAAATTCTTATTTGGTAGGTTCTATTTTATTTTATTTTTTCTGTGCAGTGATTACAGAGTAAACTAAATTGAGCAAGGATTTATACATCCAGGAAGATGGAATAGATGTACTTTTCCCTATTCCTCTTTCTAACTACAACTAAAATCCCTGGATATCATATATATAAAACAAACAGAAGAAGACTCTGAAAGACAAAGAGAAGGTAGCAGACCAGCCGAGGCCTTGGGATGTGAGTAACACCATGGCGGTAAGTTCACTGGGTTTTCTTTTTGACTCATAGCCCAGACTTGGAGCTGAAGAAGCAACTGGGAAACAGCAATGGACACAGACAAAAATAGCTTCCAAAAAGACTGTTCTCTTTACCCAAAGAACCAGGAAACAGGCAGCCTGGCAAGATAGAAAACTTTAGACAGTAACTGCTCTACTACAGTGCAACATCACAGAAAAAACTGTGACCCACATGAACAAAAGTCACATGGGGAGTTTAGACTTACACCCTTGTCAAGCTGTGATGAGGTGTCTCTCTCCCACCTGGGGTGCTACCAGAGAAGAGCGAGTAAGGAGCCAGAAGATAAAAGTCCCCTCTCTCCCCAACCAGTGAGGTAGGTGACGTGGTGGAGTCATGTTATTTATGACTGCCCAATAATACAGAGGCTCCCTTCACACAGTGTCAGTGGAGACCTTTTTGGGTACTGAAACTTCTTCCCCTATTCAGAAGTGACAAAGAATTCTCCAATCTCATCTGTCAATGGAGGCCAGGTGGTGAACCTAGCCTTCTATGCCTTTGTGACAGTAACCAGGCACCTACACTTTCTCCAATCAGAGAGAGGAAACCAGCTAAAACAGAGGGTTTAGGTAAGATCCAGAGCCTCATGGCATAATACCCAAATGTCCAGGTTTTCATTGAAAATCACTCATCACACTAAGAACCAGGAAGATCACAATCTATATGAAATCAGATAATAAATACATGTCAACATTGAGATAACAGAGATGTTAGAATTATCTGGCAAAGATTTTATGGCAGCTATCATAAAATATCTTCCAATGAGCAATTAGGAACATGCTTGAAACAAAGCCTAAAGAAACAAGAAAGGAAAGAAAGAAAGAAAGAAGCAAAGAAAGATAGGATAAACAAAGAACTAGAAAGTATCTGCAAAGAAATAGAAGATATAAATAAAAACCAAATGGAAATTTTGGAACTGAAAAGTACAATAACAAAGGTAAAAATAAAATAAAACACTGGATGGGCTCAACAGTGTATTGAAGGGGACAGGAAAAATCAGCAAAATTAAAGACAGAACAATATAAATTAGACAATGTAAAAAGAGAGAGAATACACTAAAAAAGATGAGCAGAGGCTCAGTGATCAGTGGGACAATGTAAAATGACCTGGCATTCATGTCACCAGAGTGCACAGAGGAAGAGAAAGAAAAGAGGATTTGAAAGTACCCAAAAAATAATGACTGAAAACTTTCCAAATTTCAAAAAGACATAATCTACAGATTCAAGAAGCTGAATGAAACCAAAATAAGATAAACCCAAGGAAATCCACACAAAGACACATCATAGTCCAACTCATGAAAACTAAATACAAAAAATATCTTGAAAGCAGCAAGAGAGAAATAGCACCTCAAAAAATGGCAGACTTAAGCTCTAGCAAATTAATAACCAAAATAAAGAACAGATATTTTCAGAGTGGATTAAAAATATGACCCAACTATATAGTGTTTATTTAAAAACATAATAATAATAATAATATAAGCAGTTTGAGAGCAAAAGGGTAGAAAAGTTATATCATGCAAACATTAATCAAAGGAGTGGCTATCTTAATATCAGATAAAGTAGACTTTAGGGCAAAGAAAATTATTATTTGACACAGAGAGGGACATTATATAATTCAAAAAGTGTCAATCCGTCCAGAAGACACAGCAATTCTAAACATGGATCTGTATCCGTCAAACAACAGAGTTGCAAAATACGTGAAGCAGAAACTGATAAAACCGAAAGGGGAAACACATAAATCCACAATTATAGGTGGAGAGGAGACTCTAATCCCCACCAAAAAATCAATAGAACAACCAGATTAAAAATCAGCAAAAATATAGAAGATCTCTAAAACATCACCATTCAACAAGATCCAATCAACATTTATAAAACAGCTCATCCAACAACAGCAGAATATACATTCTTCTTAAGTGCTCACAAAATGTATATGAAGATAGACAATTTCCTGGGCCATGAAATAATCCTCAACAAATTTAAATGAATTAAAATTATAAAAGTACATCTTTTACCACATTGAAATCAAACTAGAAATCAATTACAGAAGTAGAAGAGAAAGAATCTCCAAACACTTTGAAATTAAACAGTACACTTCAAAATGGCCCATAGATTAAAGAGAAAATCTCTAGGGAAGTAAAAAAAAATCATTGAATCAAAAAATCAAAATTTGTGGGACACACTAAAGCAGTGCTAAGAGGAAAATATGCTGCACTAAATACATACATTAGAAAAGAGGAAAGTACCAAAACAATAAAATAAGCCTCCACCTTGAGACCCTAGTGTGGGGAGAAAACAAAATAAATCCAAAGCAAGCAACAGGAAGGAACAGATAAGAGCAGAAATCAATAAAATTGCTTACAAAAAAACAATAAAGAAAATCAATGAAACAAAGATCTGATTCTTTGAGATAGCAATAAAATTTACAAATCCCTAGCAATATTGACAAAGACATAAATTACTAATATGTGGAATGAAATAGAAGATATCACTACAGATCTTGCAGACATCAAAAGGATAATAAGAAAATACTACAAACAACTCCACAGACGTGTATTTGACAACTAAGTGAAATGTGCCAATTCCCCAAAAAACACAAATTTTAATAATTCATTCAATATAAAATAATTTTAATAACTTTATTAAGAAATTGAATTCATTATTTATGCACCACCTCAAAAATATGAAGTCCTAGAAACTTTCAGTGATGAATTCTACCAAATACGAAAGAATTATTACCACCAATTCTACACAATCTCTCTGAGAAAGCAGAAGAGCAGGGAACACTCCCCAACTCATTGTACAAAGCTCATACTACCTGATACCAAAACAAGACAAAGACAGAGCAAAAAAAGAAACCTGAAGACCTATATCCCTGATAAATATAGATCTGAAATTATTAACATTATTTTAGTAAATAGAATTCAGCAATGTATAAAAGTAATTATACAATGTGACCTAGTGCGGTTTAGTCCAAAGATGCCTTAATATTTGAAAACCAAACAATGTAACTCACCACATTAAAAAGCTGAAGGGGGAAATGTCACACGATCGTATCAATTAATGCAGAAAAAGCATTTGACTAAATTCAATACCCACTCATGAAAAAACTTTCAGGAAAATAGGGATAGAGAAAAACTTCAACTTAATAAAAAGCATACACAAAATAATCTACAGCTAACATTAAACTTAATGGTGAAAGACTGAACCAAGAACAAAGAAAGACTGTTCTCTCTCCGCAATCTTATTCAACAGTCTTGGATGTTGTAGCTAGTATAACAAGACAAGAAAAGACAAGAAAAGACATTTCGATTGGATAGGAAGAAATAAACTGACTGCTATAAACAGATGACACAATTGTCTACACAGAAAATTCTAGGAAATCTACTAAAATCTTCCCAGATGTAAAACATGACTTCAGTAAGATTGTAGGACATAAGATCAACCTACAAAAATCAATTGTTTTGCATATACTAGCAATGAACACATGGATATCAAAAGTTAAAATATAATACCATTGATTTTTTAAAATGAGATACTTCTGCATGCTAAAAACTACAAAATGTTCATGAAAGAAATCAAATAACATTTAAATAAATGGAGAGATATATGTTCATGAATTAGTAAAGATGTCAATTCTCAAATTGAGATATAAGTGCAATGCAATTTCTATCAATTTACTGCAAGAATTATGTAGATATAGACAAAATTATTCTAGAACATATATGAAATGGCAAAGAACTAGAATAGCTAAAACAATTCTGAAGAAGAACAAAATGCAAGAAATCAATTTGTCTGATTTCGAGATACATTGTACACACTGTCTTGGTGGAGGGATGCACACACAGATTAATGGGACAAAATAAGGAACCCAGAAATAGACTTAAACCAATATTCCCACCTGATTTTGGCAAAGGTTCAAAAATAAGTCAACGGACATAGGTAACCTTAGAGAAAATGTAACTTTTTAAACAAATGGTGCTGGATCAAGTGGAATGTCCTTAGGGAAAAAAATAAAACTTGACCTAAGTCTCACGTCTTGTATAAAAAGTAACTCAAAATGGATCACAAACTGCAACGCAAAATGTAAAACCATAAAAGTTCTATAAAACTATAAAACATATAAAATATAATAGAAAATGGGGGAGACATAAGGCTAGGTAAAGCTTTCTTAAACATGACACCAAAAGCTCCATCTATAAAAAGAAAAGTTGATAAACTGGACTTTATCAAATTTTAAAACATTTGTTCTATGAAAGTTCCTGTGAAGAGGGTGAAAAGAGAAGACGCAGACTGAGAGAATGTATTTGCAAACCACACATTTGATAAATGACTAGTATCTAGGATATGTAAAGAACTTACAAAATTGAACAGCGAAATTATAACCCAATTAAAAAACAGGCAAAAGACAAAAATAGACATTTCACCAAAGAGGATATGCAAATGGCAAATAAACATACGAAAAAATGTTCAACATCATTAGCCATTAGGGAATACAAACGAAAACTACAACAAGCTATTATTACAAACCTATTAGAATGGTTAAAATAAAAAATAGTGATAACACTAAATTCTGCTAAGGATCTAGAGAAACTAGATCAACCCTACACTGCTGGCAGGAGTAGAAAACGGTACAGCCACTGTGGAACACACTTCGGCAATTTCTTACAATACCAACATGTTAACTACCACAGCCATTGCTACCCAGCAAATTGTACTCCTGGGCTTCTATTCTAGAAAAAATTAATATATTTATGTTCACATAAAAAACTGTATGGAGTTTTTTTTACAGGAGTTTTTTTTTTAATAGTCAAAACCTGAAAACAACCCACACACCCTTCCGTGGGTGAATGGTTAAAGTCACGGCAGTACATCCACGTGGTGGAATGTTACCCCGCAATGCAAAGGATCGAACTGTTAATGCACAATGACCTGGAAGAATATCCACATAATTATGCTGTCTGATGAAAACCAATCCTAAAAAGGTACATACTGTATATGGTTCCACACATACCACATTCTTGAAATGACAACACTATGGACATGGAGACCAGATTAGTGGCTGCCAGCAGTTAAAGAGCAGCAGAGGGAAGTGGACACGATTATAAGAGGGCACCAGGAAGAATCCTGTAGTGTTGAAAACATTCTCTATCGTGACTGTATCGAGGTAAAATCCTGGTTTTGATATTGTGCTATAATTTTGCAAGATGTTACCATTGGCAGAAGCTCGGTAAAGGGACGAAGAATCACTCTGTATTATTTCTTACAATTTCATGTGAATTGACAATTATCTCAAAATAAAAACGTTTTATTTAAAAATGTTGAGTGAGGGAGAGGAGGCATATTTATGCATTTAAAAAGTGTGAACAGTTTGTGGGGAAAGTAAACAATGAATTGGCCAGAAAGTCCTGGTAGAATTTCCAGGTCTCTTTGAGATAGGTGACCATGAATTTATAATGGCAGCAATCTGCTCTGCGGTGCTTTTGTTACCTGTGCTCCGCTGTCTGGGTATAGGAATAGAGAAAGCAGGTGGTTGAGTCGTTCAGGATACAGGTGTACCAAACAGGTGCGGCAACAAAAACAAGAAACCAAGGACAGTTTTTCTCAAATCCGTTTCTGTCCCTTCCATCCTTCCTGCTGTTGCCTTAGCTCAGAATTGCGTTGTCATATCTCCTCACGCTCTTCCCTGGGCTGGCTACTCCCGCATCAGCCTTGTAATTTAACCATCTTGCCCTTCAAATTTCTGTGCCCAGAAGAAACAACAGCTTCTGCCACTATGTCCTCATAGCCACATGTAGATAAGTCTGTTGTATTTGTCAGGGTTCCCCACAGAATGAGACCCAGTAGGATGTGTGTGTAGGTAGATAGAGAGATAGCAGTATCGAGACACAGAGATTGATTGATTGATTGATTGACTTTAAGGAATTGGCTCACATGGCTATGGAGGCTGGCAAGTCCACACTCTGCAGGTCAGGCTGGAGCCTGGAGACCCAGGAAAGATGTTAGAGACCATGCTGGACACCATATTGCAGCTTGAGTCTGAAAGCAGTCTGGAGGCAAAATTCCCTTTTTTCTGGGAACCTCAGGGTTTTTCTCTTAAGGCCTTCAACTGGTTAGATGAAGCCAATCCACATTACAGAGCTTAATCTTCTTTCCTCAAAATCTATTGATTTAAATGTTAATCTCATCTAAAAATAATACTTCCACAGTGATATCTAGACTAGTTTTTTTTATTTTTTTTTTATTTTTTTTATTATTTCTTGTACAATGATATGAAATAATATGGTAAATATTCATGATAAATTATTAAGTGAACAATGCAAGTTAAAAACAACAGTTTCATATTTTTTCCCCACCCCCCCCTTCCCGAGTCAGCACCTTCAAGTGTTACCACTCCCCAAACGGTGCGCAATGCACTCATTGTGTAGGCATACCCCCATCCCCTCCCCTGCCCCCCACCTCAGTCTGATGTCCAATTGGTGTCATTCCCAGATTTGTATTTAGGTGATGTTCAGGGAAACCAATTTTCTGGTGAGTACATGTGATGCTTGTTTTTCCATTCTTGGGATACTTCACTTAATATAATGGGTTCCAACTCTCTCCAGGAGAACCATAGAGATGTCGTATCTTCATCATTCCTTATAGCTGAGTAATATTCCATGGTATACATATACCACAGCTTACTAATCCAATCATGTATTGATGGGCATTTGGGTTGTTTCCACATCTTTGCTATTGTGAATTGTGCTGCTATAAACATTCGGGTACATGTGTCTTTGTTACAGAATGACCTTTTTTCCTTTGGGTATATGCCCAGTAATGGGATTGCTGGGTCAAATGGCAGGTCTACTTGAATCTGTTTAAGATACCTCCATAATGCTTTCTACAGGGGTTGCACTAGTTTGCAGTCCCACCAGCAGTGTATTAGTGTTCCTGTCTCTCCACACCCACGCCAACATGTGTTGTTTTGGGTTTTTTTGATAAAGGCCATTCTCACTGGGGTTAAGTGATATCTCATTGTGGTTTTGATTTGCATTTCCCTGATGATTAGAGATGTTGAACACTTTTTCATATGTTTGTTAGCCATTTTTATATCTTCTTTTGAAAAATTTCTATTCATGTCCTTTGCCCACTTTTTGATAGGGTTGCTTGATTTTTTCTTGCTGATTTTCCTGAGCTCTAAATAGATTCTTGTTATCAGTCCTTTATCTGATGTGTAGTATGCAAAAATTTTTTCCCATTCTGTAGGTGGTCTGTTTATTCTCTGGACTGTTTCTTTGGCTGTGCAGAAGCTTTTTAATTTAATCATGTCCCATTCATTTATTTTTGTTGCTGCTGTGATTGCCTTGGGGGTCTTCTTCATAAATTCTTTGCCTAGGCCAATGTCTGTAAGAGTCTTTCCTACATTTTCTTCTAGAATTCTGATTGTATCACGCCTAAGGTTTAAGTCTGTTATCCACAAAAATAGAGAACTACAGACCAATTTCCCTCATGAATAGATGCAAAAATTTTCAATAAAATACTAGCAAATCGAATCCAAGTACTTATCAAAAAAGTAATCCACCACGACCAAGTGGGCTTCATCCCCGAGATGCAGGGGTGGTTCAACATACGTAAATCTATAAATGTAATTCACCACATAAATAGAAGCAAAAACAAAAACCATATGATACTCTCATTAGATGCAGAAAAAGCATTTGACAAAATTCAACACCCTTTTATGATAGATTAGTTTTTGACCAGATAGATATCTGGGTGTCATAATCCTAGCCAAGTTGACACATAAAATTAACCTTCACATCCATTCATAGCTAGAGTGACCACACAACTTATCATTCTAACAGAAACTATTAATAACTGCTAGAACAATGGGCATACATTTAGACTGTCTCTGGCAAACTAGGACATCAGACTACCTTCGTTATTATAGTTTCATCAGAATGTGTTTTGATATCTCCATGGGAGCTTCTATGCATCTCTGTGTCCCCAGATGTCCTACTCATTTTTGTGTTTTATAAATATTGACTACACCTCCTGGCTCTTCTTGTTTTTTGTTTATGTCTGTGGTCTAGTCTCACCTCGAAGTCCATTCCAGGCAGCTCCATCCGTCTGAGATCTCCCAGGCTCATCCAACAGAGGATAGATTCATTTCCTGAGGCTCCGCTGACACATCTGAAATGCTCCAAAGGAACATTACTCAAAAACAAAGATAGAAGAAACTATCTTCAACTTAAATTACACAGGACATGTCCCCAGGCTCCAGAGTAGCTGCCATTTGGGCTGATGGCTGCTACATTGAGGCCTGAGAATCCCACTCAGCCCAGCAGATGCTTAACTTGGGGTCTGCGTGTCCTATCTGGGCCTTGCTGCTAGGCCTGCTCACTTCCCACCACTCCATAACCATGGGAGCCAATTCCTTAAAATCAATCTCTCTCTCTCTCTCTCTCTCTCTCTCTCTCGATATTGCTCTCTGTCTCTCTACCTATACACACACCCTATTGGTTCTCATTCTCTGGGGAATTCCAGGTGTTCCTCCTCCCCCAGCTCTCAGGTCTTGGCATGGGCCTCTCCAAAGCTGAGACTCTCTGTCCCTCTGCCTTTCAGAGGCCTGTATAATCATGAAATCACTATGACACAACAAGTGTCCTGACTGCTAGTTCTATTCTGATCAAATTGCCTCTTCCTGAAAGCAGGAGATCCGCATCATCCCCAAGTTCCAGACTCAAAAGCCTGCTTAGAACATCAATTCCTTTGAGACTTAGCCCTGACTCTTGCATGTCACTCACTGTAAGTGCAGCTACCAAGCCCAGGGGGAGGTTTCTGATGACGGCACTGCCATATTGCCAGTTCTAGACTCTTGTATCACTGTGCTGTGTCCAGTAGTTGGAGAGGCACTTAAGATGAGCCACCACCCCCAGCTTCCTAGGGCTTGCTCTTTTGCAGACTGGGCACCTGTAGGGCCGTGACAGGGTCTGTTTGCATGTCTTATGTGGACCCACTGTGTGACCAGTTCCAGCACACTATGTTTTCTGCTCTCAGTAACTGAAAACCTGTCAATCCATTTACTCTAGATCTGCCCTCCCATTTTGTGCTGTCGAAGAGAGGATATTTAGTGCAAAGATTTAAGAACAAAGATTTAGGGGTTAGACTGACCTGGGTTGCTATGTGGTCTTAAGTAGGTTGCATAAAATCTCCTAGCCACCATGATCTGATCTCACAGTGTTATTGTGAGAATTAAATGATGGAACATATGCAAAGAATTTAACATAATGCTTATTACTGAGTCAGCCCTCATATCTATAACCTAAATGGCTTGAAATCTGCCCCAGTTTTCTGCCACACATATCCTCCGGGTGGTAGTATGTTGGTTAATGTTTTACAACCAGCTCTCTGAATAAAACAAAGCTCTGATTTATAATGCTTGCTGATTTCCATGGTGTAAATACTCTAATCACAGCCAATTTTGTGGCACTAATGTAACGTTATTGAACACAGAGTTGAGAAAAGGCTCCTGCGAGCTGGTAAGAGCAGGCACCAGCACACCACTGGCACTGGTGCTACCCTGGGCCAGTGGCTACGCCCTGGTTATTTCCTTTTACAAGGACTTTCTTTCTGGTCCATGCCCAAAAAGCTGCCTCTCCATGGTCTCCATGTTAGAGAGCTGCCACCTTCCTTCCCCTGGGAGTAACTCTGGGTAAAGTATGTGGTAGTCTCATCTCTCCAAATAAGATATTACAGATGATTCTGATCTGCAGAGAAACATAACCACTTTCAACGTGGCCACAGGTCAGCTCGTGATTTCTACAGTAAGGACTGCCCTCCGGGAGCTTCCCAGAGTTCTCTACATCACCTCTGCTTTTCTCACACTTGCTATGAACACTGGCCTGCGACTTTTCCTTCTTGCGAGTAAGTGGCCCCAGAGCTTCCATTCTGTCTATTGAGACCAATACCTCCAAGAGTAACGACTAGGAAAGTTGATTAAAATAAAAGAAACATCTGCTCGCAGGTCTTACAGAGCTGCAGTAACAGCCAAGAGTCGAGTCCAGGGCCATGATCCCTCGGGGAACTGCATGAGGATTTTCCCATTGGCAGATGCCACTGAGGTGTGCAACACAGAGCCGAGAGCCAGCCAGGAAATGGAGCAGACCCAGGGAAAGGTCATTAGCTAAGCAGAGCTTCCCATATATCACAGAAGAGGGGAAGCAAGAGTTGGAGTTTGAGCCAATCAAGGCATCCAGATTTTGAGAAGCTAGAATCACTGAGGGCGTAGTGAAAGGAGAACCTCACTGTGTGCCAGTTTTCCTGTGGAGATATGAGGTTATTTTTAAGTTGTGTAGGAAAAGAGACTAAGAAGGGGAGGAAAAAAGAAGCAACACAAAAGGTAAGAAGAGTTTTTGGCCATCTCACTACACTGGGGAGACAAAATGGAAGACGAGAACAAGCCGTTAGGAGGGGTGTTGGGCAACATACCAGGTGTTCAGCTGTGACCCCTGGAGGGCAACGTCTAGGAGTGGGATGAATAGCTATAACTGCTGAATTGCTGAAGGCACAGTGTGGACAAGCCTGAGTGTTAGAAACTCCAGGAGGCCAGACACGGGGAGGCCCCTCACTGTTCACGAGTTTTACCCCCAGTAGCTCTGTTGGGTTCTAAAAGTGAGTATTAAAGAAATTCCCCCCATACTTCTGAACAAAAGAAGAGAAAAGTGACCATTTTGAAATATGTTCAGCCAGAGCATCCTATTGTCCTTAAAAAGGCCTGCAGTCAAGAGAAATCATCTTACCAAAGCCTAATCTACTGGGGCTTTATTTAAAGCCTAACCAACCCAGAGGAGAAGAAACACCCAACTCTAACCCCCTCTGACCACTCCATCACATCTGGGGCAGGAGTCGGGGGAACTGAGAAGCACTTGTGAAGTTCATAGCCAAGGGCATAAGCTTACAAAAAGGTATAAACCTAATCCTAGGCCTATGGAATGCTGCCCCTTCCCCACACCTTCCCAGCACATTACTAAAAGCCTATTTACCAGAGCCGCTTTTACTGAATATTTCACGTCAGGTTTACAAAGTATACTAAAGGCCAGAAGCACAATTTGAAGAGACAGAGCAAACATCAGAACCATACTCACATATGTCAGGGGTGTTGGACTTCTAGGACCAGGAATTTAAAATTAATATGCTAAAGGCTCTAATGGAAAACTAGACAACATGGAAGAACAGAAGGATAATGCAAGCAGAGAGATGGAAATTTTTAAGAAGCACTCAAAAAGAATGATAGAAATAAAAAATATTGTAACAAAAATAAAGACCTTTGTAGGTTCATTTGTAGACTGGACATGGCTGAGGAATGAACCTCTGAGCTTGAGGACATATCAACAGAAACTTCCAAAACTGAAAAGCAAAGAGAAAAAATACTGAAAAAATGGAACATAATATCTAAGAACTGTAGGACAACTACAAAAGGTATAATGAATCAATAATGGGAATACCATAAGAAGAAATAGAGAAGGAAACAGAAGAAATATTTGAAGCAATAACAACTGATCACAAATCCAGGAAATTCAGAGAACACCAAACAGAATAACATCCTCCCCCACTCCACCCCCCAAAAAAACCACCCAAAAAACTACACCTAGAAATTTCATATTCAAACTGTGGAAAATCAAAGATAAAGAAAAAAAATCCCTAAAAGAAGTCAGAGGAAAAAACACCTTATCTATAGAGGAGCAAATATAAAAATTACATGTGATTTCTCAGAAACTATGCAAGCAAGAGAGTGGAGCAAAATATTTAAAATGTTGAGAGATTCCACCAATCTAGAATTCTGTATACTACAAAATTATCTTTTAAAAAGAAGGAAAAATAAAAACTTTCTCAGACAAAAAGAAAAAAAATTGAGGAAATTTGGTGCTGGTAGACCTGCCTTGCAAGAAATGTTAAAAGAAGATCTTCAGGGAGAAGAAAATGATACAGGTCAGAAACTCAGACCTACATAAACAAAGGAAGATCACTGGAGAAAGAATAAGCAAAGGTAAAATAAAAGCTTCTTTTTTTCTTTTCCTTAAATAATCTAACAGAAAACAATTTGTTCAAAATAATAATAGCAACAATGTTTTAAATGATTCTAGCTTATATGTAAATGAAATGAATGACAGCAATGATTCAAAGAACAAGCAGGAGCAATCAGGAATATTTGTTATAATAAGGTACTTGCACTACCTGTGAAGTGGTATAATGTTACCTGAAAGAGGAATTGAATTAGTTGTAAATGTATATTGCAAACTCTAGGACAATCATTAAAAAAGAAAAAAGGAAATATAAATGATATACTAAGAAAAAAGATAAATTGAAATTATATAAAATGTTTGATTAAAGCCACAAAAGACCGAAAAAGAGTGGAAGTTAAAACTAAGAACAAAGACAATGAATAGGATAAAGTAACAAATATGGTAGATATTAATCCAACTATATCAATAATAACTTGAAACATCAAAGATCTAAAAACCCAATTAAAAGACAGAGATTGTCAGAGTGGGTCAAAAACTCACAAGAAACCCACTTTAAATATGCACTCATACACTGCTGGTGGGACTGTAAACTAGTGCAACCCCTGTGGAAAACAATATGGAGATACCTTAAACAGATTCAAGTAGACCTGCCATTCGATCCAGCAATCCCATTATTGGGCATCTACCCAGAATAACAAAAGTCATTCTATAAAAAAGACACCTGCACCCGAATGTTTATAGCAGCACAATTCACAATCGCAAAGATGTGGAAACAACCCAAATGCCCATCAATTCATGAATGGATTAGCAAAATGTGGTATATGTATACCATGGAATATTACTCAGCTATAAGAAATAACGGCGATATGGCATCTCTCTGGTTCTCCTGGAGAGAGCTGGAACCCATTCTATTAAGTGAAGTATCCCAAGAACGGAAAAATAAGCACCACAGGTACTCACCAGCAAACTGGTTTCCCTGATCATCACCTAAGTGCACATTTAGGAATAATACCAATTGGGTATCGGACAGAGGTGGGGGCTGGGGGGAAGGGATGGGTGTATACCTACTTGATGAGTGCGATGCACACAATCTGGGGAATGGACACACTTGAAGTTCTGACTGGGGGGGATGGGGGTGGGGGGAGGGGATGGGTGCATACCTACATGATGAGTGCGATGTGCACTGTCTAGGGAATGGACACACTTGAAGCTCAGACTCGGGGGGATGGGGGGGCATGGGCAATATATATAACCTAAACTTTTGTACCCCCATAATGAGCTGAAGTAAAAATAAAAAATATAAAAAATAAATATACAGACAAATATGGATTAGAAGTAAAGGAATGGAGAAAGATATATTCTGCTAGAACTAATCAAAAGAAAAAAGGAGAAGTGATTATACATTAATTTCAACAGAGCAGACATCAGAGAGAGAAAAATGATCAGGGATCAAGAGTGGCACTGAGTAATGATAAAAGGATAGATTTATAAGAATATATAACAATCCTTAACGTGTGCATCTAAAAACAGAACATCAAAATATGTGAGGTAAAAAAATGACAGAACTCCAAGAGAAAATCTGAAGATAAACTGAAAAATATTTTAAACTAAATTAAAATAAAAATGTAACTTACAAACTTTGCAGGATGCAGCAAAACCAGTGCTTTCAGAGAAATTTGTAGTATTGAATACATATATTATAAAATAAAACAGATCTAAATAAATAATCTATGTTTCTACTTTAGGAAACTAGAAAAAGAGCAAATAAAATACAACATAAGCAGAAGAAAGAAATAAAAATTAAAGCAGAAATCAATGAAGTTAAAAACAGGAAATCAATAGAGAAAATAAAAAAAACTAAAAGCTGGTTCTTTGAAAAGATGAATAAAATTGATAAGCTTCCAGACTAAGAAAAAAAAGAGAGGAGACACAAATTACTAACATCAGAAACGAAAGAGGAGACATCACTACAGATTTCATGTACACTTAAAGAATAGTAAAAGAATATTACAAACCATTCTATGCTCTCAAATTTGAAAATCTAGGTGAAAATAGACCAAATTCTTAAAAGACACATATGCCAAAACTCATACAAGAAAAAGTAGACAATCTGAATAGTCCTATATCTACTAAAGAATTCAAATCAATATTTAATAACCTTCCAAAATTGAAACGATCAAGCCCAGAGGTGTCCACTGTGTCTACCAAACATTTAAAGAAAAAATTATAACAATCCTCCACAATCTATTCCAGAAGCAAAAAGCAGAAAAAAAAAAACAATTCCCAATTTTTTCTATGAGGCCAGCATTACCCTAATACCAAAACCAAAGACATTACAAGAAAAGAAAACTACAGACCAATATCTCTCATGAACATACATGTAAAAATCCTCAAAAAATTAGCAAATTAAATCCAATAATGTAAAAAAAAATAATCATACCCCTTGACCAAGTGGCATTTATGAAAGGCTGGTTAAAGTTTCAAAAATCAATTAAGTAATCCACTCTATCAACAGGCTAAACAAACAAACAAAAAGCACATGCATCAATAGATGCAGGAAAAATATTTGACAAAATTCAACACTGACTCATGATTAAAATTCATGGCACACTAGAAATAGAGGGGAACTTTCTCAACTTGATAAAAAAAATATACAGAAACTTATACAGCTAACATTATACTTGGTGGTGATAAACTAGAAGCTTTACTGCTAAGAACAGGAAAAAGGCAAGGATGTCCCCTCTCACTATGCCTTTTCAGCATTGTTAAAACTATGCAATAAGCAAGCTAGTACACTAAGACAAGAAAAGGAAATAAAAGCTGTACAGATTGGGAAGGAAGATATGAAAGAATCTTTGTTCACAAATGACATATTTCTCTATGTAGAAAGTCTGAAAGGATCACAAAACAACTCCTAAAATTTATAAGCAATTATAGGAAGTTTTCAGATACAAGGTTAATAAACAAATTCAATCAATTTCCTATCTAACAACAATAAGCAAGTAGAATTTGACATTAAAAACACAACATCATCTACACTAGTGCCAAAAAATTTCTTAGGCATAAATCTAGCAAAATATGTACAAGATTTATATGAGGAAAACTACAGAACTCTGACGAAAGAAATCAAAGAACTAAATAAATAGTTATTGTATGTTCATGGATAGAAAGACTCAATATTGTCAAGATATCAGTCCTTCCCAACTTGATCAATAGGCTAACCACAATCCCAGTCAACATCCCCATAGTTATTTTGTGAATATTGAAAAACTGATTCTAAAGTCTATATGGAGAGGCAAAAGACCCAGGATAGCCAAAACAATAGTGAAGACAAGAAAAGTCAGAGAACTGATGTTATCAGACTTCAAGACTTACTATAAAGCTACAGTTTGGTATTAGCAAAAGAATAGACAAATAGATCAATGGAACAGCATAGAGAGCCCAGAAGTAGACCCACATAAATGTAGTCAACTAAACTTTGATATAGGAGCAAAGGCAATATAATGGACAAGATATAATCTTTTCAACAAATGGTGCTGAAACAACTGGACATCCATATGCAAAAAAAATTTTTAAAGTGTCTAGACAGATACCTTATACACTCCAAACAATTAACTCAAAATGAATCATAGATCTTAGTGCAAGATGCAAAACTATAAAACTCATACAAAATACCATAAGAGAAAATCTAGATGAACTTGCATATGATGACTTTCTAGATACAACAGCAAAGGAAAAATCTATGAAAGAAAAAACTAATAAGTTGGCTTTATTAAAATTAAAAATTTCTGCTCTGCTAAAGACACTGTCAAAAGAATGAGAAGACAAGCCATATTGGGAGAAAATACTTGCAACAGACATATCTGATAAAGAATTGAATTGAAAATATACAGAGAACCCTTTAACTCAATAATAAGAAACAAACCACTCAATTAAAAAATGGCCAAAACACCTGATCATACACTTCACCAAAGGAAATATACAGATGGCAAATAAGCATATGAAAAGATGCTCCACATCACATGCCATTAGGCAATTACAAATTAAAACAATAATGAGATATCACTGCATACCTTTTAGAATGACCAAAACCCAAAACATTTGACAACACCACATATGGAGCAATAAGAATTCCTATTTGTTACAGCTGATGCAGCCACTTTGGAAGATAGTTTGGCAATTTCTGACAAACCTAAATACAGTCTTATCATATAATCCAGAAATTGCACTTTTTGATATTTACTCAAATGAGGTGAAAATATAACATCTACCAAAAAAATCTGCACATGGATATTTATAGCAGCTTTTTTCATAATTGCCAAAACTTAGCAACAAGGTATTCTTCAGTAGGTGCATAAAACTGTGGCACATCCAGAGAATGGAATATTATTCAATGTTAAAAATAAATGAGCTATCAAGCCAAGGAAAGTCATGGAGGAATCTTAAATGCATATTGACAAGTGAAAGAAGCCAATCTGAAAGGGTTACATACTACACGATTCCATCTATATGACATTCTGAAAAAGGTAAGACTATAGAGACTAAATAGATCAGTGGTTTCCAGGGGTTGTGGGTTGGCTGAATAATCAGAGCAGAGTATTTTTAGAGCAGTGCAACTATTCTGTATGATACTCTAATTGTTGCTATGGTTTGAATGTGTTTCCTTCAAAATTCACATGTTGAAATTTAATGGCCAATGTGACAGTATTAACAGGTGGTGCCTTTAAGAGGTGATTAAGTCATGAGGGCTCCTTCCCTTGTAAATGAAATTAAAGCCCTTATGAAAGAGGCTTCATGCAATGTTTGCCCCTCTTGCCTTCCACCTTTCGCCCTGTATAGGACACAGAGCTCCTTCCTGCAGGAGGATGCAGGAAAACAAGGTACCATCTTGGAAGCAGACAGCAACCCTCACCAGAAAACTGCACCTGCCAGTGCCTTGACCTTGGCTTTCCTAGCCCCAAGAACTGTGATAAAATAAATTTTCTGTTCCTTGTAAATTACTCAGTCTTGGGTATTTTTGTTATAGCAGCACAAATGAACTAAGACACATGTCATTATACATTTATCAAACCATAGAATGTATGACACCAGGAGTGAACCCTAATGTAAACAATGGACTTTGGATGATAATGATGCATCAATGTAGCTTCATCTATTGTCACAAATGTACCACTTTGGTGCTGGATGTTGATAGCTGTGGAGACTATGGCATATGTTGGGACAGTAGATAATGAGAATTCTCTGTACTTTCCACTCAGTTATGTTTTAAACCTAAAAGTGCCCTAAAATATAGCTTATTATAATAACTATTAATATACATAAAATGTGAAAAAAAATCATAAAAATCAATATAAACATAATTTAAAAAAACCAGACACATGGGTGATCTAGGCATTGGATAAATAAAAAAGATGCAATCAGTCTGTAAAAAATAGCTAGGCTGAAGAAGGTAGATAAAAAGAAAAGAATAGAAAATATAGCAAAGAGCCTATGAGAACTATGTACCATGATTTTTATTTTTCAAAAAAAGCTTAAATACACATAGAGGCACAGAAGAAAAAGAAAGAATGAATGGCTAAAATTTTACCAAAACTGAAAAATGACAATAATTCAGAGATTCTAAAGACTCAAGCATGAGAAATTTAAAGAAAATAACACATCATAGTAAAATTGCTAAACACCAAAGACAAAAGAAATCCTAAAGTCATCCAGAAAGAAAAGACATATTATCTTCAAAGGAAAAATAATTGCACCAAGAAGGAACTTCAGAAGAAACTCTGGAAGCCACAAGACAAAAGAATGATATTTTTAGATGCTGAAAGAAAATAAAATGCTGACCTAGAATTGTGTATCTAGTGAAAATGTCCTTTGAAAGAAAAATTAAAATATATTTTTGGTCTTCTCCCCACAAAGACGGTGTGATACTTGTCACCAGAATACCGACAGCTACCACAATTCTTAAGAGGTTCTTCAGGCAGAAAAAGAAATATCTCAGGAAGAAACCAAGACACAGAGCAAGAAATGAAGAGACAGAGAAAAAATAAATACATTGAAAAGCTCAAATGATTCCTTACTGTATAAAACAATAACAATTTTTTGTTTTGTTGAAAATTATGTAAAATTAAAAGTATAAAAGACGGAAGGGGGTTAAATGGAGTCAAAGTGTTTTAAGATACTGATTTTGTCTTGAACATGGTAAAGACATATATTTATATATCTGGGGTAATTCCTTTAAGAATTCAGAGAACATAAAAATGTACAATCAACAAGCTAACAGAGAGAGGCTATTAAATAATAAAGCATCATTTTAACTATTAAGAAGGCAAAAAAAGTGTACCATGGAGTTATACTCAGCCAAAAAACCATGGTGATCTAGCACCTCTTGTATTATCCTGGATAGAGCTGGAACCCATTCTACTAAGTGAAGTATCCCAAGAATGGAAAAACAAGCACCACATGTACTCACCACCAGATTGGTATTAACTGATCAACACTTATGTGTACATATAGTAGTAACATTCACTGAGTGTTGGGCAAGTGGGGGTGGGGAGGAGGGGATGGGTATATTCACACCTAGTGGGTGTGGTGTGCACCGTCTGGGGGATGGACATGCTTGAACCTCTGACTTGGGTGAGGCAAAGGCAATATATGTAACCTAAACATTTGTAGCCCCATAATATGCTGAAACAAAAAAAAGTGAGAAGAAGGCAAAAAAAGAAGATAATTAACATAGAACAAGAAGGAAAAATAGAAAAAATAATGATTATAGACCTAAACCCAAATACATTAGCAATTATATTGAATTGGAATGAATTAATTACTTTAATTAAAGATTTTAAAAGACCATATTAAACACACACACACAAGTTCAATCTTCTTACAAATGTCACACCTTAAATATAAGAACACAGAAAAGTTGAAAGTAAGAAATAGAAAGGTGTTCATTTTCTCCAAATTTTTCTGTGGATTCAATGCAGTTTTAATTAAAATTTCAAGAGGATTTTTGTGGAAGATAGGATGGTAAATTCTAAAATTTATGTGTAAATGCAAAGGACCAGCTTATATAGCCAGATATGAAGATTGATTACAAAGCTACAGTAACTAAGACAATGTGGTATTAGTGTAAAAATAGACAATTAGATCATCAGAGCATGATGTGAAAACAGGCCAATATATATAACATCACTTGATTTGTGATAAACCTGACACCGTAATGTAATGAGAAAAGGATTGTTCTATAAAGGTCCTGGAATCATCAAATATCCATATTTTAAAATGTATTATAACCTTATTCTCACATCATACTCAAAAATCAATTCCAAGCAGATTGCTGATGCAATGTAAAGGCAAAACAAATACCAACAACAAAATATTCGTAAGAAAACAGGAGACTACCTCTATGCCCTGGGCCAAGCAAAGCATTTAGAAACAGAACACATCTATAGCAGCAAGGATAAAGAAAAAGTTTACACATGAACTTACAGTTTAGTTAACAACTTCTGTTCATCAACAGATATCAGAAAGAGAATGAAATGTCAATCCATGGTCTGGAAGAAAAGAGATATCTCACAAAAGTGATATGCAAATAAGCATTTGTAAAAGCATCAATCTCATTAATCATCAGTAAATGCAAATTAAAACCACAGTTATGTATATCATACTCCCACTCGAAAGGTTGAAGATTAAAATATATCATAGCATCAGGGTTACTGAGGATGTGGAACAACTACAATTCCCAAACATTGGTGATAAAGTGCATAAATCTGTATGACTATTTCTGAAAACGTTTTAGCAGTATCTACATACAGTTGAACATAGGCACACCTATGGCCAGTAATTCAACAGAAAAGCATACATAAATTCACCCAACACATGTACAAAAGATGTTCACTGGGACACTGTTCATTATAACCTAAAACAAAAGCAAACCAAAAGTCTATCAACAGTAGAATGCATAAATTGTGGTGTATTCAAGCAATGAAATCCTATACAATAATGAAAGTGGACTTCATGCAAAAATACAGATAAATCTCTAAAGCCAATGTTGAAGGAAATAAAAAAAAACCAGACCAAAGAAGTATAATGAATTCTATCTACATATTTAAAAAATAGATAAACTTAATCAATGGTTCTAGAGCTTATAGTACTGGTTACCTTTGGACTTCCAGGAGTGTCAACTGGGAAGGAGCACAGAAGGGCCTCAGGAGGGCTGGCAATGTTCCATTCTTGTTCTGAGTTTGGGATGTCAAAAGAGCACTCACACTGTGAGAATGAATTGAACTCTACACTTATGATTTATGTCCCTTTCTGTGTGTATTTTATATATTTTTTATAAAGTATACTTTAAAACTGTGGCCTTGTATTTGGGCCTCTTGTGACCATATTTCCCATACTGATAGTTGCCATCACTGATTGAGCACTTGCTACATATCAGTCACTGATGCTGGCACGAGGTGCTCTATTCCAAGTTTCCTTAGTTGGACTTTTGAGATAAAATTGTTGTTCTCATTGTGTAGATTTCATAAATGTGGAAGCTGTTGCTCAGAGAGGTTAAGTGACTTACTCGTGGCCATGGAACTAAGAAATAGCAGAACGTGACTTCAAGAGCATCTTTCTGCTTCCAACATACTAGCTCCCATGTAGCTCCAGGCCTCAGTATTTTTAGGGATCCATTCGGAAGAGTGACCTCCCACAGCCAAATTAGGGTTTTGCAGGGTACAATCATGCTACCCCAACTGCGAAAAGGCACACTGGTGTTTTCTCCACGAGTGCCACATCTTCCACTCTTCCCACTCTTACCCACAAGCTTGTAGTCCTTGGTGGCTGAGACCCAAGTCTGGGGAGGTGACCCTCTGCCTGACGTGTCTTGTGTCCATGTCTTCTGAACACTCGGGCAATCCAGGGTGGAAAAGGGCATGGGCTTTATTTAGACTGACCGACTAGTTGGATCCCCTTAAGCAAAACACTGCCTAAGTCTCATTTTCTGCGTTTGTCAAAATGAGATTTCTTAATTTTCCAGTGGGGGAAGAATGAGTTAATTCTCCCAGGGCATGGCAGGCATATAGTCCATGCGAATCCCTTTTCTTTCTCCCCTGGGCCCTGCTCTGTTAAGTGTCTTATTTCTCCCATTGCCCCACGCCCATTCTCTGTCTTTATACTCCCTGCTCTGTGCTCCAGGGGCTGGTCACCATGAACTGCCTCAGTGGGCCCCTTGCCCTCTGCTCTTGGGATTGGCAGGAGGTTAGGGGGCAAGAGGCCAGTGAAGCCAGAGTGTGTGTTTCCCCAGCTGGTTGCTTGTGGGGTCACTGTGGAATGGTTCGTCCCTGGAGCTGTACTTGGCTCCTGTCGGGCAGTTATCATAGTTAGAACATGTGTTCCTCCTTCCTCCTTTTCTGGGCTTTCAAGGTGGACAGGGTGCACGGCAGTCTCTAGCCCCAGGCTTCCCACTGTTCTCGTGATTTTCCTCCACCTGCCACATCACCCAAATAGTCCCTCTGCTCACACTCCTCAGTGTCCACGTACCGTCTCTCTCTTACCGTGCAGGGTCCTTACTGACACAGCAGCTCACTCTATCACTTGCTCTGGAATGCAACAAGCACCTTCCACATGACATAATAGCCTGACCAGATGACAAGCAGCCAACTGAGGAAGATTCGGCCCCCACTGTGGCTTTGGGTCTAAGGTAGAGGCAGGAGCTAAAAGACAGATGCAGAGAGTAGAGGTAAAATAAGCTCAGCGTGCACACTCCTCACAGCTCTGAAATTCCCGTAAAACCAAAGTGGTTGGGTCCGACCTCAGAAACAAAGGGCCATCACCCCAGGAAGCCCCTAAAGTCTGATGTTTTACAGAATATGTGGCCATGAACCTCGCCCCTCCGACCGTGCTCTAGGGGACTCGTCAATGCCTCCACCAGCTGTAGCGACGCTGTCCCCAGGAGCCGCCTTCCCATCCGCATTTCCTCTTGAGCATCCCGGGAGATGCTGGAGGGCACTGGCCAGGCAGCTCACAATCCAACCATCCTCGCCAGGTGAGCCAGGCGGCTTTTCATTTGCTTTCTGGGAACAATCAGAATTATTACCTGAGAGGGTCTGAGGAACAGAGGGGAGGGCTTGTGGCACTGTCAGCTCCAAGCGAGATAAGAACGTGGTCCATGGCACACATCCCAGTTAAATCAGGGTGGAAATGGAAGTGCCACCTTCCTGTGTCCCGGCAGACCAGCTGGAAGTGGTCTGTGTGTGTGTTACGGATGACATGGTTGACTAAGCTCCGAGCCTGAGCAGTTCACATCCGGATGCGAGATGCCACGGGTGCGCAGACCACAAGAGCTACTGTTGATGAGAGCATATGTGTGCAGTCACTTTACCTGCATTGTCCCTGATCCTCGAACCAGCTCAGGACTCAGGATCCGCTCTACAGGTGAGGGGATAGAACGGAGGCTCAGAGACAATAGTGACAGGACCAAGGATGCCCATCTTGTGAGTGGGAAAGATCAGATTTTAAGCCAGAGTGTCTGACCCCAGTCTGACTTACTGAGTGAGCACTGGGCCAACTGCCTTCCACGAAGGCTATGTGGAAAAATCAACTTGCCGTTTAGCAAAGGCAAGCAGGGCCTAGCTTGTCAGGAGCCAGCTCTGCGCTTCGGGATCTGCATAGGCTCTGCAAGAGGCTCAGCTGGCAGAAGAGGAAAGTTTATGAACTGGGAAAGCATCATCCAGCAGCCGTGAATCACAGACAGCTCTGTGAATTCATTCTGATCACTTCAAATCCAAGATCACACAGCTGGGAAGTCCAGAGTCAAAATGCGAAACCAGGTCTCACTTATGTTATTGACATTCAGTATTTGTTTAGCATCTGTCTTAGTCCAAGGAAAGCAGATTTCTTCTTTCTGGACCCCTCGCCCAGGAAGCCAGGCCTAGGAGAACAGAGCAAGTGCCGACATGTCCCAGGCTCAGTGCTGACGCCTGCATATGTAAACAGTAATACAACAGCTCTGCACGCAGGCTGCCTGGGCATCACCTCTTCACATGTGCTATGATCTGAATGTTTGTGTCCCCTCAAAATGCATATGTTGAAATCCTAACTCCCAAGGTGATGGTCTTAGGAGGTGCGGCTTTTGGGAGGTGATTAGGTCATGAGGACAGGGTCTCATGACTAGGATTAGTGCCCTTAATAAAGAGACCCAGAGAGACCCTTTGCCCCTTCCACCACGTGAGGACAGAGCAAGAAGGTGCCATCTATGAACCACAGAGGGGACCCTCGCCAGACTCCACATCTGCCAGTGCCTTGATATTGGACTTCTCAGACTTCAGAATTGTTTATAAGCCACCCAGTCTATGCTGTTTTGTCAAACAGCAGCCCAAGCTGGGACATCATGCAAGCACACCTCTGAACTTCTCTGAGCCTCCTTTTCCTCACTGGCAACTGCGTACCAAAATAGCAGGAACAAATGACATGAGATGATACAGGAAAAGCTCTGGCACAGAGCAAGATTCACTGGCTTGCAGCAGTCACTATGATTGCCAACCATGGCATCCTCACAAAACACAAAGAGATAGATATTGTTGTCACAAATACATGAATGAAGCAGTGACACTCAACGAAGTAAAAAAGAATGTGCTTAAGATGTCACTACCAGTAAGTGCCAGAAGTAGGATTCCAGTCCGGACCTGGCCAAGTTCAATATACTTTCCTTTGCCCTGTCTTGCCCACCTTCCTACATGCCGGGATCAGGGCAGCAGCATTGCCCATGTACCTTGCAGAACCCAGGGTGCCCTGCTAGAGGGACTTTTCCACCTCTGAGTCGGATCTCCAAGGGCCCTATCTGCAATGCATTGCCCACACTCCCTCCTTCTGGCTACTCTTTTGTTTTCCACCTCACATGGGCACCAAAACGGGTTGACACCTAAGCACTAACATGGGAGAGTGAGGTGTGGAGGCCTGCCTGACTTCCAGCTCTTAAGGGCCGTGGCTTAGAGCTTTTTTTTTTTTTTTTTTTTTTTGAGACAGAGTCTTGCTTTGTTGCCTGGGCTAGAGTGAATGCCGTGGCGTCAGCCTAGCTCACAGCAACCTCAAACTCCTGGGCTTAAGCGATCCTACTGCCTCAGCCTCCCGAGTAGCTGGGACTACAGGCCTACGCCACCATGCCCGGCTAATAAATTTTCTATATATATTTTAGTTGGCCAGATAATTTCTTTCTATTTTTAGTAGAGACGGGGTCTTGCTCTTGCTCAGGCTGGTCTTGAACTCCTGACCTTGAGCAATCCACCCGCCTCGGCCTCCCAGAGTGCTAGGATTACAGGCGTGAGCCACCGCGCCCAGCCGCTTAGAGCTTTTATAAGAGAATTTTAAGAATATTTTTGAAGATATAAACCCGATTTCTGGAAAAAATACACACATGTACATGCACTCAGCAATTTGGCAAATAATTTTAGGACGTTCTCAGCCACCTCTGAGGTCTTTGAAGAGATTTGCAGGGAGGAATCCCTGCTCTTGGGGAGAATCCCAAAGCTCTTTAAAGCACTAAGTAGCCTTAACTTAGTGCTTCCGTTGGTCCGGTACACAGTCTACTTTCTGCAGAAGGAGGGGATGCTCCTTGGGCCGTGAAGTGGAAGAGGTAGCCTCGGAGGAACAGCCCCTCCTCTGAGCAAACCGGGCACACTTGAGGCCCCGCCTGGCTGAGGCAGCTCCCGGGCTGCAACCCAGCTCGTCTCTGTAGTTAGTAGCGACCCTGTTAGCTCAGGCTAGCCACAGCCACCACAGGGGTGTGCAAACAGATACTCACCACCAACCGCCCTGAGGCCATCGAAGAGGAGACAGCGGAAGTGGAGGCTGAGAGACCTGTTGGGCTGGCGATAGTGAAGGTCAGCACAGGTGCGGCTGCGGAGGCATGGCGGGCGTACTCCCTGGGAAGGAGAGCCAGCTGCGGGGCGGGAGCACGCACTGAGGAGTCAGACAGACAGGAAAGCGTGAATCCCAGCACTATCTCTGCCCAGCTTTTGGGGACCATGCCTTTGTGAGTTTCAGGTTCCCTGTCTATAAATTTGGATAATAATTTCTACCTTGTATTGCTGATTTGAGAATAAGAGAGCGTTTATATTTACAGGGTACAGTACAATCCCTGGAACATGATACCTAATTAATACACGGTTGCTGATACGGATATGATACATGGGCATTTTCATTTCAAAGGAGTTAGAAGGACTTGGAAAACGTTTGAGACTTCTTTGCATATTTCAGGGATTCTGGTTGAAAATCAGGATGTTAGAGCAAGGGACTGGTGACAGAGGAGGGTTCGCTGTGTGCTCCAGGCAGCCTGGCAGGAGAGAGGCCACTGTGCAGAGGGTGTGCCTCCCTGCGCGGTGGCTGATTGCAGAGAACTGCTTGGCTGATTATTGCATTGAGACTGTGCGCTGGACAGGGAAGCTCTGAAACCACTTCTTTTCTCTGTTTTCGAGCTCTGATGAGCAGGTCTCCACCTGCTTGTGTCACCAAAGTGCATTGCTGTGTGCTTTTAAATTCTACATGCATGTGCCTGATATGATTAGTGTGTCTGCAAGGACCTGGGTGTTTGCACACGGGCATGTGCCTGTGTGTACCTGTGTCTGTGTATATTTATTCTGGGTGTCGATAAGTCTCAATTTGTTGGAGGATATTTTGTTTTCCTCTGAGTTTGTACACTTCCGAGTTGCCCCTGGCAACTGTATGCTCGAACCTGCCAGCAACTGAGCTCTCCTGGGGTCACATTTGATCACTCAACCAAAGTGATCCAGGCCTGTCTGTTGCCCCGACTTCCAGATCCCAGCCACTGGCCTTTGCAGATTTCTGTAGCCGGCGTTTCATTTCTGGTTTTGTTGTTTTGGAACGAGGGAGAATTTCTGCTCTCCTTGGAGCTCAGTGCTCAATATCAAGTTCAGAGGTGACAGGATAAAATCTAAGGGGGTGAGCAGAGATTATAGAAAAATGTTCCTTCTTCTTTTGTGGGGGGTGACTATTAGCTCACCTGATTTATCTGAAATAGGTTCTCTTCTTTCATAAGAAGTCTCTTCTGACTAAACACTGAGCGTCAAAATAAATAAATAAGCAATGATTAAAGTTACTGGCACAGAAAAGTGTGACTTAATCTGAAGTTTCTTGGTATGAAGGATGAGTATGATAAGAATCAGACATAGTTTTGAGCATTCAAAACAGCTAATGGCATGAAATAAAAGAATGCTTTAGATATAAAAAATGTTGCATTAGGAACAAAAGCATTATCTCTTTTATTGTGTCCATAGCAATGAAAGGTCAGCTAAAATTTTTTTGATCTTTTATCTCATCTTCTGTTGCCAAAGCTAGGAGCACAAAACAAGGCTTTAGTTTAGACAGAGATGCAAAGTCATAAGCGTTGCTTGTAGGAGTGAAGGTTGCCTGAAAACGCAGGGCAGAGGCACTTTATTAAGTGACCCCTTAGCCTTGGAAGCAGAAAGTCATGCGGAGACTGGAGTTATCCATTAGACACTGTCCATCTCTATTATTAAATAAAATATTTAATTATATTTAAAATATGATTAAATTTAATATTTTAAAATATTTAATAACATTTCTGTCATTTATTTTTAAATGGAGTGATTAGTAAACGAACCCCACATTCCTCTTTGTCATCCTGGCCTTTGGGTCCAGTGCTCTTTTCTTCTTCAATGCGTCCTGAGCTTTAAAGAAGATTCGAGAGCTTGAAAACACAAATTTTAGGTAGGGAATTAGTTTCTCCTGGGCACGATTTGGGGGTTTTCGAACTTAGGAACTGGGCAGCTTTTCTTAAGAAAATAGAGACCTTCGGGAAACCCTGCAGCTGCTCCTGCCCAGCTCCATCTGTCTGCTTAGACAGTCTGGGGGGCCTGTCCCCTGCCCCCCAAGCCCAGTCTGAGAAGCCCCTCGTTGGCTCAGGAGCAGAAGAACTAGGGCCGTTCCCCTTTCGGTTCCCGGCAGATGAGATCTTGCTCATGGAAACCAGCCTCCTCCTCGGGTCAGCCCTGCTGAGGGGTCAGTTCCCCCTGAAAGTCCCAAAAGTCAGAGGGGGACTCTGCGGTGTCAGAGGCGTCTGGGGGCCAGACCCAGGCTGGTGACTCCAGGCCTGTGGGATGACGGAGAATGTGGGATGTCCATTGGGAAAAGGCACCCACAGACCCCGTGAGGACCAGATATTGAAAAGCGAAGCTGTGGCTCCTCTAAGAAGGACAATCCCTTAGCCCCGGGACCTAAGCGCTGGGAAGCGACTTATCTGACATCGGAGTGAGTATAGAGATGAGAGAAGAAACAAAGTCCGCTGACAATTACAAGGATGTTCACGCTACCAGGCCATGGGGACGCTTCTCTATGTGTCATGGCACAATTCTCAAGTGTTCCGAGAACTTATCATTTCAAAGAAAATTGTTGCGTTAACCAAAATATAGACCTGCTGCTCAGCCTGTCTCTCACCCGGTCCCCTGCTTGATGTCGGGGGACTCTGGACGCACACTGGGGGAGGGGGGTGTGCCCCGGCTCCAGGCATATCTGAGACCCGCTTGGTGAGAGGAGTTTCCCTCACGCTGTCCACGCCGAGGGAACAGATTTCAGCTGGTGACCTCAGCTTGCCCGGAAACGAGCAGACAGCATTTCTCCATCCCAGAGAATAAGAGCGTAGGGAGCAAAGACAAGATTTATTATTAAACAACTTTAATCCAAATGCTGATTATTATTTGCAGTGTCTGAAGGCACAAAATATACCTAAAATGTATGGAATAGTCTAAACAGAGTTATAAATCCAAAGAGCAAAGCATGAAAAAAAGATACATTCTGAGCTGACACAGAAATCTGAGTTGGGAAGATTTTTTTTTTTCCTAGAGAACTTGCTTGAATATCAATCATTTCCCCTCACACCAAGGGTAGAAAATTAAAAAAAAAAAATAACACAAACATGGTGAAGAATAATACCATGAAGGGTTGAGGATTTGTATAAGCAGAATACTTTCCTCTAGAAGATGCTGTCTCTTTCTCTCTCTCTCTCTCTCTCTCTCTCAGACACATACACACACACACACTCTCCATCTCTTTCTTTCTTCTCCCTGGCACCTGTTCTAAGCAAAGCCATCCAAGAGGACAACGTGCTATACCCCAGAAGACAGGCATCTCAAGGGAAAACAAAGCAGACTTAGGTGTGAGATAAGGCAATGAAACCAGAGTTTGATTAAAAAAATAGAGAGAGATATATATGAAAGATTGACCATCCGGGGCAGGGCCCCCAAAGTGCTGATGGAAAACAAAGCCTGCTCTTTTTCAGGGTGATGGCAGACCACCAGGCACACCTGGATCCAAGCTCCACACATCATGATTGGTAAGATGTCAATGGATTACCTTGGTAGCATGAACATCAGGCCATTCTCAGCACCCAGAGATAAATAATTATGAACACTCTCTTCTCCAGGGTGCTTTTAGCTGACTGTGTGATGTGGCCATTCCTTACTGCTCAATCATGTCACTCAGGACTTTAGGAAAGAAATCAATCCTGGGCTAGTTATCACCCTCATAAATACCTCTCTCGAGTAACTCTACAAAGCTGTAGGAGAGGCGATCAATAGGGCTTTGTGTTTCTCCATGACCACACGCCAGGCTCTCAGCTCCCTGACTGCCGCCGGGGGCGGAGGTGGGAGCCCCAGCGCCTCTGTGCCGGAGTGGGCTGCGTGCTCCATCCTGACAGAATCACCTTTGCCTTTAGGAGAACAACGCAAGTGATACGGCTCAGATTCCTCCAACTCCACTCCTGATGGCTCTTTCCTGGTTCTACAGTTAGTTGCCCCAGAAAGGGCACTGGCCGAAGGTGGGGCTGTTAGGTTGTCCTAACCTTACACACCGGGCTTCCTGGCAGGTTTACCAGCACGGGGATAGGCCTGGGAATCGCAGAGGATATGGGATCTCTCAGTGGAGAAGGTCCTCGCTTTGGGGCCGGATCGCTGCTTGAGGACTCCTGGTCTGGAGAACGTGGTAAAATGTAGAGAGAGGGTTTGGAGGGGGGGGGCTCTCTGGCAGAACAGCTGTGGGATTCTCAGCCCAGAGACGCGCCTTCGCTTTTGGGGCCACAAGCAACTTCCCTGCGGGGGTGGGGGTGGGAGTTACCTGTTTCACATCACACGAAGTCATGTTTTCTCTCCTAAAGGCCAAGGCCTTTTCCTACCTGAACAAACAGTGTCCCCTTTCTCTCCCCATCAACGAATCCACTCAACTGGGACAACTGCCTCAACTCCTTCCAACAAGATCCTTTCCCTTGAAACAGCAGAGCCTGTACTCCCTGTGTCTGTGGCTACACTTCCCTCTCACTCGGGACCACGGGCCCAAATCCAGGGGAAGAGTCTTCCCCTAGCCGGCTTCTTGTCCCACTGCCACACCTGGACCACACAACCAGCCACACCTCGCATCTCTCTGTCCCACGGCCCTTCCACCGGGCCGAGCCCACCTCTGCCCCGCCTCCCTGGGGCACTGATGGGGCCTGCCCTCCTCCCCCTTGTTCTATCACCTGTTGATTCTTCTAACGTGGGAAAGAAAGTAAAAAACAAGGCCAACAGGAAGACGCTAGAACACATCGGCCCTCAGAGACTGTTACCTCAATGTGGGCAGCTTCTCTCAGACCCATGGGGCAGGCGCACACCACGGTACACTGTGACACACAGTGAGGTCACCATCTCGTCCCGGATTGCCTGGGACTGTCCAGGACACCTCTGCAGTCTCAGGCTACCAGGAGCAGCTGACCACCCTACAGCACAGCCACCCAACCGGCCAGCCCACGCCAGCGCCAGACTCAGTCTTTACCTAGAACGGGGGCCAGGGGCAAAGGACGGGGTCAGGGAGCCGTGGGACAAGGCAGCAGACGGCATGTGGGGCGCATCTTCCTTCTCCCCCAGCGGGAAGGGGGCTCCTTATCTGGTCACCCTTCCTGCCCTCAGAAAGGCCCGGAACGGGGGCTCCTTTGGCACTTCAGAATGATCACAAGTAATTTGCCTTTTTATTCATATAGAACAAAATTTACAAAGTCATTCATACAGTTTTTGTGTTTTTTTTTTTTTTTTTTTTACTGACTTCGAAAATTGGGAATATTCAAAATACACTTTTACCCCACTCCATTCTGTCATTATTTACACATATGTACAAGAAAAATGAAAGAGTCTCTGTATGTGTGTGTGCGTGTGTGTGGTCTGTGTTGTCATTTTCTTGTATTAAAAAGCTCTGCTGGTCGGGTGGGTGGGTGGGCGGGCGGGAGGGCAGGCGCGCGGTCAGATGGAGGTGCCGTGGGACGTGTCCAGGGCCTCTGGAAGGACGCCTCCAGGCACGGGCTGGAAGGACATGGGGATGGGGGTCTTCACCGGGCTCTGCCGGAACAGCCCCCCGTTGGGCGACCTGTGTTTGCACTGCATGGCGGGCATGGTGGCCGAGCTGCTCAGCGGCAGTGGCAGGTTGCTGCTGGGCCCTGATGAGAGTGTCCGGCTCGTGGCATGGCTGCTCTGCTCCGGCAGGAAGGTGCTGACCGACAGCTGGGTGTTCTGGTACTCCCGCGTGGGCTCCAAGGCCTGGCTGGGGGCCAGGCCCCCCATCTCCAGGGCCGAGAGCTCGATGGACGCGGGGGAAATCTGCTTGTGAGCAATGTCTTCATCCATCAGGCTGTTCATGCGCCGGTGGACCTGCTCCAGATTCACCTCTTTGTCCTGGAGGGAGAGCAGAGAGGTCAGGTCAACCCCGAACGGTGGGCCCAGGCTGGCTTGCCACAGACTCCGGCTGTCTGAAGACCCCAAGCCTGTTCAGCCTGTGGGACTGTGGGTGAGCACCCTGCACCTGCCATGCTCACACCTCCCCTCAACGGCAGGGCCTGCCCGCAGCTGTCTGGGGAAGCCACAGGCTAGGACCTAACCCCTCGAGCAAAGGCCCCGCCAGCAGGCCTGGCTGCATCCCGCCTCTGCACACCCAGAGGTGACCTTGGGACAAGATGCTTTGAAGAACTGGCAGAAACAGAAGGGAAACAAAAGAGTCCCACGGGAATACAGGAACAGGTCCTTGAGCCCCTGGCATGCCCCATGCATTGGCCCTTTGAGTCACAAGTCTGAAAGACTCGGGGTGATCATTCCCGCCTTACACAAAAGGAGGCATAGGTTCGGGAAGGTCCGGTGATCTCCTGAGAGTCACAAGCCCCATAGTGTTAGAGGCAGCCCAGAAGCCTGGAGCAGGAGAGAGTCCTGCCTCACCTGTGCCCACCTCTTCAGACATGCAGGGAGGGGGACACGTCCCTGTCTGGAAGGCTAGTGGGACAGGGGTTTCAGGGTGGGGAGGAGGGATGGGGAGGGTGAAGGAAGGGACTTCCCCAGGGTCAGCTGACTCCTGTGTCACGGGGGTTTGAGGTTCCCTAAGTGGGTGATCCTCACATCCCCCCCTACCTCACCATGGTGGGCGGCATCACAGGAAATTGTTTGCTTTGTTCATTTATTTATTTGCTTAAGAAAGAAAATAAAACAGAATATTCCTTCCAAATACTTTATGAGTTGCCTATAATGTCAGAATAAATCAAGAAGGATGATGTCATCTCCTTCCTTGGTTTCCCCCCAGTGAGGTGGGACACAGGACCAGGTGCCCAGCAGAGGAGCCGTGTAAGCTCCCGGTGAGGCCGAAGCTGTAGTCCTGCAGTGGGCAGCATGGGTGCCACTGTGCCCAGCATGGGGGTGACCGAGGCCCATCCCTCCCTCAGGTCAGTCTCCAAGAGAAAGACAGCATCAAAGCTCAGCCCTAAGACGCAGCCCCATAGGTGGTCTGATGTTGACATCACATATTGGAGAAAGGAACCTACCCCCTGTCAGCCTTGTAAGGGAATGAAAAATACCAAGAAATTTAGAAGCCCTGAATATGATTTCATAAGGAAAAGAAGGAGCCATGTGAGTTGAAGGGCCGTTCCAGTGACTGCTTTGAGCTCCTATGGGGCTGGCGGGAGAGGATTTCCCCTAGGAGGTCACCTGAGTGATGGGCATGAGTCCCCCAGATGAAGGCACCAGCCACAGGGCTCCCCCCGTGAAGGCTGAACCCAGAGTTTCTCAGGCAAGCAGGTGAGGTGCTCTGCAATTCACGCCTTGCCACGGTGCCCTCGGCATGGAGAAGGCGGGACCACTGCTCTCCACACCTGTGTGAGTTCACCGCTGGCACACAGAGCTTGGTTTGGGGAGGAACACCTCCTGTTGTTCCCAGAAACTTCCCCAGGACAAGAAAACTGACAACACCCATACGACAATGGAGAACTCATTCTGGTCAGGGGGACATCTGAGCATAAGAGAGCCGGCTGGACTGAGGGGGGAGCAGACGACGGGATGTGGTTCTGTGTCACAGGTGGGGAGGACAGCAGGAACCACTGGCACAGCCTCAGAGGCAGAGCCAAGATCCTAGTGACCTGAAGCCCCACACAAGCAGGGCTCAGCCCATTGGTGCTGGGAGCCCCTCTCTGAGTTCAGGGCACCGCTGGGCGGCAAGCGTCGGGGTGAAATTGAGGGAAGTGGCTGGAGAATACCACGTCTCTACTTTGGTTGGCTAAACATCGTTCACACAATGCTTTCACTGACTCCTTCAAAAGTTTGTAAAATATGTAACAAATCAGATTCAAGTTCTTTTCCTAATTACCTTACACCATGGTTAAGCCGGCTCTGGGTAACTTTGCCCCTTTTTGTGTGTTTTATCTGTTTTGTTTTCATTTTTGCATGCAAAACTATTTTTACTAGTATTTTATAACTATTATATCGGGCATTAGTGGCTTGGACTTCTTCCTAAAGAAGTCCGTGGTTTATTTGCTTTTAGGGAACGACTATTCCTGCGGGGTAACAGTTTGGCAGGTGACCTGCCTACCTAGCTGAGCAACAGAATCATGACTCAAACAAGGACAGCAGAATTAAATCTGAATCCTGAACAAAGAGAAAAAAAGACAGAAAATGGCTGGTGCTTCATCTGTTCTAGCAGCAGTGCCCCAACAAACTTTCTTTCTTTTTTTTTTTTTTTATTATTTCAGCATATTATGGGGGTACATAAGTTTAGGTTACATATATTGCCCTTCCCCCCCACCCCGAGTCAGAGTTTCAAGTGTGTCCATCCCCCAGATGGTGTACATCGCGCTCATTATGTATGTATACACCCATCCCTTCCCCCACCCCACATCTGCCCGACACCCAATCAATGTTATTCCTAAATGTGCTCTTAGGTGATGATCAGTGAAACCAATTTGATGGTGAGTACATGTGGTGCTTATTTTTCCATTATTGGGATACTTCACTCAGTAGAATGGGTTCAAGCTCTATCCAGGAGAACATAAGAGATTCTATATCCCCATTATTTCTTATAGCTGAGTAATATTCCATGGTATACATATACCACATTTTATTAATCCACTCATGTAGTGATGGGCACTTGGGTTGCTTCCACATCTTCACAATCATGAATTGTGCTGCTATAAACATTTGGGGGCAAATATCTTTGTTATAGAATGTCTTTTGTTCTTTTGGGTAGATGCCCAATAATGGGATTGCTGGATCAAATGGTAGGTCTACTTGTATCTGTTTAAGGTATCTCCATATTGCTTTCCACAGAGGTTGCACTAGTCTACAATCCCACCAGCAGTGTATGAGTGTTCCTGTTCTCTGCATCTGCGCCAACATTCATTGTTTCGGGAGTTTTTGATAAAGGCCATTCTCACTGGAGTTAAGTGATATCTCATTGTGGTTTTTATTTGCATTTCCCTGATGATTAGAGATGTTGAGCATGTTTTTAAAGCAGATAAAAACATACTCTGGGGAAAAGAATCCTTGTTCAATAAATGGTGCTGGGAAAACTGGATAGCCACATGTCGAAGACTGAAACAGGACCCACAGCTTTCACCTCTCACAAAAATCAAATCATGGTGGATAACAGACTTAAACCTTAGGTGTGAAACTATTAGAATTCTAGAAGAAAATGTGGGAAAGACTCTTATAGACATTGGCCTAGGCAAAGAATTTATGAGGAAGACCCCAAAGGCAATCACAGCAACAACAAAAATAAATAAACGGGACCTGATTAAATTAAAAAGCTTCTGCACAGCCAAAGAAACTGTCACGAGAGTAAACAGACAACCTACAGAATGGGAAAAAATTTTCACATGCTACACATCCAATAAAGGACTGATAACTAGAATCTATTTAGAACTCAGGAAAATCAGCAAGAAAAAAATCAAACAACCCTATCAAAAAGTGGGCAAAGGACATGAATAGAAATTTTCCCACCAAACTTTCTTGTCCACGGCCATGGTTTTGGTGCCTGGGTCCTAGGCTTCTGGACAAGCCCCGACACCTGTCCATCACCAAGCCTGAGTCCCCAGCCCCCTCAGTGTTGCTATGGGCCCTGATACAGCTCCTTCATCTGCATGAGCCAAAGTCAGTGCCACAAACATTCTGGTAAATATTTGTATCTACAGGGCATTTTCATTTCAAAATATATGAAAGGCCAAAGACTGGTACCAGAGACCCTGGAAGCTGGAGAAGTTCAGAGAGAATTTCAGATACTTTTAAGGTTGAATAATATAACCTTCCCTTCTCTTTGCAGCCAGCAAAGCTTGGAGAAGGCTGGACAAGCCAGGCGTCCTCACCGGCAGACTGTCATTTCCAGGGAAGGAAAACTCAGGACCAGGTGTTCCTGGGGCTCATTGGAAGAACTAGTTAGTTGCATAATCTTGCCTTTTCCTCACTTCTACCTTCCCTATAAGACTTTAAGGACCTGTTTAGGGATGGAAAGAAATAAAGATTCAGAGTGGACTAATTTGAAGTGGGGAACAAGTGTCTTGGTTGCAGCTACACTCATTCTGGATTCTGGAGGGTGGAAGAGAGGGCCTGGCCTTTTGTTAAGAGCCAACTGAGTGCTGGGCCAGGACAGGTGTTCAGCAGCTGCTCCTCGTTTTGCCAGCGTTTGGAGACAGGGGAAGGTTAACATTCTGCCCAAGAAGGCCACAGGGAGGCAGGAAGTTGAGAGTGGAGGGCGGAGAAAGGATCCCCCTCTATCTAATGCCAGGAAAACAAGCGTATGGAAAGGTTCAGGGAAGATAGACCGGTGAGAGTCCTGTGAAGGAAACTGGGAGCAAGGGCGGTCCCTGTGCTGGATGCCTTCGCCACTGGGGTGCAGGGGACAGGAGGCTGAGGGTGGTGGGCTGCACGTGGATGGGCACAGGCACCAGGCTGAACACGTGCAGCTGGAAGGAGTGGCTCGGGCGGTACCAAAGCATGTGGAATGGGACTGTGTGTGGAGACGGCCAGTTACCTTTGAGTCAGTATTTCTAAAGGAAGAGCTCGAATGAGTGAATAGTTTCTTTAACCCATATATTGGTTTTCTTGGCTTCCAATAAAGAACAGATGAAGCAGCTCCAAGGACTGCAAAGCCATGCACTGCGAATCAAGTCCTGATCGCAGTGACTCATTAGTCTTTATGCTTTCCACGTCAGGACGCACAGAGAATGTCCACGCCTAATGAACAAATTTCCAGGGAGAGCTTCCCACCCAAAATGACTGCCAAGAATTCTATCCTCCCCATACTGGTGGGGCCTCATTCTATTCAAATTCCATTACTCCTGGTAGCTGCAACACTAACACAAACCCAGGGAGAAGGCGCCATCACGAGCCTCCTCTGTTGGCTGTTTAACTGGACAAGAAAATGAGTAGAACTGCAGAAAATACCTCCCTATCTGTTCAGGAAAAACAACGCAGCCTGATGCTAAGTCTCACAAGGTGTACTCTTGGCTCCCTGCTCCTGCGCTGCCTATAGGGGCCAGAGGTGAGATGCAGGGGACAGGAGAAGACCGCCTTGTTTGGAAGCCCTGGAAGCATGGTCTTCTTGTATGAGCTGGGGCCTCAGATTTAGTGCATGTAAAGTGATG
The DNA here is from genome assembly GCF_041146395.1 of Eulemur rufifrons. NCBI lineage: Eukaryota > Metazoa > Chordata > Mammalia > Primates > Lemuridae > Eulemur > Eulemur rufifrons. The sequence continues at coordinate 12,221,727 of NC_091010.1, forward strand.
TCTTGCTGTGCCTCTGCGAGTCCAGCCGGGGAAAGAGGAGGCAGGAGTGATCAGCCTACTCAAGGAAAGAGGCAGGAGTGATTTGAGTAATTATCTATCTTTTAGACAAAATGGTGTATTCTATTATGTTATGCAAATTCAAATAATGGGCTTTCTTTTAATGTGAACTACATCAGTTTACAGCCTCATTATCCCCAGGTTCAGTGTTCAGCCAGGTAATGACAGCTGTGGAAAGAGACTTGGAAACTTATTGCTGCCTTCATTAATTGACCATAGGTAACTGACCTAGTCAAACATCCCTGAATATGACATAAAATTCACTGACTGTGTTTACCCAGGAATCCGGCCTCATCCCAGCTCTGCGTTTCTCACCTCGTATTAAACACGATGACAGATGAACCAGCAGAGGTTACTGGGGAACCTCTCCCAGGCATTGTCTTGCAGAGAGATAAAGTTCTGTAATTAAGCCTCTGTTCACCAACGTGGAAATAATACAGTGTATTGGAAAACGGTAATTAACTAAACTATCATCTCTGTAACAGTCTGTGACACGTGGGACTCATTAGAACTGACTTTGTTTGGAGTCCAACAGCTCCTACTTTAAGTTGGGCAGGAACAAAACTAGAGATGAGAGACTTCCCAGCTGACGGGGACGGCTGTTGGCAGCATTCTCCTGTTACCACCGAGATCAACCAGGTGGTAAATGAGACCCAACGGCTGGGAGAGATGCCACCAACATGATCTTTTTAAGTGATGCTCCAAATACTCACCCGACCCCAGTGGGCTGGGCTGGGAGTCTGAGCGCAATGGCCAGGTGAGAGCGAAGGAGCCGGACGCTAAGTCAGTGCAGTGAGCTTGGGAGAGGGTGGACAGTTTCCCAAAGCAGCAGGAGAAAGAGTTCTGCTCAGCTCAGTCACAGACTGTGTAGGAGGGGGCAACGAGGGGGCCCAGCACCACCTCACCTCATAGGCGGGAGCAGCAGGTATACAGAGTGAGTTGAGGCTAGGGCTAAAGCGACTTGCTCAAGGTCACACGATGCCACAGTAAGTGGAGCATCAGGACCAGAGCTCACATCTCCCAGGCTCCAAAACCTCTCTTTCCCACTACACCAATGTGTCAAGGAATCTATGCTCCCCACAACACAGGGGCCTCGTGCTATTCAAATTCCATTACTCCCAGTAGCTTCTCACCTTGGAAGGCTGGTGAAGATCAGCGGTTTTCCTCCTTGGGAGGATATCAGAAGCACAAGTGGAGATTTTAGAAATGATATAGCCCAGATCTCCCTAATTTGACCCTTTGGGGCCCAAGCATATGTACTTCTAAAAGGCTCCAGAATTAATCACCTCTGATGTGCAGCCAGAATTGAAAGCCATTGATCCCCCTGCAATGATTGCATAACAGTTTAACATTAGTAACGTTTTCTTTATCGGAGCCCAGACTGGTTCATTCATTCAATAAACACTTTTGGCCGGGCGCGGTGGCTCACGCCTGTAATCCTAGCACTCTGGGAGGCCGAGGCGGGTGGATTGCTCAAGGTCAGGAGTTCGAGACCAGCCTGAGCGAGACCCCGTCTCTACTAAAAATAGAAAGACATTATATGGACACCTAAAAAAATCTATATAGAAAAAATTAGCCGGGCATAGTGGCGCATGCCTGTAGTCTCAGCTACTTGGGAGGCTGAGGCAGTAGGATCGCTTGAGCCCAGGAGTTTGAGGTTGCTGTGAGCTAAGCTGACGCCATGGCACTCACTCTAGCCTGGGCAACAAAGTGAGACTCTGTCTCAACAAAAAAAAAAAAAATAAACACTTTTGATCTCCTGCTACCAGATGAACTAATGTTCTTGGTAAAGCATCCATCTTGGTCCCTGGCACACGGAAGGTGCTCAATACTTCAATTATATTCATCACCCCTTAACGAGAGCTTCCACTGTTCCAAAGAGTGGGCAAATTGATGGGCATGCAGGGGTAAGGAGACTCAGGCAGCCTGGGTGCAGAGACAGGCAGGTAAACAATTACCGCCACGTGGAATCACACCCGGCCAGGGAGGAAGCCGGCGGCGGCAGGCAGGGGAGGCTTTGCCAGGGAGCTGCTTTTGAGACGGACAGTGGCCTGTGATAAATGTTCAGTGCCTTCTTGCAGGAAGGCCCTGGGCCAAGGGGTGAGACACGCACACTCACTACCCTCACCCTCATGCCAAGCCGTCCGATCTCGGCAGCTCAGTTGTCAGGCCAGGCCCACTTTCCAGCACAAGAGAGAGACTGCAGTTCAGAGCATGTAAATGTCTAGCCGGGAGCCAGGAGGCTGGCCCAGGGAAGAACACTGTGTCACATCCTTCATTCCCCAAACCCTCTGGAAAATGCTACATAGGAACACGTGCTCATGCACACACCTAGTGGAAAGTCGGGTGCCCTGGCCCGTAGACGAGCCTGCACCTGGGAGGCAGCAGGTGAGCAGAGGCAGGCATATCATTCCCACCCAGCTCTGCCCTGGCCACTCTGAGTCCCCTTTCTCCATGGCTAAGGATACCTTCTTTGAACGCTATTGAAGAGGGACAAGAAGATAACATGCAATCTGCCCGGCTCAGGGAAGGGGCCCTAAGGTGTGCTTTGCCTCCCTGTATTCCTCAGGGCCTTGGGCAGGAGTGGTCCCTGGGCTACCACTCCCCAAGCAATCCCTGGGCCAGATACCTCCTTAAGTCACTTTACACACCGTCCCTTGCTGAATCCGCAGCGCCACACCGTGGGGTTGTTGTAAATGAGGAGGGGAAAAGTGCAGAAGAGAAAAATCTTTACATGCAGTTGAAGAAGGTGTCAATGGAGTAGAGGCAAGGAAAGGTGTGGAGTGGAGGGTCCCCCATGTCCAGTCTTCCATGGAGAGCCGTGTTTGGGGCCACACCTACAGATGCTGGCCCGCGGCCCAGAGTGGAGAGGGCTCCTGGCCACACTGGCCTCTGTCAGCTCCCGTCTGTGACGGCCACAGGGCCAGGGGAGGGCAGGCAAGGCAGGAAGCAACAAGAATTCCAAGCTCCCGGCCCAGCGATGGATGACTCATCCCTCACTCCTCATGCCATCTCCCATTTGTGCTGTTCTCATCTTTATTTCATGAATATTTTATTCTCAGAGCAATGGCTCCACATCCCCCATAAATCTAGCGGTGGCTCTTCACTGCACGCGCAGAGCTTGCTGTACTCACCTGCATTGGGTAACTACATAATCGTCTGATTCCTCAGAAAAAATATGAGTTCAAATCCACATGAATATTAAGGGGTTGAATGCACATTACTACTCTTCCTCAAGTAGGAGTCTAAACTCTGAAGACATCCCAGCGCGAGCCATTAAACACAGCTTGGCTCCACCCTAAGACAGGTTTTCTCGGCTCTTAAGAAATACAGCCAGTGCCCCAAAACGCAGCATTCTAAGATTAACCAGACATTCTCTCCTAATTGCAAATGCTGCTCCATAAAACACAGGCAACCAGTAGCACCAAGCAGTTCTGGATTAAACGCCATCATCATGTTTTGAAGGGTTTAAAATGTGCTTCTGAAATACTGATGTTTCGCCCCCTTTCCTGGTTCCTATTCCCTACACGATTAGGTCCAAACTCCTTGGCCTGGCATTTAAGCCCTTCGGAGTAGGTCCTGTCCGCTTCCCTAGCCGCCTCTGCTAGCATCTCCTTCCACACTCCAGCCAGGAGGCGTGATGACTTGGTTTACCCCCAATGCTGCTCACCCCACCCAAAACGCAACTTCTGATCCATCTCATCTCGAGCTCCAGGATTTGTACCAATCCTTCAACATTCGATCCCAACAGCCCTAAGTCCCAGGAAGTCCTCACTAAGCAGCACCCCAACCCCTCTGACCCCACCACGCCCTGGCTGGAGGTAGACCTCCGGACACCAAGCTCTCTGCCCCTGGGGAGGTGAGTTATCTGAGAGCAGGCCGGGCCCCCGCAGGCATGCTTATTAAAGGAAGAAGGGGAAGGAGGGAGGGAGAAATTTCATTTGAAAACCAGAAACCCATACAGGCAGGAAAAAGCTGGAATATCTCCCTGCGACCCCGCTTAGCAACACCAGAAGGGGCTGGAGGACAGGCAGCACCGTGCTCTTCCAACCTGCCCCTCCAGGCACCCCCATTCCCATCTGGAAGCAGGCTGGCAGCCGGGGCAGGAATCCCACATTGTCAAAGTAGGACCAACGTGCTCATCCTCTCAAATCCGAGATCTTGGACTTAAGCAGAAGCCGGAAGAAAGGACGGGATGTTTTACTCGCCAGGAAGGAGCTGCTCCTCCCAGCTGGGTCATCTTCTGGTCTCCCTGTCTCTCTTTCTCTCCTTCGCCTCTGCCTTCCTGTCCATGTCTCTCCAACAATCTCTCTCTCTTTCTCCCCCCGTCCCCCCGCCCCCCGCTACACACACCCCATGACAATTAACTCTGAGTGGTCCAGGCTGAAACTCTCACTAAGGGTTCCGAGGGACATGACTACAAGGCAGACAAGGACTTCTAACGCAAAGGACAACCTCTCCCTGCACGAGGCTCACAGAGGATGTGCCAGGGGCTGAGGCTGAGCCTGTGTCCCAGGCTCCCATCGTGCCCACACCTGCCCAGGATAGCACCTTTGTGACAGCGCGATACTCATCTACCTGAAGACCCTCCCCTGCTCCCCTGACCCCAGGGGCATTTGCACAGAGGAGGTCGGGCCAAAGACTTAGGGAAATAAATAAACCTCCAAATAAACAACGTGGGCAGCAGATGCAACATGGGTCACCTAGCCTCTGTGATCCTCTGTGCATATAGCCCTGGGTGGTGACAAGCAGGGGAGGGTGCCCTGGCCACGGCATGGAGGGGCTGCCATGACTGAATGGGCTGGAGAGGGGAGATGTGTGTGGCTCTTCCTTAACTACTCATCAGAATAATTCACTGTCCCTCCTGGTGACTTCTTCACACAAAATTTTCCAGTAGCCAAAGAAGTTTAGGGCAGAATCATCAACTGTTCCTTTCAGTAGGGTTCCCTCAAATTCCTTCCTTCCTTCTCTCCTGAGCTCCAGGGGTGCCAGGAGAGCCACCGAGGCTGTGGTAGATCCCAGCCTCACATTCCCGTACACGGAGGAACACAGAAGGCAGGAGAGGAAGACGGACGTCCCAGGAACATTTCAGATGCGCTGAGTCAAGCACTGCCTTCCTCCCAGGGAAAAGAGAGTGTAATTGCAGAGAGTTCACTGCCTGGAGAGTCAGACAGGAATGAGGGGACACCACCACTGTCCTCACCCCCAACCCACCAGGAACCACCACGGCCTGAAGAATGGGGTGTGGTCTGGCCAGAGATGGTGGCCGTGTGGCCCCATCCTTACTGCTGTCTCCTCTGCTGACCCCCTACCGCTGAGACCATTTCATGAACTGCCTTGTGTTACCTGAGCCTCCAGCAAAGACAAAAAACAAAACAGAAGTGATTTTGGATTTGATGCTGGTTGCTTCTCTGCTTCCTGTTTGAGACTGACATCTGTTTGCACCGACAGGATCTCTAAGTAGAGGTGCAATTCTAGATGTCACTGAGGTATATATGGCAGGAAGTGACACTCCACACGTGGCGTGGCTGGGCTGGTGCCTATGTGCAGCTTTCTGCTGGCAGAGAATCACCCCCAAAGGACACTCCTTACCACCCTCCCTTGGGGAAAAGAGACCTTGGTGAAGGCTTTAAGAAAAACAATATGAGCTTGAAGAAGAATAAAATCCCAATGAGAAGGAAGCTTCGAGAGGCAGATCAGCTTGTAGTTGGTGCACAGACAGGGGAGGACGGAATCCAGAGCCTGGAGTCTAGAAAGAGTGATAGTGTCCCCTGAGCTAGGTGAGCCCAGGAGGGACATGGAAGGCTGGGCCCTGCAAGGAAGAAGGAGAGAGGGAGGAAGGGATGGGGATCCCCCTACACGTGGGCGAGCAGGGCCCATGGCCCTTGGTGAGAATCGGGAAGGCAGAGGGAATGGGGCTCCTCTCTTACCCTACAGGTGGTCTCTCCAGGCCAGGGTGGAGGCACATGGGCGGGGCAGGGTGGGGAAGGGCTCTCTGGCGCTGCCCACGCTGTATCTGCTCTACAGATAAATACAGGACTTTAGTGGCCATGGCTAACACCTCGGCACTTTGTTCAAGCATGAAAACATCCCCTACATTTTTTCTCTTGCTTTAAACACAAAATAAAATCATAACACAATACCCCAATATAAAAAACTGCTGTCTCCAAACAAGATAACTCAAGTCAACACTAACTGGGAAAAAACCGCCCTCCAAATGGCCCAGTGTGACTCTCCTGCCTCTAGGCTGCAGAAAGGAGAGGCAGGACCCAGGGTACAGACCTCTTTGGGGGTCTCCTGGTGGCACCGGTTGCTGTTCCACCACAACTCCAGGGCAGCCACCAGGCAGGCCAGGAGGAGGCCAATGGCCAGGATGCAGAAGACCCCAGCGAAGCTGTGCAGCTTGAGGGATTTGCCATCGGCCTGGGCGCTGGCGTGGCTGGTGAGGTCACAGCGGCCCGTGTGTGGCCACCACTTCTGCTTGAGCACATCCAGGTCCCCTGTGTCCTGCAGCTCCAGGATCCTGCAAGACACAATCCAGGTGAGCTACAGCCACTGGCCTCGTCAACTCAGCCACGGGGCCCTGGCCGTGCCCTGCCCTGTTGGCCCCACCACGGGCAACACTGAACCATCCCAGCAGCTTTCTGCCTCGGCTCTTCCCCTCCCCCTGCAAACAGAGTGCTCGCCCCAGAACGTCAGGTTTTGCCACCCCGCTCCTTGACAACCCCCTGCCCTCCCTCACACCCCACAGCACATAAGGCCCATCACAGGGATTCTGCAGCAAGAGCTCAGGATAAAACCAGGAAAGACAGAAATGATGGAGGCAAACACTCAGACTGTGGATTTAGGATGTTCGTCATAGCAAAAATGCTTTCTTTCAAACTTCAGTAACTAACTATATTCTAAGTCTCTCCCACTAGGATTAACCAAATCATTCATTCATTCATTGGATTTGAGGAGCTTCCGCACTGTGCCAAGTGCGATGTTCAATACTGCAGAGCTTATGGTCTAGACACACAAACACCGGCCCTAAAAACTATTAGAGCAATCAGTGTGCAGACAGAAGTGGTGATAAATACAGCAAAAAGAAAGCAGAGGTTCTAGGAGATGGCACCTTGCGGAGGGTGGCGTAGACTGGGGGACTAGGGGAGACCTCAATGAGGAGGCGATGGGTAAGCAGAAACGTGAAGGTTGACTTATCGTAAAACAGCTCACACTGGTCTAGCATGTTCTATGTGTTAGGGAATAGCCTACCTCTTTAGAAAATAGTGTCAAATCCTCATGTCCACACTTTGAGACACTTATTTCTATTTTCCCATTTATGTGGAGCTAGAAATCACAGCAGAGAGAGGTGAAATATCTTGCCAAACCACTCTGAGGATGGCGGGGTCAGCATTCAACTAGGGGAGGAAGAACCTTCCTGAGACCAAAACCCTGTGCGAGATTCTCGTCCGGGGCAGAGCTCAGCAGGCTAAAGAAGCCACAACGTGGCTGGCGAGGCCGCAGAGTGTCCGTGAGGAGGAGCACAGTGTGAGGGGAAGACAGCGAGGCAGGCAGAGCCCAGAACGTGGGCTCCAGAGGGCAAGGGGGGAGTCTGGGTTTTGTATTGCATGAAGTGGTGGGGCAACCCCTGCTGCTCACATATTCCCCCTGGTGGTTTTCTTCTATTGGGGTATCTTGGGGATTCCCTTCGTAACCCAGGAGTCTCAACAGGGAGCCAGTGGGAGCTGGTAGCACCCAGACTCCAAATCTCCAACCTTTTCCATCTGGGGAGTGGAGCTCTTAACTCCTGGTCTGTGGTGATATATTCAGCTAATGACATCTGTAGCGACCTCTTTAACCCTCTGAGCATGCACAGATAGAGGCAGTTCTTTGTAGCCAGGAGAAGCACACTAACAATTACATGGTTGAGCAGTGCCCACCCTGCACCTGCCATGCTAACAAGTTTTGACCACAGGCCTGAGGCTGGGCTAATTCTCCTGCATGAGCTTGTGTCTGGTGGAGACAAAGGGTCACAGCCCCGAGGGGGTCCCTTGACCTGTAAGCATTGTGGACCCAGCATGGCATGGCTTCTTGCCAGCTGAGAATGGCCTGGTTTAGTGCAAAGATCTGGCTTTGGGAGCACCAGACCTCAGCTGTGTCTCCCTGGACTGGGGACTCACCCCTGCTAAACCTCGGTGCTTTCGTCCCCCTCAGGACACGGGCTGCGTGTTACTCTCCATGTTTCCCCCTGAGCAAGCACAGTGGCTGGCACCACGGAGGCTATCGATAGATGTTTGTTGTGTTAATAAATGCATGAATGTATTACTTGAATGATGAAAAGTTAACAAAAATGGCTGTGGTGAGATATTGATATGATGTCCACTAAGTGCTCAGGGCACTGATCGTCATGAAAAAGGGAGAACGTGGCTGCGCGTGCAGAGACTTGGTTGTTGAGATCAATGCATGACTGACGGTGCCTTTGTGTGGTTTGGGGTCGTGTTTAGAATGCTCCTGAGCACCAGAGCTCTCTCACACGCCACATCGCATGGTCAGGGGGGCAGCTGCAGTGCTGTACCACCTCTGTGGCTCAGAGCGTGTTGGGGAAGCTGCATGCCCGGATGTGCGCTGGCCTTACTCAGCCTTTGCTTTGCTGGTGGGGTGAGTAGGTTGGGCCTTCTGGCACCAGGGCCTCTGAGAAGGCCAGCAGTTGAATGACTAGCAGACTACGGAGAAACAGCAGAGCTTTGCGTTTATGGATATCAGCCTAAATCCAGGCTGAGAACCTCTCAATTTCAGATCTCTCATCACTAAAATGTGACGTTATAATAAATGCACCTACCACACAAGATTATTGGGACAAAATGAAAAGAGAGAACACATGCAGACCATTAGCTCAAGATCAGGCAGGTAATAGGAGCTCCATAAAAGTGGGTCAGGAGCTGTACAGTCTGATGGCCATATAGACCGGCAGCCCCATCAGGCCAGTGTGGACATGAGCAACTGTGTACTGAGAACACAGTAGGGACTGATCATTTTACACTGTTTGAATCCTCTTAACAGCCTGCAAAGTGGTTCTCATTAAGTCTATTTTATGTCTTGAAGACCCAAGGCTCAGAGTCTAGATGAGTTGCCCACAGTTGCAATTAGAAGATAGCAACACAGATCATCAGAACTGGATTGTTCTGACCCAAGTGGACATGCACTTTCCAGAACAGCAGGCTGTCCTCGAGGGTCAGGCTCTGGCCTAGGGGACGGTGAGGCTCCAGCCACACCATGACTTGGGGTCGGATCCCCACCCCTCTGCTCCTTAGGCAGCTCCCGTGCAGCATCAGGCAGGCTGCTTAATTTTACTCACTTTCTCTTCTTCCTATTCCCCACAATAGATGCATTTATTATGCCCAATCTTACTCCAGAAATAATAGGAAAACAGCATTAAAAAAATAAACAAACAACCAAAAAAAGAAATTTAAATATGGAAGTGACAGAGGAAAGATAAACAAGTCAGGGACACAAAATGACTTTGAGAATGAGGCTACACTAATGTGCACGCTAATTCCATACTCCTGCTTATGAGTAAGCCGGAGCGATAATAGCCACTTCCTAAAGCCAGTTGTTCTATTTTTCAGACAGATATAATTGCAGGTGCTTATCTTGGTTCAATAGTTGTAGAGCCTGCTACACAGTAGGTGCTCAATAAGTGGCTATTAAGTTGCTAAACATTTATTGAATGCCCACTCTGCATGCCGTGGTCTGCAAGCCTGTTACAGCACATAACCCCTGCCACACACACACACACACACACACGCACACGCACCCCTACAACCTGTTCTGTGCCAAAGCAAAGGAGCGTATCTATATTCAAGGAAATAGTTTAGTTCCCAGGATGAAGGGAAAGACAGTCACAGCAGTTCCAGATAAGGCTGAGAGCTATTTGTCCCAGGCCCCATTTCCTACAAATGGCAGGGAGCACTGCTCCCCCGACCTCCCTCTCAGTCCTCCATGGCCCACAGTTCTGCACACGCCACACACAGGGCCTCTTAAAGAATCCCTGGCAGCAGTCAGTGGGCAACCTGAGGTCTGAGGGTTCCCGCAGAAGCAGACATCACCTGCCAGGAGGAGGGATGATCCCAGCCCAGCAGGAGCTGCACCATGGAGGAAGATGAGGACACTACAGGAGGCCAGCACAGCCACTGGGGACATTTTCTTATAGTCACAGAGCACATGGCCTTCTGATGAAAGCAAATAGTGATAAACCACTTCTCTTCAGACGACATGGAAACTGGACTAGCCACTTTTGATCATGGTGATCACTGGGGTGGGTAGAGCAGCCCACAGGGTCTCTGTTGGGAGAAATTTTGCATGGAGACCTCACGGTTGGCAAGCGGACAGGCAGTGGGCAGGCCTGGTCCAGAACAGCCTGCTCTCTGGGATCCCGCCCCCGATGCTGGCCCTGGCCCATTGCCCTCTGGAGCCATGCAGAGGACACGTCATTCCTTCGGCACCCAGCAAGCCTTACGATACTGGAGGTGGACAGCTCACCCCTCCCCACTCACCTCTGCCTTCCCCAGGTGGAGTATTTTCAGGTCCTCCTTTGACCTGGTGCCAGCCCCCTCTGTCCTGACTCCACTTAGCGACCCGGCAGAGACCCATGCTCCCTGGCCAGCGTCTGCTCTGTCCTCTCTCCAGCGTATCAATGTTCACTTCAGCAGACTTACAGGGCATATCTGAGCAGGGTGGGCACACGGGGACTCTAACCTTCCTTCCCTGGGGCTCCTGTGCTTCCATGAGTGCTGTCTTGGGGTGCATTAGCCGTCTTGGTGTTGCTGCTGTGCTGGCCCCAGAGGCTTCCTTACCATCTGTTCTAGAGAGATGCTCACGGGTTGATGGGCTGTGGAATCGCCCTGAGCCTCCCATCTTGGAAAACCAACTGGTGTAAACCTCAAGAACGCCAGCGTGTTATAAATCCTGGAGAGAAGCTATTGTTTCTTCATGCCTTTAATCTGAGCAATTGATAAATCACCACTCCTCCTTCCCTCTTGTCATCTCTCTCTGCTCCAGGGAGCAGAGGGAGGAACAGAATGTATACTTGATTAAATCCAAGAGAAAACCCAAAAGCCTCATTTACCTTAATTAGTCCTACTCTTTTTTTCAGTTTTGCAAACAAACCACTGAATGGACTGGCCGTAGCCTTCCTCCTAGGCCTTCCCCTGCTGGGGCCAAGGCTCAGGTGCTCATGAGCAGAAGGACACAATATGGACATCTGGGGGTAGGAGAAGGCAGGTGGAAGGGCTTGGAGATCCAGCAGGAACATAGGCACAGCGCGGGGCCTCAGGACACCGGATTCTGCTCCCAGCTCTGCCAGCAGCTGGCTGAGCGACCCCGGGTGTCGGTTACTATCTCTGAACTACAGAGTATTGGAGGAATGGTTTCTAAGCACTCTCCCCCGATAATAGATGCTCCTTAGTGTGGAATTCTTGTGTAAATCAGGCAGTTAGGGTTGCCTCTAAGCCTGCCACTGTGTAGGCCGCTTCCCTTGGGTGCTCCTGCCTCATTTTGCATTTAGGTGAACCAAGGCAGAGCTGGTCCTTGGGGGTCCCTCACTAGGCTCTGCAGTTCCACTCCCGCCACCAGCAGGAAGCCACCTAACAGATGTGTGCAAGAAGAGGGAGGGCCCAAGGCTCAGACATCCTTAGGGACAGGACCCCTGCTGAGACTGGCTACTGGGAAAAGGCCTCTGAGCTGCCCATGCCCTTCACTTCCACCCTCTCTGGCTAACGACAGGCCCCTTCCCCGCCCCAGCAGACCACCCTCCTGGGACCAGGAAGCTCTTGCTCTGAAATCAGCAGCCCCCATGAGCACATGAATTTGGAGACATTCTGCTTCTCTGACCCTATATATTTTTTGTTTTGTTTTGTTTAAGTCTCCACATTGGCTATTGCCACTTTGCAGATGCATTTATCTTTAGAAGTGATTAGTAGGTCCTTATCAGATCCCACTCATTATTCATTTTTCTGGCTAACTGCTACTCATCCTTCGGGGCCTCAGGTGTCACCTCTTCTGGGAAGTCCTCCTAGGTGTCCTGCACCCTGGCAATGTCCTCACCATCCCATGTATGCCCTGGGCTGGCATTGCCTGCTCACATCACAGTGAGCCCCTTCCACAGAGACCATGTGCCCTCATGGGAAGGGACCACATATTTCCTCTTTATACGTCAGCACCTAGCACAGGGCCTAGTTGGGGGTGGGGGGAGTATGCAGTGGTACACAGCTGGTGCTTAGGAAAATGGGACGAATGAATGAGCTTTGTTGGCTCCTCTCTCCTAAGAGAAAGTTATTCTCCTACCCCAAGTGCTGGAGTCCCCAGGCTGCCCACGCCTACCTCTGGGAGAAGAGGTCCCTGTAGGGGCTGCCGTGCTGCAGGGCGATGCCGTAGCCCTTGCTGCTGACGCTGTTGCTGATGACAGTCACCGAGCAGTCGTCATCCGTCAAGGCTGCGTACTCCACCACAGCCACGTCCCACAGAAAAGCGTAGTTCCCCTTCTTTGCCTGAAAGACCAAAACCACCACAAAGTCAGGCAGGCCTGGCCTGCTGTGTTAGTGCTGAGCAGCCAGGCCGCTCAATGGTGGGATCTGAGGGCCCCATCTTCAGGGTCCTCCTGCCCATCAGACAGCACAGCCAGCTCTCCTGCCATCTGCTGGCCTGCAGATGCCACCGCTGGCTGAAGCCCTCTCTGTGGTTAGATATAAAGGACAGGCAGGCTCCAGCCACAGCACAGCTCACGGAGAGGGGAAGGGCAGGTGAGCTGCAGCCGGCCTGTAAGACCAGATTCCTGGTCACCTTGGCGTGGGCCTGTGTCCCAGATTGGGGGGTTCGCCTGTGGAGAGTGCAGAAACTCTGATCCCAGGGGATTGAGATTCCCAGACCAGAATATAGAGGAGCATAATAGAGTGACAGTGAGGAAGATGCTCCCGGGAGAGCACTGTCCCTAGGGAGAGGGAAGAATAGGATGTGATAATTCTCATTCATTTCATATTTATACTTAGGACTTGACTGAGGCATGCTTAGGGTGAATGTGGGAAGTGGCCCTGAGATCAGTGCCCCCAAGTCGTGGTGACTTAATGTCAAGCACAAGCACATGTCTAGAGCTCCTGTGCTTTGGGAAGAACCCACTAAGGACAGGGCTCGGCCTACTGTGAGCCATGCCAGGCTTCCGCCACTTGCCTTTCACTGCCCTCACTAAGGGTGTGCATGTGCCTGCACACACGTGCATGTACGCGCGCACACACACACACACACACACACACAGAGGAGCGGTTTCCAGTGTCAGCGTCTCCATATCAGTGCAGTGGTTGCAGATTATTCCATGAGGAGTTTGCCTGAGGCCACAGTTAAAGTCCTACACCATCACACCCATCCACAGCAGCGTTCAATTCTATCTTGAGCCTCAATTCTAACTTTGCCTGGAGTTTGGGTACTCAGAGGGAATGCAAGCTGCTTTACTTTATGGGAGGAGATGCAAACTAGACATTGTCACTTGACCATCTCAAAATAGAGTATAATATTTTTAATGTTACAGAGTGCTTGGTTTTAATTCTATAGTGAGGACACAGACACCTCTTTTCCTTCCCCGTCCCTCCTACCATGGCACACGTGAAACGCTGGAGGACCTCAGTAGGGGTTGGTGATGGGGCTGATGTATCACAGACAGCAAGAGGCCAAGCCAGCAAGCTATGGCCTTCTTGGCATTGTCAAGGGCATTGTCCCCAGCTCCTGCCTCAATTTGGTTGACTCTTCATGTCCACTGAGACTTTCCAAAGAGTGCCACATCTTCTTCAATGAAGCTGGTCAGGATTTCATTTCTCTCAAGACCCTCAGTGCCCATGAGATGGCTCATTTTCTTGTCAGGTCCCCACCAGAAGGATTTGTGGGCAGAGTGTGACCTCTCTCAGTGGAAGAGGCTGCTCCTAGCCATTCACACAATTTTGCCCAATGACCTTGTGAGGACTGACACACGCCCATGCCAACCACAGACTTGCAGCTCAGGGAGCAATCCCAGAATTGCACCAAAGCCTCGCTCCTCAACCAGTCCAATTCAGCAGTCCTAAAGGACTTCGACCCAGGCTGCAAAATCACACACATCTCTCTCCCACCATGTAGGAAGATAACAGTCTTTGAATTTTTTTCCTGCTGGCAAACATGTTTTCTTACAAAAAGATATAAATTTTCAACCTCTCAGTAACCAAGTTTCTCAGCAAAATGTTGACTTACGACCTAATATTTGGCTTCAGTCAGATTTTGGAGCATTTCACATCCATGCTCGCAATTCAACATGACAATCAGACATTGTTATTTGTACGATTTCAAAAGGGCATGTCATGCTGAAGGAAGAATTAAGATCAGGTTCATTTCCACCTTTCAAGTGATGTTCCATGAAGGAAAACAGCATAAGCTGGCTCAGACTGAGTAGAAACTGACCCTTTGAGGAAAGCCTGGCGCGGCCACTCGAACGGGGCACTTGGCTTCCCGCAAGGCACAGTCTGGGCTCAGAGACAGGTGAGCACCGCTGTGTGAAGGAAGCTGCATTTATAGTCCTGCAAGAGGAAACATCTGGAAGGGATGCTGGTGAAGACTCAGCCTACAATCCCTGCTAACCAGGAAGATGATCAAGAAGACAGGATAAAGTAGGGGTCTCTTTGACCTGCTGGGATGACCCCAGACACTCAATCTCCCATTTGAAAAACAGGTACTAAATGTAACATTATATTTCTTTTTCTTTTTTTGAGATACAGAGTCTTGCTATGTTGCCAGACTGTACTCAAACTCTAGGGTTCAAGTGATCCTCCTGCCTCAGCCTCCTGAGTCACTGGGACTACAGGGGCATGCTATCACACCAGGCTACCGTTATGTGTCTTGCGTCTGCTTGAGGAAGCACCTGGCTGGATCCCTGGCCTCCCTGTCGGCAGCAGGGCAGGAGGACCCGGAGAGGGTGGTGGGGGCCAAATCGGAAGCTCCCACTGCAGCGAGACAGGCTAGATCCTAGCTCTGTCCTTAGGAAACACTCTCCATTCTCAACGTGTCTTCTTTGCTTCCCTGGCATGCCAGCACTTCCTTGGCCTCTCTCAGTCCTACACGGAGCAGAGTGCAGCACCCAAACCTCCCCTGGGGTGCCCACACCCATCAGTTTCCAGGAGAACTTCCCGTACGTTGCAGACACCTCCCCAGTCCTTCTGGTGGGGCGCAGAGCCTGTACCAGACATGAGGCTTCTGAGGTCTGACCCTGATGCCAGGAACATTTCGGCTGCCAGCGGTAAGAAGTCAAAACAGCCCCACCCGTCATAGCTCTGTCACCTTCATAGAGACCCTCTGCTTGCCCTTTTGAAGAATAAGCTCTATCCCTCTCCCATTTAAATAAATAAATAAATAATAATAAAAAACAACAAAAAAACCTCTAAGATTTGTTTCTTCCTTATAAGGTCAGAACTAGTTTTCCATGTAGCCCCTAATAATTATGAATTCAGCTCTTTACTGGGTGCTACTTATCCACAGGCCTGGCTCCCCCATAAGTGGGGGACATGGAATACACCAAGCACCTGTACCCTGGAGATCCAAGTATGTCCTCCCTTCCCTGTCCCTCCCATCACAAGCTCACCCTCCTCTTCCTTGGTCATCAGCATTTCCCCCCTTTCTGCTCCTGGTCTCTTTTCTAGCATCCAGTTTTGCCAGGACAGCACGCCTATCCCTCAACCTCCGTCCTCCACCCCTTCAATTCCATTTCCGAGACCTCCACACCAGGAGATGTTTGCCATTCCCTATTCATATTGACTCTTTTCTGTTAAGGATTATTTCCAGGCTCTTGGGAAGACAGAGCACAGGCAGGAATCCAGCCTCCTCTCAACCTTGTGCCACGGGCTGGTATTCGTGGAGGGAGAAGGGTGAGCCCAGCCACCTCCTGCAGGCATCACGACAGATCTTTCGATTTGCTACGTTTGCCGTTAAGCCTGTTCATAGCAGCCCCTTCTTCCTCGTGTGTCCCAGCACTGCCCTGTTCCTACCTCCCAGGCGGCGGTAGGGGGTCAGGGAGGAGAGGTCTGAGAGCCGGCATATAGGTGGTGAGCTGCTTACAAATAGATCATTGGCATTTTATTTCACAATGTTTGAGAGATACAGGGAGGCCACAGATTTAGATTCCGATACTTAAGGCAAAAGCAAACACTGTACTTCGTCTTTCAGTGGGTTGAATCACCTTTAGCTGGCTAGCCCATTTATGATATTAAATGCATTCTGAATTTCCAGTCACTGACTCACCATGGATCAACGCGTTGGAATGTGGCTGTTGGAAAGCTAGGCTGGAGATAAGCTATGCAGACAGCTGAGCCTCCCTCGAGCCCTCCGCTCTGTGCAGAGCCTGAGTGGGCACAGAAACACCACTGTCCAGCCCCTTTGACCCTGGAGAGCCTTTCGGGACCAGTTCTGGTTCTCTAGCCTAGGTTTCCTCCATGAGCAATAACGTATTTGTAGATCATGCAAGAAAGTAGAAGTGTGAAAGTCAGTATGGTCTAGAAATGTAATTTGGCTACTTATATGGTGCTATTTATTTTTAATTGATAATATCCAGTGGTGAAGAAATTGTGGTAACATGGGCACGATCCTTCCTGGCTATGGGCATCACAAAATGAGACAACCCTTCAGAAAGTAGTGCAATAATACAGAACACGGATGGTTACACCTGCTCATGTCTTCTCCCCGGAAAATTAAGAGTTTAACCTAAAAAATAATCTAAATGGATCCAAAACATATGACAAATATTCTAAATCTAGAGTTGATTCTTAAGTAAACATGCCAAGTAGAGAAATAATTTCATAAATTATGGTTCACGAATGTGATAGCATTTTATGTAACAGATAGTAATTATAAAGACTTTGCAGAAACACTGTATATATATTTGATCACTATACACACACACACACACACACATACACACACTTAATGAAAGCAGCAGAAAATAATGGGATGGACACACTATTACTGATGGATGCAGTACTATTGCTGTTCTGTGTACATGTGAAATGTAATGTGCCAAAAGATGGGCAGTATCATTCTCTACTGGAGTGGCATAAGTGATGATCCTTAGGACAAGTTGATTAAAATGTTTTCTTTAATCCTGTTTTACAGTCTATACTATCACACTACATGGGTACCAAATCCTATCTGCATCCCCCGGCTGCTCCTGGCTCCACTGGAGCTGTGCCCTGGCCCATCGACGGGACACAAAGGCCTGGCAGAGCTCTCAAACCTCTCCAAGACACTGGCTCCCGATAGCACCCAAGAACTTGGGAAATGCTCCCTGACATCCTTGGCTTGCTTCTAAACATTTTGCTTCATTTCATTTTCCTCTTTCCCTAAAAGAAAAAAAAAAAAAAAAAAAAAGGCTTTGGTCCAGACATAAAAACAATAGATGCAAGGACTTTAGGGAAAGGAGGAAGAACATCTACCTGTGGCACTGAAAAAAGTCTAGGGCATGTGGACATCCATCCACAGTATGCCAAGACAACAGTGGCCAGAGGGACCACTGCTGGCCTGTCTCCCAGCAAGCATCTTAGGAACCAGAATCCAAGCCCATCCCTGAAGTCCACTCACTCCCCAGTCCCCCTGAGCCCTGGAGCATTCTAAAAGGAAAGGAATTGAGACAGTGAGGAGGTCTGGGTTCAGCACTTAAAGCATCCTTCCTAACATTTGGGAGAACATGATAAGCCTATATGGCTGCAGGAAAGTTGTTGTTGTTCTCCCCACACAAATCCACGAGTAAGCTGGGACACTGGATGACCGCTCGCTTTCCATCATCCCACACTGGTGATAAAATGAGACTGCACTGCCTCTCATTGCTCCACTGACTCCATGCCTTTCAGAACTCACTTGGAGCACAAACTTTCAGAGACATCAGCCTCTGAGGCAAGAACCTCATTACACTCTTCTACTCCATCCTAACTGCTTTAGAAAGAGACAAGCAACCACATTGCTCCCCCAAACGAGAATGCTCGTGCTGCAAACATCAGTCACAAATGCTACCAGGAAAAAAGCACTGAAGGAAGCCAGGCATCCACAGTGCAGGTACAGAGAGGTGTGAGGCACCTGCCAGGTGCCAGGACCTTTAGAAACCTGAAGCCTTTTTCATCCATGGAACAATTCTCAAGGACAGAAGATTCATCCCCTTTTACACATAAAGAAACTGAGGCTCAGAAAAATAAAGTGACTTGTTCCAAACAAGGCCAGATAATGAACAGTGGAGTCACATCAACCTGAGTTCTATCTGGCTCCAGAGAAGTCTGTTTCATCCCCTCCGCCCTGCTGGGAGTCAAGAAGGAAAGGCTGGGGAAAACACACCTACTGTCTTCACTCGTGGACCACTTCCCACGGCACATTGCTGGTGACAGATCACACACGAATGGCAGTGCCTGTCTTTCCCCAGCCTTAAAAATAAGAGTGGTTCATGGAACCACTGAAATCCTGGAAGAAGGGAGGACACAGGGTCTGCACCTTTTCTGGACATCGGGGACTCCTTGGAAACCTGGTGCATCCTCAAGTGCTTTCCCTGTCTGTGTGGCACGCTCACTGCCTCCCCTCGCCACCACTCTTCACCCCGGCAAAGCAGGGCCCAGCCTTTCCAAGCATCCCAAGTCTCAGCTCCTAGTAATGTTCATACAATGGCAACACGTTGTCGTACACAGCCTGAACCCTGGCTACACTGATACCTGTATTACATACGCACTGTGCCAAATTGCAAGATGCAACAGTAAAAACCCAGACCATCTGCAGATAAAAGGACAATTTTGCAGTCTGCTGGTGGGAGTGTGGGCTGGCATGATATTTCTGGAATGGCAATTTGGTAGGGAAAATTGAATGCTTTTAAAATGTGCGTATGCAGCAATTCTACCCCTTGAGAGTTATCCTAAGGAATTACTCAATTTTTGAAAAAATGTTTGTATAAAGATTTTTCAGGGCCACACTGTTTAAATTAACCAGAAAATGGTAACAACCTAAATTCTCACTAATTGAGAATCAGCTAGGTAAATGACAGTATTAGATGATGGAATATTATGTTACCATTAATATGGTGTTTTAAAAGAGCATTGATTGCTAAGAAGAAGTTCCACGGTAAAAAAAAAAAAAAAAAAAAAAAAAGGCAGCCCTGGGCTGTGAGCCAGCCTGGGTTCTGACTGTATGGGTTTGAATCCGGCTCCACTGCCTGCTGGCTGCGGGAATGCGGGCACGCTGTTTAACATCTCCGGGCCTCAGTTCCACTGAGTGTAAACTGGTCCATACCTCACAGAGTTCTGATGAGGATTAAACCCCTCAATGTATGTGACATGCTTTGGATCTTGCTTGGCATATGGTAAGTCTAAACATGACAACCAATATTATACTATTCAGTGACAAAAAACCTGTTAGAATAGAGTATTGACACTGGGATATCTTTTTAAAATTATTATAGGAAAGTTTTATGTTCATGAAGAATCAAAAGCAAGTACCAAATATAAACAAGGATCATTTTGGGGCAGTACCATCATGGGTGACCTTTGTTGGTGTTTTAGAATCTCTGTGTTGCCCGTGTTTCCGTCAGCAAACACCTGCGACTGCGGTGCTCAAGATGGTGATTGCAGAGATTCAATCTCACTCTGCGCACAGCGCACTGCAGACAGCAGAGTGACGGAGGCAGGCGAGCCCACCGTCTCATCCTAGCTCTTTCGGGGACCTAGAGTCTCAGGGGCTGAGAATCCCTTCCTAGGGGGATGATTACGGGTGGGAAATTCCAGAATGCCAAGCACTCTGCCTGGCACAGAGTGAGGGCTCAACGCAATCTCCGTTTCCTTCTCCTTCCTCAGTGTCCAACTGGACCCAAGAGACCAATCTGTCAGCTGTTCCTGAAGCACTTTCCTTCCCCCCGCTGCCCTCCCACCTGTCACTCTCCCCCTTGAAGTCAACAGCACACTCTGTGTGAGTGTGCAGAGTCTGTGTGTGAGTGTGTGTGCATGCGTGAGAGCATGAGTTTATGTGCTTGAGAATTGTGTGTACATGTGTGTAAGTGTGGGAGAATGTGTGCGTATAGGTGTGTAAGTGTGGACATGTGAGAACGGATGTGCGTATGGGTATGTGAGTATGTATGCATGTGAGAACGCATGTCAGTGTGTGTGCATGTGTGTGTGCATGTGTGTAAGTGTGCAGGGATGTGTTGGTGTACATGCATGTGGGGTGGTGTGTATGCAGGTGTGAATGTGTGAGTGTGTGTGAATGCATGTGAGTGCATGAATGTGTGAGGAAATGTGTGTGAGTGTGGAAGTATGTACGCATCTGAGAATTGTGTGAATGGGTATGCATGTGAAAATGTGAGTGTGTGTAGCTTTGTGTGTTGATGTGTGAGTGTACGTATGTGTACGTGTGAGCTTGTGAGCCACGCCGACCCCCAGGAGACAGCGGAGACATGGACTCAGGTACCAAGCACCTGGGGAACCACGAAGGGTTCAGAAAATGTGACCTACAGCTGGAGATGCGGAGCTCACCTTTCCCAGGGCTCTCAGAACAATGGAAGGTGGTGGCCCAAAATGACAATGAAAATATAAGGCAGGCCATTAGCGAGACACTCAGAGGCCGTTCACAGAGACCACCTAGGAGGCTGCCAGGAAACCTGCTGTGCACGGAATGAAGGATAATGACCCTTTATCCGGATCAGTCCCCGGCCCAGCAAAGGAGGCAACCCAGCACGGGCTCGGTGGGAGGGAGAGAGATTGCAGCCGGACTCCCCACAATTACTGAAAAAGCTGCTCTCCCGAAGTGGCCATGGGGTGCAAAGTCAATTTGGCTCCTGGCTTCAGGCCACAGAGAACAGGGTGGAGCTGGACAATGAGATGATGCAGCCAAAGGGGCGGCAAGGCCATCTGGGAGAGGGATGTCCTGTGGGTATGTGCGGCCACATAGAGCACGGGCACGAGGGCAGCCCTGCAGCCTTGTCATGGGGGTCCCAGTGAGGCCACCCACCTCCTGGACAGGAGGATTGAGGCGACAGAGACAGCCCACGAATACAGCAGTGGAAAGTAGCTCCTGCTGGCCACTCTGGTGTCCCTGTGCCCTGGAGTAACATAATCAGTAGTGAGGAGCACAGCAGCGACTAGAGAGAATGATGGTAATTTTGCATCTCAAAAGGCCACCAATGCCTTTTCTTTTATATTATCTGCTCTTTGATTTCTTAACTTCCTTTATAGAATTTTCACGCCACTTTATAGAGAGCATGGCATAGTGTGTTGGTGAGAACAAGGGTTTGGAGACAGGCAGACCAGGCCTTCCCCTTGTCCTTGGCCAGCCACCTGAGCCCTGTGAGCTGAGTGTCCTCACCGGGAAGACAGAAATAGCATGCCCACCTCACATGCTCATCACAAGGAGAGACAGTGTGGGAAGTGCCTGGTGCATTGAAGAAACTCAAACAATAATACATTATCCTCATGGTCATAATAATCATCACCAATATCATCTTATAGCTTAAAGTTTGGATTCTGATTAAAATGCGATTGCCTTGGAATAAATATCACTTGAAATTGTCTTCAATCATCAGCCTGGTAAATTAGAAAGACGGTTAGAGTCTTGGCCCAATTACTGACTCACTGTCAATTTATAAAAATGAAAGGGGAGCCAGATGGTCCATAAGGTCTTCTCCAGGGGTGACACTCGCAAAGTCTATGCTATTGACTAGTGGTTCTCAAAGTATGTTCCCTGGATCAGCAGCAGAGGCTTCCTAGAGAATTTACTAGAGAGGTAGATCCTCAGGTCCCACCTGGATCCACTGAATAAGAGGCTCTGGAAGTAGGACCTAACAGTCTATGTTTTAATAATTCTCCAAGTGACCCTGATGCATGCTAAAGTTGACATGGAAGGATATAGACCTCTGGGCCAATTAATTTCTGATCTTCTCTTGAAAGCAGCTTTAGAAAGGGAAAAAGGACTAAAGTTCTGGGGTCTTGGACTGGGGCACTAAATGGAAGAAGGAAAGCCATAGAGTTGAAAGATCAAGGCTACTGAAAACAAACTTTAAGGGAAAATCACGCTGAACAACTTCTTCCCCAAAAGTAGTCTACTTGGTACTTCTCCACCCATTCTCTTCTTAGAAAGTTCAGGATAAACTTCCATGGTACAAATTGTGTCCATTTTCTACCCAAGGAAATTGAGGCTTAGAAAGAGCTGTGCCCAAGGCCACAGAATTAGCTATTGGCAGAGCTTGAATTTCTCCCCAGGTCTCCGTGACTTCAAATGGCCTTCCTCCCTGCCGCATCAAAAGTTCAATGTCAACACCCGCAAAGAGCCGCATAGAGCCTCCTTAGCAACTGGCTCTGTTCTCATGCTGTTTTTTCCTTTTCTGCTTCCAGATTCTGGCTGAGCTTTTGCTAATGACATCTGCCTCCAGCACCTGACCCTATGGAGGCATTATGCCTTTTGGGGCCTCTGGCACTCTGGGAGAAATAGTCTTTTTAGTAAACCAAGAAGTATCCCAGGAGGAGAGAGATTCTCACATCTACAAGGGAAAAGAAGCTGGTTTGGTACAAAGAAAAAAGAAAAGTCCTAACTTGGAAGAATCAATGGCTCCTTTCTCAAAATCTGAAATTGTACACCATCAGCAAAACTAGAGGCCATAAACAACCTTCTCAGCAGGGCAAAGGGACACATCGATTTTCAATGAGTTGTCAAAATTTTAAATTGTCCAAAGACTATGATAAACAATAATCTAACCTGAGTTATTTCTTGGGAAAAATTAAGAATGATTTAAAAGAAAGAGTAATTTGGTTTGCCTAGATAAAAAATAGATTACAAAGGGGAAAGAACACAGAATGAAAAATACCATCTCAGGAAAATGAAAAAACCTAAGAACACAGGAATTCAGAGTGCACAGAGGACAGACATACTTGTGGTTAAATATCCCATAAAACACAGAGTTAGGGCTGTGTGGACACTCTCTGTGTGCCAGGCACACACACACGCACACACACACACACACACACACACGCCCCTACAGGGAAAAATGTAGGCTCCTTGACCATGCATGTCCTGTTCACTCCCCTAGCAAGATGCTGGCATAGAGCTGATGATGGATAAATATGTGTAAAGTGATTGAATAAAAAGCTGGAGGGATGAAAACTATGATCTGGGAAGTCAGGCTGGGCTGGCCATGTGCCATTTGCCCCTCTGGGTCTCCCCTCCTCCTTCCTCCATCCTAAAGTCTCCTCCAGAGCCTCATGTTCATGGACAGCATCAACGGGTACCCTTGGCCTCTAAGAGTCACTTTCTAAAATTCAAGAAAAAAATCAAGTACTCATAAAACAACCATGGTAGCAGTAAGTGCCGTTTATTCAAGCAGACGTTCTCAAAGTCCAGAAAGACGAGGATCCCCTGGAGGGCAGGCTGGAACACAGATCACTAACCTCCCATCACCCAGCTTCGGACTCACGAGGTCTGGAGTACAGCCCAAGAATTCCCATTTCTAACAAGCTCCCAGATGCTGCTGCTGCGGCTGCAACAAGGCCCACCCCTTGATAACTGCTGTGTTAAAATAAGCTCTGAGAGGCACAGTGCTAATCCCTTCCCATCACTTCTAATCTTTACAGCAGCTCTGGTGAGACCTAGTGTTATTATTACTATTTTTCAGGAGTCAGTTAATTTGCCCAAGATCTCACGGTTGGCAAAAGATGAATGCAAGAGTCAAACCCGTTCTCACTGATGCAAACCCCATGCTCTCTTCACCATACTACGACGTTGTTTTAACTGAGCATTTGACTTCACGGAGACCAGTTCAAGTGAGACTCATGAACCTGCACCCTGAGGTGAGGGTGGCCTTGCCATCTGAAGCAACCTTCTTTTAATGTCCCTTTGGCCATAAAGAGTTGTTGGGAACTGCCAGCTCAGACTATGCTGGAAGGCGGGAGAAGCAGCAAAATTTCATGTGAGTATAATGAATGTGAAAGAATATCCCTTAATGTGTTGGGAGACCATCCCTGGGGGGTTGTGTGGAACAGCCTCATTCTCTAACTCCATTTGTGTCTAAGTATTCCTTTATGGCCTTTGCTAAAATGTCAGAGCTCACACCACGGCCTTAGAGCGCTTGGAAGAGCTATAAAAGAGGTCACACTCTGACCCAAAAGATCCAAATGGACTCCCATCCCTCACGGCCGAACAAGCTCTGGGCTCCGTCAGTCAGGGTTTACAGCTTTATAAAGTCAAAAGCATCATAAAATTTACCACTAGAGGGGCCTGCCAGAGATGGTGCGTCAGACCCCTGCACGGCCCTGCTGGGTGGCCCAGGGATGACGGCATCGCTGTCCTCGCTGGACAGTCCTCTTATCACATCCTCACGTAACTGACTGGGGTCCGGTGTCTGGGCTGCACGCACTGGGCCCAAGTCCCCTCCTATGTGAAGACTCTTCAAATATTGGGGGCTCCAGATTCTGCTGCCGAGGATGCTCTTTATTAAGACCAGCATTTCTGTGTCCTCTTTCTGGTCCTCAGCAGACATCCTCTCCTCACGTTCCTAGTACTCCTGGTTTGAGTGAATCCGCCTCATACCATCTTTCTCTCTCTCCCTCTCTCTCTGTCTCACAGACACACACACACACATACACACACACACCAGTTTTAAAATGCAGGGCCCAGAGCAAATCTTAATATCCCTAAGCTGGACAGTAGAGAGAACTATCAACTCTGTCAGAGAGCCCATCCCAGTGGAAACTACAACTTCCACTAAAATACGTTTTATCTTGTTGATGATGATGATGGTATTAGTAATAGTAATCATGATAAAACACAAGGATAGTAGAAAGAGTCAGATAATTTTAGGGCAAAGGGTTTAACTTTTCCGAGTTTGGCATTCATTATTACAAAATGGAAATACCACAAAATGCCCTCAGTGAAGACGGAGTGCATGAACACACCTCCACACCTAATTATTTCTTTATAAATGTTATTTGCCTGTCTCCGTTTCTCCCTCTTTGATCCTGGACAAACAATATCATACTAAAAAAGTGAAAATAAAAATGAGCTAAACAAAAATTGCCAACAATGTGGCTTACGTAATAAATCAAAATTGTTTTCACCAGCAATTGCATCTTCATTTTGATGTAATCAAATAACAAAACAATTCAGTTCAAAATGCAAAAACATAAGTCATAAAACCCAAAGCAATAATGCTCAGTGGAACAAACAGAATGGAATCGGCCCACATTTACAGCCAGCGCTAAGGTGAAGCACATTAGACCCGGGTACAAAGCAATTACAGGGCAGAGCAAATCTGAAAAATAAAATCAGATTTAAGGGGAGTCAACATCCTCCCACTCCCTCTAATGAGGAGTTTGAAAATAATCAAAGTTAGCATGATGGCACGGATATTGGTTTGATTCCAGAGCTTACCCTACCAAATTATAAAAATCATAAAAGAAAGTAATTGAAGAATTCATAATGAGATTTGCTTGGCAATGCTGAAAACCCAAAGCAAAGGAATTTAATAAGGGAGCACGGTGGGGGCTTTCCTTGATCTTTGGACTGTATTACCCCAAACCAATCATCATCAGGCAGACTTAAGCAGCAAGGAGTTATGAAGAGGCCAACTTAGTTAATGTGTGGTGACTGGCATCAGCAAGACTGACTATGCCTCCCAGGCCTGGGGTAGACGACCCCTCCCGTCCCGGACACCCCTCATCTCTCCTTGCTCTCCCTGCAACTGGACCCCAGCGATTCTGCTGCTCATCTTGTTTAAGAAAGACACACATGACTGCATTTCCACCCACTTACATTGCTTACTCATTGAACATTTATTTTGTTTGATTTTTGAAAGGGTCAGAGGCTTTGAATGTCCATGTGCTATACATACCCCTGTGCCTGCCTCTGCCTGAGGCTGGCCCTGGGGACAGACAAATGAATAAGAGCCAGGCCCCACCATAGAGAAGCTCCAAGTCTGGCAGGATTGCAACAGAGCCAGGCCCTGGGGATTGGATGGCCTCTGGCGAGGCTGCGTGCTGGGATGCCCAAGGTGGTGAGGGGCAGGAAGGCACTCACGGAAGGCTCAGGAGGAGTGAGTGCTTCCGTTAAGGCTCCAGGGACAACCAGGAAGCAGTCTGCCAGACAAAGAAAGGGAACGGTGCTCCAAGCGGTGTGGGGTGCTCCAAGCGGTGTGGTGTGCACCACAGTGCACAAAGGTGTGAAGTGGGGAGGCAACCACTGGGGCTCCGGTGACTGGAACACGGGAGAGTCACTGCCAGGGGGAGCTGGGGCTTCATTCTGATCAGGAGTCTCATCCATTGCTGCAGAGACTCACAGGGTAAGGACAAGGGCGCCCGAGTGAGAAAACCTCAACACTGACTCCAGCTTGATTGTCAGCGAGTCCCTTGCCCTCTTGGGACTTTAGTTTCCTCGCGAATGAGCTGGTTATGCTGAAGCACAGTCGCATGGGTGCGTGGGAGAAACTTAACCCTGAACCTGGGCAATCCCAGGCCTCTCTAACGGTAACCATTATGATTAAATTAATCTCCTGATTGTCCAAACATTGACAGGAGGCCCTGTTGGAGGAGGTCAGGGTCAAGTAAGAAAAGAAGCAAAAATCTTTTATTTTTGAAATAACATACTATCCCAAATTGGCCTTTGTCTTCTCTTACAACTCGCATTTAGGAATAAAGTATCATGTCCACTTTGACATATTAACTGAGCTCAGCACTAGTAAATAAGTTGATGGATAAATGAATTAATAAATGTATAAAAAACAAATACTTTAAATAGTAAATCATTGCAGAATGACATATTTGGGGAAGGGGTTTGTATATGCATCACTTCTGAATAGTAAACCACTACAGATCTCTAACCATGATCTTATTCAATATCCCCAAAATCACCATAATTTTTTTTATCACAATTTATGGTGGCAATGTCTAATGTGGGTCTAGGAAAAAAAGGATTGAAAAGAAAATGTTTGCTGCTTCACACTAGTCCCCAGAATAATAAAGCAAAATAAAGCAAAAATGCATGCACACACAAATGCATAAAGTACATTTGTAAAGAGAAAGAGAAAGAAAAAAGTCACAATGAATAATATGAGAAAAATAGAAAAATACCAATTTATAAAAAGACTTCTATATAGGATAAATCACAAGAATTTGATTTAAAGAATCAACTGAAACATGAATATATATTCTTATGATTCCATTCCACAACTAATAATATAATTCATCCAAAGGCCTACTTTTGGCAATACTCAGTAATATTTTGCCAAGAGCTTTAAATGTTTATATATGTTTTGACACCATAATTCTACTTTTGAGAATTAGACCTACAAAATAAATATAGTAACTAGAAAAAAAATTAGGCATGAAGATGTTCATTACAATGTTATGTGTAAAAAACTGAACTCAAATGACAATTGAAAAGGGAATGTTTGAATAAATTTTTTACCTCAAATAGTTTTATATCTATTTGATGAAATATTCATTAGTCATTAAATGATTTTTGTAAATTTTTACAATATTAGAAAAATGCAAGTTAAAATATATTTTCTGCAATACTATATAATTACATAAATTGTATTTTAGAAATTCAAAAAAGACTAGATGGGAATACACAAAATAATTCTTAGAACTGTATTTAGGTGGTGAACAAAGATGTTTGATTGGTTTTCTTCTGCTTATTTTTATTTCTTATGTCCCAGAATATTTTACACTTTTCTTAGTGGCAACATATTACATGTAAATTATAAACATATAACTTAAAGATTTCCTTTCAAAACTGGTTATTATTTTAAAAGTTGACACAAACTGGGAGATGTTTAAGTGCATTTGGTGTCAGGTGGACCACAGAGTTATGCATGTGAAGAAAAATCAGGTACATTTTACTTGACCAAGGCTTCTAGGATACAGGAGGCTGAAGCCCAAGACCAGGAAGGGACTTTGAAGACAGCAACTGCTACACGGGGAAAATATCACTGCCCTCATTCTCCTACAAGGAGTTATACATTTAGTAGAAATACAAGTGCATTTTGTTCACATGACGTTCAACTCTCTGCCTCTCTGATTTCCATTAACTTTCTATTTTATTTTCTGCTTGCCAGTTTTCTCCCACATTCCACACTTTTATCTTCAAAACAGAAAACAAATTAAGGCATGTGGATTATAAAATGTGTGTCCATGACAGCACTATCTTAGGAAGCTTCTTCCAACCACTAAGCAGAATATATCCCTGCTCTGGGCATCCACAGACTTTTCTACACCACATCGCAGCCACGTGCTGCCCTCCAGAACTCAACAGCGATACCCTGAGAAAAGGATTAAGCCTGAAGCTTCATATTTTGAACTAAATGATAATGAATACATAAGATATAAAAATTCAGGGGATGCAGCTAAAACAGTGCTTAGAAGGAAACTTATAGCTCTAATGCTTATATTAGGAAAGAAAACATGTACAGAATTAATGATGTAAGTTTTAACATTGCAAAGCTATTACAGAAGAGGTAAGAGCAAATTATAACCAAAGTAAAATAGAAATAAAAAAAATTTTTTTTACAAAAGAGCTGCAATCAATAAAATATAAAAACAACAGTGAAAATCAATGAAGTCAAAGTTTTGCTTTTTTTTTTTTTTTTAACAGAAAGCCATGTTCACAGACTGGAAGATTTAGTATTGTAAAAATATAAATTTTCCCCAAAATGATCCATATATTAAATGTAATAGCTACCAAAATCTCAAGATGATATTTTGAAGAAATTGACAAGATGATTTTAAAATTTAAATGGAAATTTGAGGGATCTGGAATTGTCCAAACAATCTTGTAGAAGAACAAAGTTGGAGAACTCAAACTACCTGATCTAAGGAATTATTATAACACTAAAGTGATCAAGACATTTTTCTACTGGCCTAAGAAAAGACACATAGATAAATGGAACAGAACAGACAATCCAGAAATAGACCAATGCATCCATGGCCAGCTGATTTTTAATTTAGGTATCTAGCCAATTTCTTGGGTAAATATAAGTCTTTTTAACAAATGGTCCTGAGTCAATCTGACATACGTGTGTGTGTGTGTGTGTGTGTGTGTGTGTATTATATATATAAAATAACACAATACAATACAAATATTTACAATACGATTATACAATAAAAATCTTTTTGATTGTAGACAATGTAGTGGGTGTGAACAGATATCTCATTATTTTAATTTGCATTCCTTTGGTGACGAGTGAGTTGAGCACTTTTTCACATGCTTATTGGTCATCCATGTATCTTCTCTCATGAAATGTATGCTCAAGTCTTTTGTAAATTTTTATTGGGGTCTTCATCTTTTCATTGATGATTTATATTAGTCTTTTAAATATTTTGAATTTAAGTTCTTGACCAAATATAAGTGCTACAAATATAATTCTCAGTCTGTAACTTGCCCATTCATTTTCTTAATGGTGTGTTTTGAGGAGTAGACATTTTTAGACTTAAAATACCATTTATCAATTTTTTTAGGGTTATTGTTTTTTGTATCCTGCCTAAAAAAGTCGTCTCTACTCCAAAGTTGCAAAGTTTCTTCTAGAAGTTTCTACATTTAGTTCTATGTTGCATCTCAAATTAATATTTTGTGTACGGGATAAGGAAGTGGCCCAGGTTCACTGTGTGTGTGTGTGTATATATGAATACATATATATATAATTTTATATATATAAATTTTAAATATGAAAGGGTAGAACTCCTGGGTGCTAAGGTAGATGTGTGCTCACAACATCATGGGTAAATCTCATAGACATTGTGTTGGGTGAAGGAAGCCAAACACAAAGACACATATTCTATGTGGTTCTATTTATATGAACTACAAGAGCAGGTAAATTTAATCTGTGATGCTAAAAATCTGTGAACAGTTGTCTCTGGGGAAGAGGAGAAGTGTCTGGCAACACTAATGTTGGTTAGAATGCACGGCAACTGGAACTTACAAGTATGCAAGTAGTAGTTCCTAGTGGGTGTGTAAAATAGCATGGTCACATTGGAGGTGGTTAGGCAATGCATACAGCAGTGAACACACTACCTTAGGACCCAGGAATTCCACCCTTTCATATTTAGCAAAGAAAAATGGAAACATATCTCCACAAAAGACTTGTATGAGAATGTTCATAATATTGTATTCATGATCGCCCTGAATTGGCAACTGCAGAAACTTATGTCAATTGGAAAATGGATAAAAATTTGAGCTTATTCATACAATGGAATATATCTCAAAGAGAAAAAGAAAAGAACAAAGTCCTGAAATCCACAACTTCATGGGTAAATCTCATAGACATTGTGTTGGGTGAAGGAAGCCAAACACAAAGACACATATTCTATATGGTTCTATCTATATGAACTACAAGAGAAGATAAATTTAATCTGTGGTGCTAAAAATCTGCAAGTCGTTGTCTCTGGGGAAGAGTAAAAGAGTCTAGAAAGTGACAGGAGAAAACTTTTGAAGGTGATGGAAATGTTCTGTATCCTGTTTTGCGTGGTTATTACATAACTGAACTCATGAGATAGACACGTGGATTTTACTGTATGTCAATTATACCCCATAAAAGACTAACTGCTGTTTGTCTTTATTTTTTTAATATTATTTTTCTAACATATAGTGATGCTAAGAAAGTTTGCTGACATCTACTGAATGTATTCCTGTGCTACACCAGATGCTTCAGCCCTTACACATTTGTAAACTCACAGCTAATCCGGGAAGGCTTTCTCCAGGGTTGCAGATGGTCTGGAAAGGTGAATTCACTTGTTCAAAGCCACAGATTAAATTGGGTTGAAAGTGGAATTTAAACTCACATATCTTAACTCCTAGAAAGAAGAAGCTACTCAAACTACATTTCTTGAAAGGATAAATAAGGTCATAAATGAATGAAGAAAGAGAAGATACCATCCAACTTGCAAAGTGGATATAGTGCCTTTTGAGTGAGTAGAAAAGGTACAGAGATGAGTGGCTGAGAAGGAAGGAGGTTTATAGAATCCCCAGTCTGCATTGCCTTGGATGCAGAGAAAGGACAAAACTTGTGTGTTGGATCATGCCTGAACGGCCCCTCCTGTCACTGAGAACAGTGCTCTTGCTTTTCACTGCACAGGGCTACCTAGTTCTTACTAGTCCTTTTTCAGGAGGGCCAGATCTGCATCCCTTCCAAACTCTCTTGACCTTCAAATCTGGCATCCCGAAAGTACAGAGAAATATCATCCCATACAAGCCTCTCCCCATTCCTCAGCAGGAACTTCCACATGCCATGGAACCAGGACGCTGCCCCATACATGGTCACCTTCCTCACCTTGCTCCTTCAAAATGGAGGGTGCTGTGGGGTGCCAAATTTCCTGGTCCTTCTGTGAAAGACTGCTGTCCTTTCTGGGGACCACATTTTCTGCCACAGAGTATGTTTTCTGACACTGAGCAAGGACTGTCTGCAAGGAGAGCAGCCCTGTTACAGAGCGGGAAGACGGGAACCAACGCAGGTGCTGACAGGTTATGCCCATATACAATCTGATGCCAGGGCAAGCATTAGATCAGGGATAAAAATAAATAAGAATTTACCGTGGATCCATTTTCTTCCTACATTTGCATTCACACTTTATGACCTCAGCTGTATTTACTGAGTAGAAAACACCACCGTCTGCTATAACTGCTGGTCTCCAGAGCTACTTCCCTCTGAAAAATACTATCTCTGGCCACAGGGTCTGAAACAAGCTACTCACTTATTTATTCAAAGAACTCAATGAGCTGTGAAGATTGACATTTAAACTATTAACACTATATTCTATGTGACAGTGTTATTAAATATTAGGTCTGATTTATGGAAAGGCTTAATCAATTGGTGGTCCAGGTCAGCCCTGGCACTGCACAGAAATTGGGTTATGCTGGATGTTGCGTGATGAAGTTGATCAGGCTAAAGAAAAAAAAAAATCCCACCAGCAACATTAAAGTCTGACTTCTTGTGACAAAGTTATTACCATATAAATTTGAACCACTTGCCAGCTCAATTCTGCATCTCAAAGTTTCTCTAATTGATATTTTAATAGTTTGAAAAATCAAAAGATAAAGTCATAGACTTAAATAACCTTTGCTATGACACATGGAAGGAGGAATAAGGCTTTTAAAAATGAGAGCATATATCTTGCTACTTTGGTGGCAAAGAAGAAAGGAAATAAAAGCACAAGAGTACACAAGGGGGAGGGGACATGTTGAGGTTTAGAAAAGATAATGCCACCTTGTGGGAAGAGGCACAGTTGGAGCAAGGTTTTGATGACCATGTCACGACTTACTCGTGTCTGGGTGACCTTGGGCAAGTTACTGCATTTTGCTGAGGCTCAGGTCCAGTTTCTACAGGGGGACAATGATAATCAAGCAGTATATTTAGGAGGAAAGCATGAATGTATGTAAATCATCTGGCATAGTGCCTGGGACACAGAGACTACCTAATAGACTTCAGAGGGCGGCCAGGCCAGGCCAGGAGTAAAGCTGGGTCCCTGTGCAGTGAGAGAGAAGTTTCTAGGCCACCAGAGTTAGACCCAACAGACAAGAAAGGGCAGAGCCCATATGCTATTCGATGGTGCAGCTAGGACATGAGCTACTTACTAGGGCTGCCTGTGCACCATGAGATGATGCAGCCTCAGAGGCTGTGCTGTTACTAACGGTGACTGTGATGATGATGTGCAGCTCGGGGCAGTGTCCCTGGATTGCCTCCCTGTCTAGACCAGAAGTCCTCAAACTTGCTCTGTAAATGGCCAGATAATGAATATTTTAGCTTTTGCAGGCCCTATGGTCTCTGTCACAACTACTCAACTCTGTTGAAGTAGTAAGAAAGCAGCCGTAAATAGCATGTAAATTAATGGGTTGGGCTATTATCCAATAAAACTTTATTAACAAAAACAAGCTGTGGGCCAGATTTGGCCATGAGCCACAGTTTGTCAATACTTCGTCTAGTCTTTCCCCAGGCCTACTAGGTGCAGGGATGAAGGGATGTCTCCCTTTGTGACACATCTTTCAGGACCCACTGGGAGGATTTCCTCCCCAAGAGGTTTTTAAGAGACAAGCCTGACAGGAACCCCAGAGCTATTTCTCTCATCCCTGCCATCATGGGATCTAAGGAAGGTGATCTGCTAAGTGATGACAGGAACCATGCCCCCGATTTATCTGCCTCTGCTCAGTCACACAGCAAACAGATGACTCACTGAGGAACAATCCTGTATTTATTGAGACTTACTGAGTGCCAGGCAGGTTTGTCATAAAAATTGCTTCTTGTAATCTCTTAAGAAATAAAAATTCCCATTCCTTCCCCTTCCAAATTCTTTCACAGTCTTTTCACTAGGGCCCAGGAAGTTCTGCCCTTGTCCTTATCTGAGTGGCCATCGGCACCAAGGAGTGGGTCTCAGAGGCGGAACAACCATGACATCACTTCAGTTCTGACACTGCAGAAAAGTGATCACTATTGTTAGGCAATTCCCCACCTAAATTGGTTTCAAGTCATTAAAAGTCTTAGTACTCCCAAGGAAAAACTAACAGCAGCTCTCCAGGGTTACCCTTGACACCAGGCTACTGACTTTTGAAGCAATTAGACATCGCTCCCCTACTGAGCTCTCTCTCTGAAAACAGAGACAACTTACCAAAGAGCAACTGGAAATTAGAAGTGTGATTGTCTATCTAACTCCAAAGAAGCTTCCAGGAGAAGCCCCCCAGTGGGCATCTTCTCACCTTTGCTGGGCTCCCTGCACTGCACAAAAGTAGGCTCTGTTTGGGATTCAGAGATGTTGCTCCTCCCTGAATATTATTCGCAGGCCCATAACTTCCTTGTTGCTGGATTTTTCCTATAGTTTCTGGATTCAAGCTATTGACCTCACTTATGGTTCAGCCATCTCCAGCCTAGTCTGCCCTTGACATGGGCCCAGGAATTCACAAGGTTACCGAAGCCATAACCTGGGGGCAGGGACGAGAGGGCAGCTCTGCAGGAGTAGGGGAGGGGAAGAATTCCAGAAAAGCACGTGGGTGCAACACGTGGCTGCCATCCAGGCAGACACAGAGGAAGGAAGATCTGAGGGTGAACCTGAGCTTTTCTACCAGTAAAAAATGCGGCGCACTTCATTTTCTGACAATACTATAAACTCACTTTTATGACACTAGTTATAAAACCCTTAACATTTGTCTAGTGCTGGCAGCCAGTTTTGCTTGTTTTTTTGTTTTTTGTGTTTTTTTTTCTTAGAGATACAAATGCAAGAGAGGGATTTGTGATCACAAAGCCAGTGTCGGGGTTATAAAATGAAGGTGTCATAAAAGTAACACATCCTATGTACTGCAGAAAAGATTAGATTCTTCACCATAAAGCAATAGGCATTGATAAGGAAACATTTGCATCCTTCACAATTTCCTTACATTCTTTTATTCATGAGTAAGAGCCTAGATATCACCAAAGGGTGACAGTGTCTTACGTGCCACCAATTGACTAAATAGGATGACAAGGAGGCATTTCTCTAATGACCCATCTCCAGCGTGATCACCCTCCAGAGGGCTTTAAGCGCGTGTGCTCGCCTTGCTCAGGCACACCAGGCTCGAGGAACAAGCAGGTCTGTGGTGGGAAGGGGCTGGCACTTGCAACAAGCCAAACTCTGCCTGGCTCCATCTTGACTTATGCATTTGGAAGAGCAGGTAGCTGAACAGAATAGGGTTTATAACAACCCCTGTCTCAGGACACCCACCCATTTGTCCAGGCATGGGCCTCTGTTTTAATTAACTCATTTGTTATTTATTATAATAAGAAATTTAAAATATTAAAAACTCTCATGCTAATCTAAACTTAACACCAGCCCTGACTTATATCCAACAATGTGCTTCTTCCTGCTGCTCTGCCTCTTCCATCTGTAGCAAACACTACGGAAAATCTTGTATTCTGTATTACTTTGGATGTGCGTATGAGTGCGTCTTATATATTTTTAGAAAGGGTGTACTGTTCTAGTTTATTTTCTATTAGTTGATCCATATGAAATTGACTTGGTTTTTCATGCAATATTATTCTGCTAAGATTCATCCATACTATTGGATGAAGATGTAGTCCATCCATTTCATTGCAGAAAATATTTTTTTACACTGTTAAGGGTCATTGGATTGTTTCCAGGGTTTTGGTTCTATAAGCAATGCTGTCGTGGTCCTTCTTGTGTCTAAAGTGCAAACGGACATTTATTTGGGGTGGATACACTGGAGCAAAATTGCTGAGCCATAAGGTATATGAAAGTTCCATTTTTTAAGAGAACGGTAAACTCTTTTCCAAAGCGATTGCACTGAGTACACGCCCACCGGCAATTAACCACCTGTTACTCCACACCCTCTCCACCACCTCTCATTTTTACCAATCTAATTGGTGTAGAACGATACATCCTTATGGTCTTGATTCGCATTTCACAGATCACTAATAATTTTGAACATCTCTTCATTTGGTTATTGGTCATTCGTGTTGCCTCTTCTGTGAAAGGCCTGCGCAAGTCTTTTGCCCATTTTTCCTATTAAATTATTTGAGCTTTTCTTATTAATTTGTAAAACTTCTTGCTATATTCTTAATATTAATCCTATATTGCCTATATGTGTTATAAATATCCCCTCCTCATTCTTTAAAGTGTCTTGTAATGAGAAGAACTTTAATAAAGTCAA
The DNA here is from genome assembly GCF_041146395.1 of Eulemur rufifrons. NCBI lineage: Eukaryota > Metazoa > Chordata > Mammalia > Primates > Lemuridae > Eulemur > Eulemur rufifrons. The sequence goes on from NC_091010.1 coordinate 12,257,454, forward strand.
AAGTAACTATCTTTTCTTTTATAAGCGGCACTTTTGGTAGCATTTTGCAATGAATCTTCAGGAGATCCGGTGTGGATGGGTCTGCTGGCGCTGTCTGAGCATCAGAGAAAGCCAGGGGAGGGAACTCCAAGGCCATTTGGCCCAGGCCTTACATTCGCAAGAGGCCTTAAATCAACCTTGTATTCATTATCTCCAAATGAGGTCACTCCACAGCCACAAAGATTCACTGTCAGGGATGAAAGAAGACCCTGCAGCTCAGGGCTGGAGCGCCACCCTTTGCAGTGCTCCAATTAAGAGGTTCTAATAAATCTTATACACACGAGAATAACACAGCTACATTGCATTCTATTATTTTTGTTAAAGTATCACTTGGTTAAATGTAGACATTCAAAATCTACCACAATATGTATTTTTTGGATAGTTTAAGTCCCTAACGGGACCCCCAAATAGAAAGTTGCCCAGGTCTTTCTCAACTCCGAGAGGTTCCACATGGGGAGCGAGATGTGCTCCATTTCACACTGTTGGTGAGCTGTGAAGCTGGAATTCATGCCCCGAGGTGTCGGGATCCAGAGCCTAGACACTTTCTGCTGTTCAATGTGGCTAAATGGCAAGGAGAAGTCACCTGGAGACAAGGGCTGCAGGAGAACACGTTTCCAGTTGGCACTCACTCCACAGAGCACGGCAGCTAGGGGACAAAGGCCACACTCTGTCCATATGCCCACGTGCTCCCAATGCAAGAGGGACTCAGGCCTCTCTCCCTGGGCCCCCCTGGGGCACTCCTGGGAGGAGCTGGCCAATTGCTGAGCACCTTACACACCATGAAGAGCAGGGCGGTGGGCCCTGGTGTGCCCTGGTGTCCCCAAAGCTTGTTCCAAACTGTCATGACATCCACTGCCCTCTGCAGGAAGGCCAGGCAGTCATCAAGTGGATGGGGAAGGGAGTGCAGGGGTGGGGATGTGCGTGTGTGTGTGTGTGTGTGTGTGTGAGAGAGAGACTGTGTGTGACCATGCGTGTGCGAGTGTGTGAGAAGGTTCCACAGAGGTGGTGGGGTGAGCAGAGTAGGAAAAGCCTGGGAGGAGACACTGAGGCAGCCAGTCTGCTCAGAGTGTGGCAGTGCTGGCCAGGAGCTGCACATCTCTCTCGCACCACTCACTAATGACCTCAGGGAGAACAGCCACCACACGTGGGGGTCACTGGACAGAAGGACCTCTCCAGCAACAGCATCATGACACCCGCCTTCATCCCACCACATTCCTCCTCACTGAAAGGGCTGTGCAGCAGCACCTGGTGGATAAGTGCCACATCCTCAGCCTGGAACTCAAGGAGCCAAGGAGCCAGATCCTAACTTGGGGTGTGACTGGTCCTCAGCCCTATAACAGGATAATATGCTTCATTCTGGTCATTGTGGGAAATGGACTGAAATAAATGAGCAACATCTAGCCCACCGCTGAAGAGTGCCATGGCCTTTCTCTGCCCTTCCTCCCTCTGGCCCTGACCTTTATCCACCTGTCCTCCTGTGGTGTTGCCTAGTACAGGCCCTGTCCAGGCTCACTGTCCTCACTACACTCTTGGTAGCACACCCCTTCTGCACGCTGCTCTTGCCCAGTGCTCTCACTGGGGTGGGCAGACCCCCTGTGCCACCAACCTCTGAGCCCAGAAGGAGGGAGGTCTGAGGCTCAGGCTTATCTCCCTGTTCTTCTGCAGTCAGGACCCTCTGGAAACTCAGGAAGTTCCTAACAAGCACAGACTCTGATCCTGCTGCCCAGAATGGGCGAATGGGCACCCACCTAGAGAATGTGTGAAGAAGGATTACCCGGCAGGTGACAGGAGCCCCAAAGGCAGATGCCTACGGAGAGCTGACTCCCACCTAGGGGATGACCATGCCCGTGGCCCTGCCACAGTGCACGTGCCTGAGGGCCAGCTCCCGCCTACCTTCCTGATGCCCTCCGAAGGACTGGACACGCAGTTGTCGGCCCCTCCGTTCTTGCTGATGGTTCTCCAGAGCTCAGCAAACGTGCTGTCCTGCTCCAGGGGGTTGGTGCCCTTGGCTCGGAAGTACTCATAGACGGCCGAATCCCGGACGGTGCCGTAAGACATCTCCACTTGTTTGGACAGGTCCTGGAACGTCCTGAAATGCAGAAAGGCAGCGAGGCATGGGTACGTGTCGGCACCACACACCGCAGGGATACGAACGGGCTGCAAGGCCCTGCTGACGTCAAGCCCCGTCATGGCCCACTGTCCAAGTTCTCCACTCCAGTGGCCCAGCTGCCCGAGTCCCTCAGCCCCAGTGAGACTTGCCGGAATCTCATTCTGTCCCAGTATGTTTCCTTAGGGTTAGATTAATTCAACAAGGTTACCGAATACCTAAAACTAGGCCCTATGCTGCAATCGAGGGATTCAGGATGAATAAGACATGATACCTGCCCTCGAGGAACTTACAGTCCAGCTATAGAAACAAACACACAAAGAGAGAATCGCAGTATCAGAGAGTCAGGGCAACTTGAGACACTGTAGGCCGAGATCTCCAAGTCAGACACCTGCAGAGGCGGGGCGGGAAAGAGAGTCACGCTGGCAAGATGTGGGAAGACCCTGGCTGGCCCCTGACGCTCAGAGCTGGCATGGGGAGAAACCCACTCAGAGACGGGGCAGCTCAGAGGCATCCCCCTCCAGAGCTTGCAGCTGCTGGGGTGCCCGCCAATTACTGACTCTGAGCACTCCTCACTCCTTTCCCCAACCAACTTGGTTTTCAAAAATATAAAGAAAACTAGATTTTTATATGATATCTCCTGATTTTCAAATGTTGACAACTATTTAACAGATGATGAAGATTTTGAAAAGCACTTCGGGGGGGCTTGGGTCTACAGGCGTAGCATCCCGGGAGCAGACTGCCCAGCTGGGAGCTGAGAAGGAGACTTCTTTGCAGAAGGAAGAACAGTCAGAGCAGGAAGAACTGATTAATTGCTACAAAGTTCTTACTTGCCCCAGAAGGGCAGTACTGGGCTCAGAGTGTTGAGAGAATGTCGCATACTAGACAGAATTGAAAAATAAGAAAAGCCCAGTGGGGAGCCAGGCTGTCTCTCCAGACTCCTACATGCTTGCTCTTCACTCATTTCTCCTGTGGACATCTCAGTCTCTTCTGTCAACCCGCACCATCATCACTGCCCCTCACTGAGTCACAATCCCACAAGAACAGCTGATCTCCCCCACCGGCAGGACCCTCCACCTCTGGTCTCATCCCAGGCTGTTGTCCCCACCCCCAGAGAACGGTGGCCAGTCCTGAAATGAGAACTCCTCCCGCTCCCCATCCATGGCAGCAGGCCGTGGCGCTCCCTCTGCCTGGAACCTCTTCATCTCGCTCAGCCGCCCTCACACCTCTCCGAGCCCCGGGAAGACCAGCTGCCGCCTCTCCCTGTGGGAGCCCTGCCCGTCTCGGCCTCCCGGTGCCCTCTCTGTGGTGTGCGGGTTCCACGGCAGCATGATCTCTTTGGGATTGCAGAGGGCAGCATCCCAGAGCAAGGACAAGCAGGAACGCCAGAGCCCAGCTGCCCGCCCTGCCTGCCGGCCCCAGCACCCGAACACTGTGGGCCTGGGCATGTTGGCTGACTTCTCTGTGCTCACTTTCCTAATCTGTTAAAAATAGGGAAAGAAGCAGAGCCCACAGCAGGGGGTTACTGAGAGGATTACGTGGGCTCTGTGTTCAGCTCTTAGAGCAGCGTCTGACGCAAAGTCAGTGTCCGACAGCTGGTAGCAACTGTCCTAAGCTAGGGCTGTGCGTCCCGGTCCCCAGTAGACTATAGGATGTGGAGGACCGGAGCTGCAGCCCCGTCATTGCACCCACGGCCCGGGACCCAGGCTGACAGCGGCGTCCACAGAAGCGCACAGAAGGGCCAGCACGCACGCCGCCTCCCGGTGGGGGAACACACTCCACAGCACTCCTTTGGTCCCTGCGCTGTGGCCCACAAACAGAGCTCAGCATTCGTCTCAATACATTACAGATGAAAGGAAACATGAAATAATAAATTCAATGAAGAAATCTTTCTAATTATTGTTCATTATTTATATCTAATTGAAGCAAGATGTTCCTTCGCTTGAAGGGCCCCAAGGGTGGTAACTCTGTCGTAATTTGCCTGTAATGAAAGAAAGGGGGATATTTCTTTTTCTGCATTTCTTATTTTTCTCGTGGTAATACAAACACACACGGGGCTTTGATGAATGGGAAACATCAGGATGAATTACACAGTGGAGTCTAAATACTGAACTGCTCTAAATTACTGCGGTTTCTATGAGTGCGGAATGAATGGGGAACTGCCAGGGAGCTAGGGCATGACTGTTTCATCCCCACATTTGAAATGGAGATTTCCTCTTTCCTCTTGGTATTTATTCATGATGGTGCCCACGGCCAGAGGCTCAGGAAACATCTCTGGATAACAAGCAGGCAGCCTGAATGTTTATGGCTCCACATCCGTTTCTGCTCCAGCATAGCTCATAGCTCCCACCCCAAAACGCCACCCCTGTCTTCTCTGTCCCTGACTGCTCAGACCCAGCGCCTCCCTCCATCCATCAACCCTCACAGCTACAAATCTGCGCAGAGGGAACCCTCCCGTCTCGGATGCACGCTCTCTCTTTCAGCCAGGGCTTCCAAGCTCACTAGCGTGCCCCGCACACGGTAGACTGTACCATCCTACTTTAGGGTAAATAAGCTTATAAAAGGCTATCTGGAGGTCTGCACACGAGGGCCCAACGAGGGGTGAGTGAATGCTCAGAGGAGTAAACCAACAAGGACTTCGCAGCATGAGAGGGATGCAAATACAGGTCTGTATGGGGGGTCCCGGAAGCACAGAGGAGCAACAGTTAATGACGGGCTGGAACCAAGGAAAGGCTTCCTAGAAGAGGAACCATACAGCTGAGTCATGAAGGACAGGTAGTGGCGGCCACATGGAGAACCGAGGCCTAGGATGTTTCGGGAAGGGAAGGTGTTGCCTGAGAAGGCACTGATGTGTGAAAAGACGCGGCTCATGCGGGACGCACACCACGCAATTCCTATCAGCCAAAAAGACGCAGCTTATGGAACCTGGCAGCCCCGGCTGTGCATCCTGCCTCTGAAAGCCGTAGCCGTTTGACATAGACCAGTAGGCCTCGAAGTGCGGTCCTCGGAGCTGCAGCATTGGTGGCACCTGGGATCTTATGAGAAATGCAAATTCTTGATCCCCATCCCAGGCTTAGCGAATCAGAGACTCTGGGGCTGGTGCTCGGCAGTCTGTGTGTTTACAGCCCCCAGGTGATTCTGGTGCAAGTTCCAGAACCGATGACGAAGGCAAGTCATTTAATGTCTAAAGTCTCAGTTTTCATAACTCATACCTATCTTGCAGGGTTGGTGAAGATTAACAATCATAAACATACACCCAAAGCGTAGCCAATGTGTAATAAATGCCAGCTCTTCTGTGAGACTGACTATTCGTAGTTCAAACGGTTGAAGCAAGGGGCCCATGCTAAGGAGTCATGGGTAATGGGCCAGGTGGTCACACCTGGACGGAAACAAGCGTGGGCAGGCGGCACGTCTAAGCTTCAAGGCCCATGTGACTGCGGCTCTCTGTCTCCCCAGGGAGAAGCCTGTAGCCCCTTGCTTCCAGGGTACATGCAAATGCTTCCCTGTCGGCCTGCAGTCAGCTGACTTGTCCACAGCCACACTCCAGGCCCCAGGGTACCTGAACTGATGGCCTGGGGAAGTCTGGACCCAGGATGAGCCTACAGACACCAACACTCCTCTGGCAGGCAATCGGGACCCTTGCTTTGCAGACCATGATGGTAACAGCCTAGCAGAGGCCTCCCTGGGGAAGTAGTGAGCACCTCGGACGGAACGTCTCAGGGAGAGTGGCTTCGAGGGCATCGGCCCCAGGCTGCCCACCGGGGCCTGGATTGGCTGATGAAGTATCCAAGCAGAAGTGTGTGTACCTGGAGGCTTAGCCCACCTCTGTTCGCTATTTTCTTACTTTACCTTTTGATAATGTTTTGCGTTGGAATCTTCCCCTGGCAAAACCTACTCTCTCATACAATCTTACTTCTGAACCAGTATCTTCCACTCAACTATACTCTCCCAAAACTGGGTTTAGGACCAACAGAAGCTGATTCCATCTCCTGGCCTGGGTTACGGATTTGTGGGGTCTCCCCAAGCTGAAAGAATAGCTGACATTTATGAGCACATCAGACTGTCTTGCAAAAAGGACTTTTTAAGCATCCCTTGCCTCCGAGGGCATTTTCCTCCCATGAAACATGCACCTCCTGGAAGAACCACGAGGCCCCCTTCAGCTGTGACCAAGGACAGTTTCCCCAGCCTGGCACCACCTCCCATGCTCCCCTCCCCTTGCTCCATAAATCAATCTTACTGCTTCCTAGATACATTTTCATTAACAAAGAGATAAATGTGTTTGCAGTATGAGAAAAATCAATAATACAGAACTTATAAATACATTTTTGCATGTTACAGAAATATTTACATTGGCAATGGAGATAAATACACTCGCAACAAGAGCAGAATCAATACACAGCACATGGAAAACAGATTTCAACGATGGCGGGGATGCCGTCATCATAGCCTGACTCATCTAAAGCCTGCAGCCCTATTATTCTTCCTTGTAGAGAATGAGAGTGGTGGAGTGGCCCAAAAGATGTGGGTGGGAGGGTTGCTCATCCCCGTACCGCAAAGCTGCCTTGGCTGCAGCCCACAGATGCCTCCACTCTCACTCCGGCAGTCTCAGCTTTCTGGCTGACGTCTGGAACCGCAGGCGACAGTGCTGTGCAAAGCCATCGAGGTGCCTGGCTGGGGTTCCGCAACCTGCTTCCCGAAGGCACCGTGACGCACCCCTGCCCCCCGGCCTGCTGCCAGGCCCCTCCCAGGTTTCTTTCCCGGGGCTCCCCCGTGTCTCCAACCTCTCTGATCTTTCTCCCAACCAGCATCAGGCTTCCAGGTGTCTCCCTCCTTCATTCAGTCACCACTCAAACAACCCTATTTCCTGTGCATCTGCTGTGTCAAACACCACTCTAGGCCCAGGGATAGGGCGTGAACAGCACAAAGTCCCCGTCCTGTGGAGTGTACACGGTGCAGGAAAGGGGACAGAAACATCAATGACAACCACAGCACAATCACTAGGCAATGCCACCATCAGCAGATTTCCTGGAAAGGGACAGACAGTACATACGTGGGTTTTGAGGGCCACATAAGGCTCTGTGACATATTCTTTGTTTTTGTGTTTTTGTTTTTTTCCAACACTTCAAAATGTTTAAACCTACAGTCTTAGCTCGCAGGCTGTAGGGAAACAGACCGCTGGCCCAGCGTGGCCTACAGGGGGGTAGGCGGCCGCCACCTGCTATCACGGAGCGAGCGATGAACATGCTGTGAGGATGAATAAGATGCAGGAAAGGTCAGACAAGCGACTATATACAGTAGCCAGGTGGATGTGTAGCCACTGGGGTTGATGTGTTCCTCCAGTGCCCTTCCTTGCTCTGCAAGAGCCGTGAGGCGTGAGTGCGTGGGGGCAGGACTGGCCCGCAGAGGCCGGTGCAGCTGGGGAGTCGGCTCCCAGCCTCTCCCAGCTGGAAACGTTTACCCAGGACCTTCCAGGAAGCCTGGAGGAGGGGCTGCTGGGGTACACACAGGCGCCATGGTTTGAATATCTGTCCCCTCCAAAACTCTTGACGAAATTCCATCCCCAGCCCCCACCCTTGCAGTCCTTCCTCTGGAGAGCTCTGTGGTCACCGTCCCCGTTACCCTCTCCCCGTTTCTCAGGAGCAGCCTCCATCCCACCACTGAAGGGGAGCTGCTCCTGCCAAGGTCATCAGTCATCTCCCAAATTCGGTGGCCAATGTCCCGTCTTCACTTCCCCCCAGCAGCAGCATTTGACGAGCTGATCACTCTCCCCTTCTAGACGTCCATCCTTCCCTCGGTTTCCAGGACATCACCGGGGCACAGTTCTTCTCCCATCTCGCAGGCACCTCCAAGCCCATCTCCATTCCTAGTTCTTCTTTCTCTTCCCAAACTCTGACTCTTGGGGTGCCCCAGGGCTCGGTACATGGATCTTTTCTCTTCTGTGGTGACAGTCCCTTTGCTGTGATTTCATCGAGTCAGTGGGCTGTAGATACATCTATATGCCAGTGACCCTGATGGGCCACCCTAGCCTGACCCACCCCATCCCCTCCAGGCAACTGCCCCCCTGACAGTTCCACTCAGATGGCCAGCAGGTCCTCAGACTGAACATGTTCAAATTTTAGCTCTTCAACTGCAAAGGCCCAAACCTATCACCAAGGCTGCTTCCTCTAGTTCTCCAATCTCAGTCGGACATCGCTCTATTCTTTGAGACGCTGTGGCCATAAGCCTTGGAATCACTGTGGACTTCTCTCTTTCTTACACTATCTCACATTTAATTTCAGCACGTCCAATCTCTTCTACCAAGGTAGTTCTAGAATCTGATCACTTCTCATCACCATCCTCATCACCCTAACCCTAACCCTAACTCTAACCCAAACCCTCATCTTCTCCTCACACCTCTGCTTCTTACCTAGATATTGAGATTGTCTCTCTAAGGGTCTCCTGCTTCCACCTTTAACCCCCCCAGTCTATACCCTGGAGGGCAGACAAAAATGATCCTTTTGAAATCTATGTCAGATCATGTCACCCCATTGTTCAAAACCCTCCAATGACTTCTGGTCTCTCAGAGGAACATCCAAAGTCCTTGCATGGACTGAAAGGTCCCACGTTGTCTGGAGCCCAACTCTCTGCTCTCACTGCACTGGCCTCCCTGCCTTTTCACCTGGGGTCTTTGCAGCTGTTTTTCGTTCTCATCCTGGTACACTCTTCCCTAAGACCTCCGGTTGGCTCCCTCTCCCAGTGTCTTGGGTCTCCAATCAGATGTTATCTTCTCCATGACAACCCTATCTAAAACACAACCCTCCTGAAATTACACTGTACAAATAAACGTATCACAGCCTGATACGTAATGTCAGTTCTCCCAGAATGGGACTTGGCTGTTTGCTTTGTTGCTCTATCACCAGAGCCTACAACTTGGGTGACTGACAATCCCAGTTTGCCTGGGACTGAGCAATTTCCTGGGATGCTGGACTTTCACGGTGCTAAAATCAGAAAAGCATCAGGCAAATTGGGATAATTTCTCCCTACCCACCACAGTGCCCAGCTCATAGTAGATACTCTAATAAACAGGGCTTATACGCATGAATTATATAGGAACGGTTAGCCTTTTTCTTGCCTTTAAAACACCTAGGTTAGATAGTCTGTTGGAAAAGTCTTCATCTTAGATTGACCAGTCTCCTTTCAGGATAACTGTGTGTCATCATCTGCTGAGAAGCAGGCGTAGCAGTGGCTTGAAGCGCTTGAGTCGAAGAGCCCTTCTTGCCCTTGGTTTCCTGGCCCTGAGCCAGGAGGCGCAGCACAGAGCTGTGTGGTTTAGAGTCAGCCCAGGAGCAGATCACCAAGGAGCCCGGGAATCAGACCTGGTTCTTCACAGCCTCCAGCCTCAGGGTGTTGAAACTTCCAGACCCAACTTCCTCACGGATCAGCATCCACAGGCTGAGAGAGTTCTCCTGGGATGCAGCCGCTGTGTGCCTCCTGGCTCCCATGTCCCCGCCACTCCATGAGAGGCCTGCACAAGCAGCCCCGCTAGCCGTCAGCTCCTCCATGCCAAGAACATGGCTGGCTCCCAGCTCTCAACACGCGCAAATATTTGCTGCCACAAATCAATACAAAAGCAGGATGCACCATTAACCTTTAATATATCAGTGCGGGGGCTCTTAATCCATTATGAGGCTGTCATAAATGTCACTGAAATGCAAATCAGAGCAGCAACCCTTCGAGAGGCTGTGAAGGTGCCCTCCCTCCCTCCTGCACAGCCTGCATCCCTCTCTGCTCCAGGGAGACAGCCTGAGTCTCTTGTCTCCCTCACCATCCCTCCGTCCCTCCTCTCCTCCTCTTCAGATGTCTGCCTGAGCCCTCTGCTGTGTCAGTTCCCCATCAGTCACTGGACGTGCTGGAAGACACCACAGGACTAACTTCAGGACCCCATGCTAACACTCCCTTTGTATCGCTTCCTTTAACCTTGGCAATGTGTTTTCCTAAAGTTTTTGGAGGGTAATTATCACTCTCCCCCATTTCACAGATAAAGAAACCAAGGCCGTGGGAGAAATTATGGGAGGTCACAGAAGTAGCAAGTAGAAAAGCTGTCTTCACACTCAGGAGTGCTCGGTACAAAATCCTGTATGCTTTAGTGTCATCCACGGTGATGTCAAGTAGCTCATAGCTAAGCGAGAGGGTTGAGCAAACAAGTCCATGGATGATTAGAAACATCATGCAAAATGCATTTCCAGCATTAAGCAGAGTCCTGGGCACATGACATTGAACCTGTCCCCACTTGGCGGATGAGCCAATGGGGGCACAGGCAAAGAGGGAGGCTTCCTGGGGAAGGCGAGGCCAGGTTGGGACTTAAGGAGAAAGAGGGAGCTGACATGTAGAGGAGAAGGATGGAAGATGTTCTGGGAAAAGGTAACAGTATGTTTAAATCGCCGATGTGTGTGAGACAGAGAAACCTTCTGGGAACTACTACCAGTTTACGAGGAGGGAGCAGAAATGGCACATAACTAAGCACCGAGAACGGGATTGAGGGACAATTGCCCATAAAATACTTAGAGCATAGTTATAACGGAAGTTGTGTAGAAGTGCAAAGATAATGGGAAAAAGAGAAACTGCCAGCGTTCCCCAGACAATTAGGAAGCTGCAGAATGTGTGAGCTCAGCAGGTTGGCACGTCCTGCACTCTGGACGGTGGGGAAGCCACCGCAGGAAGCATGGGCCGTGTGTTTCAGGAGGCAGAGCTGAAGAGTGGCAGTGAGTACAGTGTGCACACACACATGTGAGTGCACGTGTTCAGGCCTGAGTGTGTGCGTGTGTGTGCGTGTGTGTGTGCACTCAAGGGCCCTGGGGCAGGAGGTGGAGAGGAGACAGCAGGGGGCTTTGCAAGAGGGACAGGACACTCTGACAGAGGGACGTCATCTGCCATGACTGTGAGTTCCTCAGTGGTGGGATGGGGACCTCACAGGAGGCAGACGTGTGTGACAGAGAACCCAACCACAGCAGCCGGTGCAGAGATCATGGCACATAAGACACCTGCCTGCCTGAGCTTGTCTATGGGTCTAGGCAGTCAACACTCAGGGCACAAGAAAACAGACCCAGCTGGAGGGAAAACACTATGACTAGCACAGAGGGGCCAGTTATTGAATAATGCAAAACCAGCTGTAATTAAATATGAAGCTACAAGATGCTAGCCGTTTGCAGAAAGATCACTTTAACAAGGCTATAGACCCTGCTGGAAAGGTCAGAAAGGGAAGTTGGGAGGAAAAAGGCATGCTCTGTCGCTGAGGGGTCTGGTTTGCATTCAGCAGATGGAAGGAATCCTACTTTAGGCCAAGTGCTGTTCCATGAGTTGGCTTATCTCAGAACCACCCTTTGTGATAAGTTATTCTTCCCACCTTACAGATGAGGAAATTATGAGCTTTTTTGGAGCTGGTCCATGCCAGCACCAAGCCTAGCTTACTGGGCTGTCTGGTGCTACGCTTTTCCAGGCCTGGATCTCCAAGATGCCCGAGACATCTTCCCAAACCAGCTCCAAGTGGGGATGTTGTCCATGCCATGGCCGTTCAGTTACAGCTGGTTTTCTCTTAGACAAAAGGCTCTTGTGGCACTATTAACAACGCCAGCTGCCAGCCACACCACCCCAGGGGCTCCACAAGCCACATAGTGTCGACCTGGCACTCTCTCTGGCCAGTGGCAGAGACTGGCTGCTGCAGGTGCCTGCACTCCCCCGGCGGCATCAGCGGGAGCCGCCTGTGCCCCAATCAGAGCAACATTATCTACAGCTGCAGCGCCGGGATGCTGGCAGGATAGAGCGTGGCCCTGCTTCTTGCTCTTCGAGGTAATTATTCATCCCATTAACTTTTTAGGGCTTGGGCAAGACACTCGGGATGACTCTGCCAGTGTCCAACAATAGGCTGTCTCATGGGGGCAGAACGCCCAGCCACAGAACACGGGATAAAGCACCACGGAAAGGTTGACGGGAAAGTACATGGAAGGACACAAGCATCTGGGGGCATCCAAATACACCCAGACCTGGTGCCAGTCCCTCTTCCACGGGATCCTCATAACAGCCCTGAGAGGAGGTTATCACAGGACCCTGAGAGGTAAACCAAATTCCCTAGGAACTGGAGACTCGCACCAGCTTACCCAGGACCCTACAGCCGATCAGCACTGGAGCTGAGCATGTACACCAGCTGTCCTGGCTGCAAAGCCTGGCTCCACACCTTGAACCTCTTGAGAAGCAGGAGGAAACGAGGGAAGAAGCACAGGCCGGTTCAGATGCTATCTCACTGGGGCTCCAGGGCCTGCGTTCTGGGCCCTGCCCAGGGGACACGGCACTCCCCTGCTCTGAAGAGCAGCCATACTGGAGTGGCAGTGCAGGGCAGGGGTTCAGAGCTTGAGCACTGGGGTCCGACTGTGGCTTTGAATATCACTCTCCCACTTGCTAGCTCTGTGGCCTTGGACAGCTACTTGACCTCTCTGTGCATGAGTGTTTGCATCCACACAACAGGGATATTCACGGATCGAGTGACTTCAGGCAAAGCACTGAGCATAGCCTGTGACAAATATTCAGTAAGTGTTAGCTATCGTCACGAGCCTCAGTTAACCCAACTATTAAACGAGAAAATTGTGCTATGTCAGTGGTTGTAAACTGCTGGTCCGCATGAGTGGCTCAGAAGTGGCTGGTTTGGCTAGCACACCATTTGTCTGTTTTGAATTTGCATTTTTTTAGCCTAGGCATTTGATTTCTGGGGCATCACAGGCTTAGCACTCTCTTTGGTCTTAGACCAACATTTATATTCCCTGCTTATCCCTGCAAACATTTGCAATGGAAACCCCTGGACAACATGATCTGTCAGGTCTTCCTAGCTGTGCTATTTCATGATTCTATGAATCATGGAACTAAAACTAAAACTGGGCTGGAACTAGAAACCTTATCTCGTTTACTATTCTCTCTTCCAGCAAAGCAGCACCATGGACCGTTTTCTCTGAGAACTGGAATCTCATTTTGCAGTATCTGCTGGGACTCACAGCTACCATGGGGAGGATCTCACAAAGAACAGACCTCTAATGATTAAAATCCAGTTTTTCGGTTACCAGGAGCTTTGCCCCTGCAGGGCGCTGGCAGCCACCTCCCCAGAAGCAGGGCTCCAGGGAGCTTGTCCCCAAGTCACCCCAAGGCTGCAGCCACACAGCACCCAATGGGGCAAAGCAAATTAACCACCTTCAAAGGCATCAGCTCGGGCCACTGCAGGTGTCCCTGTAACATAATATTGTTCCCACTGTGCCTTGGGATGAAAGATAATGCACAAAAAACAGCCACATACCCAAAGCAAAGCCAACTCCTTCTCAGTGAAGCAAGGATGACTTTCAGCAGGCGGAGCTGGTGGTGATTCTAGGGCGAAGCTACCTGCTGCTCTTCAGGAGAAATAAGCATTCCATGGCAACCTCAAAGGACTGTATGCAAAGATGGTGCCCTCTGAGCTTGCCGTCTCTCCAGACTGCTGTGTCTGCCAGACACATGGATCCCTCTGAAATGTCCCCTGCCACACTCACAGGGCATCCGGGCAGGCAGGACAGGGGTTCAGGGCCTGGAGCAGCAGGACCAGGCTGCACCTGTGCGTTTATGCCCAGGTCCCAAGAGCTGCACGGCGGGCATTGCATTGTGACTGTCTGAGCGGATGAGCGACATGTGACGGATGAGCGACATGTGAGCCACATGGCTCACTGCCTCGGCCAAGCTCTCCTCCCTTCTCTTTTACTCCTAAGGCTCCAGTCCAGTAGATAAGCGGGGATGCTTACAGTTGTCTGTAAAGGCATTTCTGGAAACTCCCTTCATGGGCTTGGCCATTCAGGCTGGAAAAGTAAAGGCAAAAGGGCCAGAGGGGGCTTGGCCAGCAGGTAGGAGAGGGCTTGGATGCAAGGATGGGACGCTTCACGGGCCAGGTGACCGCAAAGAGAGGAGCCAGGGAGCCAGCCAGGGAGCCGCGGCCAGGGCAGGCCCATCCCAAGGGAGCCGCCCTCTCTCCAGCCCTGCACTCCATATTTCCATCACTCCTCCCACCCCATGCAGCCAGTGCCAGCCAGAGACAGGCTTCCTTCTCCTTCCAAACCACATGACGCCTCTCCCAGGGAAGAGGCCGCATCTCCCCACCCCGTGCCTAAACTGAGCCTCGTACAGTCTTTTCCTGATGTTAGGGCATAACAGGGAAACTCGGCTGAGCAGAACAGAGCTGTGCGTGTTGTAGGAGGCACAACCACCAGCCACGCAGCCGTGACAAGACTCTCTGTGGGAGGTTGTGATGGATTCTGACCATGACACTGTCTGGACAAACCTTCACTGTTCCCCATTCACCCCAGGAGGGAGAGACCCTCCAAATATGACTCTAGGCCTTGCGGGGTTTGTCCCCACTTAGTCCCCAGGCCACCACCCCGATATTCCATGTGCTTGCCAAGGAAAGCTTTTGTTCTCCAAGCCCACAGCACTTTCTCTTGCCTCTGCTCCTTCTCGTCTGCCTCCTGGAACAGTTCTCCTTCCGAAACACATGGCCCACGCCTCATATTCCAGGTCTCGTGCTGTGTATCCCTGCCTGCAGCACCCTGTTACAGACAGTCCCCAGTACGGGTGGAATGGTATCCCCCAAAACAGGTGTGCTGGAGTTCTAACCCCCGGTGCCTGTAAACAGGACCTTATTTGGAGGGTCTTTATCAGAGGTAAGCAAGTCACATAGGGTCATCAGAGTGGGCTCTATTCCAATACCACTGGTTTCCTTATAAAAAGTTAAATAGTTAGAATGAGCAATAATTGATAGCCCAGCAAAGTGACTATAATCAACAAAAAGTTAGGGTATACTTTAAAATAATTAAAAGAAGAGAATTGGAATGTCCTTAACACAAAGAAATGATAAATGCCTAAAGTGATGGATACCCCAATTATCTTGATCTGATTAATTCACATTGTATGTCTATGTCAAAACATCACATGTGCCCTATAGATATATACAACTATTATATGCCTGTAATAATTAAAAATAAAAAGTTTTTTAAAAAAGGGGGAATTTGGACACAGACACCTACACAGGGAGAATGCCACGTGAAAATGAAGGAAGAGTCAGGGTAACACAACTACAAGCCAAGGAATGCCGAAAATTGCTGGCGACCACCAGAAGCTAGGGGAAGGCCAGGGACAGACTCTCCCCCACAGCCTTCAGGAGGGTCCAGCTCTGCTGGCTCCTTAACCTTGGACTTCCCGCCTCCAGAGCTGTGAGACAATAAATTTCTGTTGTCCAAGCCACTGAGTGTGTGGTACTTTGTTATGGAAGTTCCAGGAAACTAACGCAGCCCCCACGTGCTCCAGCAGTCACAGAGACCTCCCTAATCACAGCACTTGTCTCGCTGCACCGCACTGAGTCACTCTGTCCCTCTGCATTGCCAGCTGCCGCTCCATGAAGGTGCAGACCATGTTTGCTCGCTCACCTCTATGTCTCTAGAGCCTGACACAATGCCAGCCACGTAATAGGAGCAAAAGATCTCTTTAGTGTAGAAATGTATAAAAGAATGAGTGAATGAGATGACTTCTATCATGGGCCACCCTTGCCATATGGTCATTATGTTGGTTACAAGGTGATGTCACTGCAGTACTGTTACCCCACCAATGCCCAGCCCAATCTGGGTACCAAACCGGCTCAGTGACTGCATGATGAGTGAATAAATGAGTCAGTTAACCTGTGAAGAGATGAAGAGACACCTCCAGGAGTGTAAAAGGCACAGTGATCATTCTATCTAACTGTCTAACAGTGTCCCTCTAGTGTGAGTTCCCTCCTGGTGCCATGCTCCTGCCACTGGAATAGTCACTCAATCTTGACATGCAGCAGATGATGAACGCAGAGGTGTCGGGAGGCCCAGGAGGGAGCTCCTCGCTGGTAGTCCAAGATCCCATCTTCTGTGAGCAATTAGTCTGAGAGCCAACATGTAAGAGCCTCCAACAAGAGGAGCCATGCTGTTTAAAGAATCCCTGCTATGTATCAGGCACTGTAAAATCCTCATGAAACCCAAGACAGGCAAGTATGAACATCTGCACTTCCCCAGGAGAAAGCCAAAGCATACAGGTTGGTAAATTATTTGTAGTCTGGTAGCTGGTAAGGGTGTAAGCAAAGATTTCTACCCAGCAGTGCCTAACTTCAAAGCTCTCTTCCCTTGGAATTAGAGCATTACTTTGAGGCTAACCTTACATCTCAGACTTCACAATCCATGTTTTCAGTTCCTTATCTCTTGTAATGTCTGAATGTATTCATGTCTTATTACCCTGCGTGGTTTGACGAGGCATTCTCACAGTCCCAGCCAACGTTAGCTGTGCTTGGGGACCCAAGCGATGAGCTCACTCTCTTCACTGAGAGCCGAGCTCAAAGTCACAGCCATGAGCACCTTGGAGGTGGCAGTGGCAGCGATATCAGAATCTGAGGTTTCATTTCCCTCAGAGGAAATGAAATGCAGGAGGGCACAATAGGTCCCCTCTCTACTTAGAAAATTTCCTTTCAACTTTTCAGCATGAATATTGTATTAAGTGATGTGTGTTAGTGAAAAGTATTGGAGAATTGGCTTTGATTCAAACAAGCTTACATTTGAATCCAACTTCTGCTACATATCAGTTGTGTGGACTGGTTCTCTGCCTCAGTTTCCTCATTTGCAATAATAGCTTAATGTGGTAAAAATTAAATGATGTAAATAAGCAGAGAGCACTTAGGCAGCTCCTAGCATATAACTGTATGGTACGACATTGAATATACACACACACACATACACACACACACACAGTATATAGTACATTGTAGAATACAGTAAAATAATAGTAACTCCTCAATAAATGATACTCACTGTTTATGTCATTATTATAACTATTATTATTAGTGCTGCTATTGTAATTGAGGCAATTTCCCTTACAGGGTCAGAAAAACAGGTATGACTGATGTGTTAGTAGACTCCCTCTCTGCTGGGCAAATACACTCCAGTTTCCTTTCCACATGAGCAAACCCCAGCAGGCCCAGGATCACACCTGGACAGTGACCAGCCCACCACACAGGCTCAAAGCAGTGGGGCTCAGGACCAAGGGCATCATCATACAGACCCAAACCCCTCTAAAGAACCACCCCGACACACACTCCCCCACTTTCCCCTCTTCCCATGGTCCTAAAGGGTTAATGTGGTAATTAAAGCATGGGCTCCTCATTCTTGTGATATTAATTAAAGTGAAAACTGCAGATGGTGTTTAATAACAACTTAGTCCCAGTAGGTTCCAGGCACTTTACCTAAATCAAACATATTATAAAGTTGGCATGAGAATCACAGAGCCTGGCCCTGTCACATCTGGCCAGGAACACATGTTTTCATCTAGAGTGAAAGGAACAAACCATCTCTATTACTTATGCAGATGTGGTCTCAGATTGCTTGACAGTCTGATTCTACCCCCACCATCTTCTGGAGCCAAAAATAAAGGAGTATTGATTGCAAAGATTAATAACAGAGCTTAAGAAGGAAAATGGTGCAAAACACCTTTTTTCTCTCCCTCTGTGATGTAAACGCCTGCCACCCCTGCAACCTAATTTTGTCACCCAGCACATGGGAGTGTATTAATTAAAGTGACACTAAGGACAGGAAAATCTGAGCTCTTGGGGTGATGACTGGAAATACATAAATATGCATCTCCAGGCTGCCTCGGGAAGGAAGGCACGTTGCCAGGCAAGATCAGCATAATTCCACCCAGGGGAGGGCGGAGACGGGTGTGCACAGCTCGCCCCCGGAGGTCAAGGCTCTGGTTCTGGCAAACGCCTCCCAAATGCAAAAAAGAAACTAGGCAAAGAGCAACTCTCTGATAGTCTACCTCTCTTGTAAAGAATTGCACCATCACTTTTGTGACATCCCCTGATATGGTCTGGGAGGAGCTAATATTTACTGAGTATTTATTGTGCACTCAATCTCCAGAATATACTGGCAGAGATAGTGCGGTGCCATTCAGTAGGTGAGGAAACTCAGGCCCAATATGGTTAGTCAATGGCTCAGCCAGAATTCAGAAACAGGTTTCACTAAAACCACTCCCCGACGCGGTTCTGATCAAGCAGGAGGCGTGGGAGGCCAGGATACAGTAAGCAGGTGTTTCCCAGGGGCCCAGTCCTGGAACAGTTCTCCTGGTGGCTGAGGATGGGGACCTTCCTCCAGGGTCAGTATGTCCCTCTGCAGAGCCACCTCTGCTACTACCTCCCCCTACAGCAGAGGGTGAACTGGGACTCTGACTCCCCAGCCAGGGAGACTCCTCACCCCAGGAAGGGGCAGATCCTGGAAGCCTTGGGTGGAGAAGTAAGAGATTTAGCTGGGGTTAGCTTGTAAGGCGTCAAAGGGATGTTGGATGATTTTCTAGATATTTGCATTGTTTTATGTAGGTCAACTTAACTGTAATCAATAAATCAGTTTCAATAGCCAACTGTGCTTTGTGCCCTGATTTCAGATACTGTGGCTCCCTCACTGTCATCACCTGTCGGTCATCTCCACCTGGATATCCGTGGCACCTAATACTCACCTGGTCCCAACTAGACCTCATGTGCCCACCCAAGCCGCTTCTCCCCTGTACACCTCATGTCAGGTGCATGCCAGGCGTGGGCTTCCCCATCCACCCGGCCCCCCGAGCCAGGACCTGGGCTACCCGGCCCCTCACTGCAACCTTTCTCCCTTGTGCCATGTCCCAACAGGCGGGATCCAGTTGAGCCCCTCAATCTTGCTCAGATCTCCCTCCTCCTCCAACATCGGTGCTACTGCCCTCATTCGGGAAAATGAAGAGAATATTCATTAGGCTGTAGAGAGAGAGAACCGCGCAGAGGTAGAGAAGATCCAAGTCTCATTAATAGTAGAAAAGTAAAGTAGACCCCCTCCCTCCAGCTCCTGGCTGCCAAAGGAACAGCGTGGCCACGCAGTCTGCACTGCTGTCTTGGGTGTAAATAAGCACCCACATCTAGCACCTAGGGGGCCTGCCTATCCCTCATCGGCTGTTCTTCCTGGGAGAACTTTCCCCAGCGTCCTCTGTGAGGCCCAGGTCGGGGGAGGCCTCCTGATAGGTAGCAGCCCCTTCCTTACCAAAGCCACACTCACACTTTATGTCTTTTATTTGCTTGCTCCCCTAATAGGCTTTTATTTCTTGAAAAAGGAATAAAGACAAGTAAGAGGAGACTGTTATGGAGTGCTTACTATGTATGGGGCATGGCTCTGAGTATTTACAGAACAACCCTTTTAAGTAGGGCCTGTTACTATTCTCAAGCTACAGAAGAGGACTCTGGAGCACGGAAGGTTAATTAACTGGCCCAAAGTCACACGTCCATTAAATGTTGGACCCAAGGTGTGCGCTCAGACAGTCTGTCTCCAAGCACACACTCCTGCGCACACTCCTGTGCTGTGAGCTCGTGAAGACAGGCGACAGGTCTGGCTCTTCCCCACTGTGCCCCCAGAACTGAGCACAGCCCCTGGCATGGGGGTGGGGTGGTCAAAAAGGGCTTTTCGAATGAATGTGTGGATGAGTCCAGCCTGTCCTGTTGCTCTGCGTGTCATTACTGTAAACCCTGACAACTGAATTGGGCTGTCTGACTCAGCTTCCCCCTCCACAGGGAAAGGCACCTCCTCCCTCCCTGCTTCTCCATGAATTCACGTGAGTCAGTGCTCTCGCTGGGGGAGCACCCACCCACCCCCTCCCTGAGCCCTGAACACAGGCCAGCCGTGCAGAGCTCACGCACCATCTCGACAGCCGAGTTCTCTCCATTTTCAGAGGAAAATCCCCTGCTGACCTGCTGTGTGCTGTGACTGTCGTTATCATGAGATAAGGCGCATTACCGGTGGGAAGGCAAGGGACATGCACGGCCCACAGCCGTCAGACACGGGTCGGGGAATGTTCCCACCGGGAGGCTCCGGGGGGGGGGGGGAGGGGGGACCCAGGGAAAGAACCGCAGCCTCAGCATAGCCAAAAACAGAGACCAGAGTACAAGAGAGCAATGCAGAGATTCCCTCTGTGCGTCAGCAGCAGAGCCCACGGCTGTGACATCGTGTGTGTGTGTGTGTGTGTGTGTGTGTGGCTACCCCTGAGTAGGCGTCTGTGGGCTGGCATGTGTCCCCTCAGTGTGGAATCTGAAGTAGAAGGAAGGACATGTGCTTATTCTTGACCCTAGTTTGAAGCCTGTTTTCCTAGTGGGCTGAGCCAAGGGAAGCCAGGTCTGAGATGCTCTAACCAACTATGTAAGACCAGAGTTAGATCTAAGTTACTGATAAGCTCATAAACTGTCAAAGCAGGAGGCAAGTTTAGAAATCTTCCTATATTATAAAACCTCCCTATTTTATAGACCAGGGAAACAAGGCCCAGAAAAGACAGTCTCTTTCCAAGGACACACAGCTAACGAGTAGGCCAGGGCTCTGGGCCATGCTTGGTGGACTTTGCACGACACTGGAGGGATCGCTGCACGACCTACTGCCGCTTACAGGCAGACTCTGTCTCACTCGTCAGCAACGGCAGTAAGACACCACTTCTGAAGGAAGGCCACCGATATTCAGGCTCGAAGGGGCACATCAAAGAGTCACCCTGGCTGTGTTCTCAACAGCTCTGCTGTGTTCTTAACAGCTCACGCTCCCTCCCGTGAGTCTAGAAACAAAGCCAGGATGGTGGAGTGTGGTCCAAGTGGTTCAGATCTCAGAAAGCCAGAGAGAAAGTAAGTCACCCGGAGGACACATCAGCAACCACGGTGGATTAGCGCGGCAAAGCCAGGGGTTTTGAAAGCATCACCCAAATGAGGAATCCCGCTGGCCCACAAGAGGATGGCATGCGGCTCACTAATCACAGGATCCCCCACGCCCGGCCTGAATGAGCATGTGCCTGATCCAGCCTGGCTTGACTCTCACGTCCCAGGGCTGTTCCACGGCCATTCCCCAAATCCAGGGCAATGTCTCCTCCCTTGACCCCACCACGGCCACTCCAGATGGGACAGTGAGGTGAGCAGAGGCAGGGGAAGGAGGGGATTTTCCTGTTTAGAGAGGGCCAGGTGAGCCAGGCACTATGCACAGCACTTTGCAGAGAGCAGCCCTTTCTACAGCCACCGCCAGCGGAAAGTCATTGTCATATCACAGAGGAGCAAACCGAGGGTCTGAGCAGGCTCCAAGGGCTCCCCGGTGGGGTCATGGGGATAAGCATAAAAGACTGATGATTTCCAGCGTGGACAATTTGGCTGGGGACAACAAACAGCACATCACGTAAGCAGTGCTCACACTTTCTGCAGCTACACCTCTCTCCCCGTTCATGGCCCGTGTTCCATGCTGAGCTTCCACAAGGCTCCAGTCTGCCTCCCGGCCCTACTCCTCACGGCCCTCCCTGCTCCGTGGGTCCTGATGTGACCCACCGTTAGGCCAGACTGTCGAGGGGAGCACGCCAGCTCCCGTCTCTACACAGATCTGGTCCTGGCACCCCCTTCTGTGCCTTGCCCTGCCTGGGAGCCACCTTTAATACCCAGGACGACCGTCGGTGGGAAAGGCTGCTGTGAGGAATGACATTGTGTGTGTGTGTGTGTGTGTGTGTGTGTGTGTGTCTCACTTGAGAGGGGTTCCCTGATCCAATCCTGCAGACTATGCCACAAGTTCCTTAGGAAAGATGTCTGAGAAAATGACAAAAAAGGTTACTTAAAAGGTGTTTATATGGTGGAGAATGAGCCTCTCCCTCTCTTCTCAGCTTTGTCCCTCTCACCCAGAGGGAGCCCATAAACGCAACGAGTTCAGTGTTCAAACTTCAGGGAGAGGAACACACCCTTCTAGCGTCCAGAGGCGCCCCTGGCACAGAAGTGCTGCAGAGCTCCGTGTGACATTCACCCGACAAACAACATTGGAGGCATCAGCTTCAGCTGTTTGCAAGAAGGACAGGTTTGGTTCTCACCTGTTAGGCAAAGTCAGGGGCCGGGGTGGAGTCCATGTAGGAGCTGCAGGGAGGTGCTGAGTGCTCTGAGCACCCCGTGGAGGCTGGGACCTGCGTGTGAAGCTGTGATGGGGAACTGAAGCCTGCAGTCAGGCCCTGAGTTCAGAATCTGGGCTTGTTAAAGGGCATTTGGAAAATTCTGCCTCTTGTCCTGCCTGTGACCAAGTGATCGTCACCAGAAAGGCTGTGCAGTGCCCTAGGGATCAGCCCCAGCAGGAGGAAGGGACGCGAGCCCAACCTGCAGGGGATACTGTTGGTGCCCAGCTTAGAGCCCTCTCTGCATGGACGTGCCCTGTGAATGTTGACTACTGATGGCGCAGGAGCATTGTCCTCCACCAAGGACAGCTGCCTCCTCTACAAATGACCCCCCCCACACACTCATCTCTTCTGCAGGAGGCAGCCCACAGTCAGCCACTGAATGACAGGGGACTGTTAAAGGCAGACCCCTTCCCTGAAGGTAGGACCAACTCTTTGAGGCAACTTGCACTCTGGAGCTCTTGTGGGATTAGGCTGGAGCTGTTATAGTTTGCAGCTGACACCACATTCTTGCTTAGTATTTTTTCCCTGCCTTACCCTATTTCCCTCATTCTGCTTCTTTTGAGATTCCCCCCTCCACCCAATAACCTGTTTGTGCAAGAATCGTCAGCTCAGGTTCCGCCTGCAGCAATCCCAACCAGAGGAAGAGGCCTGGAGCTTTGTGGTCAAACCCACCACATGGAGACGTAGCTTCCGATGAGCCTCTCCTAGCCCCGGGCTGGCCGTTGGAAGCTGGGAAGGCAGAAAGCTATGAGGCACAGAACTGAGCGTGTCATAGCACCCATTAAATCCTGGAGGTCGGACTTGATTGATAAAGCTCCACATTTTCACGTGCTTGGTTCTTTGCACGCCTGCATTTCTGCTCTCCCCCAAGTCCTCAGGAGCCAGTCTCTGCAAGGACATTTAATTTCACTTGCTCACCAGATTCAAGCACAATTAGTCACTGGGTTCACTAATGGCAGGTTAATGGCAGGCAGAGCTATCAGAACCATCATTTTACCTTTGGGGAAGGAACAAAATAAATAAAGCCTTAGGAAAAAATCTGAACCCTCGGTGGCTGCTGTTTGCATCTGAGCTGAGACACCAATTTGTTAGCCCCTGTGTTTGAACTGCAGATTCTAAGCTGTCCTGGTGAGTCTGGAATGCGTGACAGATCTCCTCTGATAAACTCAGCATCGGGCAATCTGGCCCCCAAAACAGCCAGAGCCTCTTAAGTGCTAAACCTGGAATCTATTTCAAAAACAAAATCTCAAGTGCCATAGTGTTCAACAGGACAGGAGATAAAGTGGGACTAAAGCAGGTGAGTTTTAATAAGACCAGAGTCCAGGTGTGATGGCTGCCGGAAGGTCAAGAATGGCCACCCAGCCAGCACGCCCAGCACTGAGGCCAGCAAACAGGGGCGGGGGGCTGGCACGAGTCACCCCTGTGATTCAGTTGAGCGGGGCGTGGGGATCGGAGCTCAGTAAGTTCCTGAGTACAGCAAGAAGTAGGAATTGAGAAGAGGGAAAGGAAACAGAGGCAGTGACTCTAACGGAGCACGCACCATGTGCTACATGCATTCACGAGTCGCCTGTCTCTACTAACCTTCTGGCAGCATTGCCCAGAAGGGATGCACATTCCTATCTAAAAGCCAAAGGAAGCAAAGCTGAGGAGATACAAACCAACACCACTTGAGTACCAAAGTCTACGTGACTTTCCCCCACCAGGGTTTTACTCTCAATACTTTTCTGGAATCTTAGCTAGATGGGGCCTTCCCTGGAGAGAACGGAGTCGTGGGACTAAACCTGCGTCTCCCCTAGGAAGCATCTAGGAGTGAAGCTGTGGATGAAAAGCAGAATGCCGAAGGTAAATAAACTACAAAGAACCTTCCAGGGAGTAAGACCAGCAGGAGCAACGATGGGGGAACAGACACGATCCATATTTAGTCTGGTGAGAGTAAAGAGAAGTGGGTTGATGGAGCTGTATGTTGAGACACAAAACACAAGACGCCTGAGAGAGTGATGGTGCCAGAGCCTCCTCCGCCACCAAGAGAGCACTCGAGTCTGCAGAAGAAAGGATCTAACTAGGACACGTGCGGGCAGGACGCTGTTTCCTATTCTTTAGTTACTTGGAACTCGAAGGTCAAGAATCCCATTTCTCCCCCTGCCAGCACTCGGCTCCGCACCCACACCCACATTCTGAGTTGGCGGGAGCTGGGCCAGGCCGGAACGGGCTTCCTGGGAAGAATGGAATCAGCTGTAAGGAGCTCTTCAGCCTGGGCTGCAGTGGGGCAGGAAGCTCGGGGCCCTGCTGGGCACAGAGAGGACCGATCACCTTCCTGCTGGCCAAAGTGCCCCAGGAGAAAACCTCAACTGGCATGATTCAGGGAGAAGTGATCTTTTTTTAATATATCCTAAAGGAAAAGATCAAAGGCTGGACATACGCTCTACTTTCTCCTCCACTAGCCTCCTTCAAACACATTCAAAGAGAATTACGGCCCCAGGCTGTGCTTCCCTGTGGCCTTTTCTCAGGCCCAGGAACAGAAATGGTTAACTGAGAAGAGGAGACTTCTAGAAGGTCCAGTGCCCAGAGACAGAGTCTGAAGCTTGGCTCCTTCTGTGGTTGGTGGCCTGCAGAGAGGTCTCACGCCCCAGGTGGCCTCTGCACCTGTATTCCTGGTTCCCTTCTCCGCTGGAGTCTCAACCTTATTTTCGTTTCCTCTGGTCGGTTTAGAAGCTTTGCCCCACCGTCAGCCCCTCTTCACCTTGTTTCTGGCTGTGATAAGATCTGCCTCCTTCTAACACAGGAACTACACAGCCAGTTCTCCCTGGACACCTCCCCCAACCCTGCCGCCATCACCTCCGTAAGCTACTGCCTTCGCTCCCCCTCCTCTCAATAATGATATGTCCTCACTTCTTCAACTTCGGTTTATACGCCTTGAAATTTAAATTACACCCTTAGCATGCAACTAAATTTCTCTCTCAATGGATAAAGGAGAGGGAACTACAGTCAGCCAAGTCCCACGCTGCTGCTTAACACGCATCATTATAGGTAATCTACACCTGACATAAAATAGGCTCTCGAAAAATGCCAGTGACTTAATTTGTCATTTAATCCAGTAGTCTTTCTAGCCTTGCATGCCCTGTCACATCTAGGGGTAGAACATCCTCCTGCTGTGACTATCATGGCAGTGATTCTCAGTGGTGGCGGGGGGGATTTGTTTCAGAAGCCCCAGGGGATTCTGACACCAACCCGAGACTACATCCTTGCCTCTGCTACATCCTGCGAGACCTGCTCCCTGGGACACCACAGCATCCCAGCTCCCCAGGCCTCTGCCCCACCTCCCTGACCACAGGCCGCCCTCACCTT